>NC_081311.1:163692500-164317500 GCF_026419965.1 Kogia breviceps | reverse complement strand
TGTTATAGAATTAGGGTCCTAAAATGTCTTGACCAGCCAGAAGTAATGAGATATCCCACCAAAGAAAATAAATCAACTGCTAAGAAGACTTGTAAGAGGTGAACTGAGATTTAACAGCAATATATTGGGAAAAGATTTAGAATTATAATCACTGCAATTCAGTAGTGTGCTGTGGTTATCACTAAAATGACTGCAAGCTTAAACAACCAAATATAATCATATTACTGTGTTATTAATACCTAACATATTATATGTATATTGTCAAATAAAAAAACACATCCAGACTTAGGAAGGAGACACTTTATTTGAAAAGGATTATTGCCAGGAGGGGAAAGAGATTACTATATTGCAATAGGGAGAAAACTTTGACCATGAGATCTGCAAGCTTCTCAAAAATCAGGCAAAAAGATTTTTCTTTTATAGAGAAAAGTAAGCAAAGACACAGGTGTAGGCAAGTGAGAAGAGAGGCGGCATGATCAGATAGCAGTTCAGAGGACGTTCTGAGACCAGTCCCTTCTTAGCAGGGGCTGTATGCTGGCTCAGGCTGAGGAGGGCTAAAGTTTGGGGCCCTGGAGAAAAAAGAGAAGCTTAACCAAAACTTATTTGGGAAGAGCAGTTCAGCTAATCATTTACGAGGCAAAGAAAGGGAATTTGGGGAGTCTATGTTTGGCCTTGTAAACAAGGGAGGGCACACGTGTGTCTTATTGACGTCGTATTGGGGAAAGGCGGTTCTTTGCAGTAAACTGTTCTTCAGAACACAAAGAGGGGAGGTTGTTTTCTTTTTCATAAATAATATATATATTAAAAAAATGTTTATTGGAGTATAGTTGATTTACAGCATTATATTAGTTTCAGGTATACGGTATAATGAAATGATTCAGTATTTTTACAGATTATACTCCATTTAAAGTTATTACAAAATAGTGCTATAATGCCCTGTGCCATACAACATATCCTTATTTCTTATCTATTTTATACATATCAGTTTGGATCTCTTAATCCCATACTACTATCTTGTCCCTCCCACAAGAGGGGAGGTTGCTTTCCATGGTTACAGGGCTTAGGTAAAATTCAACATTTATACAATATATAAATTATATAATGCATAATGTACAAATTATAATTATATTATAGTATAAAGTTATATAGAAAATATTATAAACTATACAAAACACAAATAAAAAACATAATGCCTATAATATATATAGTATTATATATACATATATATATGCACAAACACATATAATAGCTAGTATAATATAATGCCAGCTGCCTCTTTCATATCAGGGAGGTGACAGTCAGCTTTACTTTAGTCAGCTAATAGGTGGCTCAGAGGGCAAATATGGCTTACATGCTCCCATATTATTTGGCCAGCACATGGGTTCCAAGTTTTAAATATGAAAGCCTTATGTCAGGGGTTAAGTCCAACTCCTATCACTCCTTATGTCTTTACACTGGGCCATAGCCACACATTTATGTTTAGTGGGGTCTGGTCGCTGGGAGTATCTGAATTTGCAACCCCTAATCAAGAGTATTATGGGCCCACCCTTTGAGGAATGTGGACAAAGTGGATCATAGTCAGGAAACACACACACACACACACACACACACACACACACACACACACACATACACACACATACACACAGATGGCAAGGTATGAGAAGTTTGGAGATTTAGTCTAGAGACTGTGAGGCAGGGGAAGGATGAGAGAGGCCATCACAATTATCTCCAAATACTAGAATAGTTGCCATATGGAAGAATTAGACTTGTTCTATTTGGTCCCAGAAGGGTAATAGTAGGACAAGTGGGAGGAAGTTGCAGGGAAATAGATTTGTGTGTCAGCATAAGGAAGTCCTTTCTAACAGAGCTGCCTTCAGAAAGTGGGGCTCTCCCTGTCACTGTATGCTTTGCTGCAAAGCTTCATTGTGGAGCTGCAGGAGGGGATCTGACTATTGAATGGGTGTGTTGGAATAAGGAGTATTGAAGTTTCTTTCCCACTGTAAGACTCTGTGATCTGTGAAATAAAGTAAAGCCCCATTATCTTGGCCTTCTTTGATTGATTGATTGATTTTATAAATTTATTTATTTATTTATTTTTGGCTGCGTTGGGTCTTTGTTGCTGTGCACGGGCTTTCTCTAGTTGTGTCGAGCGAGGGCTACTCTTCATGGCAGTGCGCAGGCTTCTCATTGCTGTGGCTTCCCTTGTTTCAGACCACAGGCTCTAGGCACGTGGGCTCAGTAGTTGTGGCTAGTGGGCTCTAGAGTGCAGGCTCAGTAGTTGTGGCGCACGGGCTTAGTTGCTCCGCAACATGTGGGATCTTCTCGGACCAGGGCTCGAACCCATGTCCCCTGAATTGGCAGGTGGATTCTTAACCACTGCACCACCAGGGAAGTCCCAAAGCCTTCACTGATTTACAATTAGTATAAATCCTGTTAGTGGGGCAGGATGAATTTTTTCTTTATAATATTTTATGATATATTATTATTTTCTAATATATAAGAAGTGTTTTCTATAACACTAGGAAAAATGTTTTAACTACCTAAAGTCAACTAATAAAGTAATAGTTTATTGTTGATTATGTGTATGACACTATTCTGGGAGTTTTATGGAGTAATAACAGAATATAGAGGGAATATACATTCTCCTGGGAGAGACACGGTTATATGGGAAGATCTAATAACCCCATGAAGCAATAAGAGAACCAGAAATTATATTTATTTATATCTTATATATTTACAACATCAAGTGAAATTAGACAATAATAATGTGCTAATTGTCAGGAAAACTCATTAAGAGTAAGAGGTGACCAGGTGAATATAGTGAGCATGGTTTACGAACAAAATATCAGAACACAAATCAAAGATTATTAAGTAAGTATTTGAAATCAGGCTGTTAGAAAAAAAAGTCTATAATAGCTAAACAAAATAATAACTAAACAAACACATTGAAAAGAGTCATCATGGACAACTTTAAGTAGGAGGAACTTCTTGTATTTGTCCTTGACTATTGGCTGTGAGAACAAAGCAGGCTGGAGAGCAGTTTAGAGGTGACAATGAGGAGGGTGAGGATCAGGGATGTCCTGCAGATTGTCCACTTGAGGGAGGTGCACACCAGGAGTGGAGGGGGTTAGAATTATTGGATGGACTCCCTGTGACGTTGAAAACAGGTAGGGAAGTTTGCGATCAGTGCAGTAGGGAGCCAAAAAATAAAATGATGTGAGAAATTGTAAAAGAGCAGTTTCTAGTTCATTCACCAGATTTTCTTTTTTTTTTTTTTTGCGGTAGGCGGGCCTCTCAGTGCTGTGGCCTCTCCCGTTGCGGAGCTCCGGACGCGCAGGCCCAGCGGCCATGGCCCATGGGCCCAGCGGCTCCGCGGCTCCGCGGCATGTGGGATCTTCCCGGACCGGGGAACGAACCCATGTCCTCTGCATATGCAGGCAGACTCTCAACCACTGCGCCACCAGGGAAGCCCCATTCAGCAGCTATTCATTGAGCACTTTACTGCACACCAGGCATGTTCAAGATGCTGAAGAGCCCCTTACCCTCAAGGATTTACAATTAAATGGGTGAGAATGACAAGAAAACAGCATTATAATTCCACGTCATAAGTCCTGGAGAGAGAGCAGAGGCTGCACGTAGTGCAGAAGAGAGTTGGGTGGGGTTAGCCCCACTCCAGGTGGCAACTGGTGTAATGCCATGGAAGGCCTTGAGGTAAGATAATAGCTGAGCTGTGTTTTGAAAGACAAGCATAAGAGGTTTGGAGGACAAGCATGTTAGCAAAGCGAGCAACACATACAAAGTGACCTGGAGGATAAGTGGGGAGGGGCTGTAGTGCAGGACACGGTGGAGTGACAGGTGAGGGTGAGAGGTGGGCCTGGCCAGGTGAAGAAGGGATTTACATAATACCAATAACAGTGAATTAGGTTTTTTTTTTTTTCTGTTTTTTGTTTTAAAATCAAGCTATAGGAGTGAATGAGACTGTGGAATGACTGAGAAGTGAGAAGGCAAAAATGGGGATCCTGGGGAGATGCCTGGTTTCCTTTTATATACAGATAATCATCTCCTGCATACTGACCATCTGCTGTCAAAGCAAAATTCCAGTGGACCTAGCTTTAAATCTTCATACCAAGGTAACAAATTATTCATTTTCTTGTTTTTGTTTTTACTACTGAGAATTGGTAATATTTCTATTAAGGTTAAAATGCCTTCCCAGGATTGGTGAAGTAAATGTGGCATAGTCTTACACTAAAATACTTATTCTTAAAAATGATGCCATAGGACAATATCTAATGACGTGGGGAATCGTTCGTGTTTTGTAAGTGGAAAAAAAAAAGCTGCTATCTATGATCTTATTTTTTTAAAAAGAAAAACACACAAACAAAAAGATTACTCATTCCTTCCTTCTGAGTTTCATTTTCCTCTTCTATAAAATAAAAGTATTAGATTAATGATGTCTACTACGCCCTCTAATTATAAAACTCTGTGACCTAGAAAGAATACCATGTTTTCCATTTGCCTTCCTATGTATTCTCTCTTCTTCTTTCCCATTTTATAGATCTGGAAAATAAATAATAGTTCAGTAATAAAATATTTATATTATATAGCATTATTTAATGTTGAAAAATTCCGTTATCTATTAGTAGGTTGTGTGCTATGTAGAGATAAGGATTTGAGTATTTATTGCATACTTAAAACTGCTAAATATTAAGAAGTCTACAAAGAAATTCTGGGGCTTCCCTGGTGGTGCAGTGGTTGAGAATCCGCCTGCCGATGCAAGGGACACGGGTTCGTGCCCCGGTCCAGGAAGATCCCACATGCCGCGGAGCGGCTGGGCCCGTGAGCCATGGCCGCTGAGCCTGTGCGTCCGGAGCCTGTGCTCCACAACGGGAGAGGCCACAACAGTGAGAGGCCCGCGTACTGCAAAAAAAAAAAAAAAAAAAAAAAGAAAGGAAAAAAGAAATTCTGCCTTCAAGGAGTTTATGACCCAATTAGAAAGGAATGGAGATTCATGTATATACTGGTGAATAAAAATAATAAGTGATAAAAAACAGTACCAAAATTATACATTTCATCACTGCATAGAAACCAGAGAAGGACCCATGATCTTAGCATATACACAGATTTACTCCTGAGGTGACTTAATCAACAGATGCCCCACGAGCCCTCCCAGAGCTTTGAGGTTCTGGTGAGGACGGCCATCCCACAGGCTGACTGCCCCCCACTGCACAGTGGCAGGAAGCTGGCCTGGCCTGTAGGATACTCATCTTTAGCCCTCCTCACTCCCTGAAGAGTATCCTGCCTTCTGTATCTCTCCTCCCAGCCTTACCCACTACTCCTCCCTCAGCACAAAGCCAGGTGTGGCCCATGCCTCTGTGCCTCCTGCTGCCAAGTGCTGAAGGATCTCATGCTAGGGAATAATAGTTGCTGATTTTTATGGCGTCATCAACCAAGAGCAGAGAAATACCAGCAAGGTCTGCCCTTCACAGGTGATTTCCCTTTTCCCCTTCCCCAAGTTTGTTACCACAAGGGCAGGGCCTATTTATTTACTCTTAGACCTGCTCAGAGGAGCAAAGATTAATTACTAATAGCTCATTGGCTTATCTTGATTACTAAAGTAGTAATCTAAATATTGTGGCTAGGTTTTGTTAACCAGTACGAAATTATCTCAAATATACTCCAAACAATATATTTGAAACTAAAACATAAGAATGACTCTAACTTCTTTTTACCAGGCCAGATTATAATAGCTAAAATCTTAAAATATCCATTTTATATAATTATATGAGTTCTGCATTTGTATTTATATTTATATAAGTAACATTTATTTATACTTATTATATATTTTTAAAAAGTTTATCGTAATAAAAATGCCAGAAGTCTGTAGAAAAATGAGCAAAGGACTCAAAGAGAGTGAGTAAACCATGTGGTTAATAAGCGAATATAAAGATGCTTAACTAATGAGGAACTGAAGAAATGCAAAATAAAACACAGTGACATTTTCAGCTACTGGTAAAGATTGGTAAAGGTTTAATTTTTTGTTTTTTTTTTGACTGAGTCGCATGGCTTGTGGAATCTTAGTTCCCCAACTAGGATTGAACCCCGGCCCCTGGCAAGGGAAGTGTTAAGTCCTAACCACTGAACCTCCAGGGAATTCCCAAGATTTAAATGTTGATGAGAATATGAAGAAAGATACTTTCGTACACTATTGCTTAAATTATAAATTAGTAAAAACTTTCTGGAAGGCAATATATGTTCAGTTAAAAAAATCTCTATACCATATTTCCTAGACATTCTATTTCTAAGAATTTCTAAGGAAATAATTAGACAAAGGCACAAAGATGTAACTACAAGCATGTTCACTGTAATAATATGTATAATAGTGAAAAATAGTACTGAATGAGCATTAATATAGGATGAGGAGGCATATTTTAAAGATACAGACAATGTTCGGCTTACCCATTAGCTATAAATTGTGATGATATTTTCCATAAAAGCTTTGCTGAGCATTAGATAATTGGGGCAGAAAGGTAAGTGAGAAATGTCTCAACTGCTTTACCGTGGTGACTATGTAATATGCACTTAATGGAAACGCAAGTTGCCAAAATATATAACTCTCTCCCATAGTCCTAGAGCCTATTTGTTTTTTAATAAAGAATGTTTTCAACTCAGAAATGGTAAATTTAGTACAAAGCTTTCAGTTGTTTTGGAGGGGGAAAAAAAGAAACCCTAAAAGGATTCAAAGAACACAGGGACTAGAATTTCTATTGAAACCAGATGTTCTCATTGTGGTTGTATTTTAATGGTTATCAGCAGTCAAACCTTAAAACCCACATCTTCAACATGGCTTGGCTAATGTGAGTCATCCACTAATGACTGGGCAAGTTACAACTGCCCTCCATATCCAGGGGTCGGCATCCATGGGTTCAATCAATTTGGGATAGACTATGTTAACGTTGTTGCTGACTTATACTATGAGGTTAGGCCTACTATGGTTGTGTCTGTATTGAACAGGTACAGACTTTTTTCTTGTCATATTCCTTAAACAATACAGTATAACAACTATTTCATAGCATTTACATTGTATTAATAATCAATTATAAGAAATCTGATTTAAAGTATATGGGAGGTGTGCATAGGTTATATGCACATACTATGCCATTTTTATAAGAGACTTGAGCATTCAAGGATTTTGCTCTCTGTGGGGGGTGCTGGAACCAATTCCCTACAGATACTAAGGGATGATTGTGCCTTTTTTTTTTTTTTTCTTTTTTCTGTGCACGAGAAACAGATTACTATACTGGCAGCTTTTGTTTGTGAAGAATTTGCTGTGTGCTGGTCCCCATGGGTAAGCATCTATCCATCTTATTGCATTTAATTCTAAGAAACCTATAGGACCAAGTGTTTTCTGCATTATATGAATATATGCATTATATGCATTTATATGCATTTCTGCATTAAATGAAAACGTTGAGAGTGTGAGAAGTTAATGGCTTGCTTAAGGTAATCCAGCAGAGGAATTCAGGCCCATGGCAGATTACAGCCTGGCTCATGTTTTCCACATTGTACAGTCTTTCCGCATTGTACGGGGAAGGACAGATGTAGAAGAAAGGGTCATAGCAGGTCTGATATTCAACTGGTAAACACCAATGTGGCCACAATGATTTTCTAAATGTTAAAATATTTCCATACTAATTGGTAAATAGCTGCTATTCTTAGCCCTTCCCTGCCCCCAGTGCTCTCCACTTCCCTCCTACGAGACCCCTGCCCCATCCCCCCAAACATGCAGCAACTATAGAGGGGCCACACCTGGCCCAGCAAGGGGCTTCAGGGGGCCTTCTGTTTGGGCAGCGTGGTGATTATTAAGTCTCTGCACATCACCCCTGAAGAGAGGAAATCTCTAGTGAGGATAGGGCAGAGACAGCAACTCTAGAAGTTACAGCTTTGTTTGTCATGTGCCATCTCTAGCTACTCTTTTCTATACATTAAAAGTTTCCTTCCCATCAGTTATAAGTCGATCCCATGTTCACTCTTTGCTGCCACCCAGGGACCCATGCATGAGGTCTGGCCTTTCCATACAGCCTCTTCTTTCCTGGTGGCATTATTTCCTCATCTTCTGCTCAGCACTGTCAGCTCCAGGGCACAGCCAAACGTGATTGTGGAACTTGGGGGGATTTCATCAAATCCAAGGCATCACTGGCTGAGGTTCACCATTATTTTATGTACCAGAAAGAAAGAAAAAACCTGCCAACTAACCTGTGACCCAAGAAGTGCTGTGCCATTATGAGTCAGTCACACTAACGTCTTGTTGCTTTGAAATTTCTTTCATCTATTCTGAAGGATTTGGCAATGTCTCTGCCATGATAGGCAATCCTTCTGTATATTTCTCTGTAACAAAACGTAAGCTAGATTCATCTACTTGTGGGTGTCTTCCTTTTTTAGGTCATAAAGGCTGTGGTTGGTTTACTGCTTTGCTAAAATATGTAAATGTGGTTGTTACTCCTAAGAGGAATATTTGTATCTTTAATACCAAATTCACGTTCTACTGTTGTTTCTACTGAAACTTTTCATATCAGTGTTGAATCATAATGTAATCATTCTGCAGACTTTTCTTTTTTTGGCTGCATTGGGCCTTTGTTGCTGTCATGGGCTTTCTCTAGTTGCGGCGAGCGGGGTCTACTCTTCGTTTCAGTGCACGGGCTTCTCATTGCAGTGGCTCCTCTTGTGGAACATGGGCTCTAGGCATGCAGGCTTCAGTAGTAGTGGCATGCGGGCTCAGTAGCTGTGGCTCGTGGGCTCTAGAGCGCAGGCTCAATAGTTGTGGTGCAAAAAGAAAAAAAAAATTTTTTTTTTAAAGTTGTGGTGCATGGGCTTAGTTGCTCCACAGCATGTGGGATCTTCCCCAACCAGGGCTCAAACCCTGTCCCCTGCATTGGCAGGCAGGTTCTTAACTACTGTGCCACCAGGGGAGTCCTACAGACCTTTTTCCTTTTTTAACATCTTTATTGGAGTATAGTTGCTTTACAATGATGTGTTAGTTTCTGCTTTATAACAAAGTGAATCCCCTATACATATACATATATCCCCATATCTCCTCCCTCTTGTATCTCCCTCCCACCCTCCCTTTCCCACCCCTCTAGGTGGTCACAAAGCACCGAGCTGATCTCCCTGTGCTATGCAGCTGCTTCCCACTAGCTATCTATTTTACATTTGGTAGTGTATATATGTCCATGCCACTCTCTCACTTGGTCCCACCTTACCCTCCCCCCTTCCCATGTCCTCAATCCATTCTCTATGTCTGTGTCTTTATTCCTGTCCTGGCCCTAGGTTCTTCAGAACGTTTTTTGTTTCTTTTTTAGATTCCATATGTATGTGTTAGCATATGGTATTTGTTTTTCTCTTTCTGACTTACTTCACTCTGTATGACGGTCTCTAGGTCCAGCCACCTCACTACAAATAACTCAATTTCTTTTCTTTTTACGGCTGAGTAATATTCCATTGTATATATGTGCCACATCTTCTTTATCCGTTCATCTGTCGATGGACACTTAGGTTGCTTCCATGTCCTGGCTATTGTAAATAGAGCTGCAGTGAACCTTGTGGTACATGACTCTTTTTGAATTATGGTTTTCTCAGGGTATATGCCCAATAGTGGGATCTGCATACATTTGAAATGGTGATTAAAACATATAAACTATCAACAGTGCATATCCCTCAATTAAGGTGACAATAATGTGAGCAGCTAGGACCAAGTTCTCACAAGCACAGGCAGGGACAACTCTGTCGTGATTACTGCCTGGCCAACAGTGATTATAAGATGTATCCTGATTTCAAAGATTTTAAATGTGAAAATATATGCATCTTAGGACTGATGAAACTATGCCTTGTTTATTTGAGGTCAATCAGTTGAACTTTGCAGATGCAAAGAGTGAGATTCAGAGCAGTTGAGCACTTTAAGATCACAACCTCATAATTGATGGAGCCTGGAATTCTGAGCCATGTCTGACTCCAAAACCTATGCTTCTTTCCATGTAAGTTGACCATCCAAATGCGGAGAAAAGTCAGTCCTATATGAATATCAAGGACATTATTGATGCTCTTTACCTTGTGTCCCCAGCAACATTTACCAGTACTGTGTTCCCATCTACAGCTTCTGGGGGCTTCGTTCTTAATAGCTGGAACCTGCAGTCTTCTTTAGAGAACTACCCTAGGGCTACGGAAGCAGTTTGAACTGGACCTTCCCAGAGCTGAAAGATAATGGGAGTTTTCATGCCCTCAGGGCAACCGAAAAGCAGTGACTGACTAATGCAGGAGTAGAAACTAATGCAGGAGTAGGAAGCTCAGCTCTTTTGCCTGGAGGCTAGACGGATTCTGTGATGTAATTGACCCTCCAGAGTTTCCCTCAGGATCAGGCTAAGGCTGAGACTTCACCAGCCTGGCCTGGCTTTTTCCCCTTCCCTAACCTGCTTCCCCATTCTTGTACTGCTTTCTCCTGGGAGCCTTTCCTTAATAAGTCAATTACACATGAGTCCTCATCTCAGGGTCAGCTTCTGGGAAACCTGACCCAAGACAACACAGAAATAAGTGAATCAGGCAGCATCATATATGGCACCATAATGCCAATGGCATATGCTAATTGAGTCCAGCCTTCATCACCCTTCCAGTCCTGGGGCAAGTCCTGTATTTCCTGAATCTCACTGTTACAGTTCTGATGGAGTAAGTCAACTTCCAACTTCAAGTTCTAGGAGCTTTAGGTCTAGTTAAGACCTGCCCACTTTGGGTCCCAGGTGAGCTCCCTTTGGACTCCTAGTCCTAATGATGATCTTTCCACCTTCCAGCATAAGCTACTGGGGTGGAGGCTCTCTGAAACAGCCCTTGGGAATCCTGTTTTCATTCTTGTCACTATTCAGGCCCAAACCTAGATTATTCTAGAGACTGTGTCCCTGCGCTCCACTTTTAGGATTGGTAAACTCTGAATTTTCTTTCTCTTTTCTTCATCTAAACATTATGTTTGGAGTCACACGGTACTGGAATTGCAAGAGCTCTGAAAAATCATCAGGCCAACCAGAGAGGGGAAGTGACAGGCTCAAGATCAATAAAAGAGCTAGGGAGACTTCGCTGGTGGCTGCACAGTGGTTAAGAATCTGCCTGCCAGTGCAGGGGACATGGGTTCGATCCCTGGTCCGGGAGGATCCCACATGCCGCGGAGCAACTGAGCCCATGCACCACAACTACTGAGCCCACGCGCCACAACTACTGAAACCCATGTACCTAGAGCCTGTGTTCTGCAACAATAGAAGCCACCGCAATGAGAAGCCTGCGCACTGCAACAAAGAGTAGCCCCCGCTTGCTGCAACTAGAGAAAGCCCACGAGCAGCAACAGAGACCCAATGCAGCCAAAAATAAATAAATTAAAATAAATAAATGTTAAAAAAAGAGGTGGGAAACTATGTCTAGAATCCACAGTTCTGTTTCTCGTACTGTATGCCCCTGGCTCTGGAGTTAATGTATTTCTGAGTATGACACATAACAAACCTGGCTTCAAGGAGGACTATTCCCTCCTTTTTGGGTGAGAAATTAAAATCCCATTTATATTTACGAATACCTAAATTATTCTCCCTTACAATACTCCAGGTCCATATTTATATTTCAAGGAAGAAACCTAATACGTTCACTTCTTATCTGGGATGCCCTGGAAACTTCAATTTACTTCTTGGGGCTCAGACAATGTGTTTCACTCATTCATGCCTGCATAGTGGAAGAGCTGTCTCAGAATTCTGTCTTCATCTCAGAATTTGATCCCTACTTGCTTGTACCACTAGAGGGATAAAAGGAAAGCCCAGAAAGAACATTAACTGAAAATTAATGTTTGTACTGTGGTATTGCCCCATTTGAAATCTTTTCTGGAAAAATAGAGACTAATTTGCCTAGAGCTAGGAATTTAAGAGAGAACTGATTTTGGACTTGTTATTTACACATCATAATCCTACATAGAGAAAGACATTTTTCTAAGCTTCACAGCCTGAGGCAGAATTATAAGGCAGACAAGGGTTATTTTTAGAGACCCTCATTTGTAGTCTGATAATATAGGCCCATTAATTCTCAGGGCCCCCTATTGCCCTTTTGTCTTCCATGGTGGGGGGTTGGGTGGGGGGAATAGGGCACAGTGGAAAGAGCTGGGCCAAGTGGAAGATGGTCTACTCACCATCTAATGGGTATGCTCATCATTAATGGTTTTTTTTTTGTTTTTTTTTTTCATTAATGTTTTTAAAAAACAAAATTCAACCAGTAAATGTGAAGATCTAATTGGCTTTATTAAGTGGTTCATGAATTGGACAGCATCCCATCTAGCAACTAGAAGGGTGCTCCAGGGGTTGTACAAAATGGAAGATTTTTATAGGAAGAAGGATGGGGCAAGGGAGCTATTAGCAGAAGAAAAGAAAAGATTATTTTTAGGCCAGGACAGTCTTTTTTGGGTAGAAAGGACCTATAAGGATTTTATCATGCATCATCATTGCCTATTCTTCCTGGGGGTAGAAAGGGCAACAGAGGGTGAAAGATTACCTCAATGGTGCTGAAGAGAAAATTCCAGACTGGTTGATTAAGATTACATTTCTGGTGAGGGTCAAACTGCAGTTAGGTTAGGTATTAAATCTAGGTTTGGGGGACTTCCCTGGTGGTCCAGTGGGGTAAGACTCCACGCTCTCAATGCAGGGGGCCTGGGTTCGATTCCTGGTCAGGGAAATAGATCCCTCACGCGTGCTGCAACTAAGAGTCTGCATGCCACAACTAAAAGATCCCACGTGCTGCAACTAAAAAAAAAAAAAACAAAGATCCCACATGCCACAACAAAGATCCCTGCGTGCCGCAGCTATGACCCAGCGCAGCCTAAATAAATAAATAAATAAAAATAAATATTTTTTTTTAAAAAGTAAATTTAGGTTTGGTATCATGGGTTTTAGCACAAGCAATGCCATTTTGGGCCTTTGGTTTTTGTCTTTAACAACATCTTCTGAGAACTGCAAGATCCATGCAGCTGTCTGAATGACATCACATACATTATTTATCCTTCCTGAGTCTCAGTTACTCTAGTTATACAATGGTTATAACAACACTTCTCTTTCCCAGCTCATACAAGGGAGATCACCTGAGATCATTTATGAGAAAGCATTTTGTTTTAAGTTGAAGTATAGTTGATTTACAGTATTTCAGGTGTACAGCAAAGTGATTCATTTATATATATATATATATATATATATATATATATATATATATTTTTTTTTTTTTTTAGATTCTTTTCCATTATAGGAAAGATATTTAATATAGTTCCCTGTGCTGTACAGTAGGTCCTTGTTGTTTATTTATTTTATATGTAATAGTGTGTATCTTTCAATCCCAAATTCCTAATTCATCATTCTCCTTTGGTAGCCATAAGTTTGTTTTCTATGTTGGTAAGTCTATTTCTGTTTCATAAATAAGTTCATTTGTATCATTTTTTTTAATACCTATGATATCATATGATATGTGTCTTTCTCTGTCTGACTTAATTCACTTAGTATGATAAATCTCTAGGTCCATCCATGTTGCTGCAAATGGCATTATAACATTCTTTTTATGGCTTAGTAGTATTCTGTTGTATATATATACACACATGCCACATCTTCTTTATCCATTCATCTGTCGATAGACATTTAGGTTGAAAGCATACACTTACAATGTGTTACCTTCTCTTTGGTCCTTGCTTTCTGCTGGGTGATATTGGGCCTTAATGAATGAATTAGATAAACCATTTTCCTAAACTTCAGTCACTCATATGCCACCTTCATGATTTTTACTGTAACCTCATATTATACATCCTATCATCAGTTTAACATTGATATTTAAATAAACTGACTAGGTAAATTTAAATATATTATTTAAATATATAAATTGCTAGGTAAGTCAATTTAAATTATTTTAAACAATAATATCTGTGAAAACCCAGGTTTGAGGTGCTAGTTACATTTCTTCCTAATATACATTAAAAATAAGTGTATCACTGTTAAAATGGAGAAAATCTGTCTATAACCATCAATTTAACCCCCAATAAAAGATACACTGCACTTTGGAAAATAAGTCACCTGTGTATGTTGGCTTACTAGTAGCTCCTGGCAGTTCTCAGCTGGTGTACAAGGTATAAGGTGAACCCTTCACAGGAGGGTATGGGTGTTGTCAAATTTTGACTAACACATACCAGTTAATTCTTCCTGGGATTCAGTATACCTGTATTTATATGAGGTCTGTCAGCTGGAATAGGCTGAGGGGCTGTGTGACACAATGTACAATGGCATAGAACTTTCTGTGGAGCAAGCCGGTGCCAGAGAAAGGTCTTCTGTTGCTTGGATGTGAAAGGTAAAGTCATTGCCTTAACAATGTATAACAGAGCCTGGTCATGTAGTAAAAGGGTCTGCGCAAATAGTTACATAGTGCTGAAGGGTGACAATCATAACTGCTGCTTTGACAGTCACAGTGACATTGTTCCACTGTAGTACGAGTGTATTGGAATTATTGCTAACTAGTTTAGTATTGTCTGAAGGCCTTTCAAGCATGCCACTTGTATTCGAAAATGTCCTGCAGACGAAAAAGGCTCAGAACTGCCGGCACAGTGCTTTAGGCTGGTTACAATGCACACACCTGCTTAAAAGAGAGGCCCTTAAGGATAATATTACTGGTGGAAATTTCAGGAAAACTTGCAGGTCAAGAGATTAGTATGAGAAGAAATCTGTCTTGGTCATTGACAATCTCAGTCATTAAATGTTCTCTTTGTGCATTACAGAAAGGCAATTGGTAGAAGCATGGGGAGAAAGACCCATTTTGTTGCTATAGGAATTCCTGAATGCCTTTTCTGTCATTTGCTGCCAACTAGCACTGAATTATTGGATTGGCCAAAAAGTTCGTTCGGATGTTCTGTACTATAATATCGTCTTACCAAAAACCTGAACGAACTTTTTGGCCAACTCAATATTTGAGGTTAAGTCTACCTTCTCTGCCTAATTCCAGTTATATATTCTCTAACTTACTTACTTTCTTATTGAATTAATTTTGAAGAGATCTATTTTTCTAGTCAATTATTCATTTAATCTGATTTCAGTTTTATTGCCAAAAAGTTGTTCTTAGTATTCTCTTTTAAAAAAATCTTTGTTGTATTTACAGTAATGCTCCCTTGTTACTCCTAATATTGTCTATTTATGCTTTTTCTTTTGCTTTCTTTACCAATTTGTCAGGGTTTTGTCTAGTTTTTCAAAAGTCCTTTAAAAGAGCCAAATTTGGATTCTCTCTACTTTAGCTTCTTTGTAATCCATCTTTACACCCTTGGCATGCACTGTAATATTTGTATGTGAAAACTCCCCTAATAACTCAAAGCTGTTGCCCTGAATAAGTGAAAATTCCCCTTATCTGGAAAAGCTTTCAAAAATTTCCTGTGTGGGCATATTTCCTTCTTTCTGTCTACTTCTGTAAAGTCATTTAACTCGTTTTAATATTGTTGCTTAAATTCTCTTCCTTTGGACGACACTTTCCCCAATTATGGGTATGTTCCCTCTCAGTTTTACTGCTGTTCAAAATCTGAAGCACATTAAGAAAGTTCTTTAAGGGCAATAAGTGATTAGCTTGGTGTATTCTAGAGAGTTCAGGCTCAAGTTGAGCTCTGAAAGATGATTTGAATTTGGATATGCAGTGGGACCAGTGATATTCTGGGTGGGGCTTGAAGGTGGTGTGTGTGGGTAGCAGTGAGACTATCGCTCTCAAAAGTAAAAAGTCGGGGCTTCCTTGGTGGCGCAGTGGTTGAGAGTCCGCCTGCCGATGCAGGGGACACGGGTTCATGCCCCGCTCCGGGAAGATCCCACGTGCCGCAGAGCGGCTGGGCCCGTGAGCCATGGCCGCTGGGCCTGCGCGTCTGGAGCCTGTGCTCCGCGACGGGAGAGGCCACAACAGTGAGAGGCCCGCGTACCGCAAAAAAAAAAAAAAAAAAAAGTAAAAAATCCAACAACCTGCAGATTCAAAGTTATCTCCTTTAGGACTCTGCTGGTGGTATAGTGGTTAAGAATCCGCCTGCCAATGCAGGGGACATGGCTTTGATCCCTGGTCTGGGAAGATCCCACATGCTGCAGAGCAGCTAAGCCCGTGTGCCACAACTACTGAGCCTGCGCTCTAGAGCCCATGAGCCACAACTGCTGAGCCCACATGCCATAACTATTGAAGCCCACATGCCTAGAGCCCGTGCTCCGCAATAAGAGAAACCACCACAATGAGAAGCCCGCGCACTGCAACGAAGAGTAGCCCCTGCTTGCTGCAACTAGAGGAAGCCCTAGTGCAGCAACGAAGACCCAGTGCAGCCAAAAATAAATAAATGAAAGAAATAAATTTAAAAAACAAAGTAATCTCCTTCAACCAGCCTCATTTGAACCCTGTTCTCTCTGGCTCTCTGTGCCTTAGAGGTTCAGGCCATCATTCCAAGTCTCAAATCTTGCTGTTCCCCCTCACCAAAGGGCCTTTAAACATGCTCTTCTCCCTGCCTGGGACTCTCTTCCCTGGTCCTGCCACTTTTTCCTACTTTATTTCTATCCCCCTTCTCAGATATCTGTTTAACCTCTGTCCTTTCCTCATGAATACTTTTCTGATTCCCACCAAAGAAGGTCAAATTCCCCTACTGCAGCTTACCATGAGTGTAATTTTGTGGGTTTTTTTGCCTCACCTAAGGCTTGCAGGATCTCAGTTCCCCAACCACAGATTGAACCCTGGCCATGGCAGTGAAAGCCTGGAATCCTAACCACTAGGCCACCAGGGAACACCCACATGAGTGTAATTTTAGATTAATGATGTGATTCCATGACTAGTGCCCATCTGCCTCTCTGGTATATAAACTTGAGGGCAAGAACTAAATCTACTATTTTTTCACTTGTACCAGTGCCTTACAGAGAGTAAGTGCTCAGGTAGCAGTTGTTTCATTTTCTCTCATTTGTTAACTAGTTAACGTGGTTAACTAGCTGTTAACTAGTTAATGGTGTAGGGATCTACAAAGTCCATCTCTAGAGACATAATGTCCAGACAAGAGCTACTTGACCCAGGACTGCTCAGAATTTGAGAGGCCTAAGTTATTCCCACTTATTAAAATAAATGAAGAAATGCAAAATGACTTAGAAAAACTGCTATTTTGAATGTTTACATTGAGGCAATTAACACTTTAACACAACACATAATACAATATAACTGTGCTGGTCACAAGATAATTATAAGGTTTATTAAATTACCCTTTCATTGCGCTCAGGCAGTGTGGACTGGATTGGAGTTCAAGCATAAAGGCATATGATGCATATCCTTCTTCAACCCCACTACTGTATATCTTGGTTCAAGGAGTCACCTCCTCCCTTTGAGGCCCTTTGTGGAAGTGATGCCCAAGCCACATCCCCTCCTGAGCATCCCCACCCATGGTGGGACCAGGCTTGACCAAGGATATTAGCCTATCCAAAGAAAGAGCCTTGGGAAAGACAGAGATAGGGAGACAGACCCTGGTGAGTTCTCTCCTGCACAGCTTACACCCTAACCTGGGAACACGCCCAGCTCACCTGTGTGGCAGGTCAAGCTCTAGAGATGAGTTGAAAGTGTCCAGCAGTCACAGCTCCTTGATGCCATGAGCTCCCATGGCCCTGAGTCCAGGCTCACCAAACAACATGTGATTATAATCTGATTTCCAGTGTTTGTAGCACTGTAAGACAGGTCATCCTTTAGTAATCCCCCCTGCCTCTCATTGAGTGTCCTTAGAATATTACTGCAGAAGATAGTCCCTACTTCCAGCAATTCTGGGAATATCTGAACTACCAGACAATTTCTCAGTCACAAGGATATGTTAAGGGATTTAACAAATATAAAAAATATTGTGTAACACATACTTCTAAAGTAGTTAGATAGCATACAGACAGAATTCCTAGGTTAATGTCAATTTTTAAAGGCTATTCACTTCACTCATCTTCTTTTCCTTGCAGAGGAACAAGGAACCGTAAGATGCACTTGCCTTTGTGTTTAGCTTAAGTATTCTGTGACTAGGAACAAATGTATTTAAGTGGAGTGTTCACAGCCTCTTTTACCCACTAAACAGAATTCTGAGTCTAGTGACTCCCACCTCTCCTTTTTCCTGAGAGCTGAGGAGGATTCTCTCTTTGCTAGGTTGGTTTCTGGGCTCTGTGATGCAGAATTGGGACAATAGTAGAAAACAGAACACAGAAGAGACGTGCTGGAGTATTTTCATAGAAAAAGGCCAAGATTTACTCTTAAGAGAAAAAAAAAGAGAGGATAAAAGGGAGCAAAGAAAGGCGAAGAAAGACCAGAATTTTGAGGACTTTTTCTCTCAGGAATTTTGTAATTGATGGTTGAAGGTCAAGAAGAGAGAATATGGACTTGATGGGCAATTCTTTTCCATGTAGAGGACACTGAAAATGGTGCAGGTGAGAGAAAGCAGTTTTTAAAAATATGTGTATTAAAAATATCCTTGATGTTTTCTGAGAGGGATGATAGTAATGATTTTATTTGTGTTAGTTTGGTTGCTGGACTGTTGGCATTGAGTGCCAAACTGCTCTGAGATTGAGCTTCGTGTGTCCTCAGTTCTATCTGAATTAGAGTTAGATATGGGAATTAGATATTCCTCATTGAATAGTCTTTCTTTTCTCAGGCTTTGGATCTTCGCTCCAGATTTGGTCAGATTATGACCTTCTAGGAAGTTGTTGGCCTGGATAAAGATTAGTGTCCTAGCCTGAGTTCTTTCAAAGCAGATCCTGAGGCAAAGGTTTGAGTTCAGGTAGATTATTTGGGAATGTGATCCCATGGGAAGTGAAACAGAGAAGAAGCAGCCACCACATGCATGTGGCCACTGAGTCTGGCACTGGTGTGGGTGACTGGTGCTCCATCCTGAGGGGCCTTTTGAGGAGCTTTATGAGATGTCTGAGGAGCTTTTTGTTTCCTCTGGGGAAACAAAAGGGGAAAGCATTTATCATTGGCTCTGATCTTCTCTTGGTCAAGGGTGGCCTCATAGTCTTCAACTGTTTTGGGCCTTTGGCTGGTGCCTACCTGAGAGTTGAACAGTATTAAAAGATAAACTGAGGCATTTAAAAAATTTTAGGAAAAATTGATTTGAATCTTACAGCGCCAGGGCTTCCCTGGTGGTGCAGTGGTTAAGAATCCGCCTGCCAGTGCAGGGGACGCGGGTTCGAGCCCTGGTCCGGGAAGATCCCACATGCCGCGGAGCAACTAAACCTGTGTGCCACAACTACTGAGCCTGCGCTCTAGAGCCCGTGAGCCACAACTACTGAGCCCGTGTGCCACAACTACTGAAGCCTGCGCGCCTAGAACCCATGTTCTGCAACAAGAGAAGCCACCGCAATGAGAAGCCTGCACAGCAACGAGGAGTATCCCCCGCTTGCTGTAACTAGAGAAAAGCTTGCGCGCAGCAACAAAGACCCAACGCAGCCAAAAATAAAATAAATAAAATTAAAAAAAAAAAAAAGAATCTTACAGCGCCAAACCAGAAGTATTTAGGAGCACTCCGCCAACAGGAGCTGGAAGAGATGTTTATAGAGAAGATGCAGAAACAAAGCAAGGAAATTACTTGATCGGCTATAGCTTAAAGCACGGTTGGCTGTTTGTGTTTGGTTGTCCTTAGGTTTGGATTTTGTGACCTTGGGCATTTACAGGCTTAGATTTTGGTTTGCTTAGTAGGCCACCTCAGCGTTAATGCCATCTAAGTCTAGAGGCCTCCTTGTTTAATTAGTTTAACACTAGGTTCTCATGGACATCCTACTTCATGAGGTTAGAGAAGCCCCAAGGCCTAAAGCCAAAGGTCCCTGGTGTGGAATAGAAACAAGGCAGCCTTGGCTGGACTTGCCCAGAGCTGGTCACAGTCTGCAACTGGCTGCCCCAGCAGTGGTGTGTGACAGAGAGTGTGCTAAGAACAGAGACTCTGGGGAAAGGGCAGGGCGTGGGCGTGGACGGTGTGTGTCAAGGAGAGCGGTGGGAGGGGAGATTGTTGGATGAGACTGTGCAGCCTTATGGGCTGAGCAAAGAAGACAGACTTCATCCTGAGGAACAGTAGGAGCCGGTGAAAAGTTGATGCAAAAGAGTGACCCGATCAGATTTATGTTTTAGGAGAAAAAGCTAACCCTGGTCACAGTGAGCAGGGTGGATTAATGGGGGTGGAAGTGGCACGTGGGGGCTTGGTAGGGGTTTCTATCGAAAGTCTGAGAGCTGTGAGAGCAAACACACAGTCCAGGTGAAAGACCGTGAAGAACTGGAATAAGACTGGCCTGCAGGGGTTCCCGAGAGAGATCCAACAGGGAAAGGCGGCCAGCAACTTGCTCAGTGATGGGCTTGTGACCTGGGATGAGTAGAGCAGAGTCTCACTCCCTTCAGATCACAAGCTGTAAGGATGTGACCCCAAAGCTAGTGGCTGTTTTGTTCTCCATCATGTACTGTACCTGAGCTCCTTTTAAACACTTTATTATTTTTTAAATATTTTATTTATTTATTTTGGCTGCACGGGGTCTTCGTGGTGGCATGCGGGATATTTTTAGTTGCAGCATGCGGACTTAGTTACAGCATACATGTGGGATCTAGTCCCCTGACTAGGGATCAAACCTGGGGCCCCTGCATTGAGAGCTCTGCATCTTATCCACTGGGCCACCAAGGAAGTCCCTGATTATTGTCGAGAAAAACAATCTTTCAATACCTAATAATTAATGTACCATTGTTTTTGTTTTGTTTTTCCCCCAGAGCTGGGAGGATGAGGCCCACACACATCAAATGCTGAGGGATATGGTGTGTGTGTGTGTGTGTGTGTGTGTGTGTGTGTGTGTGTGTGTGTGAGAGAGAGAGAGAGAGAGAGACAGAGACAGAGACAAAGACAGAGAGAGAAAGAGAGAGTGTGTGCCCATGCATGACTTGCTGTGGAGTTTCTGCATCCAGTCTACCCTCAGGCCTGATCTAAACCCTACTTTCCATGGTTTGATGGTTTGTTTATATGAGCATGTAATTTCCCCTTTTTGGCTTAAGCTGCTTCAGTTGAGTTTCTTGTAATCAAGAATCCTGACTAGAATAACATTTTTGGACCTAAAGCTTTTTTTTTCTATTTTAAATTATTTCCTAAGCATATGTATATATATATTTTTAATATTTATTTATTTGGCTGCACTGGGTCTTTGTTTTGGTACATGGGATCTTTAGTTGTGGCATGTGGACTTCTTAGTTGTGGCTTGCATGTAGTATCTAGTAGTATCTAGTTCCCTGACCAGGGATCGAACCTGGGCCCCCTGCATTGGGAGTGCAGAG
Source organism: Kogia breviceps (assembly GCF_026419965.1). Taxonomy (NCBI): domain Eukaryota; kingdom Metazoa; phylum Chordata; class Mammalia; order Artiodactyla; family Physeteridae; genus Kogia; species Kogia breviceps. Next base: position 164,296,149 of record NC_081311.1, on the reverse strand, counting down.
TCTTAGCCACTGAACCACCAGGGAAGTCTCTCAGCATATACTGTTGTTTTTTAAAAGAAACTAATTAATTAATTAATCTTTGGCTGCATTGGGTCTTCGCTGCTGCGCACGGGCTTTCTCTAGTTGCGAGTGGGGGCTACTCTTCACTGTGATGCCATGCTTCTCATTGCAGTGGCTTCTCCTGTTGCAGAACATGGGCCCTAGGCACGTGGGCTTCAGTAGTTGTGGCACGTGGGCTCAGTAGTTGCGGCTCACGGGCTTAGTTGCTCTGTGGCATGTGGGATCTTCCCAGACCAGGGCTCGAACCCGTGTCCCCTGCATTGGCAGGCAGATTCTTAATCACTGCACCACCAGGGAAGCCCCCTTAGCATATATTCTTTTTTAAAAAATTTATTTATTTGTTTTTTGGCTGCGTTGGGTCTTTGTTGTGGTGTGTGGGCTTCTCACTGTGGTGGCCTCTCTTGTTTCGGAGCACAGGCTCCAGGCATGTAGACTTCAGTAGTTGTGGCACACAGGCTCAGCAGTTGTGGCTCGTGGGCTCCAGAACACAAGCTTAGTAGTTGTGGTGCATGGGCCCGGCTGCTCCGCGGCATGTGGGATCTTCCCAGACCAGGGCTCGAACCCATGTCCCCTGCATTGGCAGGCAGATTCTTAACCACTGCGGCACCAGATAAGTCCCAGCATATATTCTTATAAGGGAAATAATAATCACCAAATTACACCATCTCTAGAAATGAATGAGAATAACTTATTTCACCATACTCTTACAAGTACTGAGTAATATAATTTTTTAAGCCTTTGTTAATTTCTTAGGTTAAAAAAATCTTTACTTATTTTTAATTGCTAGTGAGGTTGAAAATATTCCAATTCTATTTGCTTTATACCTTTTTTCATGAATTGTCTAATTATATCTTTGACATATTATCTTTATTGGGGTTCAAATATCTTTGCTTTTTTAAATTAATTTTTATCAATTCTCTCCAGCTAAAGCCTGTTAATTTGCCTGTAATATTTATGTCAAATGTTTTTCCTAGCTTGGTTCCTTGCTCCAAATTCTGTTCATTGTTCTTTTGGAGTTCTAGAAATTATAAAATGTTATGTAGTTAAGTTTGTGTTTACTTTTACAGTTGTTTTGATTTAGCAGAAAATAAAGACCTATTTTCTGCTCTTTTGTCTTTATATGTTGGCTACAAAAAAAGTTTGTTTTTAAGAAATGACTTTTTAAAATAGAAGTGTTTCATAGTGAGTGTGGCAACCGTGGAGGCCCTGCTCAAACCTCATTTCAAGAAGGAGCTCACCTTTCAGCTGTGACGAATGCAGTGGCTGAATCTCTCTAGTTGCAACACCCTCAGGATCTGCCACAGTGTTTGAGCTGAGACCACCCTCTTCTGAGGCAGCTCCCAGCCAATGATTCAGCACAGCAGAGGGACTAGCCCTGGCCTTTTCTGCCAACACAGGCAGACTGTTCTATGAGCCATCCGTGTGCTGGACCGCATTGTCAGATTACGTGAAACTTCTCAGAGCTGCACTGTAGTCTGGAGCCCTTTCTTCCAATCTCCCTTCCTTCCCCCTCTTCTTTCATGGGTACCAGATCGACACTTGAAGTCTGAAGGTTTTCCCTGCCTACTCCTGCTCCCTCTCCCCTCTACTTTTCACAGGCATTACCTGCAACAAATCTCTGGCACCTTTAACTTTGTTTTGACATCTGCTTCCTGGAGGACATAAATGACAGTTATTATTAAACAATGAAGTGGTTCAGAGAAATACAACAGAGAAAAGAACAAATCAAACTAAGTCCTACTGTTGCAACACATCCATTAGTGCTGTAATTAGATGTAGACTAGTTGGGCAGCTGGCTGGATGGAGAGATGGAGCAGGGATTTATGTGTGCTCTGTTCACTACTTATGCTCACATCTAGAACAGTGTCTGGCATGTGGTGGGTACCGACATACTTGTTCAATGAATGGAGAGATCAAATAGTTTTCTAAAAATTGGATGGTACTATATTTTTTTCCATTAAACAACAATAATATTGAGCTTAATTTTACTTGAATTTACGAGAAGGAAAAACTTTAGTAAAACGTAAGGAATTTCTGAACTGCAGAAAAGATTCATCATCACAAAAAGTAATGGTTTCTACTAGGATCACTCTAAGATTTAAAAGTTTTTAAAAAATTACTTAATAAATTTTATTTGATATTTTCAAACATTTTTCTCTATGAATTTTTTAATCCTGTCATCATTCCTCAAAAAATGCTCTGAGATTTGAATTATGATAAATTGATGTCTGTATGATATTCATTTTTAAATCTAAAAAACATAATATGTTTCTGCATGTATGCAAATCTCTGTATCTCTTCAACTTGGATTTACATTTAAAAAAATTATACCATGCAAATCTCTCATAAAAATAGTCCTACTTCTAGGTATTTTAGAGTTTGTGAGAATGTAAATATCATTTCAAAGCAAATACATGATAATTTAGGACAACACAGCTTGTTGCTGTGTTGTCCTAACAATCCAGGGTGTGAGGACCACAGAAGACTCAGGGAGGTAAAGAGCATTTGTAGCAGCACATCCAGTCAGATGGAGTCCTGCCACCTGCCCTGGGCAGCTTCCTCCCACCTGATCCCCATTTTTGTTCAGCTGGTCTTCTCATTGTTGGCAGAGCCTTTTTGCCACCAAAGGGGCTAAATGCTGGATTTTACTTTCAGCTTCCCTTGAATGAGAACCTGGACATATGAGATATAAAAGGAAACCTGTTGAGTATCTAGGAAAGATTTTTTTTCCCCCTCTGGTAAAAGAGAGACAAGCAGGGATAGAGCCCACCCCCTCACTTTCTTCCTATCTTTGAACATTGATGTGTGAGAATATGATGGTTGGAGCTGTGGCTGTCATCTTGCAACCATGAGGGATAAGCCGAGAGAAGCTCACAAAAGCTGTCCCAGTGACCTGACGTCATCAAATCATTGCATCTGCCAACTCTGGAGTTGCCTAATAGAATAATAGAATGTTACCACGTGATCTGGAATGTGTCCTGTGTCCTGTCACATGCAGCCCAAACCGTATTAACTAATACACTTTCTGAATCTGCCTTTGCCTCTTTCAGCTCTTTGTCATACAACCCATTTCTAGTTCATAGTTCTTCCACTTAGAATGAGTGGCCTAGTTAATACCTCCAGATCTCACCATTTCTAGCTGTCTGCTCTCCCATACATTTTCCCTCCTACATTTAAACCCTCCCTATTGCACTAGGAACCAGCCTGATTGCTCCTGGGGAGAACCTGTCTTCTACCCTTGCTCTATACCCTACTGATCATTTGTCAGGGGCTTAAAAACAACACAAATTTTACACATCACGTCTGTTGGACACATATGCTGTTTTTGGTCTGCTCATCATTTATTCCTTGCTTCTGCTAGCGATGTCTTGAATGCCTATGAAGAATTGCTCTCCTTTACTCTCAGTTCACGTGTGTGAATAGAATAGATCCCATCCTTTGTGTTCTAGGCCTGGCTGCTTTTCCATCCCCTAACCATCATTGGTTCATGAATGAGCAGTGACACAATTTGAGCCAATGAGCTCCAACCCTGCGACCTTTATTTTAACTAAATGGAAAGAAATTTATTCTTTCTGCTGAGATTGCCAGAGACAGGCTGATGCAAGGCTAGGGCTTCTGAGGCCTGTAAAATGTTGGACTAAGAAGAAGTCAAAACAGAAAAATACCAATCAGCAAGTGGAGAGAGAGAAAAAATGGCTTGGTGGCATTGTTTGAGCCCCTAGACTTTTCTATCAAGTGACCCAATGTTTTCCCTTTTTTGCCTAGGCCACTTTGAGTTTAATTCTTGTCAGTTGGACTTGCCACCAAGGAAGCCCCGATTACTAGACCTCCTATAATCAACTGTGCAGGCCTCAATGACCTCTGGGTATTAATAACCTATTACCCCCATCTCATAACCCTGGGACCTTGCCACCATCCCTTCCTCATCCCAGTTTTCCTCAGCTGCTTCTCCAGGTGTCTCACATATACATGCTCCTGACAAGGCCTCTCACATCCTTCCACCCCAACGTCTAGGTATGGTCTCCTGTCCATAAGTCACCTGAGGGAGTGCTTCACCGTGGTCCAAGCTGCCAGGGCCCTCCATGAGGACTGACCACCCTATTATATAATCTGAGTTTAGATTCCATTAGAAACACAAAACAGCTGCCATTGATGAGAAGGTAAAATGGGTTTGAAACAGGAGGGAAGCGGGCAGGGCACAACCTTTAAAAGAATGACATAGTCATAGGACATGACAAAAATTGGTTAGAACCAGCTAGGTCCAAGATGGCAGAATATTCAACTTCCAGTAGACCTGAGCCTCATTATATGCTCATTGTAATACACTAGCATATGCTAAATGACACACCCACCAGAGCCATGACAGTTCTGAGGCTAACCATAAAAGGCCAAAAAGTGGGTCCAATTCCCGGAAGTCTCCACCCTTTCTTCAAAATAATTGGAATAATCCTCCCACTCATTAGCCTATGAAATTACCCAGCCCATAAAAACTAACCACGCCATATTTCAGGGCTCTCTGGCCTTCTGAGATGGCCCACACTCTGCCTGTGGAGTCTGTTTCTCTGTAAATATTGGGTTGGCCAAAAAGTTCATTTGGGTTTTCCCGTAAAACCCGAACAAATTTTTGGCCAACCCAATAAATCCACTTCTTATCTATAACTTTGTCTCTCACTGAATTCTTTTTGCGATGAGACATCAAGAACCTCAAACTCATTGGGAACAGGTTCAGTGTGCAGCAACACTGAAATCCCTCAGAACCACAAGAAGGAAAATTTCATAAGTTATTACCAAAAAAGTGCATTACATAGAAATTCAATTTTGAACAATAACAATTTTAAAGATACTAACTCTATGTATGATAAACCAGAATTCAGAATCAGTGAGGGAATCCATGGTAGTTGTATAGTAAAACACTTCTAAGGACTCATGGAAACTTGCTAAAATAAACATAGGTTTAAGCATCTTTAAAGAAACAAAACTAAAAAATGCTCAAAGTAAATTTTCACTATTGTCTTAAAACCCAAGAATATCAAGTGTGTGTTAAGGACTACTTTGTGGGTCTGGGTTTCTGTCCACAGTTTAGGAGGTAATTCGAAATGACTTTGAGTTTATTGTTAGGTAATGGTTTTTTTGTTTTTTTTCTTTTTTTGCGCTACGTGGGCCTCTCACTGTTGTGGCTTCTCCCGTTGCGGAGCACAGGCTCCGGTCGCGCAAGCTCAGCGACCATGGCTCACGGGCCCAGCCGCTCCGCGGCATGTGGGATCTTCCTGGACCGGGGCACGAACCCGCGTCCTTTGCATCGGCAGGCGGACTCTCAACCACTGCGCCACCAGGGAAGACCTAGGTAATGGTTTTTACTGAGGACGACCATCTAAAGTCAAATTGACTTGTGGCTGCTTCATTTAGGGAACATAAATCCTCAGGAAATTTGTCAGTATAAAAGGGACACCTCCAAAATCAATCTCTTCTGTTCCTTAAAGACGTGCTTGATGATTGGTCCTTAATTTTCTGAAGAAATAACTGTAGTGGTGGAAGTTATCTCACAGAACTTCTGGATTTTTCATGATAGTCCAACAAAATTAAAGCTTTTGACTTAATGCAAGATGGTGCTCTGTGCAACCACAGTTTGAACAAACTCAAGTTCCAATTTCAGTTAAAAAAAATGAGCTTGGCCATCCCACCCAAGCGTCTTCCACCAAAATGGATATCCAGGGAATTCTTGGGTGACCTCTTTATTGTCCTGATCGATTTCTATTGGACTTTTAAATTGCAGTTAAAAATTGCAAGAAAAAAAGAGATGATGGGTAGGTGCAGTTTTGAAAGATGTTATTACCCAGTAGCAACGTGTTAAGATCTTAATCAAACTGTATAATAAATTTATGACCCTTATGAACTACTAAATTTTTGATGCTATTAAAGAATTACTGTTGATTTATGATAATGACATTGTGGTTATGTTTAGAAAAGAGTCATTACCTTTTAGGGAGCTATACGGAAATGTCTGTGGATGAAATGAAGGGATTTCTGAGGTTGCTTCAGAATAATAAGGGATGATGTAGCAGATGGGGGTATGGAAGAAATAACGTTATCCATGAATTTAATAATTCTTGAACCCAGGTGATGAGTAAATGAGAGTTCATATTGCTATTCTATTTTAGTATTTGTTTAATATTCACCACTGGTGGTCTAGTGGGTAGGACTCTATGCTCCCAATGCCGGGGGCCCAGGTTCGATCTCCCGTCGGGGAACGAGATCCTGCATGCATGCTGCAACTAAGAGTTCGCAAGCTGCAACGAAGAGTTCCCATGCCACAACTATAAGCCCGCATGCTGCAACTAAAGATTCTGCCTGCCGCCGGTGCAGCCAAAAAAACAAAAAACAAAAAAAACCAAAATTCACCACAATAAAAGTTAAAAACATAGTTTAGGTCTTCCCTGGTGGCGCAGTGGTTGAGAGTCCGCCTGCCGATGCAGGGGATGCGGGTTTGTGCCCCGGTCCGGGAAGATCCCACATGCCGTGGAGCGGCCGGGCCCGTGAACCATGGCCTCTGAGCCTGCGCGTCCGGAGCCTGTGCTCCACAATGGGAGAGGCCACAACAGTGAGAGAACCGCGTACCGCAAAAACAACAAACAAACAAAACAGTTTATATAGTTATATCCATAGTTATATCCTTTGGCAGCATTTAGGATAACTGTCACCTTAGTATTATTTTTCAGGGAGTTGGAACATTGAACTGAGTCTCTTTTCTCCAGCTTGTTCTCCATCCTTAAGCTGTTCATTTTCCTCAGATCCTCCTTTCTTTTCATTCTTTTCTTGTTCTCTTTATTATCTTATTTGCTCCTATAGCTTTTATTATCAACCTCGTGCTGACAAATCTCAAATCTGAATCTCCTCCTGTATATCCAACTCTATCTCCTCCTATATGTGAATCTGTACATATTTCTCAGCTTGGATGTCTCAAAGGCACCTCAGGCTCATCATCTCTATCTTCACACCTCTCCCTTTTCCTCAATCACCCTCTCAGTGACCGATGAGAATCATGTGCTTTTCTCTATTTGGCTCATGCCTACTATTCTAGTTTTTACAATTAGGAATTGACTGTGTCTTATCTTATAGTGATTCATTTCATGAATGAACTGAGTGTTTATTGAATGCCTGTCATTGGGCATTCTATTATCCCAGGTTGTATGTCTCATTGCTTTGCACAGTGTTTGGCATAGAATTAACTGTCAAGGATCTCTTGTTGACTGATTTATTTTTTTTGAGACAATTGAAGTATGCGATTAATGAGACACTGAAGCATGCAAGGAAAAAAAATTGAAGAATAATAAATAATGATCTGTGTACCACCACCCAGCTCAAGAAGTAAAATTTTATAGATAAGATTCAAGACTCTGTGTACCCTCCATAATCCTATCTTTCTCCCTCCTTTCCCAAAGGCAATCATTGTCCTCAATTAAAAAAAACTTTTATTAGATTATAGTTGATTTACAATTTTGTGTTAATTTCTGCTGCCCAGCAAAGTTAATCAGTTATAAATATACATATATTCACTCTCTTTTAGATTCTTTTCCCATATAGGTCATACAGAGTATTGAGAAGAGTTCCCTGTGCTATACAGTAGGTCCTTATTAGTTATCTATTTTATATATAGTAGTGTGTATATGTCAATTCCAATCTCCCAATTTATCCCTCCCCTCCCCCTCCCCTCCCCTCCCCTTCCCCCTCCCCTCTGCTTTCCCCCCTGGTGACCACAAGTTTGTTTTCTACATCTGTGACTCTATTTCTGTTTTGTAAATAAATTCATTTGTACCATTTTTTTTAGATTCCACATATAAGTGGTATTATATGATATTTGTCTTTCTCTGTCTGACTTACTTCACTTATTATGATAATCTCTAGGTCCATCCATGTTGCTGCAAATGGCATTATTTCATTATTGTTTATGGCTGAATAATATTCCATTGTATCCGTGTACCACATCTTCTTTATCCATTCCTCTGTCGATAGACACTTAGGTTGCTTCCATGTCCTGGCTATTGTAAATAGTGCTGCAATGAACATTGGAGTGCATACATCATTTCAAATTATGGTTTTCTCTGGATATATGCCCAGGAGTGGGATTGCAGGATCACACTGTAGCTCTGTTTTTAGGTATTTTGTTTCTGTTTTTGTTTTTTGGCCACACTGTGTAGCTTGTGGCATCTTAGTTCCACAGCCAGGGATTGAACCCGGGCCCTTGGCAGTGAAAGCATGGATTCCTAACCACTGGATTGCCAAGGAATCCCCCTATTTTTAGTTTTTTAAGGAACCTCCATACTGTTCTCCATAGTGGGTGTACCAATTTACATTCCAACCAGAAGTGTAGGCGGGTTCCCTTTTCTCCACACCCTCTCTCACACATTGTAGATTTTTTGATGATGGCCGTTCTGACTAGTGTGAGGTGATAACCTCATTGAAGTTTTGATTTGCATTTCTCTGATAATTAGTGATGTTGAGCATCTTCTCATGTGCTTTTTGGCCAACTGTATGTCTTTGGAGACCTGGCTATTTAGATCTTCTGCCCATTTTTTGATTGGTTGTTTGTTTATTTGATATTGAGCTGCATGAACTGCTTGTATATTTTGGAAATTAATCCTTTGTCAGTTGCTTCATTTGCAAATATTTTCTTTCATTCTGAGGGTTGTCTTTTCGTCTTGTTTATGGTTTCCTTTGCTGTGCAAAAGCTTTTAAGTTTCATTACGCCCCATTTGTTTATTTTTGGTTTTATTTCCATTTCTCTAGGAAGTGAGTCAAAAAGAATCTTGCTGTGATTTATGATACAGAGTGTTCTGCCTATGTTTTCTTCTAAGTGTTTTATAGTATCTGACCTTACATTTAGGTCTTTAATCCATTTTGAGTTTCTTTTATCTTCTAAGTGTTTTATAGTATCTGACCTTACATTTAGGTCTTTAATCCATTTTGAGTTTCTTTTTGTGTATGGTGTTAAGGAGTGTTCTAATTTCATTCTTTTACATGTAGCTGTCCCGTTTTCCCAGCACCACTTATTGAAGAGACTGTCTTTTCTCCATTGTATATTCTTGCCTCCTTTATCATAGATTAGGTGACCATCAGTGCTTCATTGTCCTCAGTTTGACAGTTATCATCCCAGTGAATATATTTCTATTTTTTTTTTTTTTTTGCGGTATGCGGGCCTCTCACTGTTGTGGCCTCTCCCGTTGCGGAGCACAGGCTCCGGACGCGCAGGCCTAGCGGCCATGGCTCACGGGATTAGTTGCTCCGCGGCATGTGGGATCTTCCCGGACCAGGGCACGAACCCGTGTCTCCTGCATCGGCAGGCAGATTCTCAACCACTGCGCCACCAGGGAAGCCCTATATTTCTATTTTTAAGACTATGCAGTAGTATTTGAATATTTCAAACTTCATATAAATCATGCTGTTGTATGACAGTGCAAGAGGGTTCCCTTTTCTCCACACCCTCTCCAGCATGCTTTACAGCTATGTTGGCATAATGTTCTGCTTTGTGAATTTATCCATTTTGATGAATGAGACTCATTGATTCATTATTATTGTTGTATAGTATTTAATTGTTGTTTATCCGTTATCTTGTTAATGAATACTTAGATCGTATTCATTTTTTCCACTATTATAAACAGTGCTGCTATGAGCATTTCTTCTTAGTGGAATTACTTGGTCACTTTACTAGATGTTACCAAATAATAAATTTAGAATCCCAGATGCAAGTAGGACAGCTCCTGTTGCTTCACATTCTTACCAACATTTGGCATTGTTAGACTTTTAAATTATTTGCTCATCTGATGAGTGTGAAGACTAATTCATTAGGATTTTAAGGTGCATTTCTCTGATGACTACTTGTATCCAGCCTCTTTTTTATGTGTTTGCTGATTTCCTGTTTTGTGAATTATCTGTTTATATATTTTTATTATGTTCAAATATACATAACAAAATTTTACCATGTAAACCATTTTTAAGGTAGAATTCAATGGCACTAAGCACATTCACACTTTTGTGCAGCCTGTATATTTTATTAATTTTCTAGGTTAGTGTGTTTAAAACTGTTACCCATTGTAAGAACTTTATTTTATACTGTGATCCAGTATGTTTGCATGCATACACGTGTATAGATGTATAACTGAAACAAATTTCACAAAGTAATATTTATCTTTAATGTGTGATATATACTCAGATGTTTTCTATTTTATTTTAATTTTTTTAAACAATGATAGCCTAATTATTTTATTTTATTTATTAAGAAAGTTTTTTTAACATCTTTATTGGCGTATAATTGCTTTACAATGGTGTGTTAGTTTCTGCTTTACAACAAAGTGAATCAGTTATACATATACATATGTCCCCATATCTCTTCCCTCTTGCGTCTCCCTCCCTCCCACCCTTCCTATCCCACCCCTCTAGGTGGTCACAAACCACCTAGCTGATCTCCCTATGCCATGCAGCTGCTTCCCACCAACTAATTTTTTTTTTGGCTGTGTTGGATCTTCATTGTTGCGCGTGGACTTTCTCTAGTTGTGGCAAGTGGGGAATACTCTTAGTTGCAGTGTGTGGGTTTCTCATTGTCGTGGCATCTCCTGTTGCAGAACACAGGCTCTAGGGCATGAGGGCTTCAGTAGTTGTGGCATTCGGGCTCAGTAGTTGTGGCATTCAGCTCAGTATTTGTGGCATACAGGCTCAGTAGTTGTGGTGCATGGGCTTAGTTGCTCTGTGGCATGTGGGATCTTCCCGGACCAGGGATTAAACCCATGTCCCCTGCATTGGCAGGAGGGTTTTTAACCATTGCCTCACCAGGGAAGTCCCTCTGATCTATTTTATATTTTTAACTGCTAAACTATAACCCACAAAATGAATTTCAGGGCCCATTAATGGGTCAACTATAGTTTTAAAAGTACTATTTTATTGGGTTATTTTTCTGTTTTAAAAATTTTATTTATTTATTTTTGGCCACATGGCTTGCAGGATCTTAGATCCCTGACCAGGGATTGAACCTTGGCCATGACAGTGAAAGCGCCAAGTCCTAACCACTTGACCACCAGGGATTCCCTAAAATTTTATTTTAGATACTAAGCCTTCTTTTAGTTATATATATGCTTTGCAAATATCTTTACTAGTGTATCTTTTAACATTTTTTGTATTTGATGTACTGAAATCTATTTTTTCTTTTTAAACATCTTTATTGGTCTATAATTGATTTACAATGGTGTGTTACTTTCTGCTTTACAACAAAGTGAATCAGCTATACATATACATGCATCCCCATGTCTCCTCCCTCTTGCGTCTCCCTCCCTCACACCCTCCCCATCCCACCCCTCTAAGTGGTCACAAAGAACAGAGCTGATCTCCCTGTGCTATGTGGCTGCTTCCCACTAGCTATCTATTTTACACTTGGTAGTGTATATATGTCCATGCCACTCTCTCACTTTGTCCCAGTCCACCCTCCCACCTCCCTGTGTCCTCAAGTCCACCCTCTAGTATGTCTGCATCTTTATTCCCTTCTTGCCCCTAGGTTCTTCATGACCATTTTTTTTTTTAGATTCCATATATATGTGTTAGCATGTGGTATTTATTTTTCTCTTTCTAACTTACGTCACTCTGTATGACAGATCTAGGTCCATCTACCTCACTACAAATAACTCAATTTCATGTCTTTTTATGGCTGAGTAATATTCCATTGTACATATGTGCCACATCTTCTTTACCCATTCATCTGTTGATGGACACTTAGGTTGCTTCCATGTCCTGGCTATTGTAAATAGAGCTGCAATGAACATTGTGATACATGACTCTTTTTGAATTATGGTTTTCTCAGGGTATATGCCCAGTAGTGGGATTGCTGGGTTGTATGGTAGTTCTATTTTTAGTTTTTTAAGAAAACTCCATACTGTTCTCCATAATGGCTGTATCAATTTACATTCCCACCAGCAGTGCAAGAGCGTTCCCTTTTCTCCACACCCTCTCCAGCATTTATTGTTTCTGGATTTTTTGATGATGGCCATTCTGACCAGTGTGAGATGATATCTCATTGTAGTTTTGATTTGCATTTCTCTAATGATTAATGATGTTGAGCATTCTTTCATGTGTTTGTTGGCAATCTGTATATCTTCTTTGGAGAAATGTCTGTTTCGGTCTTCTGCCCATTTTTGGATTGGGTTGTTTGTTTTTTTGATATTGAGCTGCATGAGCTGCTTGTGAATTTTGGAGATTAATCCTTTTGTCAGTTGCTTCATTTGCAAATATTTTCTCCCACTCTGAGGGTTGTCTTTTCATCTTATTTATGGTTTCCTTTGCTGTGCAAAAGCTTTTAAGTTTCGTTAGGTCCCATTTGTTTATTTTTGTTTTTATTTCCATTTCTCTAGGAGGTGGGTCAAAAAGGATCTTGCTGTGATTTATGTCATAGAGTGTTCTGCCTGTTTTCGTCTAAGAGTTTGATAGTGTCTCGCCTTACATTGAGGTCTTTAACCCATTTTGAGTTTCTTTTCGTGTATGGTGTTAGGGAGTGTTCTAATTTCATTCTTTTACATGTAGCTGTCCAGTTTTCCCAGCACCACTTATTGAAGAGGCTGTCTTTTCTCCATTGTATAATCTTGCCTCCTTTATCAAAGATAAGGTGACCATATGTGCATGGGTTTATCTCTGGGCTTTCTATCCTGTTCCATTGATCTATATGTCTGTTTCTGTGCCAGTACCATACTGTCTTGATTACTGTAGCTTCGTAGTATAGCCTGAAGTCAGGGAGCCTGATTCCTCCAGCTCCGTTTTCCTTTCTTAAGATTGCTTTGACTATTCAGGGTCTTTTGTGTTTCCATACAAATTGTGAAAATTTTAGTTCTAGTTCTGTGAAAAATGCCAGTGGTAGTTTCATAGGGATTGCATTGAATCTGTAGATTGATTTGGGTAGTATAGGCATTTTCACAATGTTGATTCTTCCAATCCAAGAACATGGTATATCTCTCCATCTATTTGTATCATCTTTAATTTCTTTAATCAGTGTCATAATTTTCTGCATACAGGTCTTTTGTCTCCTTATGTAGGTTTATTCCTAGGTATTTTGTTCTTTTTGTTGCAATGGTAAATGGGAGTGGTTTCTTAATTTCACTTTAAGATTTTTCATCATTAGTGTATAGGAATGCCAGAGATTTCTGTGCATTAATTTTGTATCCTGCTACTTTACCAAATTCATTGATTAGCTCTCGTAGTTTTCTGGTAGCATCTTTAGGATTCTCTATGTATAGTATAATGTCATCTGCAAACAGTGACAGCTTTACTTCTTCTTTTCTGATTTGGATTCCTTTTATTTCTTTTTCTTCTCTGATTGCTGTGGCTAAAACTTCCAAAACTATGTTGAATAAGAGTGGTGAGAGTGGGCAACCTTGTCTTGTTCCTGATCTTAGTGCAAATGGTTTCAGTTTTTCACCATTGAGGATGATGTTGGCTGTGGGTTTGTCATATATGGCCTTTATTATGTTGAGGTAAGTTCCCTCTATGCCTACTTTCTGGAGGGTTTGTATCATAAATGGGTGTTGAATTTTGTCAAAAGCTTTCTCTGCATCTATTGAAATGATTGTATGGTTTTTCTCCTTCAATTTGTTAATATGGTGTATCACATTGACTGATTTCTGTATTTTGAGGAATCCTTGCATTCCTGGGATAAACCCCACTTGATCTTGGTGTATGATCCTTTTAATGTGTTGTTGGATTCTGTTTGCTAGTATTTTGTTGAGGATTTTTGTATCTATGTTCATCAGTGATATTGGCCTGTATTTTTCTTTCTTTGTGACATCTTTGTCTGGTTTTGGTATCAGGGTGATGGTGGCCTTGTAGAATGAGTTTGGGAGTGTTCCTTCCTCTGCTATATTTTGGAAGAGTTTGAGAAGTATAGGTGTTAACTCTTCTCTAAATGTTTGATAGAATTCGCCAGTGAAGGCATCTGGTCCTGAGCTTTTGTTTATTGGAAGATTTTTTTTTTCTTGCGGTACGCGGGCCTCTCACTGTTGTGGACTCTCCTGTTGCAGAGCACAGGCTGTGGACTTGCAGGCTCAGCGGCCATGGCTCATGGGCCCAGCTGCTCTGTGGCATGTGGGATCTTCCTGGACTGGGGCATGAACCCGCGTCCCCTGCATCGGCAGGCTGACTCTCAACCACTGCGCCACCAGGGAAGTCCTACTGGAAGATTTTTAATCACAGTTTCAATTTCAGTGCTTGTGATTGGTCTGTTCATATTTTCTATTTCTTCCTGGTTCAGTCTCGGAAGGTGGTGCATATCTGAGAATTTGTCCATTTCTTCCAGGTTGTCCATTTTATTGGCATATCATTGCTTGTAGTAATCTCTCAGGATCCTTTGTATTTCTTCAGTGTCAGTTGTTACTTCTCCTTTTTCATTTCTAATTCTATTGATTTGAGTCTTCTTCCTTTTCTTCTTGATGAGCCTGGCTAATGGTTTACCAATTTTGTTTATCTTCTCAAAGAACCAGCTTTTAGTTTTATTGATCTTTGCTTTGTTTCCTTCATTTCTTTTTCATTTATTTCTGATCTGATCTTTATGATTTCTTTCCTTCTGCTAACTTTGGGGTTTTTTTGTTCTTCCTTGTCTAATTGTTTTTGGTGTAGGATTAGGTTGCTTATTTGAGGTGTTGCTTGTTTCTTTTCTTTTCTTTTTTTAAAGGAAGGAAGGTTTTATTTATTTGTTTGTTTGTTTATTTACTTATGGTTGCATTGGGTCTTTGTTGCTGTGGGTGGGCTTTCTCTAGTTGTGGTGAGAGGAGGCTACTCTTTGTTGCTGTGCATGGGCTTCTCAGTGCAGTGGCTTCTCTTGCGGAGCATGGGTTCTAGGCACACAGGCTTTAGTAGGTGTGGTGCAGGGGCTTAGCTGCTCTGCGGCATGTGGGATTTTCCCAGACCAGGGCTTGAACCCATGTCCCCTGCATTGGCAGGCAGATTCTTAACCACTGCACCACCAGAGAAGTCCTGTTTCTTGTTTATTAAGGTAGGATTGTATCGCTATAAACTTTCCTCTTAGAACTGCTTTTGCTGTATCCCATAGGTTTTGGATTGTTGTGTTTTCATTGTCATTTGTTTCTGGGTATTTTTTGATTTCCTCAGGATCCTCTTGGTTATTAAGTAGTGTATTGTTTAACCTCCATGTGTTTGTATTTTTTACAGATTTTTTCCTGTAATTGATATCTAGTCTCATAGCATTGTGGTCAGAAAAGATACTTGATACGATTTCAATTTTCTTAAATTTACCAAGGGTTGATTTGTGACCCAAGATATGATCTATCCTGGAGAATGTTCCATGAGCACTTCAGAAGAAAGTGTATTCTGTTGTTTTGGATCCTATAAATATCAATTAAGTCCATCTTGTTTAATGTATCATTTAAAGCTTGTGTTTCCTTATTTATTTTCATTTTGGATGATCTGTCCATTGGTGAAAGTGGGGTGTTAAAGTCCCCTACTCTGAGTATATTACTGTTGATTTCCCCTTCTATGGCTGTTAGTGTTTGCCTTATGTATTGAGGTGCTCCTATGTTGGGTGCATAAATATTTATAATTGTTATATCTTCTTCTTGGATCGATCCCTTGATCATTATATAGTGTCCTTCTTTGTCTCTTGTAATAGTCTTTGTTTTAAAGTCTATTTTGTGTGATATGAGAATTGCTACCCCAACTTTCTTTTGATTTCCATTTGCATGCAATATCTTTTTCCATCCCCTCTCTTTCAGTCTGTATGTATCCCTAGGTCTGAAGTGGGTCCCTTGTAGACAGCATATATATGGGTCTTGTTATTGTATCCATTCAGCCAGTCTAGGTCTTTTGGTTAGAGTATTTAATCCATTTACATTTAAGGTAATTATCGATATGTATGTTCCTATTACCACTTTGTTAATTGTTTGGGGTTTTTTATTGCAGGTCCTTTCCTTGTCTTGTGTTTCCTTCCTAGAGAAGTTCCTTTAGCACTTGTTGTAGAGCTTGTTTGGTGGTGCTGAATTCTCTTAGGTTTTGCTTGTCTGGAAAGGTTTTAATTTCTCTGTCGAATCTGAATGAGATCCTTGCTGGGTAGAGTAATCTTGGTTGTAGATTTTTCTCTTTCATCACTCTAAGTATGTCCTGCCATTCCATTCTGGCTTGCAGAGTTTCTGCTGAAAGATCAGCTGGTAACCTTATGGGGATTCCCTTTTATGTTATTTGTTGTTTTTCCCTTGCTGCTTTTAATATTTTTTCTTTGTATTTAATTTTAATAGTTTGATTAATATGTGTCTTGGCGTGTTTCTCCTTGGATTTATCCTGTATGGGACTCTCTGCACTTCCTGGACTTGATTAACTATTTCCTTTCCCATATTAGGGAAGTTTTCAACTATAATTTCTTCAAATATTTTCTCAGTTCCTTTCCTTTTCTCTTCTTCTTCTGGGACCCCTATAATTCGAATGTTGGTGCATTTACTTTTGTCCCAGAGGTCTCTGGGACCTTTTCATTCTTTTCATTCTTTTTTCTTTACTCTGCTCTGCAGTAGTTATTTCCACTATTTTATCTTCCAGATCACTTATCCATTCTTCTGGCTCAGTTATTCTGCTATGGATCCCTTAGAGAATTTAAAATTTCATTTATTGTGTTGTTCATCATTGTTTGCTCTTTAGTTTTTCTAGATCCTTGTCAAATGTTTGTTGTATTTCCTCCATTCTATTTCCAAGATTTTGGATCATCTTTACTATCATTATTCTGAATTCTTTTTCAGGTAGATTACCTATTTCCTCTTCATTTGTTAGGTCTGGTGGGATTTTACCTTGCTCCTTCGTCTGCTGTGTGTTTCTCTGTCTTCTCATTTTGCTTAACTTACTGTGTTTGGGGTCTCCTTTTCACAGGCTGCAAGTTCATATTTCCCGTTGTTTTTGGTGTCTGCCCCAAGTGGCTAAGGTTGGTTCAGTGGGTTGTGTAGGCTTCCTGGTGGAGGGGACTAGTGCCTGTGTTCTGGTGGATGAGGCTGGATCTTGTCTTTCTGGTGGGCAGGTCCACATCTGGTGGTGTGTTTTGGGGTGCCTGTGACCTTATTATGATTTGAGGCAGCCTCTCTGCTAATGGATGGGGCTGTGTTCCTGCCTTGCTAGTTGTTTGGCATAGGGTGTCCAGCACTGTAGCTTGCTGGTCTTTGAGTGGAGTTGGGTCTTGACATTGAGATGGAGATCTCTGGGACATTTTCACCGTTTGATATTACATGGAGCTGGGAGGTCTCTGGTGGACCAATGTCCTCAACTTGGCTCTCCAACCTTAGAGGCACAGGCCTGACACCTGACTGGAGCACCAAGACCGTGTCAGCCACACGGCTCAGAATAAAAGGGAGAAAGAAAAAAGAAAGAAAGAGAGAGAGAGAGAGAGAGACAGAGACAGAGAGACAGAGAGAGAGAGACAGAGAGAGAAAGAGGTAAAATAAAATAAAATAAAGTTATTAAAGAATAAATAATTATTAAAAATAGTTTAAAAAATAATTTTAAAAAAGAGAGAAAGAAGAGAGCAACCAAACCAAAAAACAAATCCACCAGTTATAACAAGCACTAAAAACTAAACTAAAAAAAGAAAAAACAAAACAAAACAAAAAATATGGACAGACAGAACCCTAGGACAAATGGTAAAAGCAAAGCTATACAGACAAAATTACACACTGATACATATACATACACACTCACAAAAAGAGAAAAAGGGAAAAAAAATATATATATCGTTTCTCCCAAAGTCCACTTCCTCATTTTGGGATGATTTGCTGTCTCTTCAGGTATTCCACAGATGCAGGGTACATCAAGTTGTTTGTGGAGATTTAATCCGCTGCTCCTGAGGCTGCTGGGAGAGATTTCCCTTTCTCTTCTTTGTTCGCACAGCTCCCGGGGTTCCGCTTTGGACTTGGCCCCACCTCTGCGTGTGGGTCGTCTGAGGGCATCTGTTCTTCGCTCAGACAGAATGGGGGGCTCTGGCCCACTCAGGCCGGGGGGAGGGAGGGGTATGGATGCGGGGCAAGCCTACAGCGGCAGAGGGCGGTGGGACGTTGCACCAGCCTGAGGCGCACCATGCGTTCTCTTGGGGAAGTTGTCCCTGGATTACGGGACCCTGGCAGTGGCGGGCTGCACGGGCTCCTGGGAGTGGAGGTGTGGACAGTGACCTGTGCTTGCACACAGGCTTCTTGGTGGCTGCAGCAGCAGCCTTAGCATCTCATGCCCATCTCTGGGGTCCGTGCTGATAGCCGTGGCTCGCGCCCATTTCTGGAGCTCCTTTAAGCGGTGCTCTGAATCCCCTCTCCTCGCGCACCAGGAAACAAAGAGGGAAGAAAAAGTCTCTTGTCTTTTTGGCAGCTCCAGGCTTTTTCCTGGACTCCCTCCCGGCTAGCCGTGGTGCACTCGCCCCCTTCAGGCTGTGTTCACGCCGCCAACCCCAGTCCTCTCCCTGCGATCTGACCGAAGCCCGAGCCTCAGCTCTCAGCCCCCGACCGCCCCGGCGGGTGAGCAGACAAGCCTCTCAGGCTGGTGAGTGCTGGTTGGCACCGATCCTCTGCAGGAATCTCTCCGCTTTGCCCTCCGCACCCCTGTGGCTGCGCTCTCCTCCACAGCTCTGAAGCTCCCCCCTCCACCACCTGCAGTCTCTGCCCACCAAGGGGCTTCCTGGTGTGTAGAAACCTTTCCTCCTTCACAGCTCCCTCCCACTGGTGCAGGTCCCGTGCCTATTCTTTTGTCTCTGTTTATTCTTTTTTCTTTTGCCCTACCCAGATACGTGGGGGGTTTCTTGCCTTTTGGGAGGTCTGAGTTCTTCTGCCAGCATTCAGTAGGTGTTCTGTAGGAGTTGCTCCACGTGTTTATGTATTTCTGATGTATCTGTGGAGAGGAAGGTGATCTCCGCGTATTACTCTTCTGCCATCTGGAATCCCCTCTTGAAATCTTCTATGTTAATGTAGTTAAATATTTTAATTTTTTACCTTTGTGTTTTGGGCTTTTTATCTCTTGTTTTAGAAATCTTTCCTTTTCTCACAGTCTTAAAGATATTCTTCTGTATTGCTCTCTAATTTGTTTTAAAGCTTTGATTTTCTACTTGGATATTTAATCAACCTGGAATTGGTTTCTTGTGTATGGTGTGAGGAAAGGATATAACTTCAGTTTTTTACTATACTATACAATAACCAATTATTCCAGTGCCATTTATTGAATAATCAATCTGTATCCCACTGATCTGCAATGCCACCTCTGTCAAATTACATGTTCCATAAATGAATGGGTCTATTTCTGGGATCCCTATTTACTTTGTGAATCAATTTATCTGTCTCTTTATCAATACTGTATTGCCTTAGTTACTATTATTTTACAGTAAATCTTGACATCTATTAAGGTGTGTCTCCTTGCCTTGTTCTTCATAATTGTCTCAGTTATTCTTATCTTTTTATTCTCACACATAAATTTTTGAATCAGGTTGGCAAGTTTCATGAAAAACTCTGTTGGTATTTTGGTTGGAGTTACATTGAATTAACAGATTAATTTGGGACTATTGAAAGGTCTGAAACATTCACTTTTCTCATCCATATTGATAGTGTACCGCTTTCTTTATTGAGATCTTTATTGTCTTTCAATAACGTTTTACAATTTTCTCCAAATAGGTTTTGTACAAATTTTGTTAGATTTATTCATAAGTGTCTTCAGGTTTGGATTGCTATAGTAAACAGTATCTTTTCCTTTTAAATAATGTTTTCTAATTTTTCGTCAATGGTGTGTAACAGGAGTTACACACTATATGGCCTGTGGACCAAATCCAGCCTGCACTGTTCTTTTGTAAAGAACACAGCCGTGCCCATTTGTTTACATATACTCTATGGCTACTTTTGCACTATAATGGCAGATTTTATTAGTTAAGATTGAGACCATATGCCTTCAAAGTCTTCAAAGTCTAAAATATTTACTACTTGGCTCTTTATAGAAAAATTTGCTGACCCCTAATGTATAGGAACACTATTGATTTTTGTATATCTACCTTATGTCCAGCAATGTAGGTGAATTCTCCTGTTAGTTCTAATGATTTTTCGGTTAATTCTCTTACTTTGTTTATGTAAACTATCACATTATCTATGATTAATGATATATTTTTTTCCTTTAGCTTGACTCTTTTGAAAAATGTTGAATGAAAGCTGTGATAACTGGCTTCCTAGCTTTGTTTCTATTTTAAAGAAAATTCTTTGTATTAATTAACAGGATTGCTTTTAATTTTTGGTAAATATCAAATATCACATAAGGAGGTTCTCTTCTAATTTTTTATTTTTAGCGTTAAGAGTTGTTTTGTGATCACCATTGGGTACTGAGTTTATCAAATGCTTTTTTGTATCTATTGAGTACCTATTGATCACATGCTTTTCTTTTGATTCTTTGACCATTGTGTATTATAAATAGTATGAGGAGTCCTTAGAACAAATAAAATATATTTGTATTTTTCTTCTTGTTTTTTAATTTCCTTTTCCTTCTATCCGTCAACAATGAGATCTCAATTCTGTACAACCACACAAAATTATCAAATTAAAAGGAAGCTCTTGGTAGTAACTATAGCGGATGCTTCTGGCTGTATCTAAACTGAGATAGTTTAAGTAAGTTGATAAATTCACATTCCACCACAGGTGGTTTCCTAGAGCCAGAGATGGGAGTGGGAGGATAGCATACTGCTTGGCTTCCAGCCCCCCAGCCCCAGGCAATAGTTGTGAACTTTTTGGAGAGAAGTATGGTATCTGCATTTCTGCATGGAACACAGCAGGGTGTTGGCATGGTGCATGCTGAAGAGGAACCAATGGCACTTGGCACATTGAAGGTTTTACAGGTTTAGGAGCACTGAAGTCTGTGCTATGGGCAGGATATTTTCCCTGTGAGCTTCAGCAGAACACTGCAAAACAATGGGGCTGGCAGCAGATTGCCGAAGCTCAGCAGACTCAGTGGATAACCAGCAAAGCCCTGAGAAAGAGTAGAAGCACCTCATTTGTGTCGATTCATTCCTGAATGCATGTGAAACACCCTTGTGACTTCCCAGAGTCACTTAGGGTCTGGAGTGGAAGTAGGGGACACACTTAGCCAGGAATATAATTGGGCTTAAAAGTTAAGGTAACCTGAGGCTGTTGGGCTGAGGAAGTGGGGCTGCATAATCCTACCTGCACTATTCTGAGTGCCTGTTAACTTGGATAAAAGCTTTTGTATGACAAGAGCTATTGTAGACCTTCATTAAGGCTCCAAAAGACTTATCAGTGAACTATTTGGTGGATTTGATATTTGCTAGCTTATTTTTCACCATGGCCCACGCACTGGCAATTACACTGCAGAGAAATAGTAAATGTAAAACATGCAAGCACATTTTTAGATTCTTTTGCTGTGTTCTTGATTTCCTTGTTAATGATGCATCCAACTGACAAAGTGCCAGACACTAAATCTTAATTCTTTTCTGTTTCTACAAAAATTGAGGGTACTTTCCTGTGGGTTCTACCATCACTGTCTGACGGCTATGTGTTCTGCACACTGGATGGGAAAATCCAGCTGTATCTTTGTGTCTCTGAATGTCATTAACTAATTGTCAAATATTCAGTGAAACCACAGATAGATGAGGTCAAGCACTTTTCCCCGAGTTTTTGAAAATATGCACATTTTAAGAAATGTATTGCATATGTTTCTGATTCATTTACTGCTAACTGTTCCAATCTTGCATTGCAGGAGTTAGACACTGTCCAAAGAGCTTATTTTTTCAATTAATTAATTAATTAATGGCTGTGCTGGGTCTTCGTTGCTGTGCGCGGGCTTCCTCTAGTTGTGGAGAGCGGGGGCTACTCTTTGTTGCGCGGGCTTCGCATTGTGGTGGTTTCTCCTGTTGTGGAGAACGGGCTCTAGGCGCTCAGGCTCAGTACTGGTGGTGCATGGGCTTAGTTGCTCCACGGCATGTGGGATCTTCCTCAACCAGGGGTCAAACTCATGTGCCCTGCATTGACAGGCAGATTCTTAACCACTGCGCCACCAGGGAAGTCCCCAAAGAGCTCACTGAACCATTTTTGAAACTGTTCTTTTACAAAAACAGAAAGTCACAATATACCAAATGTCAAGTAAATTTGACCTTGAGAGAAGTTGGATTAGGTTCAAAACATTTGAATTCATAAACTTGAGCAGGTTCTAATCAGAACATTGATGAGTCCCCTGGTTTCTGATTATTTTTCCTCTTTTATGCTTGTGTGTGTGTGTGTGTGTGTATGTTTGTTTATACAGTGCCTACTTCATATGCACTCTGAAGTGCACTGATGAGAAGAAGAAATTTCTCTGTTTTGATTACATTGGATTTAGGGAGGCGAGAAAAACAATCCTGAGGCTTCAGACTTGGAAATTCAGAATGCATATTTAATCGTCCACCAGCAGTGTGACTTTAGTACTGTTCTTTTTTTTTTTTCAATTGAAATATAGTTGACATACAATATTATGTTAGTTTCAGGTGTACTACATAGTGATTTGACATTTGCATACATTATAAAATGATCACCATGTTAGGTCTAGTAACCATCCGTCCCTATATTATTACAGTATTATTGATGAGATTCACCATGCCATATATTACAGCCCCATAGCTTATTTATTTTGTAATGGGAGGTTTGTACCTCTTAATCCTCTTCATCTATTTCACCCACACCCACACCCTCTCCCCTCTGGCAACTACCTGTCTGTTCTCTGTAACTATGAGTCTGTATTCATTTTGTTTGTTTGGTTGGTTGGTTTTTAGATTCCACATTTAAGTGAGATAGCATGATATTTGTCTTCCTCTGTCTGACCTAATTCACTTAGCGTAATACCCTCTAGCTCCATCCATGTTGTCACAAATGGCAGGATTTCCTTCTTTTTTTTGTAATTTTTGGGCCCAGCGCGTGGCATGCCAGATCTTAGTTCCCCGACCAGGGATTGAACCTGTGCCCCCTGCAGTGCAAGCGCGGATTCTAAACCACTGGATCGCCAGGGAAGTCCAAGATTTCTTTTTTTTATGGCTGAGTAGTATTCCCTTATATATATATATGTGTGTGTTTATGTATATATATATATGGGTGTGATATCTCACAACTTCTTTATCCATTCATCTGTTGGTGGACACTTAGGTTGCCTCCATATTTTGGCTATTGTAAATAATGCTGCAGTGAACATGGGGGTGCATGTATCTTTTCTAATGAGTGCATTTGTTTTCTTTGGAAAAATACCCAGAAGTGGAATTGCTGGATCATATGGCAGTTCTATTTTTAATATTTCATACTGTTTTGCATAGTGGCTGCACCATTTGGTCCTGTTTGTTGTCATTTGTTAAAGCCACTGAAATAGGGGACATTTACACTTAGTGTTTTTTTTTAAAGATATATTTCACAGATTACTTAACATATTATTGAAAAGAGTGCTTTGTGAAGATAATTAAAAAGTGTGTGTGGTTTATTATTTTATATGCTAATCATATATATATCATATATATATATATATTTGTTGTTGTTGTTACTGTTGGGGGACAGGAAGGAGAGTTGGAAATGTTCCAGGACCTGAAAACAGCAAAAAACTGATATAACTGCTATGCTCTATATTTCTTTAGTGGCTGATATATCTGTTCAAGGTGACTTAGAGAAGAATTTTTGGACTATGAAAGAATTATCTTCTTAACAACATCTTATCCATTAGAAGATATAATTTTAGTTCAGTTAATAAAAATTTGACTGAGTGCATATTATGGGACCAGGCACTGAATGTGCTTGAGATAAAAAGATGAATTTGAAATGGACCTGCCCTCAAGGAGTTCACAGTAGAGTGAGATACAAACAAATCATCAATATTTAAAGTGTTAGACCAAGTAGTAAGAGATTAGATAAAGTACAGGAATCATACAAAGGGGGGCAGGATTAAGAGTGTCTGGGGTGGTGAGGGAATGTACAGCACCTGGCACTGTGCCTGGTATACAGTAGAGGCTCAGAAAATGTTAGTTCCCTTTTCCCCTTCCTTTAGATATAATATGTTGACCTTCATATGCAAAAAATTATGATTCTACTGGCCAAATGTCAAGGGGATATGGAGTTCGAATTCTTTCCTTGTTGAGTGTTAAGTTAGTACGGATTCTGCTGCATTAAAATTTTTTTTCGATGTTTCTGGGGACTAGTGACCAATATTTACAAAATTGCTGACCAGTGCAATGGGCAAGCAAGGAGCAAAGAACAGACACACAACTCAATGCTCAACTATAAACTTGTGGTAAATGAACTGACCAGATTTGCTGAAGATTCTTCTGTCTCTGTTTCATTTCAGCAGCATGGAAGCCTACCAGAGTTCTAAAAGCAGTACTTATTAAACTTTTCCTAAGCACCCCAAGAGCATAGCTGGGTAAAGACTTACTCCTAGGGCTTGGGAGTATGGAGGTTTGGTAGGGGGAGTGAAGGGAGACAGTGTGGGACTATTGTCCACTGGAAATACAAAATGTTTGAAGTCTTAGGTTTATTTAAAAGAGATATGTAAGTGCTATAGTCCAAGCTATAACATACCCATTTATTTATATAAATATGAAAATACTGCTTCAGGTTACTTACCAAGTAAATGATTTAACTTCCTGAATCACCAAGTAAAAATTATGTTCCAGGAAGAAGAACTGAGTTTATCCTGTGATTCCCTGAGCCCTGGGTACACCATTATGAACAGCTTGGTCTTCAAGAAAGAAATTATTTGTATCTCACAGATCGTATGACCAGTTGATGAACTGATACAATGGCTTCATTACTACGTTCCTCATTTCCCACTTGTTGTCTCTTTGAAGCACTATGGCTGCTCATTCTAATTTAAGACAAGGCACAGAATCTGTGCCCACTTCAGCAGCACAGGCATTAAGGTCTTACACATGATGGAGTGGAACGGTATGTCTCATGCCTCATTCCTTGTCACCTTCTCTTTATGGTAATGCCATGATAATTGTTCTCTCTCCCATCTATTTATTTCTTTCCACTTTCAAAGCATTTTTCACATACATTTTGTCATATTGTTCTGTAAAATATTGAGGACAGACATTCTTAGCCTTATTTGACCAGAGATAAACTAAGGTTTAGTTAGGTTAAACGATTTACCCAAAGTTGCATTCATTCAAAAGTATTTACTTTGTATCTACCATGTGCCAGACTCTGTACAATGAACTAGAGACACAAAAGTGAGTAAAACACAGTCCCCCTCTCTAAAAGAGCAGTCAAGAAAGTAAACAGACAATTATAGTATCAAGGGATAAGTACAAATATAGGGTTTAAGCAGAGGGCACTAAACATAAGCCTTAGGGAAATTCCTATTCCCAAACTGGGAGACAGTGTGAGTAAGGGAGAGCTTTCTTGGTAAGTGATATCTAAATTGAGATCTAAAGGACAAGAACAATTAACCAGACGAAGACGACATGGAGTTGGACGAAATTATAAATGGGAAACAGTGATATGCAAAGGCTCAAAGTGAGGGGAAATATGATGTGTCAGGGAAGCTGCTTTTAGCACAGTGTATGAAGTGTGAGGAAGAGGCGAGGCTACCATGTTCAGTCTCACAGGTTGTGCACTGCACTACTCCAGCAGTCATCATTCACATAGACCAGGATGGGAATGGCGGCTCCGGAATTGAGCAACCTGGCTTCCCTGCAAGAAGAAGGGTGGGTGGGGAGAGTGGAGGACTTTGAAAACAAAGCATGCTAAGGTGTTTGCCAATAGCCTGAAGGTAATGGAAAGCCATTGAAGGAGAGTGACTTGATCAGGCTTGCAGTTTAGAAAGATTGTACTGCCTGTGGGATGGAGAATAGATCCAGGGAAACCAGCTAGGAGGCTGCTCCAATAAGGCGGGTATACATGGAGACTGTCCTGAAGTGAAGTCCTGGAGATTGGGGTCGGAATAAGTGATAGATTTAAAAGATATGACAAAACCAGAATTGATCAGACTTGGAAGAGCCTCAGCTTTTGTTTTTAGACCAAACTAAGTCCATGGTAGTGTCATTTACTGAGATGGAGACACAGGAGGAGGAATGGGTTTAGGGGAACATTATTAATTCTTTTTGGATATGCCGAGTATGAGGTGATTTTGCCACATCCAAGAGAGGAGTTGGATGGTATGGAGATCAGGAGAAATACGGTTGCCCTGAGATACAGAAATGCATTTTGGGCCAAAGACAAACTGTGTCAGCATGTGCCCAAGTGGAGATGGTCAGAGCTGCTATGTTTTCAGGGGAGTGGCTCAGGGGAGTTGGAGAGGGATGAGGAGATAAGAAAAAAGAGACATCCCTTGTGAGAAGTTTGGCTGTGAAGGAGAAGAAAGAGGGGCAGTTAACAAATTTTGTGAATTTGCATAATCATTTTTCTGTAGGAAGGTGGAGAATGGTGCCTTGGATTCTACAGCATCCCAGTGAAGCTGAAGGACCACCACTGCATGTTAAAATGCCCCATCAGGAATTTCTCTTTTAATGGAGCTTGATACCTCCACCAACTTCACCTCTTTGACATTTCTTTGCAGCTTCTCTTCTCTCCTTTATTGCCCATCCCTTTGTATTTTAAGGTGAGTCTTTCTCATCTTCTCTCGTTTTTGATTTGCTTTTCCAACACAGCTGTCTAAAAAAGTTGAAAATACATGGAATTTTAGAAACCACAGTAAACAATGGAAGCCTTAACCCAGAGCAAATGCAATATTCATTGTAGCAACCCCTCACAGGAAAACTTTAAATACTTTATTTCTAAATCACTGTAATAACTTAGCTCTTTCTACTTTGTTCGACATCTGAAAAGTTTTTCGTGTTGCTGACTTTTACACTTTGGGTAGGAAAGTAGGATTTTGAGTAAGTATTTAAAGAAAAAAATCTTAGTACATATTGTGTAGAATTACTACATTTGCAGCTATCATTCCCTCCACTTTCATGCTTTAAAAATCAGATAGTGTGCCATTATTTATCGAATTTGTACTTAGTAGCCAGCACTATAGGGAATACCAAAGAAGTATAAGCTGTGGTCAGTGCCCACTAGAAGTTTCTAACATAATGAGGGAAACAAAACAAGTACAAAATAAAATATAAAAAGTCATTAGAAAACAAACATCACAAAACAATTAAATACAATAGATGAATAATAGCAAATAAAACAATGAAGTACTACACTGAATGCTACTGATTACACATGTGCTAGAAGGTCAAGGACAGTAAAGAACAAGAGCCGCAGAAGGCATTCCCTGGTCTAAAGAACATAACTTCCAATAAATTAACACCAAAAATAATTTTACAATATTTATTTTAAAAAACGACTACATTTCTTCAATTCTAAGATGTCATCTTTTCACATTTTACAACAATAGATATAATAGCTAGCATTCATCTTGCACTGACTTTGTACAAGGTACTAAGTGCTTTATATGTGTTGACTCTTTAATATGGATCATTTAATGGGGTGGAAATATTTCATCTTCTCCTCCCTGAAAAAGTGCTTTTAAACTATTGGTACAAACATAAACCCCATGGCTGTTTAGAATCCAGGAAGCATGGTGTGTGCAGAAATAAATAGTGCTTATAAATGAAAATTTATAAAAATACACTGACAAAACTTTCTAATCTCCTTAGCCTCAACTGCTAGGCCCCGGATTCTACTTTATGAGGATCACCTGTAGCCCTGATTCCCTTGAACCTCCTGTAGCTTAACTGTTCCATCAAAGGCCACACCAGCTTCCAAACTGAAAAGTCTCCACACTGACATAGTGAGGTAACCTCATTCAAAATTTATCCTCATTTGGCAGTCATTTACACAGCTCTGCTTTTGTGGCTTTCACCTAGGCTGGGAGGGTGGCTCTGATTTTTTTACGAACAGGGGATCAACTATCTAAACCACCAGCGTAAAGTCAAAATAGATGATTACATTGGATTGGGTTTCTCAGGAACAGTCTCTGCGGTGGAGATTGGCATGCTGGGATTTATTGGTTTTTAGGGTCACCACCTGTGGGGAATGAGGGAGAAGCTGATCTGCTATGAAGTTGCAGCATAGGCCTCAGATGCTCCCGGGGGAGCTCTGGGGCTAAAATGTCCCAAACTGAGGTTAGGGGGCTGCGCCTCTGTTCCCTTCCACTCAGTGGATAGCAATACCTCCAGGGAGGTGTTGTAATCTCCGGTGAGGCGATTACACTTGGCTGAGGCCAGTTCTTGTGGGGAAGACAAATGCAGGCTGTCAGCAGGCAACATTCTCAGGAGTTGGCGGAGCAAGGGCTTTGGTCCTGAAAGTAGGAACCGGGTGGCACATCGCAGCATCCACTACAGTGATATATATTATACATTCATATGTTTTATATATTCACAAGCATATATATTCATATAGACATACATGGGTATATAGGCAAGCATATATTTATGTGTGTATTTATATTTATACAAGTTTAAGATGCATAAGTCAGGGGACTTCCCTGGCGGTCCGGTGGTTAAGACTCTGTGCTTCCACGGCACGGAGCACGGGTTCGATCCCTGGTCGGGGAACTAAGATCCCACATGCCACGTGGTGTGGCCAAAAAAAAAAAAAAGCATAAATCAAGTAAAGAAAACAACCACAGTGAAATGTGACATAGTAAGTTGGGTGGATTTATTAAAATCATAGGTAGTGATCACTGCAGTACAGTAGATCTGAGGGTGGCCCCTTAGGGAATATTTTTGAAATTTGAGGGAGTGTATTTGGTTGTCACAAAGAGTAGGGAAGTTCCAAGCATTTATTGGGTGGGGATCAGAGATACTAGGTATCATGCAATGTCGCGTTTCAAATGTCCCACTGAATATTCATGTAAATGAAAAAATCTGTAATTATCTTAGCCTAGAGCTTAACCCATTTTACATGTAAACATAATGTTTTTGTTTTGTTTTATTTGGTTTTTAATATTCAATGATTTTTTTTTTTTTATTTCAGGGATGCACCTCTGTTGTTGTAGTAGACAGGATCTAGTCGGGAAAACAAACCACAGAAATAATTTAATATGGAGAATTGCTGAAGCAGGTGTTGGAGGACTGAAAAAGCAAAGAGGGAAGCAGCAGCATCAATTGGGCTGGGGAACAAAGGGAAAAGTTTAGTTACCAGAACTAAAAGTGTGCAAGACTCATACCTTCACTCCTGAAGGGTCTGAATCTGCTTTTAAACTCTTTAAAAAAAAATGATAGGGCTTCCCTGGTGGCGCAGTGGTTGAGAATCCGCCTGCCGATGCAGGAGACACGGGTTCGTGCCCCGGTCTGGGAAGATCCCACATGCCGCGGAGCAACTAAGCCCGTGAGCCATGGCCGCTAGGCCTGCGCGTCCGGAGCCTGTGCTCCGCAACGGGAGAGGCCACAACAGTGAGAGGCCCGCATACCGCAAAAAAAAAAAAAAAAAAGATAGTAGCCTTCCATTAACTTTTACTATAGGACACGGAAGTGCTAAGAGGTATCACAGAAAATCAAGAATGCACTCCTTTTGGCCCTATGGTCTTCCCTGTCCCCACTGTGAAGCAGCAAAGCCAATTTCCTCTTGGCAATTGGAACCAATCACCCCAGCCAGGACAGCAACCCCTTCTTCATCTGCTTTTTTTCTATAGTATGAGGAGCCCAAAGTGTCCAGGTACCACCTCAACCTCAACCTCAATGGAACCATAGTTGTGATTCCTGGTGCAAATATTCCTCTGTTGGGAAGTAAAATCTCCAAACCACCAGGGCTCAAAGTTACAGGAACTGGAAACAGAAATTGTGTGAGTGGATTATTGGGTATAGTGATGAGAGGAACCACTTTCACTTTCCCCACCCCTTGATTCTTGAACCTGTGTATTTTGAAAGAAACAGTATTATATATTGGCACATATACTGCATCCTATACGAGGGAACTTCAATTTTTAACATGTTATTTCCTAACTGGCACCAGAACTCAGTAGGCTATTCCATCATCCTTCCAGGAGCTTCTGGCTGATGGGGCATATGATAAGACTAGCAGATTCCAGGGAATTCCCTGGCGGTCCAGTGGTTAGGACTCCGCACTTTCACTGCTGAGGACCCAGGTTCAATCCCTGGTCAGGGAACTAAGATCCCATAAGCCGTACAGTGTGGCACCCCCACCCCCAAATTCCATTTGCACGAGTCCATTGCTGCATTTCTTTTGCTATGAGATGAGTTCCCTGGAAAGAAGTAATATGTAGAATATCATAACAGTGAGTAAGGTATAATGAGTTCATGGTTGGTAATAATATCAGAAATATTCTGGGCATAGAAAGCCAATCCATATCCAAAATATGTGTTTATTCCAGTAAGACGAATAGCTGTCCCTTCCATGATGGAAGGGGTCCAGTATAATCAATCAATCTGTTACTAGGTGACTGGCTATTTTCTCCTGGAAATAGTGCCATACTGGAACTCAACGGGTGGTCTCTGACGTTGGTAGATATGAACCTTACTGTGGGGAAGCCCATGTTCTCAAGCCCATGCATATCCTTCGCTCCTGACTCTGTAGCTACTTTGTGCAAGCACTGCAGTAGGTGGAAGAAGAGGCCAACTCCATCAGATGTGTCATCCCCCTGATTTTGAAAGCCTTCTCTGAGTGGGTGCCCTTTGGTGTACACAAATATCCTCACACTTTGTGCCCACTCTGAGAAGTGCATCCATATACCTTTTCCCTAGACCTCCTTGTCATCAATCTCCCAATCTTTTCTTTCCAAGTTATGGACCATTCAGGAAAACCATCAGCTATTGCCCATGAATGAGTGTAGGTCTATACCTCTGGCCATCTCTCGATCCAGACAAAGTAGACACCCAATGCACTGCAGGACATTCTTTGTGCTGAGAGAATTTCCCTTCAGTACTACCATCAGGGGCATTCCTCATGGGAGTTCTAATGCTAGAACAGACCACTTCCAGCTTGTGCCAGTATATTGAGGAGAACTGTATGTAAACCAGTTAACTGATTGAAGATGAGGAGGCAATATACCAGGAGTAAGAATCAAAGGAATCTAAGTCACTGGCTAAGGCAACTTGTGCTTTCTGGACCTGCTCAAGCTGTCTCTTACATACCACTTCCATTTGATGAGAGATTGCTCTTGTGCACGCCCAACCTTATGGGCTGATGGGTCAGATAACATCCAGTTCATAATGGGCGGCTGAGGTTGCATAGTCACTTGATGTCTCATGGCCAGTCATTCAAATTCAGTAGCAAGCTAGGTACAGTTTCTCAAATGGAGAATTGTTATCTGCAGAAGAGGGCATGGCTTTGCTGTGAAACTAAAGAAAGCTGCATTGTGGGTCTTCTATTCGAGTTTGCCAGAGGCAGATGTATATATATATATTTGCCACAGACATTTCAAGTGTCATGGGATTCCTCTGGATCATAAGGTCCTGCTACAGAGGACCTTCTTTTTCTTTACTCCTGATAAAAAATGCCAGCCTTGGGCTTCCCTGGTGGCGCAGTGGTTGAGAATCTGCCTGCCGATGCAGGAGACACGGGTTCGTGCCCTGGTCCGGGAAGATCCCACATGCCGCGGAGCAACTAAGCCCGTGAGCCATGGCCGCTGAGCCTGCGCGTCCGGAGCCTGTGCTCCGCAACGGGAGAGGCCACAACAGTGAGAGGCCCGCATACCGCAAAAAAAAAAAAAAAAAAAAAAAAAAAAGTCTAAAGTATCTGTTACTTCCTGTTTATTAGGTCTAATCAGCTTGATGAATCTAACATAGTGATCAAGATCTCTGCAGACTAGATTATGACAGAGAGCAAAGGAGTTTATATCCCACAGACAAGACCATAAAGGTATGCTGCTGGCCTCGCCACATAAAAGAAAACAGCTTTAGTGCAAATTGGAATAGATGAAGATAGCACCTATAGAATTGCAGTTGCAACTGGCATTACCATCTGATTAAGTTCATAACAGTTCATAATTATTCTCAAAAATCTACCTGCCTCTAGAGAGGCCAAACAGGTGTGTTCAAAGTGGGAAGTGATAGTATCACCACTTTTGCATCATCCACATCTTTTATGGTGGTCCTAATTTCTATATCTCTCCAGGGCTATGGTATTGCTTTTGGTTTTCTATCCTGGTAGCAAGAGGAAATTTCCAGAGGCTTCCACTTGGCCCTTCCTACTACAACAGCCTTCACTTTGTAGGTCAGAGAAATAATGTGGTGATTCTGCCAGTAACTGAGCATGTCAATTCTAATTATATATTCAAGAAGTAGGGCAATAACCACAGGGTGGGTCTGCAAACCTACTGGATCCATGGTGATATATACTTGGGTGAAAACTCCATTTACCATCTGACTACCATAAGGCTGCACTTTGGTGGACCCAGTGATATTTTTGGATCCTCAGGAATTAACATTAATTCAGAAACAGTATCAAATTATCCTTGAAATATATGGGTACTTCCTTTTTCCCAGTGTATGGTCACCCTAATAAATGGTATCAGGTTCCCCTGGGGAAGGCTTGGATGAAGATTTGTAGTATATATTTATGGCAGTGCTGCAAGATTTTTCTTCCAGGGGACCAGCTACCCTTTCAATCAAGGTCTCTGTGTCTGTGAACTGGCTGAGGTATGGAAACTGGATGAGAAGAATGATTTCATTTGATGGCTCAAGTCAGGTTTCAGGCAGCAGACCTAGAGTTTTGCTTGTTAAAGAGATCAAAGAGGGCTTCCCTGGTGGTGCAGTGGTTGAGAGTCCGCCTGCCGATGCAGGGGACACAGGTTCATGCCCCGGTCCGGGAAGGTCCCACATGCCGCTGATCGGCTGGGCCCGTGAGCCATGGCCGCTGAGCCTGCGCGTCTGGAGCCGGTGCTCCGCAACCGGAGACGCCACAAAGGTGAGAGGCCCGCGTACCGCAAAAAAAAAAAAAAAAAAAAAAAAAAGAGATCAAAGAATATTTCAGAAGTCTCTCCATATATTTCATTCCTGTGGCCACCTAGGGCATTACCAAATATCCCTGTAGGTCAAGACCTTTGAGTACCACTTTGTCCCTGCTACCCAGTATAGTAAGTGTCTGCCTGGTCCCTGCCAGTTAAGTGCCGCCACTTGGCCTTTGACATCCCAGGATACCACTCTCGCAGAAATCAGGGAGTCGTCTCAATGGAAGCATCTCCCACCATCATATCCTGTTACCACAGAGCTTTTCTGGTGCTCCCCTTACTAATGTATTTTTCTTTTAAAAAAATTTTTATTTATTTATTTTTGGCTGCGTTGGGTCTTCATTGCTGCACGCGGGCTTTCTCTAGTTGCAGCGAGCGGGGGGCTACCCTTGGTTGTGGTGCGCGGGCTTCTCATTGCAGTGGCTTCTCTTGTTGCGGAGCACGGGCTCTAGGCACGCAGGCTTCAGTAGTTGTGGCACGCAGGCTCAGTAGTTGTAGCTCGTGGGCTCTAGAGTGTAGGCTTAATAGTTGTGGCACACGGGCTTAGTTGCTCCGTGGCATCTGGGATCTTCCCAGACCAGGGCTTGAACCTGTGTCCCTTGCATTGGCAGGCGGATTCTTAGCCACTGCGCCACCAGGGAAGTCCCACTAATGTACTTTTTCAATGCCTTACTATAGGGGTTTGTAGTTTGGGGATGGGTATACAGTATGCCTGATAAAATCACTCCAACAGTCCCGTCTCCATAAACCTTTGGATTTTTTTTCTCTACATTGTACCAGGGACATTCTGTCATCTCCATCTCATCAAATACAGACCACCACTGAGTCTGAGTTTCTTTAACCAATGAAGCAAACTGCTGGAGTCACTTTCAATTCATGAGCTCACACATTAAATCCAGACTTTCTGGTAAATGCACCCATATCAGTAAATTTAGCTTAATCTTCCACTCTTTATTTTGTTTGGAACTTGACCAGGAACTATTCAACCTTTCACAAAATCATGTCACCAATGACAGCACCAATGTTGATATGTGAGTTGCTAATAAAACATTCAAGTTGGATTGCATTTGTAGTTCTCCCATTCACAATGGTTCTACATACAGGTTCAAGCATCTTACTAGTTGTCTTCCAATAGAGTTGTGCTATATCATTTACTTATTGAAATACACATTAATTAGAAATTGCTTCCCTTTTATTTTTCCTTTATTATACAATTAGGACATTATATTGATCTGGAGGGAAATTTGTACAGGTGGGTAATATTACCTATGAATTTCATTTCATAGTAATGAGTGTTAAAAATACTAGTTATAAAAGGGTATGATTGGTCTGAAAGGGTTGAGAACTGCTTGCTCCTCCTTTCAAACCAGGTCCCAAGAACTTACCTGTAGGGCTGCCCATGATGAAGCAAAGTGGATCTTGAGTACATCTGCCAAATCAAGTCATATGTTATCACTCTTCTGAAAGACAGCTATATTTAGGTAGAGAAGTCAATGTCCTGTTCAGTTACTTACAAAGCTATGCAGGATAATATTAATAAATAGACATACCAACAACAGCGCTGAAGAACTGCTTCATAGATGCAACAAAAGCAAACTATTTTGTGTTTGAGGGAGGCCTTGGAGTGAAATTTTTTTTGTCTCTGTGCATCACTGAGGATAGTGGAGTGGAAGCCAGGAGAATGCTCTCTTGGTTCCCCTTGCCTGTGTGACTGAATCCCAAGCCCATGGTTAGATAATAAATGGGAGGATACTAAGCAAAAGCTACCATCCCTCCTCTCCTTTCTCACAGAGACTCTTTGGGGAGGCTCTGAGAGTGGGGAGGAAGAGTCCACATTTGGTTTGTGAATGAAGGGTAGATACTGTGGTTTTGGTTTGCCGTTCAACTGTAGGTTTGTTCCATGGCATGCCAGGGGCACGTGGGGCTGCCTGGGAGCATCGCCCCATACACTTGCCCACTTAACCCTTTCTCCTGAAGAATCTCAACTCTTGTCACTTTCTCAGGGAAGCCCATCCTCACCTACCAGTCTGGCCTGATTCCTCTGTCATGGATTCCTTTACAAGTATTTTTTTTCCCCCTGTGATCCCTTATCTCATTCTGTAATTACATTCATTAGTGATGACGATTTATGTCAGAGACCTCCTAAGACTAGGTATCTTGGATGTTTATGCTCCCCTTTACATACTGTGCCTAGCCAGTATCTGGTACAAAGTCGGCACTCAGTACATGGTTGTTGAATGAATAAGCGTTTGCTTCAGATTCCACAAGTATTAACACTTTACTCTGATTATGACTATTACCGTTGTGTGTGTATCCCACGCTGTTTGACAGCTGGGTCTTCTATCTGTTGAAGAGCATATGGTAACTGGATTTTGTAGAAATGAATGAGTCAGAACCGGTGGAAATCCTCAAAAGCCCAATTAATGCGGTAATTGAAGATCTCTTTTCTTCTCTGGTAACTCCGCTCCACCTCCTTCCTCCCCAAATCAACACCCAAAGTTTGAATTTAACGATGGGGTTCTGCGCGTGTCCAACTGGGAGGTAGCTGGAGAACAAGATGCAAGGGCCAGAACCCTTGTCCCCACCCTCCAAATGTTTGACAAACACTAGCTAAAGAATTAGCGTCGGGGCCTCCCTGTATTACACAAAGAGAGCATCAGCATAGTGGCCCCTGGCCCAGGTGGGATACGTTGAAGTGCTGCGAAGTCTGATTCCGGATTAGGGGAAGGCCTGTGATCCAATCTCCAGGGTTAAAGTTGGCTGCGTGTGAGTGCAGCCTTTCTTGCCCCTCGGGGTGTGTCCACAGGGCTTGCTCGTCAGGTTGTGTTTGTGGGTGTTTGTGTGAGACAGGGCGAGGGTGGGGGGGGTCACGATCAGCCCCCCGGGAGAGGAGCCTCTAACCGTGCACGCCCTGGGTGGGGGCAGCGGGGGCGGCCGCAGGTCCTGGTCCCGCTCACCCCTGTGCAGAGTGCAGGTGCGGAAGCAGGCGGCAGTCCGGCCCCACCGCGGCGCGCCGTGGGCGGGGGCGGCGTGCCGGGGGCGGGCGGGGGCGGGCGCGGGCGGGCGCCGAGGGCCGCGGGCTGCGAGGCGCGGGCGCGGGCGGCAGGAGGCAGCGTCGGCCCAGGCGTCGAGGCGGCGAGCGAGGCAGCGCGCGGTGATGTCAGTGGCGGCCCGGCTGGCAGCAGCCGGTACTTCCTGTATAAAGGCGGGCGGGCTCGGCTGCAAACCCTACTAGCCAGTGTCAGCCTCTCGGCGGGAGGAGGAGGAGGCGACGGAGGAGGAGCAGGGGGAGGGCTGTCAAATTCGGGAGCCAGATTTTTTTCCTTTCCCCTGGCAGTCCCTTCCGCTTCCCCGGCTCCTGGCGTGACATTTGCGGGCCGGGGACCTGTATGTGTGTGCGCGCCAAGGAGCGGAAGAATGGCAGTGCTCAAACTCACCGACCAGGTAGGGGGCGGCGGCGCCGGCGCGCGGGGCGGCGCGGAGCCGTGGCGGGGGGATGGGGGCGCGGCGCGGAGTGTGCCAGCGAGCTGTTTACTCGCGGCGAAGGGGAGGAGTGTGTGCGGCCGCCGGCTGCTCCGAAAGCCGGCGGCTGCAGTTCTCCTCCCCGGCTCGGTCCCCGCCCTGGGCCGTCGGAACTGCGCGCTCGGCTCAGCGGCCGGGGCGCCCCGGGGGCTGGGGAAGGGGCGGCGGAGCTCCCGCTGGCGTGCGGAGGTGCGCGGGAGTGCGTTGTCCGCGGGCCCGGGCTGGGCAGGGGGAGGGGAGGCTCGAGGTGCTCCTCCGGCTCCTGTGGCGTTGCGCAGCGTGGGCTCCACCAGCCCGGGTGGGACGAGGGGAGGCTGGTCCGCGCCGCCGGGAGGAGGACCGTGGATGGAGAGGGAGAAGGGATGGCAGGCTGGGACAAGCCAAGAGACCCCCAGCCAAGCCGGAGACCGGCTCATACCGCGGCTCTCGTGTGGTCGGGCTGTCTTCACCCTTTTGACATGACATCCTGATTTCCTCTTTAGTGGCCCAGAGGCTGTGTGTGCGTGGTGCGCGATGGGGGCCCCTGGCGCGGCTCTCCCAAGAGGAGTGAAGTCCGGCCCGGGGCTCCACTCACAGACGGTGGGCTACCGCACAAGGTAGCTCTGGAGTCCTTTGCTCGGAAAGGTGGGGCTATTTGCTGGCTTGGTTGACAGTCCTCACTGCAGGTCTGTGGAATGGAAACACCCTACCTTTGCGGACTCCGCTGCTCTGAGGGCATTGACACTCACAGGCGCCCAACCAAGTTACATGACAAAACTCTGCAGCTCGTCCTACGAAAAAAGGAAACAGCTTGCTTTTTTTTCTTCTGCCATTTATTCATGGATAGTGAAATGAACATTGTTTTGCGGTCCTGGTAGGCGGCAAGGCAGTCTTGACTTTGACACACACGGTCAAACATGCCAGTCCTTGGTGTTAAGCATCTCATACTTGTACAGTGGGTTGCGCCTTGTGCCTCGCTGTCCTCAGTATCCAGCCAGAACTTCCTGCGACTTAAATGCAGTCAGTCACCACGATAATTTTTCTCCTGCCTTTAGATTCAAAGTTTTGCTTTGCTTTTCATAAGTATTTTCAGGCTTTTTAAATTTTCTTTTTTGTGTGGGGGAGGGATCACTGAATTAAAATTCACGTTATCGTTAAATTTAGCAGGGGGAGCAGCTGGTAATCGTGATGAATCTACTTGTTCGCATTGGTTCCAGAGCATTGAAGAGTGCTTGTAAGTTGATACTAGTTTAGGCTTCCCCTCAACCTTTCCGTCACATACTTGACAACTGTTAGACATTTGCTTGTTTTAAATCTTCCAAGTTTAGTCTGCCTTGGTCTTGTTACCTTTGCCAGTGCAAGTTACTATATTTCTCTGTTATTGCCTAAATCTTCATCTTCAAAGTACAAAAAATGCTTCTAATAGGCGTTGTCATTTTCACATACACAAAGGAATTTCACATAGAATTTTAGAGCTGGAAGGAATGCCAAAGATGATCTTCACCCAGATCCTTGATTTTTTAAATGAAGAAACTGAGGTATAGAGAAGGGAAGCATGTCTTCCTCAAGGACCCAGCTGTTGACATGTAGAGATGCACTCCTGGCTCCTGCCTTCCCAGTTCCTGTGCTTTCTTCTAGGGGTTAAGACACCTCCCTCCATCTTGTCATTGGATGTGTTGAAAGGCTGACAAGAAGGCATCCTCCCCTCAATCAGATCAACACTAGTGAAAAGTGTACTTGGTCTTAGAAAGAAAGGAAGTTATTCTCCAGGACTTATCACAGTAGGACTTTTAAAGACAGTTTCTCTCTCTCTTTTTTTTTTTTGCGGTACGCGGGCCTCTCACTGCAGTGGCCTCTCCCGTTGTGGAGCATGGGCTCCGGACGCGCAGGCCCAGCGGCCATGGCTCACGGGCCCAGCCGCTGTGCGGCACGCGGGATCCTCCTGGACCGGGGCACGATCACGCGTCCCGTGCATCGGTAGGCGGACTCCCAACCACTGCGCCACCAGGGAAGCCCGATAGTTTATCTTTGAAAGTGTTTCTGAATACATCCCAACCCTTCCCCCAACAAACTAGTATTACTGTGGGGGGAAAGAAAGAGTTGTATAACGTTCATTTGGTTCCATTTACCGATGCATAAAGGGAAACTAAGGAGTTCTAAGATTCAAGAGCATCTAAAAATTGCCAGCCTATCTTGGGGCAAAACTGGAGGGAGGTTGGGTGAGGAGGTGGACTGGGTGCGGTGGAGTGGTGAACAGTGACGGTTTCTGCGAGACTTTAGGTCCAGGAAGTGTGTGGTCTTTCTCGCCTTAGATAGTCTTACCTTTCAGTTTGAAACTAAATTCTTAGAAGCTAGTTCTTAAACTCACCAGAGGCTTAAAAACCCTTTGCTTAAACTCTTGTTGCAGGAGCTTTGCTTCACCTTTGGGGGTAGGGAGCCACCTGCTTTGAATCTGGGCCTTAGAGTTTGTAGAAGAGTGCCTAGGTCTCCACTCAGCTGTTTGTAAAGCAGTCACTTGTTAATTCCCTCTCATCTGTTTAACACCCTATTTGCAAGGTGGATCTTATTTTTGCCAGGGTTCTTGGATTTTTAGTTTGAGGACACATTCTTGCTGTTGATAACTTGAATCACTAGTTGTTTGTTTTATTATTTTGGTTTTTGTTTGTTTTTTTGAGTTTTGTTATTTTTAAAGTGAGGTAACATTGATTTGGAACATCACGTAAGTCTCACGTGTACGTGAAAGCAGGTGACGTTTCCGGTCCCGCTGAAGCTGGGTGCAGGAGCTTGCTGGCGATGACGGTCTACACCTCAACAGTCAGTCCTGTGCTGACATCTCCATCATGCAAGAGGAGGAAAATGCCTTTTCCTAACTCTGTTTTGGGAGAGTAGAAAGAAAGGGGGAAGGGAGAGGCAAGTGTGTGTGTGTGGTTTTTTTTTTTTTTTTTTTTTTTACTATGAAAGGAACTGGGAGCTATTGCTGTAAACAAACTTCGTTCGCGTTGAGTACTTCTGCATTTTTTTTTTTTTTTTTTTTTTTTTTTTGTGCGGTATGCAGGTCTCTCACTGTTGTGGCCTCTCCCGTTGCGGAGCGCAGGTTCCGGACGCGCAGGCTCAGCGGCCATGGCTCATGGGACCAGCCGCTCCGCGGCATGTGGGATTTTCCCGCACCGGGGCACGAACCCGTGTCCCCTGCATTGGCAGGGGAACTTTCAACCACTGCGCCACCAAGGAAGCCCGAGTATTTCTGCATTTTAACTGTCTCTTCTGTTTTCCCCTTCACAAAACACACATCAATTTCCTTGCAGCGTTAGGGGGACCAGTCTTCCTGGTTTGCCAAGGACTGAGGGGTTTTCTAGGATGTGGGACTTTTGGTGCTAAAACCAGGACATCCTAGGCAAATCAGGTCAAGTTGATCACCCTATACACAGCACACACTCACCTATGTAATTAACATTAATAATGTAATTATTTCCTCATAGATGGACGTTGGGAAGTTTATTTATATCTTTGATAAAGTGAGGTAATTTTAAGTTTGGGAAAGAAAATTTCATTGCATCCAAATGTAATACATTTTGTTTCAAGATAGATGTGAAATTCTTTGCAATTTGATTTGATATTGAACTTTGCAGGGCTGCGGGGGGCATTCTTTATGTCATATAGTGAAGGCACTGCAGAGATTTTAAGAGTGTGGTCATATCTTTGGCCCCCCAAAAAAGTTTTTCAAAGTTCTGAAGCAGAATGGTAAGTGCTATTGGACCTTTGAAATATTCACTCTTCTTCCTGAATTTGCTAGTGACAGCGGAATGCCATCTCCATCTCGAGGGCTGCCAGGAGAGAAACTCTTGTTGCAGGGGGCCCTTTTTGGAGCTTCCTGCCTCGAGGCCTTTTGGTTTGGTGTCCTCTTGCCAAGTCCTATAGCTCACACTTGAGTCACCCACCTCCTTGCCAAAGGCAGTGGCTGGCAGCCGTGGCCGTGGCAAGAAACTAGAAATCCTGTAACTTTGAAAGAAGCATTTCTAGCCCATAGTGTGGGGTCTTGGGACACGTTACATATTTTACTGGGCTGCCCTTGTCCTTCTGGGGCTCCCGGCAGCACTGGGCTTACGGCAAACTGTGTCCAGCTCTGACTTCAGCAGAGAAGAAGGGAAAATAAAGGCTTTATTCTTCGGACCCTTCTCTGGTTGTCTTGGGATGCAGTCACGTGGTTTGCGGAGGGCACTTGAGGACTGGTGTTTCATGGCAGAGACCTAATAATGGCTTACATTATTGTGATCTTATTGTATGCTGGGCCCTTGCCATGAATCATCTGTCTTAATCCTCACAGCCATGCTAGGAGGTGGGTGGTTGTGTGATTCTTACTTTACAGATGAGAAAACAGGAATAAAGAGGCTAATTTGACTTGTTCGAGGTCACACACCCAGTAAGGGATGGAGTGCAGTGTCCTACTCTGGCAGTCTAATTGCACAGGTGGGGCTCTAACCACAGAGCTATACGTATGATAGTTGAAAGGGCAGTGCACTGTAGGACTCACAGATACCTGCTCTTATTTACCCGGAAGGCTTCGGGTGAGCCACACTCCTGAATTTCTCCTGGCTTGGGGGCCAGAACCAGGTCTGGCAGAGTCAGGAGCTGCTCTGAGGCCTCTGCTCCTGCCAGACTGGTGCCTGGCTTATACCATTTGCCTTTCACCTCCCTACTCTGGAGAATGATGTGTTGGTTGGTAGCTTGGTGATTTTTTTCTTGGTCATTAACAAATAAACTGTGGTCATTGTAGAAAAATCAGAAAGCTCGATAAGCAAAAACAGTTAAAACCATCTGAAGTCTCTATACTCAGAGAGAGCTACTCTTGACAGCTTGATATATTTCCTTCTAGCTTCTGTCTAGGTAGCCAGGTAAGAATTTTAAACATTCCACATGATGATATTGGTATCTTTCTCTTGAGCATCAAGGTAATACCTATGACGTCTAGACCAATGGGTTTTCCAAATAAACTGAATTTATGCCTCTAAATAAACAACTGGCTGCTTTAGTGTAAATCCAGCAGTGGTACACAAGGTCTAGCCCTGGATTGATTGAAAATTTTTTTTTAAGGTTTCAACTTTTACTTATTTTCTTCTAAACAGAGAGTAAATATAAACTCAAAAAGGCACACTTGTTTGTGCCAGAAATAGGCCTGAAACATTCTTTAAAAAGATTTCTATTTCAGCAATATAATGTGAATTAAAAAATTTTTTATTGGAGTATAGTTGATTTACCGGGTTGTGTTACAAGCAATTATTTATTTAAATTTATTTTTGGCTGCATTGGGTCTTTGTTGCATGCGGGCTTTCTCTAGTTGCGGCGAGCAGGGGCTACTCTTTGTTGCAGCGCGCAGGCTTCTCATTATGGTGGCTGCTCTTTGTTGCAGTAACACGGGCTCTAGGTGCGTGGGCTTCAGTAGTTGTGGCACTCGGGCTCAACAGTTGTGGCTCGTGGGCTCTAGAGCATAGGCTCAGTAGTTGTGGCACATGGGCTTAGTTGCTCCATGGCATGTGGGGTCTTCCCGGACCAGGTCTCGAACCTGTGTCCCCTGCATTGGCAGGCAGATTCTTAACCACTGCGCCACCAGGGAAGTCCATTGTGAATTTTTATAGGCGAAACTATAACATGAAATAATTTAAAAATAGGCAGGGGCTACAGAGATCTGATAATCCTGTGGTTTCCAAAATTGCATAAGCTATGGCTCTCCTTTTTGTTTTTTTTTCCCAAGGAAAGTTCCGTATTGAAGCTCAATATATAAAAGTGGTTGGTGACAGTAGTGGTTCCTGAGGCCCTTTCAAAGATGATTTGGGCTTAGTATTATTTGAAAGTGTCTTGCAAAACTACTGGTGACTGGGTCAGTGGTTCTTTTCCTGACACACTGTGTACTCAAAAAACAAATAAACATTTATAAGTGTTTGTAGGTGATTAGTAGTTACATAGAATTTGGATGACCATATCATGTTAATCCAAACTGGGACACCTTTGAGGATGATAGGGGTACAATTAAATATCACGTTGAGGAAACAGGTGTCAGTCAGGACTGTCCCAGTTAAACCTGGACACAAGGTCACACCACAAACTATGTTTGCTCACTTCATTATTGAAGTGACAGTAATAGTGAACTAGTTTGGCTAGTAGACTCGTCACTCTCTTTCCGGTCAGATTTACACGGGAGCTGGTATGATGAAGACTGTCTTATGACCTTATGCAAGGCCTGAGTTGGAAATTGGCTTCTTTCTCACACATCAGCTCTGACCAGTTGGTCAGGGGTTGCAGGAGCAATATGTCAGAAGCACTGTGGCTCTTGCAGCCAGAGATGGGGGAAAATGTGATGATTGATAATCAATGTTTGCTGGGGGTATAAGATAAAGGAGAGGTAGCATATATTGTGCCTTAGCCAACCCTTGGCCAGTCAGATTACCCTCTGTGGGCCTCAGGCTCCTCTTTTTAAAATGAAGAGGTTGGACTGGGCGCCTTTCCAGTGCCTGGGCTCCACTCCCTCCCTCTGTGACTTACCCCTGCATGGGTGTAGTGGCTGAGGAGGGTGTGTTTGCAGATGAGCTCTAACTGAGCTCCCCAGGTAACGAAGTCAAACAGTTAATTTCTGGCTCCAGGAGAGAGTTTTAACCGACTTCAGTAATTCAGGAACTGATTCCTGCCCTGTCCCCCACTTTCATTTTATAGATAACCCAAGATTATCTAAGATTCTTCATTTGATAGATTATCCATTTTATTGATTATTCCTTTACTACCCTTTTGCCAACATCATCTTTACCCTCTGCTCTGCCATAGGAAAGTTAGTAGAGCGGGTATTTTCTCTTATCAATGTTGATGCTATTGAAAGAGTTGGTCGCCCAAGAGGTTGAAATGAATGATTCATGACTCTAATTTTTTATGATGATATTCATAACTTTTAAGGATCCTTTCACTTGTCTCTCCTTTTGAAAACTGAAAATTTGTCTAGTACTCTATTAATTGGGCCAAGCAAAGAAAAGAAGCATGTAGCCCATCTTTGGGCCATTTCAGACTTTACTAAGCCAATGTTTGCTTGTATTTCTTGGTTTTCATTTGTCTCTCATCCCCTCAAACACACCCTCATGAGTCATAAGCACCCCCATGTAACTTTCTAAAGTATCTTCAATGCCAGGAGGCCATTTTGCCCCAAGGGAGCCCCCCACCCCGACCCCAACCAACTCCTTCTAAAATTAGAGGTGTGCAGAAACATCTGAGGCCTAGACACACAACATTTAATCACAGTTCTAACCTGTTTCTAAAGATTTCCATGTTAAATTGCTTTAGTTTTGCTTTCACTTATTTTTAAAATAACACTTGATTGGGAATCCGAAGATCCGGATTCTACTCATGGTTCTTTTTCTAATAGTTGTGTAGCTTTGGGCAGGTCCTGGCCTTAGTTTCTGTGTGAAATGGGAGTGGGTGGGTGGAGAGTCCTCTAAATTCTTTCAGCATTCTAACGTTCGAAGAGAGCACCCCAGGTATTTCAATGTCAACCTCTTCTCAACTCTTGGAATCTGGTTTCAAAAAGTATCTGCCTTCCATGAACTTCTGATTTTCCCTCCAGCACCCACAGTTCTGCCTGAGTCAGGGGTCCTTTCCCCCAAAATGCCAT
The DNA here is from genome assembly GCF_026419965.1 of Kogia breviceps. Classification (NCBI taxonomy): domain Eukaryota; kingdom Metazoa; phylum Chordata; class Mammalia; order Artiodactyla; family Physeteridae; genus Kogia; species Kogia breviceps. Next base: position 164,252,051 of record NC_081311.1, on the reverse strand, counting down.
CTTCTAGTGTCTCCAGGAGCTTGGTTTTGGGGACACAGAACCCCGGGGGCTTTTCTCAGTGTGGCCTTTTGAGACTCGCTTGAGCATCTCGCAGGTCAAGGGAAGCAAACTTTCAGACCGCACGTTGGTCTGTTGAGAGCTGTGGTGAGCTGGGGCCTGCTGTAGCCTTTCTCAGAGGGGCTGCTGTAGCAAACAGCCTGGGTTCTCTCCTTAATCCTGTTTCATTGAACTCCACAATAATATCTGGGTCTAACAAGTCTGTTTCCCAACCATTGGCCCCAGATATTGGGTGCAGTGGACCCAAAGACCATAAGCTTTCACAAGGAGGGATTTCTTGCATGAGATCAACATGTGTAGATACACTCAGTCTGTGGAGGAAACTTGTTTTGGTATCTAAGACTGGCAGAATGAAGAAGAAGAAGGAAGTGAGCACAGGACAAGTGTCACAGCAGAAAGCCAGGCAGAAATTCAGCTCAACTGATACAAACCCGCCAACCAATTTTTGTTAAACAATGGCCTCCTAAAGAGGAGGCGTGGGGCACCTCTCCTCCAGGGGTGAACTTACTTATTTTGAGAAAGAAAATATTAGAATATTTCTTTAAAAAATACCTTAAAAATTTTGTTTGTTTGTGTGTACTTTTTTTTTTTTTTTTTTTTTTTTTTTTTTTAACATCTTTATTGGAGTATAATTGTTTTACAATAGTGTGTTAGTTTTCCCTCTACAACAAACTAAATCAGTTATACATACACTGTTTGTGTGTACTTTTAATATATATTATATGCTAGTACTATAAAACCCTCTTAGCTCTACTTTCCACTTTGGTCCACCTTGGCCAAACCACAACTTAGATTATTGCAGTGGCCTTCTCACTGGTCTTCCCCATCCAGCCTTGGCCCCTGCACTCTATTCAACATAGCTATCAGGGTGATGGCTCTCAGATCAGGTAGCTAACATCATACAGTGGTACCCCGGGCCCTGTCCACCCAGTCCTGCCACTCACCTGTTCAGCGTGTCTCTTCCAGCCTCTCCCTGGCTCCTTGGCTCCAACACAGCGGCCTCTTCACTATTCAGTGGATGTGCCAGGTACACTTCTGCCTCAGGCCCCGAGCTTCCTGTGAAGCTCTTCCCCAGGTATCTGCATGGTCCACCCTCACCTCTTTCAGATCTTTGCTTGAATATTACCTTCTCAGTGAATTCTTTTCTGGCCGCTCTAGTTAAAATGCCCACTCCACACACTTCTTGCCACTGTTTCTTTCTTTTCTCCATGGTACGTATCCTTTATACTTTATGTTATATATATATAATATATATTATATACATATTTTTTAAAATAAGAACTTATGTGTAGGAGAGCCACAAGTAACAGGGCAAAGACATACATTTTTTTCATTTCCTTCTGTATCTTCAGCACTTAGAGCAGTGTAAGGCGCATAGTGAATGCTCAGTAAATATTTGTTAAGTGAATGAAATAAATATGTATGTATGTGTATATATTTGTATGTGTTCAAATGTTTTTACTTATGAGGTGCTCATAGAAAAAAATTTGGAAGAACTTCTGTAAACAGAGCTTCTATCTGTACACTGGGATATTGAGTTTCCATTCAAACAAAATTCAGAGGAAATTTTTGGCCCCATCAGAACATAAAAGATCACTTTTGGTCTTTTTTTTTCCCCCGGTTGTTTCCTCTCTTTTTAAATTGGGATGGAGATGGGTTAACATTGTATTTCGTTCTTAGCAAGTTCCATTTCTTTACAGGGGAAGTATCAGGGTGACACTAGGAAAAGGGACCCTAAGTATGTAGGGAAGGGACACTCACACCCATGGCAAAGTGGATCTTCTATGTATTCAAGCAATCAAGGAGTGTTTAATGAACTCCATCTCCATGGCAGTGACTCAGCTGGAGTCATCTACTCCCGCTCTTTCCACAAAGCATAAGAACAGGTAAGACTAGGTGCAATAAAAGAGAGACCAGAAAGATAATTGGTAATAAGGAGACAAGATAATACTCATGTGATTTGGTCCTAACACTTTATGTGATTTGGTCCTAACAACGTATCTGTGAAGGAGTGGCTATTATTCTGTTTTACAGATGATGAAAATGAGAGCTGAGAGATTAAGTAATTATTCAGGGTCACATGACTCTGGGGTTCACATCTGGGCAAGCTTGGCTCCAAGGTGCACATTCTTAGCCATTGTGCTTCTGGCCTCCTGACATAGGTGTAGCATCACAAGAGACCCTTTTCCCTGTGGAGGTCATGGTCTTGTTAGAGATGACTGTGAATGCCTTGTATGTGGAAGGCACACCTCAAATCTTTATTGAATACATGTGATATATGAAACAGCTCTCAAACCAGCTATAGCGCAGGTTTAGACTGTATTTTGGGGTACTGATTAGGGACTACAGGAGTCCAGAGATGGGCAGAGATATTAAGAAAGGCTTCAGGGAGCTGGAGGGAGCCCAACTGGTCCTTGAGGAAAGGAATGATTTAGGCAGCAGATGGGAGTGGAAGGTTTCCCAGATGAGTGACGTGCCATGTACCTGTCGGGTTAACCTGAGGACTGTGAATTTACTGAAGCATAGGGTTCATGCTAGGAAGGCAGAAGAGCAAAAGGAAGAAATAGTTAACATGCAAACTTGGTACGAGAGGTGTTTGTATGTTAACAAGTCTTTCTCACTTGAGTTCTTCTGATAGGTACTACGTGACCTCTCCTGGAGACCTAAATTAATGAGTTTGTATCTGGACAGAACTCATTATTCCCATTTGTTGTTTAGGCATGAATTTTTTTTTTTTTTTTTTTTTTTTTTTTTGAGGTACGCGGGCCTCTCACTGTTGTGGCCTCTCCCGTTGCGGAGCACAGGCTCCGGACGCGCAGGCTCAGCGGCCATGGCTCACGGGCCCAGCCGCTCCACTGCATGTGGGATCTTCCCGGACCGGAGCACGAACCCGTGTCCCCTGCATCGGCAGGCAGACTCTCAACCACTGCGCCACCAGGGAAGCCCACGCATGAACTTTTAAAAACTAACATGTACCCCACCTTGTTCCAAAAAGTACTAAAGCATAAGGTAAGGTGTTACCTATGGGTTCTTCTGTCTCCATGACAACCTTTGCTTGAATAGAATGTTGCATATATTACTTGTCATGGCAGCATTTTGTGGACAAACATGTATCCTGGAGTAGCATGGACTTCATTGAAAGAGGCTGGATGGTCTTCATGGTGCAGGACATTGGTGGAAAAATGTAGTAGGTCTAGAGATGGCCTGTTTTTAACCTAACATTTTTTAAATTTAAAAAAGTACTTAAAGGGCTTCCCTGGTGGCGCAGTGGTTGGGAGTCCGCCTGCCAATGCAGGGGATACGGGTTCGTGCCCCGGTCCGGGAGGATCCCACATGCCGCGGAGCGGCTGGGCCCGTGAGCCATGGCCGCTGGGCCTGCGCATCCGGAGCCTGTGCCCCGCAACGGGAGAGGCCACAACAGTGAGAGGCCCGCATACCACAAAAAAAAAAAAAAAAAAAAAAAAAGTACTTAAAAAAATAGAGACTGTGGGGATTCTACAATAACGAGATTCCATTTCTTTAAAAAAAAAAAATTGCGGGCTTCCCTGGTGGCGCCGTGGTTGAGAGTCCGCCTGCCGATGCAGGGGACACGGGTTCGTGCCCCGGTCCGGGAAGATCCCACATGCCACGGAGCGGCTGGGCGCGTGAGCCATGGCCGCTGAGCCTGCGCGTCCGGAGCCTGTGATCTGCAACGGGAGAGGCCACAACAATGAGAGGCCCGCGTACCGCAAAATAAATAAATAAATAAATAAATGCAAGGAAAAAAAAGATGGAGGGGAAATATATAGATTAAATGAGAATTAAGACTAATTGGATTCTGATGCAAACAAACTTAACACACTTCTGAGAGACAGCTGGAGAAATTTGGATACTGACTGGCTATTTGGTGACTTAAAGTATGAATATAGTATTGTGATTATGTTTAAAAAGAGAATCCTTATCTTACAAAACAAAAAAAACCCCATGAAACCTTAGCATTTGCCCAGGGCACTTAAATATTTTAGTTGACTCACTCTTTTTTGGAAACTGTTTCTCTTTCTTTTTACTTCTTCCTGCTCCTTTTGTTCTCCTCCAAGCCCTTCACTCTCACTTGATAGAATATCTTCAGTAGAGTTTTTAGAATCCTTTTTGATTGATTGTCAGAAAAGCACACAATTCTGCTAGTTCTGTTGCCTAAAGGAATATACTTCTGAATTAGTTGTGAGGTTCACCCACCTATTGACTTAGTCTAAGTGGCACTCATGACTCCAGTCAGATATTTGAGTGTCTGCCTTAAAAATCACATCTTGTGTGTGTAAGGAAGACCTGGATTTGGCTGTCCTTGTAAAATATTTCAGGGTGACGTTTTTCCAGGGGAATTCAGATATTAGAGTTGCCAAAAAGTCATTTTGTTATATTAACTTTTTAACCCTGTTTCTATCTAACCCGGGTAGTTTTTAAAAACAGCAAGCAGTTATAAGGTCTTAATTTTAATGACCCTGCCTCCTCCCCTCTCTTCTTACCTGAACAGGAAGTGGGTGTTGGTCGTTGCCCCAGGGATTTCAGTGTTGCTTTACGCATGCTGAAATATCTTCATTTATTCCTACAAGTGTGAAAATCTTTCCATATTCTTCTTAATGGAGTCCAGATTTCAGAATAGACTGTAAGCTTGAGAATTGGCCAACTGCAACTTGAGTAAATGATAGTGTCATAAGTTATTTAGAAGCCAAGTGAATAGGGTTTTAGGTGCCTTGGAGCCTCAGTACAATTATGTCTTGGGGCCTCTGAGGCGAGTGCAACATTTAGTTGCTAATGCTCCATTTCTTAGCAGCCAAGAAGGAACAATCGTGTTTTGAGAAGCTCTGCTCTTTAGCAAAGAGTCTTATGTCAGGGTTCTAGGGTACTCTATTACTGTATTCGTAATGTTTTAAAATATTGTGGCATCTCAATGAACAGTTTCCAAAAATATTACATGGGAGTGGCATAGTTAAGAGAGCACTGAATTGATGTCTGGAGATCTAGGCTATAAGCACATCTCTTCTCCTAACTATCTGTGTCATTCTTCCTGTGACACAACTTTTCTCGATTATAAAATGGGTATAATAATAACTTACTTAATGGGAAAGTTGTGATAATCAACTGGGAAAAGTCTTTGTCCAGCAAGTGGCTCATGGTAGGAACTCAATAAATAGTATTTGAATCTCTAGTTGGTTCCTCATTTGTCAAATTAAAGAGACTAGCTCTGGGCCTCCCTGGTGGCCCAGTGGTTGAGAATCCGCCTGCCGATGCAGGGGACATGGGTTCGTGCCCCGGTCCGGGAGGATCTCCCATGCCGCGGAGCGGCTGGGCCCGTGAGATATGGCCGCTGAGCCTACGCGTCCGGAGCCTGTGCTCTGCAGCGGGAGAGGCCGCAACAGTGAGAGGCCCGCATACCGCAAAAAAAAAAAAGAAAAAAAAAAAAAGATACTAGCTCTCTAGGATTAATTTCAGCTCTATAAGAATATGATTTTAATTATGTTTTAAGTTTATGACCATTTGTCTGGTCTTCCTTCTCTCTAACTTAAACAACATTGGTAGAGAGTGTGTGTTTGTTTTATTTTTGTGTGAAATTTCCATCTGTAGGTTTGAATTGTAGCATTTTGGTCCCCTTACAACTTTAGGAGGTGTATTTTTCTTTCATTTCATTTTAAACAAATCAATTGACTTAGTTTATTTGACTGAAGAATCTTATGTTTAGATAGGCGAATAACTGTGCAGCTGAAAAAATTCTGAGGCATTTGCAGTCATTCTTGATTTAAGGTGTCAAAAAGAACTGAAAATTACTTATAAGAATGCCATTTCCTCTTTGCAGAAGTATATAATGGTGTCTTTTTGAGGAAGTAAGAACAAACTAGTTGATAGAGCAATCTCGATTAAAAAAAAGCATGGTGTAATTTCTGAAAAACATTGGTGTAAAACTTCAAGCCTTGAATGAATACATAACAGGATAGAAAACCCTAAATTTCTCTGAAAAAAATGTGGTTGAAAAAGTCAGATGACAGATCCTGTGTAGAAAGTCAATTTAATTTAGAGTCGTTTTTCTCTTAAAACTACAGAATGCTATTTAGAGAGGAGGTAAGTTAAACACCATTGGATACATGTGTGTATATTAATTTTAAAGTGTATTTCAGTTTGAGTTTATACCCAGTGAGTTTATACCCAGTTTGAGTTTATGCCCAGTGTAGGGCAAAATAAAAAGGGTCACGGGAAAATGAAAATAAGAATTGGTACCAAAAAAAAAGAAAAAGAGTAGATTATAGAAAGAAAAATAGGAGAGAAACATTTTAAAAAAAGAAGGAAGGAAGGAGGAATGGGAGGGAGGCTGAGCATGTTGCCTTCTCAGGTGAATGTTGGAGATACTGTTGAATGTAGCCTGAGTTGGTCGTCCCTGCTCTCTCTGTTCTTTGAAATAATTTGTAACAACAATCTCTGCTCTTCAGCCACCTTGACCCTTATTTCTTGGAGTTCTAGAATCAGAGTAACCAAAGTGGAGGTTGTTACTTAGGCTGCAGAAGAAATGAGCAGAGCTGTGTACCCAGAAGAGTGGAAAGAATCAGGCTGATAGGTATCTGGCTCATCCTTTGGGTCCTTGCTGCTGATATAGAACCCTCAGAATCGGTGCAGTGGCCGGCAGATGATAAATTGTTTTTTTTTTTTTTTTTTTTTTTTTAAAGAAGATGTTGGGGGTAGGAATTTATTAATTAATTTATTTATTTTTGCTGCATTGGGTCTTCGTTTCTGTGCGAGGGCTTTCTCTAGTTGTGGCAAGCGGGGGCCACTCTTCATCACGGTGCGCGGGCCTCTCACTATCGCGGCCTCTCTTGTTGCGGAGCACAGGCTCCAGACGCGCAGGCTCAGCAGTTGTGGCTCACAGGCCCAGTTGCTCCGTGGCATGCGGGATCTTCCCAGACCAGTGCTCGAACCCACGTCCCCTGCATTGGCAGGTGGATTCTCAACCACTGCGCCACCAGGGAAGCCCGCTAAATTATTTTACATAGTGGGCAGGCAGATACTGAAGGCTCCTATGACTGGTGACTAGTTTCCTGTGATGTCTCTGGTGTTAAGCACCCACGGCCCGTCCATGTGAATTGAACTCAAGGACATTTCTTCATCACTGCCATCACCTTTTCAATGATCCTTTCCAGAGATCTAATTCTCAACGCCATTTCTCCCATGAATTGGCCGGGAGACCCTGGCAGTCATCACACCTCTCTGGGCCTCAGTTTTCTCTAAGTGATGAGGACGTTGGCTTAGGTGAGCCGGCTGCCACTCCACGCTTCTATGACCTTGACCCAGAGGCTGGCAGACCACTCGCTGTGCACAGGTCAGATCCAGCCTGCCACCTGTTTACATGGCCTGTGAGCCAAGAATAGTTTTTACATTTTTAAATGGTTGAAAGAGATCAAAAGAATAATATTTTGACACACATAAAAATTATATGACATTCAAATTTCAGTGTCCATAAATAAAACAGAACATGGCCTCCCTTATTTGTTTATGTACTGTCTGTGGCTGCTTTCGGGCCCTGAGAGCAGAGAGGAGTCCTTGTGACAGAACCTATATGGCCCGCAACGTTGAAAATATTTACTATCTGGCTTTTTGCAGAAAGTGTGCCATCCCCTGCTCTAACCTGAGCACACACTTGGGACCGTACTCTTCAGAAATTGAGTGCTGCCTTCTTACAGCCTTAGTATTACCTAAACTGAACTTTGATCTAGACTTAATTAGATTAAGATGGGAGAGTCTTGCCTTCATTATTTTCTCCAGGAGAAAGTAGAAGCTTAGTTAGCTTTCTTGGTATGCTTTTAATTAAAAAAAAATCCTCTTTAAAACAGTATTTTGTTTGTACTCAGACTTTTTTTTTCCTCCCTCTAGGAATCACTGTAGAAAAGGAAGCCATAAGTTTATATTTTAAATCATTTGCCTTTTAAACTGGATTTTTAAACTCCAGATGTGGACTCAGAAACAGTTAAAATGTACTTTTGATGCTCTCAAAGAGCTGAGACGGGAGAGGAGAGCTTTACCAGTTTTATATATATATATGTTTTTCTTTTTTTAAAAAAATCTTTATTGGAGTATAATTGCTTTAAATGGTGTGTTAGTTTCTGCTTTATAACAAAGTGAATCAGCTATACATATACATATATCCCCATATCTCCTCCCTCTTGTGTCTCCCTCCCTACCCCACCCCTCTAGGTGGTCACAAAGCACCGAGCTGATCTCCCTGTGCTATGTTTACCGCTTATATTTGAGAGTGAAACAGAAATCTTAAGATTTTCTATTTCCCATTGTGTGCTGAAAATGCTATTTTTAGTTTCTTTGAGTAGGGACTCCAGATTAATGTGGGGATGAAAATGGTTTTAGTTTTTATGGAAAGCCAATTTAAACAGTTAAATACATTGAAAAGATACACTTAATTATTATACATGGAAATCATAAACTTAAGAAATAAATATCAATCATATCTACTTATCTAATGTTTCTCCTTATTCTAGGAAGTTCTCTCTGAAGCTAAGTCTGGTAATTTCTGTGTGAGTTATGAGTTTGGGTGAGTGTGTGCGTGTGTGTGTGTGTGGTTTCCAGTGTTCATGTCATTATAATTGTAAAGAGGATTTGCCTCCCACTCTTGAGCTTCCAGGGTCATGTGAGTTATTCTAAAACTCCTCCTAGGCCGGGAGTTCCTTTTGATCTTGGGAGAAGATGGGTACCTTGAACTGGTTAGTGACCAGTAGAAGGGCGGTCAATCAACACGTCATCTTTCTTCTAAAAGTTAGCTTCGTTTTTCTCTTCTGAGCCTACAGAGAGAAAGAATTAAGACTGAGGGGACTTGCTGATAAAGAAGATTTGTAAAGAAGTTCTTGTAGTGTATAACTTTAGAAAACATTGACAGGGACTTCGTACCTAAAGTACCTGAAGACCTCCAGCATTTTCTGAACAATATTATAAATCCTCTGGGGGAGACAGGAGGCGAACACGAGAATCCCCATTTTTCAGAGGGAGAAACCGAGGCCAGAGGCTGTTCCTGGGCTTGCTGACTCTCAGTCGGGCTAGAGCTCTTGTTTTTCCTCTGGCTCAGTCTGAGGTGCATTTCATTTGCCTGTCCTGTTCTTAAACAGCACTTGTAAAAAACATGTGTTATTTCTACAGTTATATTTAGGATACAGCTTGAAACACTGCATAAACACCCCAGGATAGAATACTGAAGTCTGCTGCCTGGTAATTATTATGTGGTTCTAGTGTCATGTTGTCTGTGTTATCCAGATTAGAACTGGATCACCCAGTTTTAAATTGGTCTAGAAGAGGGAGCCCCTTGTGTACAGGGCCGAAAGGATATTGCCTCATGGTTTCCCTTTGGGTTAAGAACTTTGTGATATACAGAAGGCCGTGGAACTTCATCCTTGTTTGAAAACACTCGTAACTGGGAAAAGTGCTGAAATACTAAGGCTTTCCCACGCCCTGACCCCCAGAATACCTCCACAGTGTGCTTTGTTTTCTTTTTTCGAATTTCCTGAGAAGTATCTGAAATTGCCATCTGAAGGGAATGTTTGTCACAGAACTGCTTAATCTCTAGATGTGTCTAAATGCAGATGTAGTTAACGAGTACTTTCATTTTCCTTCTTACGTGGACAGGGGCGAGTTTCTTGGTTGAGCCTCTCACTTCTGGTTTTAAGCCATGTTTAGCTCCTTGATTAGTGTGTGGCTTGGGAAGGTGGGAGCTAAGCCGTTTGTTTACTCTTCACTTCGGTGGGGAAAGTGTTTGCACGCCCACTTTTTAGTATGCAGGGCTCTGGTGAACCTGATAGTAGGTTATCAGTAACTACTAACGGAATGAATGAATGATCCAGTGCCAGTTTCTGCTGCTGTGTTTTCTCCTTCCCCACCATCCTTCCCAGTTCCTTAATATTTACTTTCTTTCCTCTTCCTGAAATCAACAAAATGAAGCCAGAAAGGTCAGGACATGATTAATATTTTGTTATATAAATAGCCCTAGTAAAAGGATTGGTGGTGGAAAATATTGTCAAGTTTTTTGGTGGATTTTTTTTTTTCTTGGTTCTCTGTTAAAGATGTATAATCAAGAATTGTGTGACTGATAGCTCATTGTGTCATGACACGAGCAGATCTGAATCAGCCCCCCTCACCCCCAGTCAAGGAAATAGCACAGGAGGAAATGTTTGGTTATCATTTTTTTATAGTTACAAGATTTTAGATGGGCTTTAACTGAGACAGGTCTTTAGAGACTTGCACAGGGACTTCCCTGGTGGCGCAGTGGTTAAGAATCTGCCTGCCAGTGCAGGGGACACGGGTTCGAGCCCTGGTCCGGGAAGATCCCACATGCCGCGGAGCAACTAAGCCCCTGTGCCACAGCTACTGAGCCCACGGGCTACAACTACTGAAGCCCGTGTGCCTAGAGCCCATGCTCCGCAACAAGAGAAGCCACCGCAATGAGAAGCCTGCGCCCTGCAACAAAGAGTAGACCCTGCTTGCGGCAACTAGAGAAAGCCCACACATGGGAATGAAGACCCAACACAGCCAAAAATAAATAAATAAATAAAATAAAGACTTGCACAGGAAGTCACTGTTAATGTGGGTGCTTGGTTTAAATTACCAAGCTTATACGGGCCCAAAGGAGGCAGAATATGATTCGCACCATTGATCCTGGGTGGACCAAAGGGAGGGCCAAGCCAGGCCATCTAATGATGCTCACGAACAGCTCTGCAACATTTTTTATCCTCAACTTTTACCTCTGAAAGATTTTTACAGCTATGTATTCCCTTGCACATTTTTTAGGTTTTCATCATAAAGTTAGAAAGATACAAAAGATGTGATTCCTGGCATAATGTAAATATTGACTTTTAAAATAAAAATGTTATATCACTGTTTAAAATGTATTGAATGGAATTTAAACACTGTTGTGATTTGATATGTCCCATCATCACTTAAAAATACCTGAGCAAGCAGTTCTTTAATAGAAGGAACTTTTACATTGTTCTTTTTTTCTCCTTGAATTCATACTTCCATTTTACTTCCTCACACAGAATTTTACCCAAGTGTAATACATTAAAAAAAACCCTGATTATCCAATGATACTTTGCAATAAAAATATGATCCTAAGGTAGTAAGAATTATATAAATTTCTGGATTGAGTTTATCTGTATAATAATTACTAACAGGGCTTCCCTGGTGGCGCAGCGGTTGAGAGTCCACCTGCCAATGCAGGGGACACGGGTTCGTGCCCTGGTCCGGGAAGATCCCACATGCTGCGGAGCGGGTGGGCCCATGAGCCATGGCCGCTGAGCCTGCGCGTCCGGAGCCTGTGCTCCGCAACGGGAGAGGCCACAACAGTGAGAGGCCCGTGTATCACAAAAAAAAAAAAAAAAAAAAAATTACTAACAATTTGTCAAATCGTAAATATCAATATAGTACAAAGTTCGATAAATTATTAACAAAACCTGCAAAGTAAGACATTCTTGTTTGAAACGCCTTTCTTCATCTCTGTATGAGGCTTTCTTTCTTGTTTTAAATTAGTTTGAGTATTTGTGGAGAACGTAACTTCCTGCTGAGATGATACGGATGTTCTTTAAAGGAAGTTCTCCTGACCTGTAGTATTTTGAACGTGCCCTTCCTTTGGCACCAGCACATTTAACACCTCGCGGGCAGTTCCCTTGGTCAGAATCAGAATGGGGGAGAGGTAAGTCTACCTTTTGTCACGTGGGAGAGGAAAGATCCCCAGGAGAGATGTGTGAAAAAAGCAGCAGCAGGTCTCCTGAACCAGTGCCTTTTAGGAAGGTGGACATTTGGAAGCTGAGGATGTGGATCGTGATTCACACACACAGCTTGTGTCTGCAAACCCCTCACAAAGGCTTCCTGTGCTCCAGGGGGTGCAGGGCCCCTACGTGAAGTCACTGCTCTAGAGAGGCAGCCCTAGAAGAGCTGATGTCGTCCTTTGGGGGGGCAACCTGCATTCCTGTGCCCCCTGGAGTCCCATCAGTTGGCCAGCTGGGTCACCAGGTCACCTCAAGTGTGAATGAGACACATTAGTCAACTCTCATAGGCAATACAGATCTTCTTTGAAAGTTTGTGCTTGCAATTTTGAAAAACTTGGCTCATAGGTGTTAAAACTTTAACTTTTGAAGGTAAGGTAGAGGGATATGTAATAGGGCTTTAGATACATTCTCACTTAAAAGATATTTAAAACTAATTAACCCCAATAACACTTCTTTCATGATTTCTGTGTTTCTGAAAGATAATTCTAGTAACTAGATCCTTGATGAAAACTCGGTTTCATGTGTATGGTTGTTTGGACAACTTATCCCTCTGACATGTGAAACTTTATTTGACGCTTGGGAAGACTTCCTCTCAGATGTGTTGAATCTGGTGTCTATATAGTACCCCTCCTCTTATTCCCCTCTGTGCCATAATAATCGTGGGATGTTAGCAATGGTGTTTCTCATTAAATTTTAAAATTTAATTAGAATTCAGTGTCTTGGAAAGCTCATTTCTTATATTTAAAGACCCAGATCCTGCTCTTATAAATGAGTTTTGGCAAACTGGCTGATTGTGGGAGGACATCTGACAGCTACTTTGGTTTGTTTGTCAGTTTCGGAACAGGCTAATGAATGCCCTGATTCCCTAAGTTGGAAAGAGATATTATATCTGGGCAGTTACTTTACCAGAAATGAGATGAAATATCTGGACATAAAATTAAAAATGATGTATTGTTGTATGTATATGTCGAATGGCTTGATCTGGCTTTTCTGTGCAGTGTTTCAACAGCATCAAACATGGTTCTTTAAAGAGAATGCTGATCTCTGATGACTAATGTTGCTGGTTCCTCTCTCTCTCATCTCTAGGCCAAACAGAAACACATCCTCTCTGCCAGGTATTCTGTGATGTCCCAAGGCAGGCCTGACAGCACAGCGGCTTTTCCTTTTCTGGCTGTGGGAGGTTTAACCTCTTCCTCAACTATTCTACCCATTTTTTTCAGTTGGAGGATATGTACGATTACATTATTTAGGATATTTAGTACTGTTATTTCTTTTTCAAAATACAGATTTTATTTTTTAGAGCAGTTTTGGGTTCACAGCAGGAATGAGCAAAAAGCACAGAGTTCACTTACACTCCCAGCCCCCTACCTGTACAACCTCACCCACTCTCAACATCTGGAAACAGTGGTACATTTCTTACAATCCCCAAACCTGGATTGACACCTCATTATCACCCAAAGTCCATAGTTTACCTTAGGGTTCACTCTCGGTGTTGTGTGTTCTGTGGGTTTTGACAAATATTTAATGACAGGTGTCCACCATTATAGTATCATACAGAGTAGTTTCATTACCCGAAAAATCCTCTGTTCTGCCCATTCATTCCTCCTCCCTAACTCCTGGCAACCACTGGTCTTTGTATTGTCTCCATAGTTTTGCCTTTTCTGGAATGTCATATAGTTGGATAGATTCTTTTTTAAAAAGAAATAATAGGATAAGATAATTTGGGAACTTTAAGGAATCTTAGACTGTTTCCATTCTGTGGCCTTTTCATGCTTACCAAAGTTACATATTTTTTAACAGTTCAGATAAAAACCAAATGTTCAGCTTCACAAGCAAAAGCATACTTTACATTGTTTAAAATCAAGTTCAATATTTCTAGGAGAAGCATTAAAGAGAAATCAAGGTGTAGGAAGTAGAAAGAGATTCTTTCCTTAAAAACTGCTTAAAGAATTCTTAAACCAACTTTGGTTGCCATTTTGATAGCATTAAGGGAGATCTTTGATTAAATAAAAAAAAGATTGCTTTCAGATTGAGAGAACTAGTATTAAATAGAAATATGGTCAGTTTTATTGCAAGGTGGAAATGGACTCTATTGAGGCAAAAGATGTATGGAAAGGATAATGTGCTTTCATGGTGTCATGGAGAACTCTTGTAGAGTGTAGCAAACGACTGTGTTGGCCAACCAGCTACAATGACCGAATGGAAGAGTTCTCTTCCTTGTGCCAAATAATTGGCCAGCTTGCCCCTTTACTCTGTAAATTGGGGTGGTAGTGCTATCAGACTCACCCAGAATTAGCTCTGGGGTTCAGGCATTTAGTGTGGGAGGTGGTATTGTTGAATCACTTCCACTAGAGCCCAGTGATAAAACTGGCAGCCTTGATTTTGTCCAAGAGGTGACCACATCGATGTCTCTTCTTTTCTTTAAGCATCTGATACTGCATTATTTTATTCATTTCTTTAAGCTCTGTACAGGTTCTTTGTCAGCCACAAATGGGGTTTTGTGTTTTCTTTCCTTTTTGTTTTTCTGTAACCTGTTTAACCAGGGTTTATTTTGCAGGAACTTGTGGTGGGGGGCATGCCTGAGACTAACAAACAGGCCAAGTCTTTAGGGCTGTGACACTAGGCTGTTAATAGCTTAAGAGGCTCTTCCTTATGGAAGTAAGTCATAAAGTCACAGAAGGATTTAGTTTCTTGAGAAAGTAAAAATCTACTTAGCATGTTTATGAGAAAGGAGTGAGAGTCATTACCTCATTAGAGCCAAGCATTAAAGCTCCAACATCCAACTAGAATATTTCCCATAGTTTGGCAAGTCACTTTAACCCTTGGCTTCCTACACTTTGATCCTGTTTCTCCAGTTGCTCTATCACAGGCAGGCTACTGTGTATGGGTCACAACCCAGAAGAGAAGCAGAGGGGAGCTTGATGCCACAGGTAGCATTTATGGAATCACACATGCTCCATTGACTAACTCTTGGTTTCCATGGTTCCATACGCATTCCTACAGCAGGAGGATTTGTGGAACTAGTTGGTGGACATCTTGCAACTGGAACTCACCAGGGCCTACAGGTCTTGCACAACTCAAACTCCCTAACTTTTCATCGCTTCCTGCAGAATGTTTGTAGGGGGGCCTAGGGACTTCACTAGAGACTAGTGAGTGATATATTTGTTCAGGGGTTAAAACTCCCGGGTGGGCTTCGAGGTGCACATTGCTCAGAATGCCACAAAATTGGAATATCACTGCTTCTGTCATAAGAAAAAGACGCTGCTCAACTAGAAGAAAATATATTTCTATTGTAAGTAGTTAAAATTTAACAATCATTTCTAGAATTTTGTTTAAATACACACATGTAGTTTTTGAGTATATGTTGCCTTCATTTCTTGTGAGATCATGTGGTGGTAGGTGCTAAGATTTTAGAGAAATTAATGGGAAAACTTTAAAAGAATAAATGTCACATATCTATATGACACTATATAAAATTATTTTTTTCCTTCTAAGAATTGGGAAAAAGACTCCATTGTTTGATTTTCATGGTGAGGCAACTTGGACCTGGTCATAGAACATGGGTAGCCTGAGGGACAGTAGTTGGAAACCTCTAGATCAAAATGCAGGGGAAACTCCAGGGAATCCTGGTAGCCTGTCAGAAGCCTGGGAGACCTTCGTTTGTTCTGCGTGTGCAATTCTTTGATATTGTTTGCAAATGGATCTCACTAAAGTGAGTTCCATCTCTTAATGTCACTAGGTATATAGATGGCTGTCCACCTTTGGAAGTACTTTGGAAGTTGATCTCATACCAAATGAACATGTTACATGCCTGTTCATATAAGGCCTGATGCTTTATTTTCTCCAGAGTAAAATGTAGATATTTCAAGATTGTAAACTCTATGAAAGCACTTCAGTTTTAGTTTCCCTGTGCCCCTCAATCCAGCAAAGAGACAATGTCCTGGACCTTTTTGGGAGATAGTTGTCCGACTTTCTATTCATTTTCTTCCACATCACCAACTGGTAATTACTTCACGTAATTAAAACTGGAAAACCATTGGCAGCCCTCGTATAAGGCACCAGCCCCTAGGTAATTGACGTCAAATTTCTGAAGCCAGTAATAGTATGTAAAGTGCCTCTTTTGATGAACCTAGCAGCAGATGTGTTTGGAAAACGAGGCAGTGATGTTTCTAACTTGCTCACTGTATAACGCAGTGAGGTGTAGTTTAACTGGTACTTCCTCTGTGAAGGGAATGCAGGCAGGCCTTTTTTTCTTGGAATTAAAAATGTCTGTATTACTCTAAAAGCCTCCTGGGAATTTGAAACCGCTACTTGCTTGCTTATAACTTTCCCTCATTTTCTTCCCAGCAATGGAAGAGAAGTTTAAATCTTGTTTAAATCCATAGTATATTCTATATTCTGAGACTTACAGGTAGGTGCTAATTCTAAACCGGTGTTCTGTCTAAAACCCTCTAAAATGATTCTGATACAACTATGGAAGCTGCAGTGTCTACCATGTTTTCCAATGAAAGTCTTTGCTTGGAGGCATGAGAGAGAAGAGGCTGCAGTGAGGGGCAGTTGTTGATGGTGTGTGTGTGTATCTTGAACGCCGAACTTGGCACTTTATAGTATTGGGCTGGTACGGGGTGTGTGGCAGTGTATGTTTAAGAGTTTGAGGATGAATCTGGCATTTGGATATAGGTAGCTTAGTTTATTTTATTTTATTAATTTTTTTGTGGCCACGCTGCGTGGCACGCAGGCTCTTAGTTCCAGGAACTAAGATTTCCTTACAGTGGGGCCTATTACATTAAAAAAACCCATTATGATGAATTACCCTAGGAACAAACAAAATGGAACACAATTCATTTTCCACCAATAAATACTTATTGAGTCCTATAAAATTTTGCGCCAGTCTGTGGGCAGAGCCCTTTGATATGTCTTTCAATACCTGTTGTACTGAAATTTCAGTATTAATCTCCATGTTCCTATATAAAGCAATTCAAGTGAAAATGAAGTGAAACAGTCGCTAGCGTGATGGAGTAAATACAAAATAATTGTAGTCTTAATAGAAACCTAACTATTGAAAATGCGACAAATTAAGTACCTGGATGACAATAATTATCAAATCAACATATATTTTAGTATAATATCATATATATTAATAATATATTTTAACAATTTATGGGGATGGTTTCTTAAAAAAGTTTAATATAACAATGAAGTCATTGGAATCTCTGTTACCGAAGTGGATTTTTAAGATTACATTTCCCTCTTGCAACCATTTTACAGCAATAAAGGAGCAATGAGCAGGGGAAGGTAAGGCTTGGGCACTGACTGCATCTGGCTGGAGTAGGTCAGGGCGCTGTCTGATGAGGGAGGGGATTCGATTTTGGTGTGGAGAGATTTCTAGTGTTGCACTGTTTCAAAGAGTAGCTCAGTGGTATCAGTGTTCTTATACTTAAATGGGCACCAGATGTGGAAGGGTTTTCTCAAAGGAGGAACCCCATTAATTACCTTTCCCGTTTTCCAGCATCTACTTATGGACAGTACTCTGTATCCTCAGTTCACCGAAAAGAAGGGAATATTATTTTGGAAATATTTTTATGAGCCTGGAGAGACAGTGTTGTGCATAGAACCAGGGCTTAAGACTTTAGGGTAAAGAACATTCTAGTAGTCAAAGACTTTATATAAAGAAAACCAAAATCGTAGCTGCAGAGATTTAGGAAGGTAGTAGCAACACAGAGTACAGTGGTTCCCCTCTTATGCGCGGGGGGAATACATTCCAAGACGCCCAGTGGATGCCTGAGACTGCAGATAGTACCGACTGTGTTTTTTCCTATACATACATACCTGTGATAAAGTTTATTTTGTAAATTAGGCACAAGAAGAGAATATCTGAATTGCCAGCATCACTACTCTTGTGGTCTGGGGCCATCATTAAGTAAAATAAGGGTTACCTGAACGCAAGCACTGCGATACTGTGACAGTTGATAACCCAGATGCCTACTAAGTGACTAGCTGGAAAGATACCTGGACAAAGGGATGATTCATGTCCCAGGCAGGACAGAGCTGGATGGTGCTAGATTTCACTGCACTACTCAGAATGGCGCTCAATTTAAAATTCAAAACTTACATTTTGTCTATTTCTGGAATTTTCCATTCAATGTCTTCCGACTGCTGTTGACCCTGGGTAACCGAAACAGCGGGTAGGGGGACGACTGTAATGGAGAAAGAAAGGCTAAGTATGTTGGGTATCGATTGGTAACATGTGACTGTTAGTCGGTTAAGATTAATCTCTTAATTAGTGATTGGCTAACATGGGTAGCTGTGTTTCTCAAGTGATTCTGCTATACCCCTTGGCAGCTGTTACCTTCTCAGCGATCAAATCAACAGCACAATTCCTGGTCCACCACACTGTCTTCAGTGAGGCCCGTCAGCACCATGGATGTTGTCTAGCTGTCGCTCCGAGCCTCCACACTCCCCCCACAACAGACCTGAAAAGGTGGAGTCAGCTCGAAATCTCTCCATTTCTGTTAAGTTTGTGGTTCAGGCACAGGTAACTGAAAACAGATGTGCTGAGTGAAAACTGCTAGTTTTCTTACTGAGTTTTGGTGATTGGGGGCGGGGAGCTAAATCTGCCCCTTACAGAGCCTTTGTGCTTTCGTTTCATGTACAGTTTTCCTGTCTCAGCAGTGTTTTCCCAGGTACTATCCAGATGCTTGCTTTCCTTTTTGTTACTTAGAGGGATTGCTGACGGAGGTGGAGAGGAGCCATAGCCTACTTTTCCTTTATGCTAATCTCTTACTTCGGTTGCCTGTTTCGTGTCTGCAGACCGAACGTGGCCCTGTGGGACCCAGGGTGATTTTCCGACCTGGCAATCACCTCTTAGGATTCTTTCGTTAAACACTCATTAAGCTGTGTGACAACCCTAGGGACAGAGTGAATTGGCAGTCCTGTCACGTGCTCAGGCCAAAAGAGAGGGCAGTGATGGGACAGCGAGGAAAAGCATTGAGATGGTTTACAGGCAGAAGTATCTCATAAACCGTACGTCCCAGGGAGGACCCAGGTAGTGGTGACTGCTGAAAAGTGAGGGCAGCCAACCTCTCGTGAGCATCCGCTGTGTGAGGGAAGCAGGTGATGCTGGGGAAGTCGGTGTGGGAAGCTGTGCCCAGGAGCTGCACCGTCCACCTGGGGCAGGTTCCGGGATAAGGGAATAAGAATCCCACCATGCACAGCACGTACAATGCCAGCTGATTACTGTCATGGTAACTTGGGGAGAGAGAGATCCAGGGCAGGACATTTCCTGAAATGCAGCTTTGTGGAGGATATGAGAGTTGAGCTGTTTTTTTTTTTTTTTTTTTTTTTTTTCGGTACGCGGGCCTCTCACTGTTGTGGCGTCTCCCGTTGCGGGGCACAGGCTCCGGACGCGCAGGCTCAGCGGCCATGGCTCACGGGCCCAGCCGCTCCGCGGCACGTGGGATCTTCCCGGACCGGGGCACGAACCCGTGTCCCCTGCATCGGCAGGCGGACTCTCAACCACTGCGCCACCAGGGAAGCCTGTTGAGCTGGTTTTTAAGTGCCTCATGGTAGGAGCCTGACAAACTGGGAAGAAGGAGGAAGGGGGCATTTGGGACAGAGGTCAGCAAAGCAAGAGAGAAAAAGGAAGCTCTGCGCTGGGTTTTCAGGAGCAATGACACCAGCAGTTGACTGAAGCCAAGGGTTTGCACAGGTGACTGTGGGAGATGGATTGGAGAGAATGGGCAGCGCCCCAGAAAAGACGCTGAGGAGTTTGGGTTCCATGGGGAGCCGTGGAAGACTTGATCGGGGCCGTGATGTGTGCAGAGTAGTGTTTTAGGACAAATAATCTAACCACGATGTAGAGCACCAATGGCCTATTTACTGCCTTGACTGTGTGTTTCTTGAGCTGTCGTTCAGTTAGAAATGCATTTTTATTGTATGCAGGTGGGCCCCCTGGCATTGTATCAGGAACTGACCCTCATGATCTTGTTAGGAGAGGGAAATGTTTTTATCACCAGCTTCTCTTAAATCCAAGGAGGCGATATCAGTCCTTGAAGTGTGGGCTGAATGATGGATATGCAGTCGACTCTTAAATACATCACTGCTCAGCTCAGCCCTGCAGTCATGCGGTTATGAAATATTATCCAGCCTGAA
Source organism: Kogia breviceps (assembly GCF_026419965.1). Lineage (NCBI taxonomy): Eukaryota > Metazoa > Chordata > Mammalia > Artiodactyla > Physeteridae > Kogia > Kogia breviceps. The sequence goes on along the minus strand of NC_081311.1, from coordinate 164,232,060 downwards.
AGCGTAAGAAAAAAAACCCTCTTAGTCTGATCTACTCACAACACACAATATGAGAACCTAGTCTCTGAAGGGATGTGGAAAAGCTGGAGAACCGCTGACTGCAATGCACTGCACATCAGAATTCCATGTGGAGGGATTCTTAGAGCTGTGGGTATTTCGTTCTCTTGAATGTTGGCTCCAGAGCACACCACCTGTTTCTGCTCTGAATGTTTCCAAGGCCAAAGGTCTCTGCCTCGCAGATTTGAGGCACTTGCTTGCTGCTGACCCACATGCCCTTCCTGAGGGAAGGGAAGGGGATGGGGCGGGAGAGCTGATGGGCAGAGAGCCTTTGGTCTTTTGGTTAATATAAGCCGGGCCCACAAAGCAGTGCTTTGATTGGAAATCTTCCTCCGGAAGCATTTGGCCTCCAGACAGTGCACCTGGAAGTTGGGGAGCTGTGGGAATGGGGTGGGGTACATTGGTGTTAGTCTTGCTCCAGCTCAGCAGGAGAAATCCTCATTGCCCATGGTGATACATGGAATAAATTGGTCCTGCCCTACCTGCACCTTCTCTGCCAGGTTAGTGAAGGCTGGTCCACAAGAACCTGAGGTTTGATTTTACCAATGGGTGCTGAATCTTGGTCAGACCAAGATTTCATTCACTGCAGAAGCCTGGTCCTCTTCCAGCTGTGGACGCAGGATTATCAGTCATAGTGGGAACATAGGTTGACACTGGGAAGGACCAATGTAGAACCAGTGAATTTTCCTTAGAGTCCTATAGACAGAGAAGTAGCCACTCAGCTATCTCTGATCTGGGACCTCTTGTCCCTGCTGACGTATTCTGACTTCCCCCTTTGATTAGCCAATCTCTTTTCACATCTATGAAAAGTGCAGGCCTCCACTGTTTTCCTTTTGCCATTTCGTCCTCATTCTCCACAGACATGTGGCAGCCATTATGCTATTGCTTACAGTTATAGCCTCTTTATTCTTTTTTTTTTAATTTTTTTATTTTTTATTTCTTTATTTATTGGCCACGACACACGGCATGTGGGATTTTAGTTCCCTGACCAGGGATTGAACCCATGCCCCTTGTGGTGGAAGCACAGAATCTTAATCACTGGACCGCCAGGGAAGTCCCGAGAGGTCACTTTTTTTTCTTTTTTTTTTTGGTGGTATGAGGGCCTCTCACTGTCATGGCCTCTCCCTTTGCGGAGCACAGGCTCTGGACGCGCAGGCTCAGCGGCCACGGCTCACGGGCCCAGCTGCTCCGCGGCATGTGGGATCTTCCCGGACCGGGGCACGAACCCGTGTCCCCTGCATCCGCAGGCGGATTCTCAACCACTGCGCCACCAGGGAAGCCCCTAGCCTCTTTATTCTTAAACGAAATGACAAATCATTGGTTTAAAGAGTACAGGGAAGCTTCCCTGTGTTATCAAGGGTACCCTCCGTTGCTTGCTGAGATCACCTCGCTATCTATCCGCCCTTCAGCTGCTCCTTCGTTCTCCCGCCCCTTCTTCCAAATGGCTTCTGAGACATTCTGAGCAGTGGTTCTCACAGTGTGGTCCCCAGATCAGCAGAAACAGCAGCCCCTGCAAATTGTTAAAAAAGGTAAATTGTAGGGCCCTTACCTAGGATCTACCAGTGGGAAACTCTGAGGGTGGGCCCAGCCATCTGTGTTTTTACAAGCTCCCTAAGTGATTCTAAATGCATGCGAAATTCCCAGTGTCTGAGTTTGAGAAACGTTTGGCTTGGCTTATGAAGAGCCTTGATCTTTCCCTATGAAGTGTTAAAAAATAAATTTTGTATCGACCTGGATACACACCTAGGATGTACGAATAAAAACAGAACCTGATGCATTTCATCTTCATTTCTATTCATTGTTGACAGTTTCTGCGTTAGGATGGGGAAGCTTAGCACTTGCAATTTAACAGCTAGTTAAACACCACTTAACCCCTTAGCACTAGCCAATTGTTTTTCCTCTGAGCGCGTTTCCAGCCCCACCCTTCCCACCAGTGCCCTCCTGATTGCTGCAGTCACTCACTGTTAGGCTGATTCGCTGCTCTGGGAGACAAGGCCAAGATGGCCCTGTGGTTAGGTGGGAATTGATTAAGCAGAAGCCGCTTTGTGCTGTTGCTAGATCAGGGGAAGCAACCAGAGAGCTCCTCATTCCGAACCTCCTTCCATTTTGCTGTTGCCTCAATTAAGTTACTTTTCTATGCTCCGTGGCTCATTAGCCTCCGTGACTGCTGAATGCCTGTTCTCCTAGAGTGTTTCCAGCCTTATGTGAATGATAACATGTTCAGAATCCCTCATCACGGTGATATCCTTTTGCCATCCTGAATGTTGGTGACAAGGCAAATAGCAAGATGGAAATGCAGCTTTTGAATAGAAATCATCCTTCTTGAAATTCCCTGGGCCCTCCCCCAAACCCACCTCCTTCCCCTGGGCCAGATCCCGAGTGTTAGCTGGATGGTTAAGCCCTGTCCTCTGGGGCTGCAAGAGCTGAGTTTGAAACCTTAAGTTACCTGACTTCCCTGGGCCTCAGTATCTTCTTCTGAAAGACCTGGACAGGAGTGATATTTACCCAGAGGGTAGCCGTGAGTATTGACAGAGGTAATTTTATGTAAAGGGCTCCTGCAGTGATGCTCCCCAGAGATGAGGCTCCTGGGATCACTGTTTTTCGGATCCCCACACCAGTGTACCCTCTTCGAGACACCTCCCCCAGGCTAGCATCTCCCTTTCGTGAATTCCCATATAGCACTTTGTTAGTATGCTGATTAAGCACCTAATGTTATGGTTACACCTCCAGGCTAGGCGACGGCTTGGTGTCCCCTCTCTCCTCCACGGCTGTGGCTACAAAGCCTGGATAAGCATCAGAATCACCTGAGGAGCTTTGAAAAAACACAAACCCAGGCTAGAACCTGGGTTCTAGCCCCAGAGAACACTCTGGTGAGTCTGGGTTGGAACCTAGGAACCTTGATTTTTTTTATGAACGCCGCAGATGTTTCTGCTGAGGGTGGGTCTCACACCCCAGTTTTAGAATCAATTCTATAAGCCATCAAACCTAACATTCCCTTTTATATATTTTGTAACATCCTCTTTACTTCCTGAAGTGAAACTCACAGATAATAGGCCTCACTTACACACAGGATAAACAACAACAACATAAGCCTCTAACTGTAATATAGAGAAGTAACATGAAAATAATTCATAATAAAATAGCTTGTACTTCAATATGTGCACAGTTTCATTAGAAGACATAATGAGAGAGATATTTGCTCTTATAATAAATCAGTTTGGATTTAAGGACTAGTTCAATTGAATATTATCAAAAATCATATATAAAACCTTAGAAATAAAGGCTAAATAAATCTTTATGTTTATCACTAAGACTAAGATAGCTACAAATACAGACCAACATGGGTATGTTATAGAGGTTGACTCAGTAATCGTAAGTGACACTCCTGAAACTGTCATGACTTTTGGAGATGATAAAAAAAAAACAAACTCATGGTAACGTCCTTAATAGAATAAAGTACACCTTTCCCTCGATTTATAGGATAATTGAATTCTTAGAAAATTCAGTGTATTTAAAACTGAACAAAACATTTTTATGAAATGTAGAGTTGAGATGTAGATTCAGATGATGATGTAAACTTTTGTTCTCTTTTTTGAAAGTCGTGTGGGACATGGGACAATCCATTATCAAGAGGGACCTTCTGGAGCATTGTAGGCATTTAGCATTTCTGCTTCCCCATCCGCAAATGCCAGCAGAGCCCTGCAATCAGTGTAACAACCAAAAGCTGCTTACCCAATTCCAAAGCCTCTAGGGACATGACACCCCACCAAGAGCCACAGCCAAGGAGATAGACATCAGCCCTAAACTATAATCATTACAGAGCCCTTGTGGTCCCCAGCACATGATGTTGTGTACACATGTGAAGATGAATGAATTACCAGACTTGGAATACTTTGAAATAAGTGGCACATATGCAAAAAAAAAAAAAAAAAAGTTTATGAGCATGATATATTTTTTTTCTTCCTAAGCCAGAATTGGTCTTTGCTCTTTGTCACATTATGGAAGCTGTGAGGTACTTTTGACGGCCAGAGGGCTTTGTTGCAGGTTGGGTTCTCTGGAAGCAGATGCGTGGAAGATGCTCATTAGAAACTGGTATCCAGGAAGGGAAAGAAGCAGGATTGGGCAGAGGAAGGGGTTGAAAAGGCCTCAGCCAGCCTGGTGGGAAACCCTGGGGTGAGTACCTGCAGTCATGGTGTCCTGCTTTGGGCCAGAACTGCTGGGCCTCAGTCACCAGATGCAGATTGTCTCAGGCCCAACAGGGAGGGCATGATCTCACGGAGGCACCTCTCTGCCCCTGAGGCAGAGCCTGAAGGAGCAGGGTGGCTGGAGGTCTTGTGCTGATCACACTACCCATAGCTGGGAGGCAAGTCCTTCCCCGAAGGGGGATCTGGGCAGCTCACCTCCGTCTACCACAGACTTTCATGTATATCCTCACTTGTGTCTCACGGTAGCCCTAGGAGAGGCACGGTTATCATTCCCATTTCATAGATGAGGAAACTGAGGCCGAGAGAATGTTCACTAATGTCTATGGTTTAAGTACCTAACTAGTGTCTCAGTGAGGATTGGATTCTAGGCCTTCTAAATGTCAGGTCCCCTCAGTGATGTCCACGTGAGCGTGATGATTGTCATTCATTCTTTCATTTATTCAGTCCCATTCATTTGGTTGACGTGAGGTGCCGTGCCCCATGCTGTGTGGGACAGGTGAGCTGCTAAAGCCTCTCCCATTCATACTGTTTCTTTCATGGTTGAGTAGCTTACAGGTAGATTAGCACAGTGAGGTAGAAATATCTGAGTCCTTTTAAATATCTAGCTTTATCACTTGATCAGCTTAAGGAATTAATTAGAAAAATCCTTGACGTGCTGGAGAGCTTGTTTTGTGATAAGATTTTCCTTATAGGTTGTTTTTGGCAGAGACAAGGACCTTTGATTTAGGGCCTTTTGAAAAGAGTGCCTCGGGTCTTCCAGATACAGTATCACTTCCCAGGCTCCAGCCAAGTGGAGAATCGGTGGCTGGCAGCTGCTTTGGGAACCTGACATGCACACAGGAAGCTCTGGCCACTAGGTGCGCCGCCGGTCGGGTCCTCCACCCTTCACTCTCTTCCTCTCTTTTTGCTGGGCACCTTCAGTTTGGACTCTCATTGGCCCGTTGAAAAGACTTTCAGATTATTGCCAGGTCCCCCGGGGGAACTACTGTCTTTAATCCGAGGCAAGACATTTCTGCTGCAGGGTGTTGGAATAATTTCGGCTTTTTCACAAATCAAGTGGGAGATGACCAGGCTACGAGGTTGGCCGTAGGCAAGTCCACTGAACCCTTAGGGTGGTCAGCGTTGCTAACCCCAGCAGGTGGAATAAACACAAAGTATGATAGTTGACTATTCTTGAGGCCAGAATTCTTTTAAAATAGTTTAATTTTTTTAAATTACAAAATATAAGCTCACCTTAGCAATGAAATCTCCTGTCCCCTCCAATGCCATCATACCCTTAAGGCTATCAGTATTAACATTGTGTACATTTCCTTTCCTACCTTTCTCTGTGCTTATTCAAACATGTACAACTCTACTGACCACATGGGGTTTTTCCCTTCCTTTTAAATGAAAGTATGATTCTAAATATTTTATAAATTGCTTTATCCACAAAACAATATATTGTGGACATCCCTCCCACCCCAGGTCAGTATATAGCTTCATAATATTCCATAGTATGGATGTGTTGTGATTTATTCAACCATTTCCCCTATTGATGGGCTTTCAGATTGTTTCCAGTTTTTGTTATTAAAACAATCCTGCAGTGAAAATTGTTAGTCCAAATAGTGCTTCCACAGGCACCTCAGAGCTGGGAATAGGAGGTGAATGAGAGAAAGGGTAGGGGGAAGGGGGAGGGAGGGAGGTGCTCCCTGCTTTCTAGAAGTTTACCTTGTGGTGGTGGGGAAGCTATGTATAAACAGGTAAAGCCGTTCATAAAGTACAGAGATAAGGGCTCTGAGTAAAATAAAGCAAGATTCCATATTAGAGCAAAGGCCTCTTTCAGGAGGTAATTTATGCCAAGACCACAGGACCAGGGAGACAGCCCTGCATGTGAGGAGGTTAGACTCATATCCTGGGGGTATCCATTACTGGAGCCTGCCACCATGATCTTCTGCAGAAGTTCTAGCAATGCACACTCCACCCAGCAGTGTCTTGGAGGCCCTGCTTCCCCACGCCCCACTCAGCTCTAGCGGGGTCTTTAGTCTCGTAACATTTTGCCAATCCAGTATGTGAAAAATGGAAATTTCCCTGAGTGCTGAGGAGGGCAGGCAGCTTTTTATACGTTCATTGACCTCTGTTTCTCTTCCTTGGATTGCTTATTCACTGACTTTGCCATTTAAAAAAATGGGGTTATCCGGCCTCTTCTGACCATTTTGTAGCAGCTCTGTGTCTATCACAGTCCATTCCCTCTTGTATTTCCTGACTTGTTTTTCTCTTCATCTTTCTTCAGTCTCTCCAGACCTCTTTCCTTAAGCCCCAGAGACATCCAGCCTTCGTTAATCCTTAGGAATTATGAGCCTTGGTCCTGTGAGCTTTTCAAAGGCCTAAAAATATGCCTGAAATCAGGAAAAAAAGAGTTTATGTTGGCCTCTTGAATACTGAAAGAAAACTTTAAAATCAAAAGTTGTTATTTTTGGGACTTTCCTGGTGGCACAGTGGATAGGACTCCACGCTCCCAATGCAGGGCGCCCGGGTTGGATCCCTGGTCAGGGAAACTAGATCCCCCCATGCATGGCGCAACTAACAGTTCGCATGCCACAAGTGGGGAGCCCACCTGCCGCAACAAACACCCGGTGCAACCCAATAAATAAATCAATATTAAAAAGGTAATATATGTTTAATCAAATGCCTACAAAATGTAACATTTACGTCAACTAGTCACTTGCAACTCAACTCAATATATAGTTATAATGCAGATAAAAGTAATGTATATTTAATGTGGGAGGTGGGCATATTTTTACATGTTTAATATGGTGGGGGGCAGGGCTTCTAAGTGAAAGAATGCTTGGTGGTCTTGGAAGATTTTTAGTCACCCTTGAATCTCCCAGAATTCTTAAGAAGAAAACATTTACCCCGTTCTGCTTTTCCTCCAAGTTCCTTGATCTCTCCTTTTTGTGTTCTCTGTCTTTGATTTCTCCGCTTTCTGTCTTCCTGGTCCCTTGGCATCCTGCATTCACGCTTCTCCCATGTGGCCCAGCACTGATACAGTTCCTTCTCAATGGCCTCAGGATGCAGCTCTCACCTTAGCCTGATATTCTCTGGGGCTCTTGACCTCATTGACTACTCCCTTCTGGAAGCTCTTTGGCTCCCTTGATTTTGCCTATTTTTTCTTAGTTTCCTTTTACCTTTCTGACCATTCCTCCTCAATGCCCCACCTCCCAACTCAGTGTTGTTTCCTCCTGAAACCTTCTCTGACTCTCTGCTTCCCTTCGTTAATTTCAGCAATTCCTTTGTCTTCAGCTACCCTCACTATTTTCTGTGTACTGCCTCAAATTCTTTGTGGAGGAAAGAGAATATAAATTTTCAAAAGAATCTGCACACCCCTTCCACCACCACAAACAAAACAAACAAACCTTTAGTATTGACTTAGCCCAAGAGAGTAATTTAAAACTGTGATTTGCAACGCATGAGTGGGTTGTGAATGTAATGGGCTGGGGGAAAAAAAAAACTGCATTAAAAAAATAAAATAGAACAGAAAATATAATTTTATATCACATGTGGTTGGGAGATACTGTTTTATGAAACTTCTGTTAAAGGTATTTGTATGTGTCAAGATTGCCCTCATAATTTGCGGGATCCTGTACAACATGAAGATGGGGGACCTTTTGTTAAAAAATTATTGGAGATTTCAAGATGGCAACAGCAGAGCACGTAACCAAGACGGGGGGCCCTTCTGAGCGCGGGACCCTGTGCAGCTGCCCAGCTTACATGCCCATGTAGCCCTGGTGTGGATGTTTGTGTCTAACCTGGGTTCAGATGTCAAATTATTTTCTTCCTGCGAGCCACAGGCAAATAAGTTGCAAAGCCACCGTTCTAACATGTGCCAAGGTTCGTGTGAAAGGGTGGCTGTAGACACTCAGCGACGGGGAGCTGGTTCCAAACCACCTGTATTCAGTCATTCCGTCTCTCGTCTGCTCACCTCCAACCGGCCAGCTGGCTCTACTTTCTTGGCTCCTGCCTGCCTGTGCCTGGTTTCTGCTGTGTTGCCCACGTAGTTATGCCTGGCTCCAGGCACTCAGCCTTTTCATCTGCAGTTGCCCCTCTCCCTGGCTTGTTTAGCAACCTGGGGGACACTCCTCCTGGAGGCCCGTTGAGGAATGGCTAGGACACTGACTGCAACTAAATGCTAAGGTTTCTCTTACTTCCAACCCAGATGTCTCTCCTCAGCACTTGTCTATTTATTACTTCTTAGACATTCCACCTGGATGTCACTTGTGGGCTTCAAACTCCTTTCCCACCTCGCCTGCCCATCCCCTCCAGCCCTGCTTGGAACTCCTATAGTTATCCCTTTGGTTAGGGCCACTACTGTTTACTCAGTTGGCCCAGCTTAAAACTGCGGGGGATATGCTTTATTCTTCCATTCTTCTCTCTTCCTCACCTCCTCAGAGCCCGTGAGCTGCCAAGTCTCATGGGCTTGGCCTCCTACATAACTGCTTTGAATCTGTTGTCTCTTCTCCACGTCTGGCAGAGAGTCTGACTCCTTGGCAGGGATGCAAGGCCCTTCATTCTGGTCCCCACCTGCGCCTTAGCCCCAGCTCCCACCCTCCCACCCATCCCAAGCCCCGCTCCAGCCACGCATCTGTTTTCCTAGGTTCTTGGGCTTCTCAGCTGCGAGCAGTAACACACCCGCACTCCTTGGTACCTTTAGAAATGTAGGGGGCGTTACATTAGTTATCGTAACGGTCTGGAGTTGCTGCCAGCAATTAGCGGGTAGGGTCAGAGATGGCAAATATCCTGCAGTGTGTGGGACATTCTCTCAAAGGGGAATTGTCCCACCCAGAACTGCAGTAGCCACCCTGTCGAGAAACAGAATGGGGCTGTGGCATGCCTCTGTTCTTTGTACCTGCATTCCCCTGGCTTGAGATGCTCCTCCTCGACCTCAGCCTGGGGAGCCCCTACAGATTCTTTTAATTCTAGTTTTAAAAAGATGCCACCTTCTCTCTGAAGCCTCCAGCGCCCGTTTCACACCGAGGGTAGTTGGCTCCCCCCTTTGTTCTAGGCACTGGTACCTCGAGTGGAGCACTTCTCTGAGCATGCCTTTCCCTGCAGAAGGGCCGGTCTTATACAGCTTTGCGTTTCCTGCACCTGGCATGGGGCTGGCAGGTACTACTGTGGGGTCACCATAAGGTAAAGAGGGCGGATTGGCTGAAATGAATGAATCCCATAGCCTGGCAGCCAGTCAGTCCTTAGATGGGCTTTACTGGCTGCACTTGGATTTCATCTTCTCCTTCCTCCGTCCCCGCCTCTCTCTTTTTTCCTTTCTTTATTGCAGTCTCTCTAACTCTGGCGTGTGCTTCTTCATTACTACAGATCGGCCGTCTTCCATGGTTACAGTCCTCTGAGGTTCCTCGAGGCATCTAAGAATTGAAATAGATCTTGGCCATCTTTGCTCCCGAGGTGTGATTGCAGTAGTTACAGCTCCTGTTTCCAAGGCAACAGCCTTCTGGTTATGAGTAGAGTGCTTCTCTTAGTGGATCGCGATTTGGAGAGAGGAGTCTGAACGGCTCCTTTCTCCATATTCAAACTTACTCTGCTTTATTGCTTATAAAAGGCCAGTTTACATTCGAATAGGGCAAGGATGGACTATTACTCTGCTCTGACAATGTTACCACTTTTTATTGAAGCATACTATACATATAGAAGAGAACACGTATAATAAGTGTATATCTCCATGAATGCACCTGTGTACGTAGCACCCATATCAATAAACAGCACCTCAGAGCTTAATGATTTTTCATGGAACTGTTGGATTGTTTTCTAACGTGCATTTCTTATTGATGTTTTATCTAAGAATCACATTTCTTTCCCAAACCAATACTAATCTAAGACCCTGTAAGATGGGGCCTGATTTAAGAGCCCTGGGCATTCAACCCACAGGTTATATAGGGAGCTTTAGGTCATTTCTATTTAAAATACCATTTTAAAATGCTAGTTCTCTGGCATTAGGGAGGTTCCCTGTGGATCAGCTGCTTCAGTCTGATGGACTCACTCTGTTCTTTGAAAGCGTTGCATATGAGGAAAGCCTCAGTCCAGGCTGTTTCCTCAGTGCAGGCTGATTCACATGAAACAGATGCTCACAGACATAGAGCCCCCTCTCCTCACTCCATTCCTCCATCTTTTTCTCCCTTCTTTCCTCCCTCCCTCCCTCCCTTCTTTCCTTCCTTGTCATGTCTCCTGTATATCACTTGGTGCGAGTGGGAGTTAGGAATCAGATCATTCTGGAATAAATCCCACCTGTCACCCATGCTGTGTGGCAACTCTTTTCAACCTCTCTGGTTTTCAATTTCCTCATCTGTAAAGTGGGAATAATATACTCCTCTTGTAGACTTAATGTGAGGAATGCATGAGACAATGAATGTGAAACACACCAGCATTTTGCTTGGTTCACAGAAATAAGCGATAGCTCCCTCTCTTTTCTCACCCAAAGTTGAAGATCGTCAGAGCTTTCCTCACATTTTTCCTGGATAACTGTTGTCACCTATGTGATCTCTTTGCTCCTGCTTCCCCTGCCCCAATTCACCTCCAATGCTTGTCCCTTCAGATTTATCTTTCCAAACCACTACTTCCACTTTTACTCTTCCCTTCTTAAAAAGATCGATAGGGCTTCCCTGGTGGCGCAGTGGTTGAGAGTCCGCCCGCCGATGCAGGGGACACGGGTTCGTGCCCCGGTCCGGGAGGATCCCACGTGCCGCGGAGCGGCTGGGCCTGTGAGCCGTGGCCGCTGAGCCTGCGCGTCCGGAGCCTGTGCTTCGCAACGGGAGAGGCCACGGCGGTGAGAGGCCCGCGTATCACCCAAAAAAAAAAAAAAAAAAAAAAAAAAAGATCGATAGATTTTCATGGTACGTATGCTAAAGCCTGGCTTAGAAGGACTTCCTAAGTTGGCCCTAGAGCCTCTGGCTTATCATTCATAACTGCCATGTTGAGAACTGTGCTATTTCAGGGCACAAATGAGGTGACCGCACTGTAATGCATGTAGAGAAGTGTTTGAGTGACATATATAGTATGTTTGAGACAAATATAGGTGTTTGGGAGACATGTAGCTTCCTCCAGGCTAGGCAGTTGTCCCTTTGGTGTGCCTTAGGTTTTCCTGCCCCTGCATCACCCACTGGCAGTGTCCTCTCATAGGTCATCCATTTGGGCATTTCAAACACAGAGGCCACTTTGCCCTTGGGCCCTGGAGAAGGTGATGCCTGTGGGCCATGGAGAAAGGGGTGGTTGGCAGCCCTCTGCCCGTTTTCCTGACATAATCTGCTGGGTTCCTCAGCTTTGCCACAACCTGAGACATTTGACTCCTACCTGTAGGTCCTGTCCCATTTGGATTTGAGGATTTAAGGAGCTTCAGCTGAACTCGGGGACGCTGTGTCACGTTGGAAAATTGGGCTTTTTTTGTTTTGTTTTTCTAAATTTATTAATTTTATTTTTGGCTGCATTGGGTCTTCGTTGCTGCGCGCGGGCTTTTCTCTAGTTGCGGCGAGCGGGGGCTTCTTTTCGTTGCGGTGCGCGGGCTTCTCATTGCGGTGGCTTCTCTTGTTGTGGAGCACGGGCTCTAGGTGCAGGGCTTCAGTAGTTGTGGCATGTGGGCTCAGTAGTTGTGGCTCGCAGGCTCTAGAGAGCAGACTCAGCAGTTGTGGCGTACGGGCTTAGTTGCTCCACGGCATGTGGGATCTTCCCGGACCAGGGCTTGAACCCGTGTCCCCTGCATTGGCAGGTGGATTCTTAACCACTGTGCCATCAGAGAAGCCCTGGGCTTTGGTTTTGTCCTAAGTTGTCATGTCTACCTTGCCCCCGACTCTGATGACTCTTTCTCAGCTCCTCCCTTTTCTGGAATGACTTCCTCCCTCAGAACCCCAGTGTCGAGAATGGGGTTTCCACTCCTGACAGACAGGCTTCTCTGCATTCCAGGAGTTTTGTTTTGGACACCCCCATTCTAGCCCTAGACCAACTGCTTACTTAGATAACCACCAATTATCTGGGGCCATAACTTCCAGACACCCTGCCTAGTGGAACCAATTGCCTCTTAGCCCCTGGAAACGTTGCACTGAAATAGGATGAGTTCATTTAAAATGCCCTTTTTTGGAACTTGGCTTTCTGGCCTCTTACCTATCCAGAACCAGGTGGAGAGTCAGGAAGTAGTCTGAAAACCAGAGCTTGCGATCAGGCACACCTAGATACTGCGAGCTCTAAGGATTCTTTACTCCCAGGCTCTCACTTAGAGCCCTGTGCTCTTACTTGAGACATACTGCTGTGGTCAATTGCCTTTGAAGTGTGCAATAACCCAGGAACAGCCAACTTTAGGCTGTTTACAATAGGGAGAAATGATAACCCAACAGAAAGGGCAAGTTAGGAAAAATGACAAAGGCATAAAATAACTGAGAAACTGCATAAAAAATTCTGGAGTGATTTAGTATTTTAAAGCATGCTAAGAACATCTTTGTAGTATAGAATGTATGTAACTGTGACCTTCTGCTGTCGGCAAAGTGTGCGATTAGTATCTTTACAATCTTTTCAAGAAGGTAAGAGAGGGTGCTACTGTAGTACACATTTTAAGGAAATCTCCACCTGAAATGGCTAAAATAAAAAGCATTCCCACATTTATGAGGGCTAAACTTTTATTCATTTGTCCATCTAATATATAAAGAGCACCTATTATGTGCTGGGCACTGTTCTAGGTGTTGAAGATATGTTACAAAGCAAAATACAAAATCCCTGCCCTCTTGGAGATTAATCTAGAAAACTAGGCTATCCAGAGCGAATAATTCTCTATGACTTGAGAAGGTCAAGCTTTTTCCTTTATTATTTTTAATAGATGATATGGGAAGTTTTTCTATGTTGCAAATAGATTAAATGGAAGAGATTATTTCTAAGACTTTCAAAACTGGTTGCATGAATGTCCTATACCATGTTGAAAGTCTCTTTGGAGCTTGACTTACCCTAGTTATTTTATTTTTCATCACAACAGGAAGTACGAATTGTGGTTTGTTTGTTTTTTTTTTTTTTGCAGGTGGGGAGATGGCAGAATGGAGAGGTGTAATGACTTGCCTGAGGTTATACAGGGGTTAGTGACACTCTTCAGTGCTCAGACTGGAAGATTTCCCACTTCCAAGTTCAAGTTCCTGGGTTGGGACCATTGTTAAGTTGTGTAAAGAATAAGGGGTAAAAAAGTCCAAAGTTTAAATATGAAAGGTTAAAAAAAGGAGTGATTTAACGTTCACGTAATCAGTCCTAAAATGAATTCCTCACCCATGGCTTGTACATTAGTGGATTAACTGGCTCTCTGAAGGATATAATTTCAACTCTAATTTTCCTCCCCCCACCCCTTCCCTCTGCCAATCTTACGGAAATCTCTTAGCTGTTATTTGGGGCTTTCTAAATGAACAAAATGAAACAGCTACCCCAGCTTTTATTTTGGTCCTTAATCAGAAAGAACTGAAAATGGTGGTGTTTGATGGAAAATTATTTAGATGGTCACCTCTGGTTGGTCCCCAGTCAGCCACCACATCCTCAGATAGGTTCCACCTGCCCGAGCAGTCACTTTGCTGCCTTCATGTACAGCTTTTTCCTGGCCTGCGTCCAGTTTGTGACTTTTTGCTTGGAGAGTGAGCATTTGATTTCTTTCTTTCTTTTTTTTTTTAAAGTTCATTTTTTAAATACAGGGATATGTCATATGCTTTATGGAGTATAGATTCTAGATGGATTTTTAATTACCTCAAGCCAAATATGCTTTAAATTTTATCCCGTGGAGGGTGTGATAAAATACTTTCACTACTGGAGTTCAATTTATGAAAACATAGGTGGTTCGGATTAGAACTCTTACGTTATGCTGCTAATAAAGCCAAAGGGTTGAAATAGGATTAAAAAACCCTTTCTTTTGTTTTTAAAATTGAAGTGTAGTAGATGTACAATATTAAATGTTACAGGTGTACAATATAGAGATTCACAGTTTTTGAAGGTTATGCTCTATAGTTATTATAAAATATTGGCTATATTCCCTGTGTTGTACAATATTGTCTTTTTTTCAATATCATGGAATCATGTGCTCTTTCAAATGTTAAAAGAAAGTGATAACTATTGGTTTGTGGTATTCTCATGGCAATATTTAATGTGCTGTGTTCATAAATGGTCTCAATTGCAATACTCTCTGCATATGAGATATCCCACACTTAGGAGTTAAAGAATCAGAAAACAAAACAATCATTTTTATTAGACAAGGCAGGGGCAGTAAAGAAAAAAAAAAAAAAGGGGACAACGCAAGCTTTCATTTTAAAAAAACTTTTACCTAAGCAAGTGCATTTGCATTTCTGTGACTAAAATAAGAAAAAGCTATGTGGTGTGTGGAATGGGTTAATGACGTGTCTGCCCTTAGTTGGGTTTTTGGCTAGAGGGAGATTAGGGGTTGATAGAGGACAGAACAATTCTATGAAGACTCAATTCTGCAGGAGTCTTACTGGGTTTTCTCAGTGTTTTTGGCTGCTGACTCTTTCACCCTTCTTGTCATTGAGCCAACTATCATTTTCATTCTGTAAGTGGTAATGACTATTACAAATTTGAGAAAGTTTAGTTTCTTTTAAAGCAGAGTGTGTGTGTGTGTGTGTGTGTGTGTGGAGAGAGAGAGAGAGAGAGGGAGCGTTTTTTTTTTTAAAGAGCAGTTTTAGGTTCATAGCCAATTTGAGAGGAAGGTACAGAGATTTCCCACATACCCCCTGTCCCCCGACATGTGCATAACCCCCATTATCAACATCCCCACTGAGTGGTACATTTGTTACAACTGATGAATCTACATTGACATTATGAGGAATTTTTATTTTTAAAGACCCTATGAAATCTGACCTGTTAACTTTATCCTAAGTATTTTGTCCCGTTATCTGGAGTCATGGATTTTGACTTCCTGAACTATATAAAAAGGTGATTTTTCTCTTTACCCTCAGGGGTCTGGGAGAAATTAAGATAAGGTTCTCATTTTATAAAAGATGTGAAGGAAGTTCCCAGGTGTGTCCTACCTTTCTCCATGGAGAGATGATGAAGACAATATGAGATCCATCTTATATGGATGAGATGGATGCTAGGTAGAAGGAAAGACTTTCTCCTGAGTGTATTGTCATTCTTAAGTTAAAAGTCATTATACTTTCTTTAAACATTCTTTTGTGGAAAGAATGGACTCATTTTGGCAAGTTGGAATTTTCACACAGAATTTCCATTAGCACAAATCCATATGCATCAAAATGAGAAAAGCCTTCAAAGGACAACCTCTGGGGAACAGGTCAAAATTTTTCATTCTGGATGGGAATTTGATTCTGCAGTTGTTAGTGGTCTGTAATTAGGGCTGATTTGATTATGCAAATCCTAGGAATGGAGCCCAAACATTACAAACTCATTTATAACTCCCCCACCCCCTGTGAGTAACCATATTAATAAGTAATTTTAGGGTCTGGGTTCTAAAATAATTTTATTAAAATATAAGTGATGTTTTCTTGTTTTTCTACAAGAAGATAGTGCCAGAAAGCTCTGCCATTTCTTCTTTCTGGCTACTTCCTGTCTGGATTTTGCTTCCTGCTCTCTGCCCAGAATGCTCTATCAGAGGGAACTACTGTATGGTCAGGAAGGTTGGTTTGTATAAAAGTTTGTGAATATTTTGTTCTTGTTGGTAGGAAGTGAACCGTTGCTGATACCTCAATTCTTACTGCAAAGCCTGGCACATACCATACATTATAGATTTTTAGTTGAGATTCCTAGTTGTGTGCGTGTTTGCATTTTGCCCTTGGGTTTTCTCTTATTTCATCACACACAGCAAAGGTGATTTTGACATCTGAGCTTCAGATTCTGTTTTCCTCATAAGGGTGAACTAGACTTGCAGGCTCTCTCTTCTGGCCATCTATGAAAAGTTAGCAGGCTTTGTCTCTTGTTTAGTATGAGGCAAATGTTCTTGCTGGCTTAGTAGTAGTATATATTGTGTCTCCAGCTTTGTTCTCGTCTTTGGTTTGGCCGTGAAATTTCAGAGTCTCTAGGGTCCCTTGTTGTCACTCCACCTTAAACCTTCTTCAGGAGACTCAGCGGTAATGACAGCTACTACCGAAGAGACAGGGTATCAGCTGTCATCAAAGTTTCCTCTTTAGTGTAGAGACTCAGGGTGAAAGTTTTTAGAAAAGACTGTTTCTTTTTGATTGTTGTTGTTCTTACCAAGAAAGCCTTTGATGAATTTCCTTTTAAAAAACTGTTTGGTTCAGGTCTCTGCTTCCAGGAAAGGTGTTATTACCATTTTTCTGGGGAGGCCACCGAGACGCTTGATTTTGCTCAAGGACCTATAAGGCTGCATGGCCTTTTTATTGCACCACATTATTTTTCAATGAGTTATAGTATAAGTGAACCTCTATTTATAGATGAACAAAGAGTGGTTATAAGCCCCCTGAGATACTTCAGGATTTTAGGTAAAGTAGGAACCCAGAGAAAGCAGACATCCTCCATGGAGAGTCCTTGCTGCTTGCGTCATGGTATCACCAGTACCAAGCTCAGCCCCTAGCACACAGGGGTCTGCAGCGTATGCATGTTGCCCGTGGAATTAAAGACTGTGAATTGGAGGACAGTTTAATAAAGAAAAAGGAAGAGAAAAGATTTGAAAGGGAAATTTTCTCAGGCAGCCTAAAGATTAGTTAGGTTAGCTTAGATGGAGAAGGAAAAGAGAGATTATTTATAGGATTCGCAAAGTCATGGCGGGCTAGACAAAGAGAGACCCAGATCCAGAGAATTTCACAAGGAGTTATCTCACAGCAGGACTTTCAATCCCAAGATCTTTTAAGTGCCTGAATTTGTCTTTGTGTCTCAGGTTTACGAAGTTACTTTTATAATGGGGTTGAGTCTGTTGCTGGGTTGTGTTGTCAGGCTGTGGCTTTGCGAGGGGTGCCAGAGAATGCATGTGTGCACACGTGAACACACGCGTGTGCGTGCATGAGCAGGAGCTGATCAACTAAGGCCTCATGACCCCAGAGCCCTGGGACCATCCTGCTTTCCACTCACCCAGCTAGCTAGTTAATCTCCTTGACAACAAAGACATAATTGGCAATAGAGGAGGACTGTGCTTAAGGCTGTTTTATCTAGTCTTCAAGAAGCTGGAAGGAATTTTTGGAAGTACCCTTTATGTCCAGGCCCCAGGGATTTGGCACTGGTTGAGACCTAGATAATGGAAACTTTGACTTCTTAGTTTGAGTGTGTTGGAAGTTTTTCAGAGCTCCCAGAGCATTTAATGATTCTCTACTTAGAGCAGTGACTACATTTCTGTCATATAGAAAGAGATACCGAAACAAAATAAGAAGACGTATTTTGAAACACCATTTAAAAGAAACTGGAACGGTCACTAATCACTAGGGAAATGCAACTCAAAACCACCATGAGATATCACTTCGTACCCATGAAGATGGCTGTTATCAAAAGAAAACAGAAAACAATAAGTGTTGGTTAGGTCACAGAGAAACTGGAGCCCTTGTGCATTGCTGGTGGGAATGTAAAAATGGTACAGCTGCTGTGGAAAACAGTATGGCATTTCCTCAAAAAATATACCATAGGGGCTTCCTGGTGGCGTAGTGGTTGAGAGTCCGCCTGCCGATGCAGGGGACACAGGTTCGTGCCCCGATCCGGGAAGATCCCACATGCCGCGGAGCGGCTGGGCCCGTGAGCCATGGCTGCTGAGCCTGTGCGTGCGGAGCCTGTGCTCCGCAACGGGAGAGGGAGAGGCCACAACAGTGAGAGGCCCGCGTACCGCAAAAAAAAAAAAAAAAAAAAAAAAAAAAAACCATAGAATTACCATTTGAGGACTTTCCTGGTGGCACAGTGGTTAAGAATCCGCCTGCCAATTCAGGGCACACGGGTTTGATCCCAGGTCCCCGAGCCACAACTACTGAGCCCACATGCCACAGCTACTGAAGCCTGTGAGCCTAGAGCCCGTGCTCCGCAGCAAGAGAGGCCACCGCAGTGAGAAGCAACGGAGAGTAGCCCCCGCTCGCCACAACTAGAGAAAGCTTGCACGCAGCAGTGAAGACATCTGACCCAACAACTCCACTTCTGCGTATATATCCACAATCATTGAAAGCTGAGACTTGAACAGATCGTTGTACACCAGTGATCAGAGCAGTATTATTCACATAGCCAAAAGATGGAAACAACTCACATGTCTATCAACAGATGAATGTATAAACAAAATGTGTAAATACATACAATGGAATGTTAGCCTTCAAAAGGAATGAATTTCTGAAACATGCCACAACATGGATGAATCTCGAAGACATTATGCTAAATGAAATAAGCCAGACTGAAAAGGACAAATATTGCAACATCCCACGTATATGGTAGTCAAATTCGTAGAAATGGAAAGTAGAATAGTGCTTACCAGGGGTAGGGGCAGGAGGCAAGGGGGAAGTTGTTGTTTAATAGGTACAGAGTTTCCATGTAGGATGATGGAAAAATTCTGGAGATAGTGTTGATGGTTGCATAACAATGTCGTTAATGCCGCTGAATTGTACACTTGAAAATGCTTAAACTGGTAAAGTTAATGTTATGTATATTTTACCTCAATAAAAAATATTTGTGCAAAAAATGTGTTTTAAGATACTAAAGAAAAAAAGAGCAGGAAAATGGAACTGAAGAAAGTCATGACTTTTTTTCCCAAAGATTTATAATAATCAGTAAAAAGCTGACTAGTATTGTGTGTTGATTCTAAGTTTTATCAAGTAAAAATATTCTCTGTGTGGCTTTAACTTTTTTTAAAAAAATACTTCTTAAAACTATTGTCGAATCATGTTGAACTGGCAAATATCCAGCTTTCTTGTGGGTCTGCACTGGTACCCATGTTTGGCTAACTGACTTCCTTTGCACGGTGACCTAAAAGAAAGCTGACTACCTCGACTGTAAAGAAATCTCCAGTTACTGCAGCTGCCTCCAAGCCAGTCCCGAAATCTGCTTAAGCTCAGGCACCTGCACTTTAAACCCTAAACCTGTGCAAGCAGTGTGCTTGCTTCTTATTCATGTTTTCACTTTTTCCTCCATTTTTATGAAGTCAGGCGGCTCTCTGAGATTTGGAGACATCTACTAACTTCTCTATTTTCTACACCTCCTGAGGCACCCGCAGCATGAGTCCAGTTTTTTTTTTTTTTTCTTCCTGTCTTTGTCTTTATTCTGTGTTGAAAAAAAGAAGGTTGAGAAGGTTTGAAGCCCCTCACAGCACAGTTCACTGTTTATTGGGGATACATGGAAGTCTTGGACTAGGGGCATGTGGCTGCTCAAATTTCATAGGAAATAATTGGCTCAGAATATGAGCTTCTCGATTTGTTATTTATGGATAGAGCCTTATACTCCCTTCTTTTCTTGTGCCATTTTCTGAAACACCTAGGCCTTTGTTTTAAATCCATTCTACAGGAGATTAGTGATGTCTTCTTCAGAATGAATCTGTTTTTTTTGTTTTTTTTTAACAAAAAAATGTCATTTAATACTCAGAAGAATCCTTTAAGTTAGGAGCAATTAGTATCTCTATTCAGAATGAGTCTTAAAGTGTTTGTTTTAGAAAACTTGAGCCTGGAAGGTAGATGTTTAACTTTAGGATCTATCTATCTATCTATCTATCTAAAATTTCCCCTTTGTCTTCCCCAGGCTGATTTATTTCCTGATGTAATGACTATAATGCACTTTGCTTTTGTTAACTTTGTTGTACGTAGATGCTTGTATTCAAACTGTCTTACCTTTGGCTCTGTTGTGCCTACATGTACCTTTTGTAAAACTGTTGATATGTGGAGAATATCTAAATGTTGGATTTAAAGTTAAAGTGTCTTTTAAAGGCACACAGTTAAAGACACAGAAAGACAGGAATCTCTTCTCCTGATGCTCCTGACACGGGCTAACTGTCCTAACTGTTTTAAGTTCACACTCCCAGTGATTTAGAAACCAGCCTGGTCCACGGTTGGGCATTTGCTAGAAACTCGTTCTTCATCTGAAATCTCTCTTTCTTAAATTACTTTTCCCATTTGTCTTATTTTCTGCTGTCTAGAACAATAAGTGAAAGTGGTATGAATTCAAAGACTCTGTATTTTAGATTTGAAAATGGGTTCAAGTTATAGGTCATCCATATATTTTCTCTCAAACCATGTGTACAAAAGACATCCCCCATTACAAAAATATAAATTCAGAATATGATAAGAATTTCCTTCAGTCATTTTTCTTGATTTAGAACAGATGGATTAAGATTCTTTACTTTTTTTTTTTTTTTTTTGCGGTACTCGGGCCTCTCACTGTTGTGGCCTCTCCCTTTGCAGAGCACAGGCTCCGGATGCGCAGGCTCAGCGGCCATGGCTCACGGGCCCAGCCGCTCCGTGGCATGTGGGATCTTCCCGGACCGGGGCACGAACCTGTATCCCCTGCATCGGCAGGCGGACTCTCAACCACTGCGCCACCAGGGAAGCCCCTTACTATTTTAAAACTGTACTTAGTAACCACCCATTTAAAAGGTTTCCTGCAATGAACAGCACACATGCATGATGAAGCATTTCTCTGTTTGGTGGGTATCCTTCCATTAAGCGTGGTGTCTGCTCTGGCTTCCATGATGTGACTGGAGGAGGTGCACTGTTACTCTTCATCAGCTCTCTAGCCCTGCTTTCTCTGGCTTTCTTGTGCTGGTGGACACGTGGCAGTCTGTAGTGGGGCAGCTTCTTTGCACACTGATGGTGCTGACAACAGCAGAGCATGTAACACCCTGGAGAAAAGGGAAGTTCGTAGTCCTGCTAAAGACTAAGCACAGGCCTGCACTTCTTCCTTTTTTTAAAATTTTTATGCTCCCAACTTATAATTTATAGATTATCAATTCCCAAACTATGACAGTTTAAGGCAAGGCAGGTTAGATTGGTTCCTTCTTGCTAGGTAAGAAGGAATACCTAATTTCTATCCAAATAGGAGCCTGTCTGGTTACTTGGTATTACTGCCCTTGCATCTCTTCGTTATTAATTTTTTTTAATTAAGAATTGCTGTTGGACCAGAGGGCAGACAGCAGAAGCAAGAAGAACGACAATCCTGCAGCCTGTGAAACAAAAACCACACTCACAGAAAGATAGACAAGATGAAAAGGCAGAGGGCTATGTAACAAATGAAGGAACAAGATAAAGCCTGAGAAAAACAACTAAATGAAATGGAGATAGGAAATATTCCAGAAAAAGAATTCAGAATAATGATAGTGAAGATGATCCTGGACATTGGAAAAAGAATGGAGGCAAAGATCGAGAAGATGCAAGGAATGTTTAACAAAGATGTAGAAGAATTAAAGAACAAAAAAACAGAGATGAACAATACAATAACTGAAATGAAAAATAGACTAGAAGGAATCAATAGCAGAATAACTGAGGCAGAAGAACGGATAAGTGACCTGGAAGACAGAATGGTGGAATTCACTGCTGTGGAACAGAATGAAGAAAAAAGAATGAAAAGAAATGAAGACAGCCTGAGAGACCTCTGGGACAACATTAAACGCAACAATATTCACATTATAGGGGTCCCAGAAGGAGAAGAGAAAGGACCCAAGAAAAAATTTGAAGAGATTATAGTCGAAAACTTCCCTAACATGGGAAAGGAAATAGCCACCCAAGTCCAGGAGGTGCAGAGAGTCCAATACAAGAAAAACCCAAGGAGAAATAGGCCGAGACACATAGTAGTAAAATTGACAAAAATTAAAGACAGAAAAATTATTGAAAGCAGCAAGGGAGAAATGACAAATGGCATTCAAGGGAACTCCCATACGGTTAACACCTGATTTCTCAGCAGAAACTCTACAAGCCAGAAGGGGAGTGGCATGATATGCTTAAAGTGATGAAAGGGAAGAACCTACAACCAAGATTACTCTACCCAGCAAGGATCTCATTCAGATTCGATGGAGAAATAAAAACTTTACAGACACGCAAAAGCTAAGAGAATTCAGCACCACCAAACCAGCTCTACAACAAATGCTAAAGGAACTTCTCTAAGTGGGAAACACAAGAGGAGAAAAGGACCTACAAAAAGAAACCCCCCCAAATTAAGAAAACGGTCATAGGAACATACATATCGATAATTACCTTAAACGTGAATAGATTAAATACTCCAACCAAAAGACACAGGCTTGCTGAATGGATACAAAACAAGACCCATATATATGCTGTCTACAAGAGACCCACTTCAGACCTAGGGACATATACAGACTGAAAGTGAGGGGATGGAAAAAGATATTCCATGTAAATGGAAATCAAAAGCTAGAGTAGCAATACTCATATCAGATAAAATAGACTTTAAAATAAAGAATGTTACAAGAGACAAGGAAGGACACTAAGTAATTGATCAAGGGATCAATCCAAGAAGAAGATATAACAATTGTAAATATATATGCACCCAACATAAGAACACCTCAATACATAAGGCAAATGCAAACAGCTATAAAAGAGGAAGTCAATAGTAGCACAGTAATGGTGGGGGACTTTAACACCTCACTTACACCAATGGACAGATCATCCAGACAGAAAATTAATAAGGAAACACAAGCTTTAAGTGATACAACAGACCAGATAGATTTAATTGATATTTATAGGACATTCATCCAATAACAGCAGACTCCACTTTCTCCTCAAGTGTGCACAGAACATTCTCCAGGATAGATCACATCTTGGATCACCAATCAAGCCTCAGTAAATTTAAGAAAATTGAAGTCATATCAAGCATTTTCAATGACCACAACACTATGAGATTAGAAATAAATTACAGGGAAAGAAACATGAAAAACACAGCACATGGAGGCTAAACAATACATTACTAAATAACCAAGAGATCACTGAAGAAATCAAAGAGGAAGTAAAAAAATACCTAGAGACAAATGACAATGAAAACACGACAATCCAAAACCTATGGGATGCAGCAAAAGCAGTTCTAAGAGGGAAGTTTATAGCTATACAAGCCTACCTCAAGAAACAAGAAAAATCTCAAACAATCTAACATTACACCTAACGGAACTAGAGAAAGAAGAACAAACAAAACCCAAAGTTAGCAGAAGGAAAGAAATCATAAAGATCAGAGCAGAAATAAATGAAATAGAAACAAAGAAAACAATAGCAAACATAAATAAAACTAAAAGCTGGTTCTTTGAGAAGATAAACAAAATTGATAAACCATTAGCCAGACTCATCAAGAAAAAGAGAGAGAGGGGCTTCCCTGGTGGCGCAGTGGTTGAGAGTCCGCCTGCCGATGCAGGAGACACGGGTTCGTGCCCTGGTCCGGGAAGATCCCACATGCCGCGGAGCGACTGAGCCCGTGAGCCATGGCCGCTGAGCCTGTGCGTCCGGAGCCTGTGCTCCGCAACGGGAGAGGCCACAACAGTGAGAGGCCCGCATACCGCAAAAAAAAAAAAAAAAAAAAAAAAAAAAAAAAGAAAAAGAGAGAGAGGACTCAAATGAATAAAATTAGAAATGGAAAAGGAAAAGTTACAACAGACACCACAGAAATACAAAGCATCCTAAGAGACTACTACAAGCAACTGTATGCCAATAAAATGGACAACCTGGAAGAAATGGACAAATTCTTAGAAAGGTATAACCTTGCAAGACTGAACCAGGAAAAATAGAAAATATGAACAGAACAATCAGAATTAATGAAATTGAAAGTGTGATTAAAAATCTTCCAACAAACAAAAGTCCAAGACCAGATGGCTTCACAGGTGAATTCTATCAAGCATTTAGAGAAGAGCTAACACCCATCCTTCTCAAACTCTTCCAAAAAATTGCAGAGGAAGGAACACTCCCAAACTCATTCTATGAGGCCACCATCACCCTGATACCCAAACCAGACAAAGATACTACATAAAAAGAAAATTACAGACCAATATCACTGATGAACATAGATGCAAAAATCCTCAACAAAATAAATACTAGCAAACAGAATCCAACAATACGTTAAAAATATCATGCACCATGATCAAGTGGGATTTATCCCAGGGATGCAATGATTCTTCAATATACACAAATCAATCAATGTGATACACCATATTAACAAATTGAAGAAGAAAAACCAGATGATCATCTCAATAGATGCAGAAAAAGCTTTTGACAAAATTCAACACCCATTTATGATAAAAACTCTCCAGAAAGTGGGCATAGAGGGAACCTACCTTAACCTAATAAAGGCCGTATACAACAAACCCACAGAAAACATCATTCTCAATGGTGAAAAACTGAAAGCATTTCCTCTAAGATCAGGAACAAGACAAGGATGTCCACTCACCAGTAGTATTCAAAATTGTTTTGGAAGTCCTAGCCATGGCAATCAGAGGAGAAAAAGAAATAAAAGGAATACAAATTGGAAAAGAAGAAGTAAAACTGTCACTGTTTGCAGATGACATGATACTATACATAGAGAATCCTAAAAATGCCACCAGAAAACTACTAGAGCTAATCAATGAATTTGGTAAGGTTGCAGGATACAAAATTAATGCACAGAAATCTCTTGCATTCCTATACACTAATGATGAAAAATCTGAAAGAGAAATTATGGAAACACTCCCATTTACCATTGCAACAAAAAGAATAAAATACCTAGGAATAAACCTACCTAGGGGGACAAAAGACCTGTATGCAGAAAACTATAAGACACTGATGAAAGAAATTAAAGATGATACCAACAGATGGAGAGATATGCCATGTTCTTGGATTGGAAAATCAATATTGTGAAAATGACTATACTACCCAAAGCAATCTACAGATTCAATTCAATCCCTATCAAATAACCAATGGCATTTTTTTTACAGAAGTAGAACAAATCATCTTAAAATTTGTATGGAGACACAAAAGACCGCTAATAGCCAAAGCAGTCTTGAAGGAAAAAAACGGAGCTGGAGAAATCAGACTCCCTGACTTCAGACTATACTACAAAGCTACAGTAATCAAGACAATATGGTACTGGCAGAACAGCAGAAACATAGATCAATGGAACAAGATAGAAAGCCCAGAGATAAACCCATGCACCTATGGTCAGCTAATCTACGACAAAGGAGGCAAAGATATACAATGGAGAAAAGACAGTCTTTTCAATAAATGGTGCTGGGAAAACTGGACAGCTACATGTAGAAGAATGAAATTAGAACACTCCCTAACACCATACACAAAAATAAACTCAAAATGGATTCGAGACCTAAATGTAAGACCGGACACTATAAAACTCTTAGAGGAAAACATAGGAAGAACACTATCTGACGTAAATCACAGCAAGATCTTTTTTGATCCACCTCCTAGAGTCATGGAAATAAAAACAAAAATAAACAAATGGGACCTAATGAAACTTCAAAGCTTTTGCACAGCAAAGGAAACCATAAACAAGACGAAAAGACAACCCTCAGAATGGGAGAAAATATTTGCAAACGAATCAACGGACAAAGGATTAATCTCCAAAATATATAAACAGCTCATGCAGCTCAATATTAAAGAAACAAACAACCCAATCCAAAAATGGGCAGAAGACCTAAATAGATATTTCTCCAAACAAGACATACAGATAGCCAAGAAGCATATGAAAAGTTGCTCAACCTCACGAATTATTAGAGAAATGCAAATCAAAACTACAATGAGGTATCACCTCACACCAGTTAGAATGGGCATCATCAAAAATTCTACAAACAACAAATGCTGGAGTGGGTGTGGAGAAGAGGGAACCCTCTTGCACTGTTGGTGAGAATGTAAATTGATACAGCCACTATGGAGAACAGTATGGAGGGTCCTTATAAAACTAAAAATAGAATTACCATATGATCCAGCAATCCCACTACTGGGCATATACCCAGGGAAAACCATAATTCATAAAGACACATGCACCCCAATGTTCATTGCAGCACTATTTACAATAGCCAGGTCATAGAAGCAACCTAAATGCCCATTGACAGACAAATGGATAAAGAAGTTGTGGTACATATATACAATGAAATATTACTCAGCCATAAAAAGGAACAAAATTAAGTCATTTGTTGAGACGTGGATGGATCTAGAGACTTTCATACAGAGTGAAGTAAGTCATAGAGAGAAAAACAAATATCGTATATTAACGCATGTATGTGGAACCTAGAAAAATGGTACAGATGAACCGGTTTGCAGGGCAGAAGTTGAGACACAGATGTAGAAAACAAATGTATGGGCACAAAGGGGGGGAAACCACTTTGGGGTTGGGATGGTGGTGTGCTGAATTGGGCAATTGGGATTGACAGGTATACACTCGTGTATAAAGTTGATAGCTAATAAGAACCTGCAGTATAAAAAAAAATGAAAAAACAACTAATACTAAACTTTCGTTAGGTTATTTGTATGGAGATATGTTAATATAAATGTTTCAGACATTACATGAAATTTCTAAAAATCTTATATGTTCGTGTATAATGTTATAAGTCATAATTCTAGTTATTACTTTAAAATGTATATCTCAGAAATAACTAAATTTCTTTGTCAATTGCATTATTATGAACCTTAAAAAAAAAAGACATTAAAGAAGGAATAAAGTAACAACACTTAGAAAAAAAAAACAACCCAATCCAAAAATGGGCAGAAGGCCTAAATAGACATTTCTCCCAAGAAGACATACAGATGGCCAAGAAGCACATGAAAAGCTGCTCAACATCATGAATTATTAGAGAAATGCAAATCAAAACTACAATGAGGTATCTTATCACCTCACACCAGTTAGAATGGGCATCATCAGAAAATCTACAAAGAACAAATGCTGGAGAGGGTGTGGAGAAAATGAAACTCTCTCGCATTGTTGGTGGGAATGTAAATTGGTTACAGCCACTATGGAGAACAGTATGGAGGTTCCTTAAAGAACTAAAAATAGAAATACCATATGACTCAGAAATCCCACTTCTGGGCATATACCCAGAGAAAACCATAATTGAGAAAGACACATGCACCCCAACGTTCATTGCAGCACTATTTACAATAGCCAGGTCATGGAAGCAACCTAAATGCCCATTGACAGAAGAATGGACAAAGAAGATGTGGTACATATGTACAATGGAATATTACTCGGCCATAAAAAGGAATGAAATTGGGCCATCTGTAGAGACGTGGATAGACCTAGAGACTGTTGTACAGAGTGAAGTAAGTCAGAAAGAGAAAAATGAATAACGGATATTAACGCATTTATGTGGAACCTAGAAAATGGTACAGATGAACTGGTTTGCAAGGCAGAAATTGAGACACAGATGTAGAGAACAAACGTATGCATACCAAGGGGGGAAAGTGGCGTGTGGTGGGGGTGGTGGTGTGATGAATTGGGCGATTGGGATTGACATGTATTCGCTGATGTGTATGAAATGGGTGACTAATTAGAAAAAAAAAAAAAACATTAAAAAAGAAAAAGAATTGCTGTTGGAGCAAAGGTCGCACCTATAGCAAAAGTGATTCACCTTATGATGAACGAGGCCTTGGGTTGCCTTTTCCATCACTTTAGCTCATTTTTCCCAAACTGCAGTTCCCTGTGGTGTGCTGAGGTGAACTACTCAGAGAGCTAAGCTTCCAAGTTGATGGAGTCCAGTTCCAGGAAGGGTGGCCCCCCTGACTGGACATCTTGGAGACCCAGGTGGCATTTTCATTCTACCTCTCGCTTCTGCTTCTCTCTGAGTATTTTCTTCATTTTCTGCCTTTCTGAAGACCACATTTCTTGTCTCCTCGGATTACACAGGGGGACACGTGGCTACAGCTCCAGCCAAAGAGAGAGATGTCTTGCTTTTCATCTCCTCACATTCCCTCGATGGGGAACCTCCTGGTCCCCCCCTGGGCCTTCTGGTTCGGTTAACACGGTGAGGGCCTGGGGCAGCATATTGCCCAAATGGCTCTCATGAACTTGCTTTGTGGATGTGGTTTGTAATTGGGAAGGGGAACGTTTTGAATAAGGCAGACAATCTGATGGGTGTGCACCCCACTGGGTACACGAAGTGCTGTAATACATCTACTTTCTCCTCCTGGAGTATCCATTTTTCCTAGAGTTTTAGAAGAAACATTATTTGCTATTAAAGCAAATGCATAAATATGACAGAGACTAAGATGGAAAATATACAAAAAATCTTAAGATAACCCTAAGGGAGAGTAATTTAATTTTGTATTTGGGATCTGCTCCTCTGCTGTTAGGATGCTTCAGTAGAATAGTTCAGGAAGCACCAAAATTTCTGGCCAATTACCGGCGGGAGTTGAAAGCTTAACATGAAACCATGGAGGAAGATACTGAGTGCTTTTGCCTGTTTTAGTTCAATGAGGCCAGAAGATTTGCAGCCTGTGTATTATAGAATTGGGTAGAGAATACTCCCACTGGGGGTGGCTGAGCTCAGAAACATTAATCTTTCAAGGAACCCCAGACTGCTTATTAATATCGTTTCTGGAATGCAGCTGAATAATAAGACTGAGTCAGTGCAGGAGGCCACAGTTAACCCTTTTGCTTGTTGACTGCAGGATCCTGTAGTGTTGCCCTTGTCTGCTCAGAGTTCACCTAACATAGTGTGACTTTCTTTTCCTTGGCTACGGAAAGAAGATAAAACTCTAACCACAGGGCCTTCTCCCCACCCAGCTGAGGCTGCAGCTGAAGTGATTTTCTGTGATTTAAATACCTATGTGGAAATACGCTGGAGAGTTAGTAAAGCACTGACTTACGAAGCCTTCTGCATTAACATTCTTCTGGTTTTCAAGTGCATCCAAGTTTCTCTTTATATACATATGTGGAATACATACATATAGAATAACTGATATTAATAGAAGAATGCAGAAATCAGCATTACTGAAGGCATTAATAAACTATCCACTGTGCTTTTGGACATCTTAGAATAAGATTCTAATAATGCCTGACAGCAAAGAGAATTCAAAAGCAGCCAGTGAATAAATGGGGAATGCCACCTATGTTTTTACGAATCCCCTTTCATTTTCTCCTGAAGCTTAAAAAATAACTTCCCCATAACATTAAGGAAAAGATTGAAAAAAATAAAATTCCTTATGGTTGGGCTACCCTCATACAAGTTGATTTTGGTAATTTATAAACAAGCAAACAAACAAAAAACAATAACAAACCCTTTGCAATAGGACTAAGGATTCCTGAATACATCCTTCAGGAAGCACTCTGAGGGTAAATTGGTACCAGTGTTGATCCTGGATACCACGTGTTCCTTACCTTACCTTGCAAAGGGCTGAGTCAAAAATGTTTGTCTCTGGGGCTTCCCCGGTGGCGCAGTGGTCGAGGGTCCGCCTGCCGATGCAGGGGACGCGGGTTCGTGCCCTGGTCCGGGAAGATCCCACATGCCGCGGAGCGGCTGGGCCCGTGAGCCATGGCCGTTGAGCCTGTGCGTCCGGAGCCTGTGCTACGCAACGGGAAAGGCCACAGCAGTGAGAGGCCCGCGTACCACACACACAAAAAAGTTTGTCTCTGACCTCTGCTCTTTCTTAGGTAAAAGATTAATTAAGAGTGTAAATTATCTTTCAAGAGTTTTTTCCAAAGCACTACAGAAGTAAATGCAGATCTTTTGCTTAGCAGGATTTAAAATCAATTTAAATATTAGCCTTATGGTTCTTGTTAAGAGTTAGTTTAAAATGAGAATTTCGCAGCTAAAATATTTGGAAACTTGGGGAATATTTTAAAAGTATAGATTATTAGGCTGCAGCCCCGAAGATTTGGGGCATGGGGTGGGAATCTATATTTTTAAAAGGCTTTCTTACTGATTCTGGTTTGAGAATAAATATTTAGGTAACAGAAGGAGATAAGAGGCGGCAGAGTGGTAGAGTCTAAAAAAAGTGTTTATAACAATGTGCCTCATGCTTTTACTTTTTCTTTTTGTATTAAAGTATAGTTGATTTACAATGTGTTAGTTTCAGGCGTACAGCAAAGTGGTTCAGATATATATATATATATAAAATATATATTATATATAATATATATATACTTTTTCAGATTCTTTTCCATTACCGTATGTTATTACAGGATATTGAATATAGGTCCCTGTGCTATACGTTAATCCCAGACTCCTAGTTTATCCTTCCTTGCCCCTTTTTATGCCTTTTCTTTTTTGCTAAACGATGAGTGAAGAGTTTATTGTATATGTTGTTTTGAGGAGGTTTATTTTTCCTCTTTATACTTAAGGAAAACAAAATCTGAAGATACTGGGTTTTTTTTTTTTTTCCCCCTAGGAGTTTGCACCTACCTAGCAATTTTGGGATAAAAGCACAAAAGAAATCTTATAAAGGCTATTATCCCATAGTGAAAGAATAATCCTTTATCTGCAGAGTGTAGTTGACAATGAAAACAAGGATTGATGTATATATGTTAGTATTACTCTTAGAATTTTTGAGTATAGTGGTCTTAATATGTATTTTGGGGAAAAAAATAAGCAGTGGAAACATTCTTATTCATATTTTTATCACTGAGGTGGACAGTTATGCCTCAGTTGTTGAAATCTAGGAGTTCTGGGAAACAAGCTGGAATTTGGGTCCACCCAAGTGTAAGTCTAGATAAACCAGTCATTTAGTCTGCATGCAGTTTGCAGAAATGAAATTAAGCTAACGTTGTTTTGAAATATGTGAACCACAACAGCACTAAAACCCAGAAAGATTAATGGGCAGAGAATAGGAACAGGTTTTTCACAGGAAGAAATACTTGCAAACACACCTATGGGGAAATGCTCCACTCCAAATCAAAGAAATGGAAGTAAAAAAATAATGAGAAACCATTTTATGGCTACTTAATGAATACAAATATAAATAAAACAAAGCTAATGTGACCTGAGAAAATGAGTGCATTCTTACATTTCTGGCAGCAATGTTAATAGCTCAGTTCTTTTTGAAGCCCATCGACAGTGTAAAAAGTCATACAAATGGTCAGACCCTTTGACCTGGCCATCCCACTCCTGGAATCTATTCTAAAGACAAACTGCTAAAGAAGAAAAAAGTTATAAGAAAAAAACCCCCATTTATTGTATTGTTATTTCTGATGGTGAAAAATTAGAAAGAATGTAGGTGGCCAACAATCGAGAGATAAAATAGGAATTTTCTTTTAGCTATTCCAAATGATATTCAGGAAGACTGGAAATGAAAAAGATTTGGAAGAAAGCAAAGTGAAATGTATGTATTTATATATTGTAATAAAATATGTAAAAAGATTATCAAGAAATAAACAGTTTTATTATGGTGTTGGCAATATATGTGAAGTTAAAAACAAAAAAATTTTAGCACTAAATAGATACTTTAAGAGGAGCATTCTAAAGTGGAACGCTGGAATAATTTTTCTTCCTTTGCCTTAATGCAGTAAAAATAGGTGAAATAAGAGTGAAATAAGACGCTTTTTATTTGAAATTTGAAGGGCTTTAAAACTTTTCTCCTGGGCTTCTCTGGTGGTGCAGTGGTTGAGAGTCCGCCTGCCGATGCAGGGGACGCGGGTTCGTGCCCCGGTCCGGGAAGGTTCCACATGCCGCGGAGCGGCTGGGCCCGTGAGCCATGGCCGCTGAGCCTGCACGTCCGGAGCCTGTGCTCCGCAACGGGAGATGCCACAACGGTGAGAGGCCCGCGTACCACACACAAAAAAACAAAAAAAACACTTTTCTCCTTTTAAAAAAATATTTATTTATTTATTGGCTGCATTGGGTCTTCGTTGCTGCACGTGGGCTTTCTCTAGCTGTGGCGAGTGGGGGCTATTCTTCATTGTGGTGTGCGGGCTTCTCATTGTAGTGGCTTCTCCTGTTGTGGAGCACGGGCTCTAGGCGTGAGGGCTTCAGTAGTTGCAGCACATGGGCTCATTAGTTGCAGCACACGGGCCCTAGAGCATGCGGGCTTCAGTAGTTGTGGCTCGAAGGCTCTAGAGCACAGGCTCAGTAGTTGTGGCGCACGGGCTTAGTTGCTCCGCAGCATGTGGGATCTTCCTGGACCAGGGATCGAACCCGTGTCCCCTGCACTGGCAGGTGGATTCTTAACCACTGTGCCACCAGGGAAGCCCCTGAAACTTTTCTCCTTTTACTAGCTTACCTCCCCAGATGAATTTTATAGCCACCTCAGTTGTCTTTTCTGCTTTAAAATTTTTGTAGCCACCCAAAGCAAGCCTTTGCTGACAGTGGGGTCAGACTGTCTGGATTTCAACCCTATTTCTCTCACTTACCTGGAGAAACTATATGACCACTCTGTGCTTTGGTTTCCTCATCTGGAAAATGGAGATAATAATGGCCTCTAACTGGTGAGAACTAAATGATATAATGTATAAAAAGTGTATAATAAGGTGAGTGGTACTAAAAGCATTCAATAATATAAGCTATTATTCTTTACCTACCTTTGGAAGTGACTCTTGATTGCCCACCCCACTTTCTCCTTTGTTAACAGAATCCCAATTTTGTTCAGGCATCCGGCTGCAATGTGCCCAACCCCCGGGGGATGAATGAAGACCTCTTAGCAGATCATGGCAATACTATTCCCATTTGGCACAAATTCATTTAGAAGGGGTCATGTGACTTCATTCTGGTTCAGGAGATTTACTGGAAGACTGGAGGCTTCTGGGAAAGATATTTCTCCCTTATAAAAAAGAGAGAGGTTCAGGGAGTACATACTCCTCACCTCTCCCTGCCTCCAGTGTTCCTACTTTGGACATTCTTGTGTGATGATGTGTTGTTTGGAGCTTTTGCCACCATTTTGCAATCATAAGGGAGTGGTCACCAGCTACCAAAGATGCAGAGCAAAAGGATGACATCACTGAACCACTGACCTACTCAGGCTAGAACAACCTACCTCAAAAGGTTTTGCTAAAGAGAGATATAAATGTCCAGATTGCTTAAGCCAAATTTAGTTGTCTTTTCTGATGTTTGCAGCTGAAAACATCCTAACGGATAGATAAGTTTAACTGTCATTGTCTAGTGTAGTGATTTTAAAATTATGCCACCAAAAGAAATTGTTTTTCATGAGTAGATTAAAATTTCTGAAATTAGTCAGCATTCTCCTATTAGTGTTTTATCATAGGTGCAGATTTTCATTATAGAAAGAATACTTTTAGAATTTAACCTTAGTTAATACCTATCGTATATATTGTGCCTAGAAAAACATCTTTGAAAACTACTTTGATAATAAAAGTGAAATATATGTGGACTTGTATGCTTTTAATTATCCACATGAAAAATATACTCAAAATAAATACTGTAGTGATGTAGACATTTTGGTGAGAATGGATGTAAACCTGTAACTCGACAATGATCCAGCTGCAGCTGTGATAGGATTATGGCTTAAATATTTTGAATATCTGTTTAAAAGTAAACTTTAGTGCAGCTGATGAAGAGATTATGTGTTTTAATGGTTGTGTTTGCTTAAATTACATATCTAAAACAAATAGGAAGTTGTGTTTTCCCTTTGCTCTGTCATAAAAATTTTTTTTGTTTCCCTGCGTACTGTTTGAATAAAAGTATGCTGGTGGCCACTTGATTATTCCACACATAGAGCAAAATTGGGAAGTTCTTCATCTTTCATAATGTGAATCTTGTCCTCTTTTAAGAAGTTTAAATTGATAAAAATTGTCAAATGTGTTTTCTAGCGGGATTTTTATAATCAAAGTGAGCTTTAGACCACACTTTTCTTACATATTATGTAATTTTCAAGAATAATAAACTTTCTCCTTGTATTACTAAAAATGTTAGTTCTCCCTAAGCAAAAATTTTCTCAACTCCAGCACCCCCGGCCGTCATTCCTTAAAGTACATATACATCAGTACTTCCCTCCACATGGACACCACATGCTCTCTCTGCTTTGAGTTCCTTTTCATCATCCCAGAGATCCTTCTTCATCTGTAGCAAAGATCTGCTCCCATAATATTCCACCATTGCCAACTGGTCCCTGTGTTAGTCATGGTTCTCCAGAGAAGCAGATCCAATGGGAGATATATATATATATATATCACACACACACACACAATTATATATATATATATATATATATATATATATATATATATGATCTATCTATCTATCTATCTATATGGCATTTTTAATAAGGAATTGGTCCACATGATTATGGAAAGTCCAAAATCTGCAATGTGGGCCAGCAGCCTGTATGCCCAGGGGAGCTAATGCAGCTCTCACTGGAATGGATGCAGCTCCAGTCCCAAGGCAGTCAGCTGGAGAATTGCCCCTTGCTTGGGGAGGCTGG
The DNA here is from genome assembly GCF_026419965.1 of Kogia breviceps. Classification (NCBI taxonomy): domain Eukaryota; kingdom Metazoa; phylum Chordata; class Mammalia; order Artiodactyla; family Physeteridae; genus Kogia; species Kogia breviceps. The sequence goes on along the minus strand of NC_081311.1, from coordinate 164,197,595 downwards.
TCTTTCTGCTCTATTCAGGCCTTCAACTGATTGGATGAGGCCCCCCAGCATTATGGAGGGCAATCTGCTTTACCCAAAGTTCATCCATTTAAACAGTCATCTCATCCAAACACACCCTCCAAGTTGCCACATAAAAGTAACCATCACAGTTCCTCCCTCTCCCCCTCCCCAGGTTGAAGGTAATGAGGCTCTGCTCTCTGCTCTTACTGCAGCATTGGGTAGGAAGCCAGGAGGGACAAGTGTAGATGTTGCTGCTTTCTTCTTTTCTGCTTCTGGGTTGTTCAGGTATTTTGGGGAGCAGGGAGGAGGAGGGGGGACAAGGAGGAGGAAGAGACCCTGTCTAGAACCATTACTTAGGGTGCACAGTTGATGGAGCAAATGTCTTAAGCCCGCAGAAACCTGTTGCCAGCCGTTTCCTGGTTCTTCTTGGGTGCCTCTGCTCCTCAGCTTGGACTCTTGTACTGAGTTGGGCAGAACCTTTCTTTATCATGAGAGAGGCTGTATGTAGAGGGAAAGGTCTGTTAGAAAATAACTGCTCTTCACACCTGGGACCCTCCGGCTGGACTTGGAGAGAGAAGACTTGGGCTCTTGTCTTTTGTCTGTTGTGTGGTTTTGGGTGCATTACTCATCATCTTTGCACTCAGTTTCCTCCTCTGCCAAATGGGGAGAATAATAAGGCCTCAGAACTTTGCCATGGGGATGACGTCAGAGGTTATGTGTAAGTGATTTGTATCCTGTAAAGTACTGTATGAATTCAGTTTGGGTTTTTACTTTATCCTACTTGTTGGCACTAAGCAAAACCTAATTTATATAAAGCAATCGATTTTGCTTTAGGTACTCAGGACTACTGCCAGTATGATTGCCCTATGATAGATTTGACAAATTTTCTTTCAAGGAACAAAAGGATGTATTGTAAGGAGTTTGTTTCCTGGATTGGGGACCCATATTCAACAACCATGCCCCACCCTAGTGTGACTGGTAACACGTCTGGGTGTAGATCTGTTACTGCTGCCTTGCTTGGAAGCCCTTGCTGACAGTGAGGAGATGAATAATTAACCTAACATGTTCCTGTGCAATTTCTTTGTTGCCTGGTGTCACGTTCAGAGATTAGATTTCCTGGGAAGATGCTGAAACAATTTTTTTCCCCATGGCATTGAAAATAAGGACCATGTTTGAATGAAATTAAAACTGACTGATCATTCATTAGCTTGGACATTTCATTCAGTCAACACGAATTCATCACGAGGACTGCATTGTTCTGTGCCAGGTAGTAAGGAAGCAACGAAAGGGAAGAGATGGAAATAAGACTGGAAAGATATGGAGATGCTTGATGGCGAGGCTGGAGACTTTGGATTTTATTTTGTTGGTGTCAAAACATGGGGGTTGGGAGTGTTTTGCTGTATCCTAGCTGTGTAATTTCGGGTAAAGTATGAAACTACTCTGTGCCTCAGTTTCTTCATCTGTGAAATGGAAAGAATGAGAATAGAGCTCATTGCACTGTAGTGAGGATGAAATGAGATAATGCACGAAAAGCACTTAGCATAGTGCCTGACCCTGGGAAGCTGCTGTAGGCGTTTGAGCTCCAGAAAATATATGTCGGGAAGCAAATCTGGCAGCAGCACGAGGGTAAGGTGCCACAATGGGAAGGGCTGACAAGGGAGGTGATGGGGAGACTGTTACAGCAAAAGCAGGATACTTGGTAGCACCAGGGGCCCAGGAATTCAAGTTCCCTTTGTAGGCTGGCTGGGCGGAATGGTTTAAGAATGTAGGGGTTATGTGCAGCAGGGCATAGTTATTGGTGGCCTTATAACTGGACTCTCATGTTTTGCCTATTCTCTTCCTAACTTTTCCTTCATCAAAGCCTGGCCTTCATCAGGGCTCATATGGCTGCACTGTGTTCACGTTCCTGATGTCATTTTCTGGTTTGGGGACAGAACAAAACAGTAGGGATGGAGCATTGGGGGAGAATCCAAAATACTCCTCCCTTTTCCCATTTTTTTCCCTGTGTTTTCTATTAACATTTCAATGAGATAAAAGAGGTTGCATGATAATCTGAGTGCTATATTAGGGAATATATTTTATTTCTCTTGCCTTCCTAGTTTTTAAAGTGTTCCTGGAAGAATTTAGGTACAACTTTGATTTGAATGGCCTCGATGCTTTTAATTTTCCCTGAACGTGAAGACATTCCCGTGTCCTCAGGAGTCAACAGTCAGTTGTGATGCTCCAGCTGCCTCCTGACTCGAGTGATGTGTACAGAATCATCGCGGTGATTCTGATGGGACAGCCCAGCAACTGCTACCACTGCTACGAAAAATAACTCCACAAACAACTTTGCTCTCAAGTTTCCTCTTCCCCTTGACCTGAAAAAAACTATAGCAAACAGCCTCTTTGTTTTGTAAGGTAAATGAGCACCCTTGAGTTAATCTGCTTTGTAATTGGACATTTTCATATATTTTCTTAAAACAAGCAGTGTGTGTAGCCAACCTGTGGGTAGCCAGCCTTCAAGATTGGCTACCCACAGACTTACTCAACTATCCATGTATTTTTACCAGGAATTGAGTGATCAATCATCTTGATAGAGCAAGGAGTTAGCTGAAGAGATAATTTGCGTTACTGCTTGAGATGTAGAGGTGGCTTTCTTTAAAAAATTGTCAAGCCAAAACTTTGTTGAGGGTAGAAAGCAAATAGTAAATAGTCTCTGTACATGTTGTCATTTCCCCCATTTTCTGTTTTTCTATCTCCTCAGCAACGGTTTCAACTAACATAAGAGACACACACGGTATTCTGTCCCACCTCCATCCTGACATATGCCTGGTGGCGATGAATAGAAATGATTATTAGCAAATAATATTAGAAGCATTCTAAATTCTTCAGAAAGACGGGAGTAAATAAAAATTACTGCCCGCTACTTAGATACTGACTGATCTGAGGCTGAAACATTCTTCTTATCTGCTAAATTAGTAAGAGAGTGGGAAGCAATTTTCTCCTAATGCTATTGTATCCCTTGATGTACAGATTTATCTCAATTTTCCCATTACACCATGGGTAGTTGCTTAAGAGAGTTGTGCCCAAGCATTTAAACAATTACCATTTTTTAATGTGGCTGCTGACATGAGCTATTAAGAAACTTGAAACTTTAACAGCAGCTGCTTCCTTTGTCATTTACAGCCACCTAAGTTGTTTTGAATTTCTTTTCATTTTTAAGATGTGGCTCCCATGTGTGAGAAGCATTTGGTTATTTTGATATTTTTGCCTTGGAGTACAATGTCAATGACTGTTTGCTAACTTTTATACATAGGTCATTTCATGTCTGTGTTCGTGGGTGACATAACAATAGTTCTCTGCTTATTCATAGTGCTATTTGATTTCTTAACTCCCTTGTTTTGGGCCCACAAATATTTCCTCTTTGTATGTTTTCTTGGCCTTCATTTATTTGTTTTAACAAGTGAGTTTTAGGAAGCCTCAGCTAGCTTGAACTTATTAACATTGATTCAGTTAACACAAAATTTAAAGTTCAGGCCCAAGTTTCTCTTACTTATAAAACAATTTTTTTTTCGGTCTTAAAATAAAGTTGTACTTCTGAGGCGCTGGATTCCTTGTTTCTTAGGCTCTCTAGGAATCCTTTTGAGTTAGTCTTACAGACTTTCTTGCTGCTATTGACATCGCAAAACAAATTCAGTAGTGTGAACTAGAAACACATTGCATATTTAGTGAATATACGTGTATAGTAAATACTCAAAAATGGTAGACTTAGTTTATTTTTGTTTTGCTTTGGTTTGATTTGTGGAAATTTATTCCTCTAAATGGCTTTTCTAATATGGTTTTGTGGGTCCACTTTAGTCATTGGAATTCTTGCTCAGTGAAACTGAAGGAAATCTCAGCACTTTCTAGAAACTGTTCCAGCAGAGCTGTAATTAGAGCAGGGCAATATAATTTCCCTGAGCAAATAAGTTTGCTGCTTATTTGGCTAGTCACAAAATTTAGGCCTCTTTATTCAGGTCTCAAAGCAAAGGAACTTGTACCTATTTGTGGCCCTTCCTTCTGGCTGTGGTTAACCTGGTGGACTGAGAATTTCCACACTGGCGATTCCAGCTGACATAATTTCCCTGGGTTCCTCCCCTTTGAGTTGTAGAGAGACTAAACAGAGATTTTCTCGTCTCATCTTGGGGGATGACATAAATAGAAGCATGTTCTTTGCCTCCCTTGATGGGTGAATCAAGTCCCAAAGTCTGCCTACATTAGAGTGTCCTGTTGACTATTCTTGACCTTCCCCCTAACTGAGAGGAAGGGGGTCATTCCCAGAACTGTCTGAAAATATTCCATGGGAAGAATAGCCTGGAGGGGTTAGAAGAATTCTTTTCTTCATGATGAACCTGGAGCGGTGGCTTCGCTAGTTTAACCTAATCACTGTGGTTGTAACTGGGGTTAGAAACACCTTAACAAGTAAGTGGTTTGTAGAATTGCTAAAGATGGACTTTGATGCCTGGCTCCTCCTGTCTCTTTTGCTAAACGTGGCATAACTGGAAACATAGGAGGCCTTAGGACCAAGCATACTGAAATTTTTTTCTTTTGGCCAGAATTAGAATTTGGTTTTGCTTTTCTGGATAGGCCAAGTTACCATGATTATCAACCTGAAAATAAGACAAAGCAACAGATCATATCATAAAATATTTGCTACGTAGGTCTGTTATAACTTTAGTCTCTCTATGCTAATTTTTCTCTTTCTAATTTTATAAATAGTATTAGATTTATTTAGATAATAACCTGCTAAAATAACTAATCATGAAGAAGGACCTGCTTTCATGGAATTCTCCAAGAATAATCACGTATTTCCCAGTAGGTAATAAGCATTTAATAACTTGATGAAAGAATGAATGATATGGGGCTTCCCTGGTGGTGCAGTGGTTGGAAGTCCGCCTGCCAATGCAGGGGACACGGGTCCGTGCCCCGGTCCGGGAAGATCCCACATGCCGCGGAGCAGCTGGGCCCGTGAGCCATGGCCGCTGAGCCTGCGCATCCGGAGCCTGTGCTCCGCAACGGGAGAGGCCACAGCAGTGAGAGGCCCATATACCGCAAAAAAAAAAAAAAAAAAAAAAAAAAGAATGATAGAGTTTAAGGGTCTATTGATAAAGTTTTATTTCCAATTCAAGTTTTTATATATAGGGTACTGTTACAAAATAAATCAAGAGGTTATATTTAAAGGAGATAAATGATTAGGGCGAAAAAGCACAATAGCATAAATGTATATTTTTATATTGATATTGTACAAGTATTTTTATTATGTTTGCAGGCTATTTATTAGCTCATAGTTGGAAGACCTTTGAAGAGTTTATTTTCCTCTTTCAGGCTATTAGTACTATGTAGCGAATCATCAAAATAAATTTTTCCTTTTTATTACTCCTACATTAGAACCTGGCATACTGGAGGTATATAGTAAATCTTAAAGAACAATAAGCACCTCTGTTTCTTAAAAGAAAGAAAAAAATCTCACTTTCAGTTACTTCTGATTTTTAAAAATATTAAAACAATATAGATTCAAATGTTAGTTTTTCTTTCTCATCCTTAACTTTTTTCAGAATGTAAAAGCAATAGCAATTCATGATAGAGAACTTAGAGATACAGAGAATTAAAAATACCTGTAAACTTTATTACCCAGAGACAACCCTGTTTAATCTTGATACATTTCTTTCCATTCTAGTATGTTGCCATGTATATTCTACAGAGCATTTGCCATATAAGATGAACAAGAGTTGAAGTAGAAGATCTGTCTACTGTGCCCCTCTTGGAGATCCATAATGCATATTGGCAATATTAAAGGCTCTGAGAAGGTCTGCAAGAAAGAAACCTTTCAGTTAGTGTTTCCTAAGCTCATTTGACTCCTAGCACCGTGTGTGTTTGTGCGCGTGCGGGCGCGTGTGTAATGCCTATTGGCATCTTCACACACTGACATTTAATTCTATTTTCCCTTTCTCCTTTTAAGTCATGAGCTTTTCTTACAGTCTTCCCTGGCAATGGGAAATTCTCCTTTAATTTTTCAGACCTGATGTCTTGGTACACCTCAGAAACAGGACCGAGATTCAGAAAGAGAAAATTTGTCCTGGAAAGGAGGAGTAATCTTCAGATGCATGATCATTGTGGGCTGTATAACATGATTTTGCATACCTCCAGTCCAGAGAATCAAATTTATTCATGGTCAAGAGGGTGTTTCTGAGTCTTTGCCAGCTGTGGATTATGTATCTGGGGAAAGCTGATGGAGAGGCCTTTGATCACAGGCTGGCTTGTTGAAGAATTTCCTGACTGCAAAGAGCAGACACTTACTTTTAAGAGAGGATGGGTGTGTGTTAGGGTGGGCTGGAGAATGGGCCAGAAAATTGTGAGGTTTGGTTATTATGCAGTATACCATGTCCTCGGATCTGTCTTTCTGAGATGACTTATCTGCAGTAAAACATTACCACATGCTGCTGTGGTTAATCAAAAAAACTTACTTTAAGACTGCTGTAGCCACACTAAATCTAAACTGGGCACAAAGCGTTGTTTCCCTCAGAGAAGGACTCGCTAGAAACAAGTGAGGTCGAATCTAGCAATTTTGTAAAGGTTTCCTTTACGCTTCTAGCAACTGTCACTGGTGTCACTAGCTTTTGCCGTTTTTAGAACGGTTTCGGGGATTCCCATCTTGCTTCTTGCCAGCTCTTCCTCTTAATTTCTGAAATACCTCGAGTTTAGTAGTTGAAGTCTGACCAACTCTTTTTTTTTTTTTTTTGAGAAGGTACCAATCTGGTTTGACTTACCTCTTGAGTATATTTTTCTATATAAGTTTTATTCCATAATTAACAATTCAACCATTGGTGTTTTAGGAAATGCAGAAGTCATATGACCCCAAATGCATATATTATAAGGGAGTGTGTTTGAGAGATTAGCAGAAAAATGAAAAGCCCCTCTTCTGACTGAAAACCCACATTGAAGCCATTTGAGAAGAGTTAGACTGATTGTATTTGGTATTTTTTTCTCCAGTATTCACCACATATATTTCTTCTTATGCAGTCTAATCTGAGGATGCCATGTAAATGGGTCACTGTGAAATGCAGCAATTTAATTTTTCTCCAATTGAACAATCTCATTTCTATTAACTTTTGAAGGTTTACAGCAGGGAAAGTATTTTTGCCTCTATGTATGAAGTTTAAAAACATCATTTTTTTTCCATAAAATACAAGAGCAACCAGTTTCACTGTCGAGTAAAAATAAAAACCAGGATTTAAAAATTAGTCCAAAGTGGCATTTAGGAAGTTAGCTGTAGGCTGCTGTGCTGATACCATGACAAACCAAAGTATAGGGTTGGGTCGGGTTTTGTTTCGGTTTTCTTTTCAATATCCAGTGCTCGTGGATTAAGTTCTAGAAATGTTCCAGTTGTAAGTCAGGGATCTGTTTGGATTCCACCACAGGTATGTTCCTTGGGTTGGATGCTGGAGGGTGAGGCACATTTCACCAGACCCATGTCAACTACCTAGTAATCATCAAAGTCAAAAAATTCATTGTCTCCTCCTTGGTATTCCATTCCCTGGAAATCTACTCGGTACCGCAAGATACCTCCAATCGCACCAAATCCTTTCACAAACTGGGATCCTTCTTGTGCCTTATCTGTGACAATTTCCAACATAGCTCCAAATTTTTTTTTTTTACAGCTGTCAGCAACCCATTCCAGCAAGGGCATCATACTTATGTTCTTGTCGTGTCTCTTTGTCTGTAAAATGAGATTTATCCTTCTCTTTCTCTGGAGGTGATAGAAAATTTTGTCCTCTTCTGTGCTTTGACAATGAAGAACATCTCTCTGGCTGATGTCATCAAAGTATCACTCTATTAATTTCTTCTCTTGAATGAGCTTCACGTTGGAGAGGACTTCAGTAGATATCTCAATACCTTGGTTGAATTCAGTTTTACCACCGTAGGATGTATCAACTAATTTAAAAACTTTTGATTGTAACCTCTGATCAAACATATCAGATAGACTTAGTTCAGTTTTAAAGTCAGCTGATCCAGCTAAAACGAGACCAGTCACATTCACTTTGTCCCCAGAACTAAACAGCTGCCCCGCAATCTGAGCTACTTTCCAGATAGAGTTAGGTCACTTCCCATTCTTCGGACCGGGGCACGAACTCGTGTCCCCTGCATCGGCAGGCGGACTCCCAACCACTGCGCCACCAGGGAAGCCCCACTTCCCATTCTTAAATGGGCAAGATAAAGGCTGGTAGACCTCCTACACCATGTTTCTTTGGGAGAGCCACAGTGAATTTGTACAAGACTTCTCTTGTATTTCCTTGGAGTGTGCCAAAAAATCACCACTACGATCTGTTACAATGATGCCAACTTGCTGTCTTCTGGAAGCAGTACTGTAAGAGCCTCTGGATGGAATTGGTTGTCCCACAAATACAATGATGTATTAATTGGTTTGAAAGGTTCAAAGTCAATGTTGACTTTCTTTTCCTTTCCCTCTTCTGTTACAGTTGTAGCACAGTCAACTACCAGGCCATTTGGATGTACTTCGTTATAAAACTTGAGTCTTTGTTGTACAGATGTAATGGCTCCTGGGACTGAAAGGTGGTTTGCTAGTAACTTAAAGTTAGAGGCACTTCCAAACTCCTCTGCTAACATTTTTGCCACTCGTGAAATCTGGTCTTTGGGAGGGGATGGTCGGTTATCATGCCTTTGCTGCGGGCCGCCTCCGAGCTCTTCATGAGCTCCCTGCTCTTCCAGATCTTCATGTTCCTGTCAGCAGCACTGGGGTCATCTGCTGTGTTCTCGCTGCCTCCTCCCTCAGGACCCACTCTTTGGTGGCAGCAGCTGCGCCTCCCCGGCGGTGGCTCTGATGTAGGACACCCTGCATTTGGTTTTTACATGAGTGTTCCCCTGGTCACATTTTCATGTCTTGTTCATGATCTGAAACCCATCAGGGTATTGACACTCCCAAAGACTAAAAAAATAGTTCAAAGACCGAAGCAAAGGTGGTATGCAGTAGACTTGGCAGGCTTATAAAACATGAAACTCTGAGTGTGCTCTGGGACAGTGTAAATGGTACAAACATTTTAAGAAAATAGAAAATAAAATCAAAGCAAAACTAAAAACACATTTCAGAACTCATGTGACGGCGATACTTGGTTATCTTGCATGGAGACTAACTTGTTTGTTCATACCGAGGCTCGAATTACATTCCGTTGTTGGACATACAGATTTCTTTCTCCCGTTTGGTCGGTCTTACTTGCTTAGATGACATCCATTTGAGGAGGGACCTGCTGTTAACCAGGAACAACAAACGAGATCCCCTCAAATTTTTTTTTTTTTTTTTTTTTTTTTTTTTGCAGTATGCTGGCCTCTCACTGTTGTGGCCTCTCCCGTTGCGGAGCACAGGCTTCGGACGCGCAGGCTCAGCGGCCATGGCTCACGGGCCCAGCCGCTCCGCGGCATGTGGGATCTTCCCGCACCGGGGCACGAACCCGTGTGCCCTGCATCGGCAGGCGGACTCTCAACCACTGTGCCACCAGGGAAGCCCGCCTCAAATATTTTTGCAATTTGTGGCAGAAACTACTGATTGTCTCCTAGTATCCAGCCTTCCTTTCTTTGTTATTAATATAAACTTCTTCTAGAATACAGACTATATTTTCTAGCTTCCCTTGCCTCTAGGTCTGGCTGTATGACTACATTCTGACTAAAGGACTTATGTGTGAAATTTCTAGAAAGGGGGAAGCTTTTTTACCTCTTTACTTCTTTCTTTCTTACTGATGCCTAGAATTGGATGGGATGGCTGGACTTGAGCAGCCTTGATGGATCATGAAGTAGAAGCATGAAGTAGATGCTAAGGAGAGTTTTGCAGCAAGATAGATGGAACCTGGGTCTTCTCACTGCAGATCACTGTAGCATTCCTGGGTAACTTCATATTTAGACCTTGTTTACAGTGAGGGAGAAATATGCGTCTATCTTGTTTAATCCACCGCTGTTTGGGATTTTCTGAACTACACTGCTGAACCTAATCCTTCTATCATATTATGTTATCCTTAGGACTAAGCCAGTTCTTTGTCAGGGTCATGACCATAGCATAGATCAAGATAAAGTAAATTCACCAAGAAGAATCTACTTACTAGCACTATGTCAAGCCGATTGATCAGACAGTTTTCAGAACACTATTTTCTTCACTTCACCTTTATTTGGCCTGACCATTTATATGGCAGGGTGTCAGGACATGATGGGGTTTGCTTACTAAATTCATTCAGCAAATTGAGTGCCTACTATATTCCAGGCATTGCGTTAGACTCCAAGAATCCAGTGAAAGCAAAACAGCCATAGTCTCTGTTCTGACAAGGTTTACAGTCTGGTGCAGAAAGATGGATATTAGTCAAATAACACACACAGTTACATAATTACTCTGAAGACTGATAAGTGCTCTGAGGGAAAAGCACAGGAAGCTGCAAGAACCTATGTAACAGGGGAATCTCATCTAGATGGGACAGTGGTAGGGTGGTGAGGGAAGGGTATTTTGGACAAGGGCCTTTGAATTGAGATCTGGAAGGTGAATTGGATTTAACTAGGTGAGGAAGAGTGTATAGAATGTTCTAGACAGAGGGAATTGTGCAGAAGCTGTGAGAAGGGAGGGGGCTGATGCATTTCAGGAGTGGAAGGGAGGCCACTGCATTCCCGTGCCTTACTGGTGCACAGTAAATAAGGGAAAACAGCAGTAATAAACTAAGCTTATTTGGTAAGGATGTCACTTTTGTAAGGAATTAAGTATTATCTTTTATTACAGTATTATTGTAGAGAATCTGATCACTTAATTCCAAATCTATCACAAGATAGATAAAACAATCAGACCTTTTGTATCTTTGGAGGTGATGCTCTGGGACATGTAATTAAGCTCCAGGTTTTTCTGCGTGATTCTCTTTTGCAGTGATTTACATATTGTTTATCAACTGTCATTTAGACATTTGCACAGGTGGACAGTAGACACAAACAGAGCCAGCATTAAAGACATCACACCCATTGATGCTTCTAATGAGAACATTAATGCTGTGAGATATTTTTAATGAGCACAGGCTCCCTTGAATAGAGCTTCATTCCTAAAAAAAAAGGGAGAAGACCAGAGTGGCTTGAATGCAAGTGAGTTGATAAGTCTCGTTTTTTGAGAAAAATATTGCTGAAATGGTACCTTTTAAGTTAATGCTCCTGAAAGTAAAAACAGCAGAGGCAGGAAAATATTTGTTTTCCAAACACATTTTATTTATAGATTTGTGAGTTCTTAGAAAAGATGATTTAATAATTGATTCCTTCTTTGTTTTGAGCAAATATAGTGTTTGGTGCCTTTCTTAAGCGTCGTAACTAGTACTGAAACATTCAAGAGTGCAGTACTATATGAGAACAAAGGTCTATTCTTAGGGAAAAAAATCAGCTATTGTATGAGACCCACAATCGATGGCAAGCAACTTAAATAAGTCGAGTTTGCTCCAAAAATGAGTCTATGCTGCCTCTCATCAGCTCAGTTCTACACTGTTGTCATTTTTGCTGCTGCCAAGCCATCAAAGAACACTTTGTTTCACCTATTTTCTTGACTTCTAGTGAGAGACAGTAACGTCTTGCTTCTCTCGATTTTCCCTCTAGTATTTCTGAATACTGCTGTGCCTTTGCTGCTTCTGTAAGTCATTTTAATTACAGTATAGTGTATTTCTTCTTACCATATGCTCTGTACAAACTTGGACTTGACGTGGTACAGCAGTTCTCTTTTTCTCATAGTTACTGTAAAATTTCTTTCCTTCTCTCTCTCTCTCTGTCTCTTTCTTTCCTTTTCTTTCTTTCTTTTTCTCCCTTCCTCCCTTCCTTCCTTCCCTCCTTTCTTTAATTTTTTAGTCATTTGTTGAGGGGAGATATTGGCAGTTTGGGGCTTAGATTGAGGCTACCTTTGTGATGAGTGGAGAAAGAAAATCGAAACTTATTTAAAAGCTCCATTAAAGGGATATATAGATAGACAACACTTCTGTCCATAGAGTTGAAAGAAATGACTAGGCCCTGTAGATGATAAGGCTCAATATTGTAAGAATAAGTGAACACAAGAAATCTTTTGTAATATCCTCTTTTTATTGGCCTACAGAAATATTTTTTGTGTATGTTCTCCTGTTGCTCCTTTTTTTCAATGTGTTCAGGCTCTACCATTGATTAGCTGGGGAGGTGGGTTCATTTGTTCAGATACTTGTGAACGCTTTCAAGGTAAGAACGATGTGTCTTCTTAATCTGCTCTTAACTTAGGCAACAGACACATAGTAGATGCTTAGTGATGGTTTTTGAATGTATTTACATGCAGTCAGCCTTCAGGAGAGGAAAAGTGCCTACAACTTAAATTCTGATCCCACCAAAAAGGCTTTGCAGAGATAGTGCTTTGCAGCCTCTTTGGCCCATGGAAGGGGCGGGGATTGGGACATTGTGGATATAGCTCTTGTGTCTGTATTGAGCATCTAGGTGGCATCTTTTGGGTTTTCACCTATTGGAGCATTATTATGTCCTATTTCTACCAGACGTGCACTTATACTTCTATTCATTTGTCCAGGAGTGTTTTAGACTCAGAATTACTATTTGATGGTCATGTAACAAATAGCTCTCATCAATTGACTTTATGTTTCAAGCCCTCACTGCAGTGCTGAGGGCCCCATTCAGAGTGACTTGTGTGGAATTACTTCCCTTGATTTACTGTCCCTGAGAGCTCCGCCTGGAGCACCATTGCCTGAACCATTCATTTGCTCACTCAAATGAATGACTTTGGACTACTTTGCATTGTTAGTTACTTGTTTGATTCCTGTAAACCTCACCTCCCCAACTGTTTTATAGCTTCTAGAAGGCAGAGGCTGGATCTCCGATTACTTTTGATCCCCTCTCAGCATATAGTAGGCAATCAACAAATATTTGAATTTGGAAATGCCAAGTGAAGATAGTTTTTCTCTTGTGGAAAATTCTAGCAATATCATTCTATTTAGTTCTTTTCTAGAACCCAAGACCATGCTTAACTGGGTAGACAATTCCATATAGCTTGCTAAGATTTTCACATGCAAGCCTTCTTTCTTTCGTTTTACCATTGTTTGCGTGTGTGTGTGTGTGTGTGTGTGTGTGTGTGTGTGTGTTGAGGCTGAAGTTTGTAATGCTTAACATGGAAAGCCCATAGGTACAGGCCCATTCTCTCTGAAGGTGAAACGTAGGACTAATTGAACAAATGCTGTTAGCAATGAATAAGGAATGAAGTTTGAAAGATTTAGCATTGAGTATAGACTGCTAACCCTCTCTTCAGCCTTTTCTTAAAATGACTCTATTGAAAGGAGATATTAGAACTTACTGGAAGTGGTTTTCAGGTGAAATTTGGAAAGAGGCAATCAAATGGAGATTTAAAAGTTTTAAAGTTTAGCAAAGTTTTGTAATTTTGGAAATCGAGGCCCATTAAGGTTAAGTAAAGTTTGGGGTATTTACCTAACAGAAAACCATATGCTATTAAAAAGATGAGGTGGATAGGCAGGCGTGACATGGGAAAATATACAAAAAGTCAAAAAAGCAAGTTGTAGGACAGCTGTTAAAGTACGATCTCTATTATATAACAAAACAGAATAAGAGATTTCTGTATATAAACACATATAGTTATTTGCAGAAAGAAGTGTCTGGCAGGATGTACACCAGACAGACTGATGGCTGATTACCTCTGGGGAGTGAAGATGGGTGGGTTTTTTTGTTTACTCTATATTTTTGTATCGTGTGAGACTTTTAAACAGATAATATGTTTTTATATTATTCATTATGAAAAAAAGTACATCCAGTGGTCCCAAGACATTCCTCTGTCATTCAGTTTTGTGGTGTCTTAGGAGAGAGAACTAAAAGAACAGTGTATGGTTTTGAATTGGTTCATTGCATTATTTATCTTGGCCAAAGATGAATGCGTTTACACTTGAGTTATTGCTAAACAATGAGAAGCTGTGATATGAAAGTGAATATAAGCAGTTTCTGTTTATTCCCTTTGTTAAGTCAATTTAAAAATCATCAGATATTGGTTGAAGAAAAAAGTACAGCCCTTAGTTTAATAATATCATTTATGTGATCTAATTTGTATTTTCTAGCAGTTCAACCTTAGTCAGAGACATTCAGTGGCTGAGAGGCATATTAATCATTTCTGTGAAGAAGCTAGGACACCACATTATGAAATGCTTTTGCATGGTGTATCCCACTGGATCCTTTTAAGAGCAATGGATGAAGTAGCACAGGAGGCACTGATTCTGCTTCATATAGTAGGAGATGGTGCCAGAGAAAATGATGACATAAACTGAGCCATAGAGCTGGTAAATGACAGCGTCAGCAATTGGATGGAGCCAGGCTCTCTGGTTTCAAATTTTGTTCTCTCTCCACCCAGCATGAGGATGTGCACCATAGCAGAGCTGCCCAGGGTAAAATGTACTGGGACCATGTTTTCCCAGTAAAGCTTCAAACCACTGAAAAGTGTTGTGAGAGAATATTAGGCTTGAAGGGAGAGGATGAGGGTCAAATAAGATAACAAATATGAACGAACTTTCTTGGAAAACGTTTTTCAAAGTGAGGTGGTGTTTTGGTGATGAGTGGTATAACAACACGTCCCATCTGTCCTTGACATGCTTTGATATGTGCCCGAGAGCTCTACTCTCTTTTAGATTCAGAAGCTGATGCAGAGGATGGGGAGAGATGAGGAGGGAAGAGAACCAGGAAAGGAACCTCATGGGCTGACTTCTGTTTGGATCAGTGGACTCACTGCCATTAAGGGAAGCTACTTTCTAGAAAGAAGGGGTCCCTACTCCAGACCTTAGGGGCTCCTCTTCTCTTCTCTTGTGTGGACAGATTTTGAATGACAAACAGTTTTGTCATTGTTCCCATCCCCATGTGCTGTGTTATGGGAGCTGGGATGGTAGTTGCATATACAGAACTCAGATCAAATGAAGTTCAACAGGCAGCTGCCACATGGGTACAACTTCCTATATCTTTGGGTCTGGATGAGGGTTTGTGAAGAGCTGACTTATGAAGGTGAAGCTTTGTGCTTCATTACCAGCCTCTAAGGCCATGTTGCTCCTTTGAGCATTGGATTTCTTAAGGACAGACTGGATTACTCCCTCCTTGTGGTTGTTTTGTTAGGTTTTCAAAACGGGAAGTCTTGAGAACCAAATACCTTCATTTATTCAGAAGGTGAGAGTGTAGGACACAGTGGTTCAGGGTCATCTACCCATCTACTCATTCAACATGTATTATATGCCTGATATTAGTAGACACTGGAGGGTGGTGATGGATACAAAAACCAATTCTGTTCTTGCCCTGAACTCATAATCTAGTGGGGAAGGGGAAGAAGAGACATGGAAATAACTATTCCATTACTGTGCTAGGTGAAGGACCAGGCACATACTAGGTACACAGAAATGGCCCATGAATGGAAGTATTATAATAGGTGTATGAACAAGACCCTAGATTCAAGGCCTAGAGCAGAGCTTCTTAACCATGGTGCTATTGACATTTTGGGCCAGATAATTCTCTCTTATAGGGGGATTGTCGTGTACACTGTAGCATGTTTAGCAGTATTCCTGGCCTCTACCTACTAGATGTCTGTGGCACTCCTCACCCAACTGTGACAATCAAAAATGTCTTCAGGCATTGCCAGATGTCCCTGACAGGGCAAAATCACCCTTGGTTAAGAACCACTGGCCTAGAGAATCATGGGATTATCATTCCGTGTTTGGCAGGGCTAGGGAAAGGTATTCATGGTAGGACATTCTTAATTGATTGATAATTCAGGTTCAGCTCAGTTTACCCCCAAGAAGTATGGCTGCTGACAATGACTTAGCTAAAGGCATGTCTGTCTATTTTTGTCCAAATCTGGATTGATTTCCTTCCTCCTCCTCATGGCAGAGAAAATATTCCATCAAACCCTGTATTCTTTTCTCTCTGGGTGCAATTTTCCAGTCTTCCTTTCAGTTGGGTGGGGCCAGGTAACTGATTTCTGGCCAGTAGAATGTGGTCACTTTCTGGCCTCGTCCCTATAAAACCTCCCACATGTTCCTCTACTTTGTCTTTCCTGGCTTGTTTACTGTAAGCACAGAATCCAGAAGAGGACCCTGAGGTCCTGGAAGGTGAGGGAAGCCCTGGAGGAAGAGGCCTGAGACCCTGAATGGCCACGTGGATCCCTGCCCTCTACTAATATGCATTGGACTGTAACACGAGAAAGAAACGAACTCTTACTGTGCAATAGTACTGACATTTAGAGGATGTTTGGCATAGTAGTTAGATTTTTTTTTTTTTTTTTTTTTTGAGGTACGTGGGCCTCTCACTGCTGTGGCCTCTCCCGTTGCGGAGCACAGGCTCCGGACGCGCAGGCTCAACGGCCATGGCTCACGGGCCCAGCCGCTCCGCGGCACGTGGAATCTTCCCGGACCGGGGCACGAACCCGAGTCCCCTGCATCGGCAGGCGGACTCTCAACCACTGCGCCACCAGGGAAGCCTCTGTAGTAGTTAGCTTTCTTGATTCATATACTCTCCCTTGCTCCCTCTCCTTTATTGGGTACCTCTCACATGTCATAAAAATACTACTTCATGTTACTTCTCTTTGGTCACTCTGGTGACATGCACATGTTATAACCTAGGATATAGCCCTGTCTTAGCAGTACCTATGATCTAATTAATTGTATACCTTCATGTCTTACATGCTTTTCCTTTTCAAAATCTTCCTTGGAAGGGGTGAGTATTTGAATCTGCCTCTAGTGCCCTCTGAGACTCCTGGGACCCGGTCGTGGAATAGGAGTTTTGGTTGCAATCCAAGCAGAAAATTCTTCCTGAATGCTGAGTTCATAGTAGCTTTATTCCCCACACGGTTCAAATGGTGACATTCTGAAGGCAGAGGAAGAAAGAGGACAGTCAATCCTTTTAGTTAATTTTGGCAAGACTACGGGTTATGGTGCTCTGGGGAAATGCAGCCACAGATGCATCAACCTTTTTAAAAATTCTTGGCAGTTTAACCCTTTACGTCATAAACCTAAACACAGACAGTGCATCCTTGAAGAAAGCTTGTATTGGCTACATTTGTCACCAGTATCCCTCCTCCAAGATCATCCTTCCATCTGTGCTTGTGAAATGCAAGTTCTTTTTACTTTAATCAGTTTTTATTTGCTACATTATTTGGGTTATGATTTTCAACATGTTGGATAGTTTTATGATTAGCTTAGCAATCCCTATTTTATATATCATTTTTGCTGCCAAGTTATAGGTAAGAATAAGGGAGTTTTTTTTTCCTAATTGGGATAATAGTGTATCTACAGTGACATTATTGTATCTCTATTTGAGAGGCAGCATAGCAAAGTGGTTAAGAACGTGGACTCTGGAGCCGTACTGCCTAGGTTCTAATACCAGTTTAGCATTTTACCTACTGTGTGACCTTGGGGCAAGTTGCTTAACTTCACTGGGCCTTGCTTTTGGGACAATAATTGTACCCACTTCATGGAGCTATTGTGAGAACAAAAGCGTTAATTTGTGTATGGACTTTAGGTGTGTGCCTGGCACAATATAAGTGCTTTATAAATGTTATTATCCTTCAGTGTTTCTGTGCTCTATATTTTTCATATATTTTAATTACATGGTAATCAAAAGGAGAAACTAGTTATTATTTAATTCATTAGGTCTTGAAACTTCCTCTATGCTTTTAAAGGACTTAATTAGCTAGAGTTATTACAACTCAGTTTGGGGAAAATTTTCTATTTTTATATACACACAGACAGGAGGAAGTATGAAAAAATGAATTCCAAAATTTCATAGCATCATCTCTGGGAGGTTTGATTACAGATAATCTTAATTCATTGAAAATTTTCTCGTGCATTTTTCTAGTCTCTGCACATGAGCCTATATTACTTGTAGAGTTTTTTTTTAACAGAAAAAGGACTAATATTTTTGACATTTCATGTTCTATAGTCAAATCCTTTTTTTAGGAATTTAGTACTCCTGAATGTTTTATCTGCTCATGTAAGTCTCTTTTCATTTCCTTTGCTCTTCCCAGTAATACTTACATTTATGTGCAGTTCTATAAGGATGTCTTTCTTTTCTTTTTTTTTTTTTTTAGTCTTTGGTTGAATCATATACCATTCTAAGTGCTCTACATTACATATACTATCTCACATAATTTCCCAACAATACTGCTACTATCCCATTTTACATGTGAGACAAGAAGTTAAGTAACATGCCCAAGATGACACATATTGACATTCAGTCCAGTAATCCTCCACTGTAATAGCTCCTTTACTTTGCAGTGAAAATTGATTTGTATATTTTTTGCCCCCAAGTCCTTGTGGGATTTTTTAAAAATTCAAATAGAAAGTCACAAAAATTATAATCATCCTCATCAGTTCACTCAGACCCATGTAATTAATTTCTTTTTCATCTTGATCTTTTGTTAGCACTTTTATGAATTCATCAGTTTTCCATTAGAGTTCTGAAAATGCTTATTCACTCAGTTCAGCAGTATAGCCAGTTACCAGAAAACTGTACTTGTCAGAGTCTTTTCCATGAATTCCTTGAAGATGAAACCCTTTTATAGGAAATTTTTGCAAAAGCATCAGAGTATGCCCAGAACTGTCTGTAAATGACAAAAGACTTAAAAATGACCATGGTTAAATTTTGATGAAAGTTCATAATAATGCAATTGACAAGGAAATTTAGTTATTTCTGAGATATACATTTTAAAGTAATAACTAGAATTATGATTTATAACATTATACCAGAACATATAAGATTTTTAGAAATTTCATGTAATGTCTGAAACATTTATATTAACATATTTCCATATAAATAACTCAAAGAAAGTTTAGTATTAGTTGTTTTTTTCTGTTTGTTTTTTTATACTGCAGGTTCTTGTTAGGCATTAGTTTTATACACATCAGCGTATACATGTCAGTCCCAATCGCCCAATTCAGCACACAACCATCCCCACCCCACCCCTGATTTCCCCGCTTGGTGTCCATACATTTGTTCTCTACATCTGTGTCTCAATTTCTGCCATGCAAACCGGTTCATTTGTGCCATTGTTCTAGGTTCCACATACATGCACTAATATACGATATTTGTTTTCTCTTTCTGACTTACTTCACTCTGTATGAAAGTCTCTAGATCCATCCATGTCTCAACAAATGACTCAGTTTCCTTCCTTTTTATGGCTGAGTAATATTCCATTGTATATATGTACCACAACTTCTTTATCCATTCGTCTGTCAATGGGCATTTAGGTTGCTTCCATGACCTGGCTATTGTAAATAGTGCTGCAATGAACATTGGGGTGCATGTGTCTTTATGAATTATGGTTTTCCCTGGGTATATGCCCAGCAGTGGGATTGCTGGATCATATGGTAATTCTATTTTTAGTTTTTTAAGGACCCTCTCTATACTGTTGTCCATAGTGACTGTATCAATTTACATTCCCACCAACAGTGCAAGAGGGTTCCCTTTTCTCCACACCCTCTCCAGCATTTGTTGTTTGTAGAATTTCTGATGATGCCCATTCTAACTGGTGTGAGGTGATATCTCATTGTAGTTTTGATTAGCATTTCTCTAATAATTAGTGATGTTGAGCAGCTTTTCCTGTGCTTTGTGGCCATCTGTATGTCTTGTTTGGAGAAATATCTATTTAGGTTTTCTGTTCATTTTTGGATTGGGTTGTTTCTTTAATATTGAGCTGCATGAGCTGTTTATATACTTTGGAGATTAATCCTTTGTCCGATGATTCGTTTGCAAATATTTTCTCCCATTCTGAGGGTTGTCTTTTTGTCTTGTTTATGGTTTCCTTTGCTGTGCAAAAGCTTTGAAGTTTCATTAGGTCCCATTTGTTTATTTTTGTTTTTATTTCCATTACTCTAGGAGGTGGATCAAAAAAGATCTTGCTGTGATTTATGTCAGACAGTGTTCTTCCTATGTTTTCCTCTAAGAGTTTTATAGTGTCCGGTCTTACATTTAGGTCTCGAATCCATTTTGAGTTTATTTTTGTGTATGGTGTTAGGGAGTGTTCTAGTTTCATTCTTCTACATGTAGCTGTCCAGTTTTCCCAGCACCACTTATTGAAGAGACTGTCTTTTCTCCATTGTGTATCTTTGCCTCCTTTGTCATAGATTAGCTGACCATAGGTGCGTGGGTTTATCTCTGGACTTTCTATCTTGTTCCATATGTTTCTGCTGTTCTGCCAGTACCATATTGTCTTGATTACTGTAGCTTTGTAGTATAGTCTGAAGTCAGGGAGTCTGATTTCTCCAGCTCCGTTTTTTTCCTTCAAGACTGCTTTGGCTATTAGCAGTCTTTTGTGTCTCCATACAATTTTAAGATGATTTGTTCTAGTTCTGTAAAAAAATGCCATTGGTAATTCGATAGGGATTGAATTGAATCTGTAGATTGCTTTGGGTAGTATAGTCATTTTCACAATATTGATTTTTCCAATCCAAGAACATGGTATATCTCTCCATCTGTTGGTATCATCTTTAATTTCTTTCATCAGTGTCTTATAGTTTTCTGCATACAGGTCTTTTGTCCCCCTAGGTAGGTTTATTCCTAGGTATTTTATTCTTTTTGTTGCAATGGTAAATGGGAGTGTTTCCATAATTTCTCTTTCAGATTTTTCATCATTAGTGTATAGGAATGCAAGAGATTTCTGTGCATTAATTTTGTATCCTGCAACCTTACCAAATTCATTGATTAGCTCTAGTAGTTTTCTGGTGGCATTTTTAGGATTCTCTATGTATAGTATCATGTCATCTGCAAACAGTGACAGTTTTACTCTTCTTTTCCAATTTGTATTCCTTTTATTTCTTTTTCTTCTCTGATTGCCATGGCTAGGACTTCCAAAACAATTTTGAATACTACTGGTGAGTGGACATCCTTGTCTTGTTCCTGATCTTAGAGGAAATGCTTTCAGTTTTTCACCATTGAGAATGATGTTTTCTGTGGGTTTGTTGTATACGGCCTTTATTAGGTTTAGGTAGGTTCCCTCTATGCCCACTCTCTGGAGAGTTTTTATCATAAATGGGTGTTGAATTTTGTCAAAAGCTTTTTCTGCATCTATTGAGATGATCATATGGTTTTTCTTCTTCAGTTTGTTAATATGGTGTATCACATTGATTGATTTGTGTATATTGAAGAATCATTGCATCCCTGGGATAAATCCCACTTGATCATGGTGCATGATCCTTTTAACGTATTGTTGGATTCTGTTTGCTAGTATTTATTTTGTTGAGGATTTTTGCATCTATATTCATCAGTGATATTGGTCTGTAATTTTCTTTTTTTTTTTTTTGTGGTATGCGGGCCTCTCACCATTGTGGCCTCTCCCGCCGCGGAGCACAGGCCTCGGACGCGCAGGCTCAGCGGCCATGGCTCACGGGCCCAGCCGCTCCGCAGCACGTGGGATCCTCCCGGACCGGGGCACGAACCCGCATCCCCTGCATCGGCAGGCGGACTCCCAACCACTGCGCCACCAGGGAAGCCCTGTAATTTTCTTTTTATGTAGTATCTTTGTCTGGTTTGGGTATCAGGGTGATGGTAGCCTCTTAGAATGAGTTTGGGAGTGTTCCTTCCTCTGCAATTTTTTGGAAGAGTTTGAGAAGGATGGGTGTTAGCTCTTCTCTAAATGCTTGATAGAATTCACCTGTGAAGCCATCTGGTCTTGGACTTTTGTTTGTTGGAAGATTTAAAATCACATTTTCAGTTTCATTACTTGTGATTGGTGTGTTCATATTTTCTATTTCTTCCTGGTTCAGTCTTGCATGGTTTTGCCTTTCTAAGAATTTGTCCATTTCTTCCAGGTTGTCCATTTTATTGGCATACAATTGCTTGTAGTAGTGTCTTAGGATGCTTTGTATTTCTGTGGTGTCTGTTGTAACTTCTCCTTTTTCATTTCTAAATTAATTGATTTGAGTCCTCTCCCTCTTTTTTTTTTTTTTTTTTTTTTTTTGCGGTATGCGGGCCTCTCACTGTTGTGGCCTCTCCCGTTGCGGAGCACAGGCTCCGGACGCACAGGCTCAGCGGCCATGGCTCACGGGCTTAGTTGCTCCGCGGCATGTGGGATCTTCCCGGACCAGGGCACGAACCCGTGTCTCCTGCATCGGCAGGCGGATTCTCAACCACTGCGCCACCAGGGAAGCCCCTCTCCCTCTTTTTTTGATGAGTCTGGCTAATGTTTTATCAATTTTGTTTATCTTCTCAAAGAACCACCTTTTAGTTTTATTGATCCTTGCTATTGCTTTCTTTGTTTCTATTTCATTTATTTCTGCTCTGATCTTTATGATTTCTTTCCCTCTAACTTTGGGTTTTGTTTGTTCTTTCTCTAGTTCCTTTAGGTGTAAGGTTAGATTTTTTACTTGAGATTTTTCTTGTTTCTTGAGGTAGGCTTGTATAGCTATAAACTTCCCTCTTAGAACTGCTTTTGGTGCATCCTATAGGTTTTGGATCATCGTGTTTTCATTGTCATTTGTCTCTAGGTATTTTTTTTATTTCCTCTTTGATTTCTTCAGTGATCTCTTGGTTATTTAGTAAAGTTTGTTTAGCCTCCATGTGTTTGTATTTTTAATGTTTCTTTCCCTGTTATTCATTTCTAATCTCATTGCCCTGTGTTCAGAAAAGATGCTTGATATGATTTCAGTTTTCTTAAATTTACTGAGGGTTGATTTGAGACCCAAGATGTGATCTATCCTGGACAATGTTCTGTGCACACTGTTTTTGGATGGAATGTCCTATAAATATCGATTAAATCTATCTGATCTGTTGTGTCATTTAAAGCTTCTGTTTCCTTATTTATTTTCATTTGGATGATCTGTCCATTGGTGTGAGTGAGGTGTTAAAGTCCCCCACTATTATTGTGTTAGTGTCGATTTCCTCTTATTTATTTATTTATTTATTTATTTGTTTGTGGTATGCGGGCCTCTCACTTTTGTGGCCTCTCCCGTTGCTGAGCACAGGCTCCAGATGCACAGGCTCAGCGGCCAGGACTCACGGACCCAACTGCTCCGCGGTATGTGGGATATTCCCAGACTGGGGCACGAGCCCGCATTCCCTGCATCGGCAGGCAGATTCTCAACCACTGCGCCACCAGGGAAGCCTCTTTTGTAGCTGTTAGCAGTTGCCTTATGTATTGAGGTGCTCCTGTGTTGGGTGCATATATATTTATAATTGTTATATCTTCTTCTTGGATTGATCCCTTGATCATTATGTAGTGTCTTTCCTTGTCTCTTGTAACATTCTTTATTTTAAAGTCTATTTCATCTGATATGAGTATAGCTACTCTAGCTTTCTTTTGATTTCCATTTGCATGGAATATCTTTTTCCATCCCCTTACTTTCAGTCTGAATGTGTCCATAGGTCTGAATTGGGTCTCTTGTAGACTGCATATATATGGGTCTTGTTTTTGTATCCATTCAGCAAGGCTGTGTCTTTTGGTTGGAGCATTTAATCCATTCACGTTTAAGGTAATTATCGATATGTATGTTCCTGTGACCACTTTCTTAATTGTTTTGGGTTTGCTTTTGGAGTTCCTTTTCTTCTCTTGTGTTTCCCACTTAGAGAAGTTCCTTTAGCATTTGTTGTAGAGCTGGTTTCTTGGTGCTGAATTCTCTTACCTTTTGCTTGTCTGTAAAGTTTTTGATTTCTCCATCGAATCTGAATGAGATCCTTCCTGGGTAGAGTAATTTTGGTTGTAGGTTCTTCCCCTTCATCACTTTAAGTATATCATGCCACTCCCTTCTGGCTTGTAGAGTTTCTGCTGAGAAAACAGCTGTTAACCTTATGGGAGTTCCCTTGTATGTTATTTGTCATTTTTCCCTTGTTGCTTTCAATAATTTTTCTTTGTCTTTAATTTTTGTCAGTTTGATTACTATGTGTCTCGGCCTGTTTCTCCTTGGGTTTATCCTGTATGGGACTTGCTGCACTTCCTGGACTTGGGTGGCTATTTCCTTTCCCGTGTTAGGGAAGTTTTCGACTATAACATCTTCAAATATTTTCTCGGGTCCTTTCTCTCTCTCTTCTCCTTCTGGGACCCCTGTAATGTGAATATTGTTGCATTTAATGTTGTTCCAGAGGTCTCTTAGGCTGTCTTCATTTCTTTTCATCCTTTTTTCTTTGTTCTGTTCATAGCAGTGAATTCCACCATTCTGTCTTCCAGGTCACTTATTCGTTCTTCTGCCTCAGTTATTCTGCTATTGATTCCTTCTAGTGTAGTTTTCATTTCAGTTATTGTATTGTTCATCTCTGTTTGTTTGTTCTTTAATTCTTCTAGGTCTTTGTTAAACATTTCTTGCATCTTCTGGATCTTTGCCTCCATTCTTTTTCCAAGGTCCTGGATCATGTTTACTATCATTATTCTGAATTCTTTTTCTGGAAGGTTGCCTATCTCCACTTCATTTACTTGTTTTTCTGGGATTTTATCTTGTTCTTTCATCTGATACATAGCCTTCTGCCTTTTCATCTTGTCTGTCTTTCTGTGAATGTGGGTTTTTTTCCACAGGCTGCAGGATTATAGTTCTTCTTGCTTCTGCTGTCTGCCCTCTGGTGGATGAGGCTGTCTAAGAGGCTTGATGGGAGAGACTCGTGGTGTATAGAGCTGACTGTTGCTCTGGTGGGCAGAGCTCAGTAAAACTTTAATCCACTTGACTGCTGATGGGTGGGGCTGGGTTCCCTCATTGTTGGTTGTTTGGCCTGAGGCAGCCCAACACTGGAGCCTACCTGGGCTCTTTGCTGGGGCTAATGGTAGACTCTGGGAGGGCTCACACTAAGGAGAACTTCCCAGAACTTCTTCCAGTGTCCTTGTCCCCAAGGTGAGCCACAGCCACCCCCTGCCTCTGCAGGAGACCCTCCAACACTAGCAGGTAGGTCTGGTTCAGTCTCCCCTGGGGTCACTGCTCCTTCCCCTGGGTCCTGATGTGCGCACTACTTTGTGTGTGCCCTCCAAGGGTGGAGTCTCTGTTTCCCCCAGTCCTGTCAAAGTCCTGCAATCCGTTCCCACTAGGCTTCAAAGTCTGATTCTCTAGGAATTCCCACTCCCATTGCCTGACCACCAGGTTGGGAAGCCTAATGTGCGGCTCAGAACCTTCACTCCAGTGGGTGGACTTCTGTGGTATAAGTGTTCTCCAGTCTGTGAGTCACCCACCCACCAGTTATGGGATTTGATTTTACTGTGATTGCTGCCTTCCTACTGTCTCATTGTGGCTTTTCCTTTGTCTTTGGATGTCGGGTATCTTTTTTGGTTATTTCCGGTGTCTTCCTGTCAGTGATTGTCCAGCAGCTAGTTGTGATTCTGGTGTTCTTGCAAAAGGGAGTGAGAGCACGTCCTTCTACTCCGCCATCTTGGTTCCTCTCTGGGCTAGATTCTTCTATAAGGATTTCTTAAAATATAAATTATCTGTTAAATTATCTGCTTGGTCTTCGTAACCAACCCATCAGGTGTGATCCCAGCTTTGCCCATGAGTAAAATAAGCCACTAGAAATGAACTTGCTCCGGGACTTCCCTGGTGGTGTAGTGGTTAAGAATCCGCCTGCCATTGCAGGGGACATGGGTTTGAGCCCTGGTCCTGGAAGATCCCACATGCCGTGGAGCATCTAAGCCCGTGCGCCACAACTACTGAAGCCCACATTGCTTGAGCCCATGCTCTGCAACAAGAGAAACCACTGCAATGAGAAGCCCGTGCAATGCAGTGAAGTGTAGCCCCTGCTTGCCGCAACTAGAGAAAGCCCAGATGCAGCAATGAAGACCGAACGTAGCCAAAAAGAAAAGAAAGAAATGGACTTGCCCCAACATATGCCACCAGTAAGTGGCAGGAGCAGGGCTGGAACTGAGGTCTTCAGACCCCTAGGCCAGTTCTCATTCTACTCTGCTGTGGTTCTGACCCCTCTTTCTCACAGGTCAGCTGTATTTTTCTTCCTGCCCTAAGAGGATAACTTTTGGTTAAAACAAAAACATTTTCTTGGTTATTTTTAATAGGTAAGCAGGATTGGGACATGCACATGGGATCAGGCAGGACAAGCAGAGGAGACTGCTTTCCAGGGGCTTTCACACCTTAAGTTGTATGAACCAGGAGGTATTCATGAAACCCCAGTTGGGGTCATTGTGATTATCCCTTTCTAGAATCTGGAAAGGGACCAGCGGTGCCACATGACACCCAGCTCTCACACTATTTCTGCAGTCCTGTGTCAGCTCTTCCTGAAAGCAAAGCTTCAGACCACCCATCGGCAAATAATTTCTTTTTCAATAAGTTGTCCCAAAGCCATTTCTTTACATGAAAGCTTTTAGTTCATCCCTACGCTAGAAATTCAGTTTACCACCAAATGAAGTTTTTTAGAGGCGGTGATTATTTCTTTTAAAGAGAAGTATCAGAACAGGGGTTGATGGAAGCAATAAAGAAAACCATTAAAATAGATTGCGAATTAGGCTGCCGCTTCCTGGTGAAGATGGCAGCAGTGGGCGTTTTCCAGCTCACATGGTGATGTGGTTGTTATAACAGTAGCCAGTGGCTGGGCGTCCAGGCCACAGTTAGACTGACTGTTGTGTAGCTGGTCTCTGGAAGCTCTCAGGGAACTGGGTCCAAATTGGGGTCCCTTTTAAAAATCAGACTCTGAGATCTAATTTCATAAGGAGAAATAGAGTTATGAAAGAATGTAATGTAATAGAGAAGAATCTGAAGACATGGGTTCTAACTCCCATGTTATTATGGGCTAATTACCTAAGTGACTTTAGGAATGTCACTTCACAGCTCTGGGCCTCAACTTCCTGACCTGTAGAATGAGGTGGTTGGATCACATCTGTGGTACCTGACCCTCACTATGCATCAGGATCACCTGAGGAGCACCTAAAAAAATACAATACCCCAGCCCCATCCATAGAGACTCTGATTTAATTGGTGTGGGGTACGCCTAGCATCGGTATTTCTAAAAGTTCTGCAGGGGATTCAAATGTGCAGCCCAGTTGGATCAACTCTAAAATTCCCTCTAGCTGTAACAGTCTGTTCTAAAATGTATATAGCTGGTCTCTTACCAAGGGATTTATAAGCTACACAACAGCTTGTAAATGGGTTTACTATAATGAAGAACACTGGTCATTTTTGTCTTGAAAAACATAGAAAAGTTATTAAAGAGTTATTGAAGCTATGTCATTGATTTGTACAATAAGCTAATTCTGCAGGGGAAGCCATAAAAGTTTTCTTCTATGAGGCATGGAGGATAGGAGAAAGAGAGAGTTTAACATAGCCAGAAGGGAGGAATTGCTGTTTTTAGGTAACTGAAAGTGTTTTTCCTCAGAGTTTATGTTGGGAGAACTGGTTCATAGGCCTAGAAGAGAATGTTTGGGTTGCAAATTATTTTCAAGGTAAGCACAGTTAATTTCTAACCCATACCTCTTTTTAAATCCCAAGGCAGCAATCATATTTTTATAAATGCCAGATTATTAGGTCTGGTTTTGGGTCAAAATTCCAGTCCTTGCTAAAGCAAATTACCCTTCCTTGGGAATCAAATTCCCCCAAACCAGATTTTTTTTTTTTTTTTTTTTTTGCGGTACGCGGGCCTCTCACTTCTGTGGTCTCTCCCGTTGCGGAGCACAGACTCTGGACGCACAGGCCCAGCGGCCATGGCTCACGGGCCCAGCCGCTACGCGGCATGTGGGATCTTCCCGGACCAGGGCACGAACCCGTGTCCCCTGCATCGGCAGGCGGACTCTCAACCACTGCGCCACCAGGGAAGCCCCCAGATTTATTTTTAAAGGTAATGCACTGGAAAACGTAAGATTAATTGAACATTCCTTTTATTTACTTAGTTTCAAATTATTAACCATATAGGACTTGGGCTGAATGATTTTATAGTTTATACTTGGATATCAAAAGAAAAATTAAGAGTTGGGGCATCAAATTTGATACTGAAGGTTTCCTCACAAGTACTTTCTGTTCAAGCCTTTGGTTCCTTGGATCCCCAAAGGTGGCTATCATCCAGCACATAAGCCGGTCATAGTAAATCCAAAGCCCAAGGTCACCTCCCTTCTGTCCCTCACTCCCTCCCCACCACACACATAAAAAGCTCTGGCTCTGTAATCCTCTTTTGTGTCAGAAGAATCTAGGCAAGATTCAGAACTGTTGTTTCTTGCAAACAGGAAGGCACCATCTATAGCCATGATAAACTTCACATTTGTTTTGAATTTAGAGCCTGTGAGCTATAACAATCCTATACCAGGAAAGGATAGTAACTGACCTCATGTGGCATTGGGTAAGAACAGATATAATTAGATAAGAGGCACTTTTAAAACCATCAACATTTCAACTTATTACTAGCCCTTGACTCCTTTTCCTAAAAAGAAAATTGAGTTTGTATTTGAAAATTCTATGAGGCTTAAAAAAAAAAATCAGGTGTTAGTTTTTTAAGTACACAAAAGCATAATGAAGAAAAGAAAAATGACCTCAAATTCATCACCCAGCTAATCCTGTAAACATTAGAAACTCAAATGTCCAAAATGGGCACAAAAGACTACTCCTTAGATATCTACTTCTTAAAAAAAATTTAAGTATATTTGATTTACAATATTCTGTTAATTTCTGCTATACAGCAAAGTGATTTGGTTCTTAGATATCTACTCTTAATAGAGGACTTTTTTTTTAATTTAAAAAATGAGGCCAGAATATAATAACAACTAATTTTTTATTTTTTGCCCACTTAGGTGCCAATTCCTATTCTAACTTCTAATTCTCTAACAACTATTACAAGGTAGATACTATTATCATCCTCACCTTACAAATGAGAAAAGATGCTAAATAATTTATCCAAGGTCATGGTTAATATGCAACAGAGCTGAGATTTGAACTCAGATCACCTGGCTTCCAAGGCCCAACTCATAAACCATTTCTCTATGCTGTATATCACAGAATTTGGGGGACTTAAACTGTAGAAAGTTCTAATTACGCTTGCTAAGTAACTAGACTGCTATGAAAATTGTGAATTATTATCTTAGCTTCTGAAGAACTCATCTCAAGACCATCTCCTTCTTCTCCTTTCCAGGACTGCCCTTTGGGAGCAGCTCAGAAAAGTAGAATTGGTTTTGTTTTGCTTTCTTTAATTGGACTAGAGTTGATTTACAGATTTTGGTTTTAATACCCGAAAGACTATGCAACTTTATATATATAGTGTTTCAGATTAAAATTAATATGCTTATAAGGAGGAAAATGCCAATTGTGCATACAGTGTATTGAAACTGATTTTCCTGTTTGTTCTCCTTCCTTTTTCATTTGTTCAGTTTTTTCACCCCCTTAAATCTCTTTAAACTATGGTCAGGATTTAAGCCATGGAGAACCCCTTCCCTCAGAGCAATGACAGTGGTGGTGGTGGTGTCTCTTGTACTCTGCCTGTTGAAGCCTAGGACATGAGTTGCCTTCTAGAATAAAGAATGTGCTCAGGGAACAGTTTAAGGGACCAAGATCCTTTCTCTAGTTGTAATCAATATCTCAGAAGCCAATATTTCATAAATACAGATAGAAAATTCTTTTCCAACATGCACTCTATTACACATGTGGAGGTGCATCTCCCACTTTGCGGGGCTTGCTTACACATTTGTAGAGTCATAGATTTATTCGTTCATCAGACTTTTTTCTTTAAAAGTTTTTTTGGAATTCAAAAACTTATTTGTTTTATAAGGAATAAGGGGAAGCATGCATTTGTTGTATAAGTAATAAGTGGAAGCATACAAGTAGACATAACCATCAGATTTACAAGAATTAAAATCTGAAAATAACAAATGTTGGAGAGGCTGTAGGTACACAGAAACTCTCACAATACTGCTTCTGGGAGTGTAAAGTGTTACAACCATTTGGAGAGTAATTTGGAGATGGTCAAGTTGAAGCTGTGTACACTCTACAACCTAGTGATTCCATTCCTGGGTCTATACCCATAGGAAACCCTTGCGTCTGTGTTTAAGGAAACAAGTACAAGAATGTTCACCACAGCATTATTTGTAATGAAAAACAGACAAACTGGAAACAAACCTAACTGAAATGGAGAAATAGAGTGGTTAGTTTTCATGCAGTGGAATACTATACAGGTGTAAACATGAATTAAGTAGAACTGTGAGCACCAACATAAGTACATCTCCAAAACATAATATTGAACGGAAAAGGCAAGCTTCAGGAGAATATGGATACTATGACTCCATATAAACCTTTAAAACATTATGTTGTTCATGGTTATAAACACACCCAGTAAATATTTTAAAACATGTATGGGATTGATGACTACCGATATCAGGGTAGTGGTTTACTGTGGAGTGGAAAATGGGTGGTGGGTGTGGGGCTCTGCTTACATCTGTTCTGTTTCACTTCTTAAACTGGTTAGTAGGTCTGTAATTAGCTAAATTGTTTCGTATGCTTTAAGTATGTCACAGTTTAAGAACAGAAAAGAAAACAAGTATCTTGTACAAGTACATTAATTTCAAAGTAATTTATACAGCACGGACTTTTCTGCTGACATGAAGAAAAGTGCTCCTGGAATATTCCTCCTGTTTCTTACCTACACAATTATTTGTGTAGGTAAGGACAATAAACAGGGCAGCTTTCTAAAGCTTGTTAAAATAAAGGGAGTCTTTTCTGCTAAGCTTTTACTCTCCTTCGTTCCTTCCTTCCATATCCTCTAAGCCTTTCCCCTGCCTTAGGAGATTTGTCTGTTTGGTCTGATTCTAATTTCCTCTGTAGAATATCTTCCCTTGGGAGACGAGATGCAAGCTTCCTTTTTGTGTTAGTGCTTTCTCCTATTACATATATAAAAGCAAAGAATCTTCTTTTTAGTGATTTACACTACATGATCCATTTGGTTAATTACCTTCTGGTCTTCCCAGACTCTGATTATTTTCAAGAATAATCAGGGTCCCGTTTGCTTTCACAGTGCCAGAAAATTTTGTTTTATTCATTGTTTTTTAAAAAACCCTCATATCCTTTATGAATTTCTTGTATTTATCACTCTATACTCTGCATTTATTTATTAGTCAGGATTTTGTTGGATGCAAGTGACAGAAATCCCTCTTAAACTAGTTTAAGCAAAAATGTCATGTTTTGGAGATGGATGGTAGTGCTGGTTGTACAGCAGCGTGGATGTACTTAATGCCACAGAACTGTACACTTTTAAAAAGTGACTTTATCGGCCCCCCCTATACTGGGAAGTCTAAAAGGGCTTCAGGAAACATTTTTTTCACTTTATTCGTTGGACACCCAGTGTTTAACTTCTCATCGTTTCTTTTTTAAGTTTCAGAAATGCACGTTTCCTTCCGTATGTGACAGATTCATGTGGGAGGTGGAAGTGCACTGTGGGATGGGTCCCAGGTGATTTCATGGAGAAGCTGGCTACTGAACTGTGGTTATTGGCTTGGGCGCAGCTAAAAGAAAAGTTCTCAAAGTAAATTGATCAGCTTGAGCAAGGGTGAAAAGATGGGAAAATGCAGGAAAATAGTCCACTTTGGCTCTCAAATGCCCTGTACCATGTGTGCAGAGTGAAGGGGTGTGGTATAGCTGAGTTCAAGAAAGGTGGCCGTGAATAGCAGTGAGTCCCACTGGTATTTTAGATACCCCCGGAGGATGGCGCGTGAACATGAGGACTGGGTGAGTGGCCTCAGAAAGAAGGCAGAGACTCCTGCTCTGGGGAATTTTTTTTTTTTTTTTGTGGTATGCGGGCCTCTCACTGTTGTGGCCTCTCCCGTTGCGGAGCACAGGCTCCGGACGCGCAGGCTCAGCGGCCATGGCTCACGGGCCCAGCCGCTCCACGGCATGTGGGATCTTCCCGGACCGGGGCACGAACCCGTGTCTCCTGCATCGGCAGGCGGATGCTCAATCACTGCGCCACCAGGGAAGCCCTCTGGGGAATTTTTCAGGGGAAGGAGTGTTGGAGAAGGATCATCTCAGTAAACATTTTTCGTTCCTTCTATTCAAATGTCTTTTTTATGTTTTCATTTATAGGATAATCTTTCCATGTCTCTGCCATTTTACAGGATCTCTTTTAAAGTATCCCAAGCAAATAAGAATCCGTCCTCTTCTGGTGTCCTGATCTTAAGAATGATTCTTTCCTTCTCATTCTAGTGTTTTAACTCTGCCTATAAATTTTCTTATTTATGACCTAAACCCTCATGCTCTTGCTAACCTTATTTTATCCATCCATAGGAAGCAGAGGGACTATTTTCGTCTAGGAGTGGAGGGCTTTGTTGCTAAATATTTTTTCCTTTGGGGACAATTACTCAGATGTTTTTCTGGAAACTCTGTGGGAAATGTGTTTTGAGTTGAACTGTAGACTCTTTAGATGTGGAAAAGACCTAAAAAACAAAACCAAACAAAAAAACCTCCCAAAAAACCCCCTAAGCCAACCAAATGTAAAATAGATAGCTAGTGGGAGGCAGCCGCATAGCATAGGGAGATCAGCTCAGTGCTTTGTGACCACCTAGAGGGGTGGGAGGGAGACGCAAGAGGGAGGGGATATGGGGATATATGTATATGTATAGCTGATTCACTTTGTTATACAAAAGAAACTAACACACCATTGCAAAGCAACTATACTCCAATAAAGATGTTAAAAAAAAAACCCCCAAAATCCAAGCCATCCAACGGACTCTTTTTTTTTCTTTTGTTTTGCGGTACGCGGGCCTCTCACTGTTGTGGCCTCTCCCGTTGGGAACACAGGCTCCGGATAGGCAGGCCCAGCGGCCATGGCTCACGGGCCCATCCGCTCCGCTGCATGTGGGATCTTCCCGGACCGGGGCACGAACCCGCGTCCCTTGCATCGGCAGGTGGACTCTCAACCACTGCACCACCAGGGAAGCCCCAACCTGCTCATTTAACAGATGAAAAAACTGGACCCCACAGTGGTTAAATGACCCTATCATATGTTTATTACCTCAAAGGATAAAAATCTCAAGGGTGCACCTAGAGGAAGAGCAGGTGAATGATTCAGAACCATTATTGCTCTGTCCCAAAGTGGAAAATACGCTCTTCTGGACTTGTTATCTGGCTGTTTTCCTGTTGCTTAATTTCTCAATTGTTTTACACAACAATTTCAAGTATCTCTGAGGTACAGAGTCGAGTGTGATATTTTTGCTGCCTCCCTGCAGGAGAGTCTATTATGTCATTTAAGCAGGTACTAGACTTTCTCTGGTTGAGTCACTTGAATTTGGGGGGGGCTGGGATGACACTAATATTGTCTGTATTAAAGAACACTAATGTGTTCCCCCATTGAAATCTGTTTGGGGAGCCATCCAACCTTAGTGAAAATCTGTATCTCTGGATGGCTTTAGAGCTTTTGAACGAAGTCCTGGTGGTATTTACATCATATCTGGCACCCTGGATTTTTCTTTGCTTCTTTACGGGTTTTCACAGAAAGTATATGAATCAGTCAGGAAGCAGGAGGTAATGGTGATTATCTAGATAACCTAGTAATGTGGAAGATAATTGGGCCATGAAAAAAGTGGAAAGAAAATGAAATCATCTCTATTCATCATCAAAGCCAGGCTTACTTGGCAGTGATGAGAAAATAGTCATCACTTCTTTATCTTAGGCATGGGAGCTTTTACAGATCAGCCAGCTCTGCCTTTTTATTTGTGATGGTGATTGTGTCTTTTTTTTTTTTTTCAGTCAAGGGAGTGATTTTGGTTGGTTATTTTTCTGTCAATGTGCTTGCTTACACTAGCCACTGGCTGCCTTAGATTTCATGCTATTTCAGGGCAGTAAGGTAGTGTTTCCTAGAAGTTGATGCTTGTGATGGCGGAAATGCTTTTCTGCTGGCAAAAAGCAAGAAAAGTTAGCTTTGTGTGAGGTGATGTTAGGCAGAATATGGGATGTCTGCTGTCTTCCAGTTAGAGAAGGGCAAGAGGAAGACGGTGAAACGTGCCTTTACTCAGTATCTTAGAGAGAGATCACCCTTGTTCTCTTCCCAGGATCCAAATCAATTTCTAAAAAGGACTCTGACTGGTCAGCCTGCATCATGTGCTTGCCCTGGTGGTGAGGACAGCTGAGGGAAGTGTTTTAATGAAAAATTTCATTGGAATCACAGAGATTTAGGAGGGACGGTTCCTAAAATTGGAGGGAGGTAGGACAGACTAAAAAAGGTCACGGATTTTCCCTGCAGTGACACTGATCCTTTGGAGGGCATCGAATAGTTCACAGTAGGTAAGCCTCAGAAATTTGTTGGGTCACTTATAGGAGGAGCCAAGGAAATAGTGTGTTTCTCCCCAAGTGAGAGACTTTCAGGGTGAAGTATCAACTCATCTTCTCTGTTGAGTGGAAGTACCATTCTTGTAGATTACTTCCAGAACAGGACAATAGTTTTTGAGAACGATACCAGACACACTATATTTTGAAGGATGATTTTGTGCTCTGTACCTTCACGTGAGTTACAGCCAGAAGAGCTAGGTGATTTCCTCTCGGTTTTAGGAATAAAGAAACAGGCAACAAGGGGTGAAGTTACAGAGGCGGCCAGGGGCCAAACATATCCTTGAACCCAAGTCTGCATGACTTTTTGTGTTCTTTCCTCTACACCCCAGCTGCTTGTCAGAGAACCGGCATGTGGTACTATTAAATAAGATTGTGAATTTGAATACAAATTGAGACGGGAATGTGGAGGAAACAGCCTCATAAATCCTGACACAAAAGTTTAAGGCTTTTAAAAGACCTTCAATATGTCTTGGCTTTTAAGTTTCATTAGGTCCCATTTGTTTATTTTTGTTTTTATTTCCATTTCTCTAGGAGGTGGGTCAAAAAGGATCTTGCTGTGATTTATGTCATAGAGTGTTCTGCCTATGTTTTCCTCTAAGAGTTTGATAGTGTCTGGCCTTACATTTAGGTCTTTAACCCATTTTGAGTTTCTTTTTGTGTATGGTGTTAGGGAGTGTTCTACTTTTATACTTTTACATGTACCAGTCCAGTTTTCCCAGCACCACTTATTGAAGAGGCTGTCTTTTCTCCACTGTATATCCTTCCCTCCTTTATCAAAGATAAGGTGACCATATGTGTGTGGGTTTATCTCTGGGCTTTCTATCCTGTTCCATTGATCTATATTTCTGTTCTTGTGCCAGTACCATACTGTCTTGATTACTGTAGCCTTGTAGTATAGTGTGAAGTCAGGGAGCCTGATTCCTCCAGCTCCATTTTTCGTTCTCAAGATTGCTTTGGCTATTCGGGGTCTTTTGTGTTTCCATACAAATTGTGAAATTTTTTGTTCTAGTTCTGTAAAAAATGCCAGTGGTAGTTTGATAGGAATTACATTGAATCTGTAGACTGCTTTGGGTAGTAGAGTCATTTTCACAATGTTGATTCTTCCAATCCAAGAACATGGTATATCTCTCCATCTATTTGTATCATCTTTAATTTCTTTCATCAGTGTCTTATAATTTTCTGCATACAGGTCTTTTGTCTCCTTAGGTAGGTTTATTCCTAGATATTTTATTCTTTTTGTTGCAATGGTAAATGGGAGTGTTTTCTTAATTTCCCTCTCCGATTTTTCATCATTAGTGTATAAGAATGAAACTTAAAAGCTTTTTCATAGCAAAGGATACCATAAACAAGACCAAAAGACAACCCTCAGAATGGGAGAAAATATTTGCAAATGAAGCAACTGACAAAGAATTAATCTCCAAAATTTATAAGCAACTCATGCAGCTCAATAACAAAAAAACAAACAACCCAATCCAAAAATGGGCTGAAGACCTAAATAGACATTTCTCCAAAGAAGATATACAGATTGCTAACAAACACATGAAAGAATGCTCAACATCATTAATCATTAGAGAAATGCAAATCAAAACTACAATGAGATATCATCTCACACTGGTCAGAATCACCATCATCATAAAATCTAGAAACAATAAATGCTGGAGAGGGTGTGGAGAAAAGGGAACACTCTTGCACTGCTGGTGGGAATGTAAATTGATACAGCCACTATGGAGAACAGTATGGAAGTTCCTTAAAAAACTACAAATAGAACTACCATACGACCCAGCAATCCCACTACTGGGCATATACCCTAAGAAAACCATAATTCAAAAAGAGACATGTACCAAAATGTTCATTGCAGCTCTATTTACAATAGGCAGGACATGGAAGCAACCTAAGTGTCCATCAACAGATGAATGGATAAAGAAGATGTGGCACATATATACAATGGAATATTACTCAGCCATAAAAAGAAAGGAAACTGAGTCATTTGTTGAGACGTGGTTGGATCTAGAGACTGTCATACAGAGTGAAGTAAGACAGAAGGAGAAAAACAAATACCGTATGCTAACACATATATATGGAATCTAAGAAAAAAAATGTCATGAAGAGACTAGGGGTAGGATGGGAATAAAACACAGACCTACTAGAGCATGGACTCGAGGATATGGGGAGGGGGAAGGGTAAGCTGTGACGAAGTGAGAGAGTGGCATGGACATATATACACTACCAAACGTAGGGTGGATAGCTAGTGGGAAGCAGCCGCATGGCACAGGGAGATCAGCTAGGCGGTTTATGACCACCTAGAGGAGTGGGATAGGGAGGGTGGGAGGGAGGGAGAAGCAAGAGGGAAGAGATATGGGGATGTATGTATGTGTATAACTGATTCACTTGATTGTAAAGCAGAAACTAACACACCATTGTAAAGCAATTATAGTCCAATAAAGATGTTCAAAAAAAAAAAAAAGTCTTGGCTCTTAGGATCTGTTTGTTGTCACATAATTAGGACCAAAGATCTAATTGCAGGTTGATTTCTGAAACTGCATGCCCCTTGCCGGTAGGATTTACGATGAGACATTTACTTTAAATGGCTACTTAGGAACAGGGCTTAATATGTATCTTTTAAAGTACCAGATATTTTTTTCAGATACTTGGTCAACCAAGAGTATGTTTCTTCCTCATTAACAGTACATAGACATGTTTCTTTCTGTTAATTGAAGCCATGTGAGGCCATCATCATTATTTGGGGAGATGTTCTCTAATCTGTGTTTTTTTAGGGATGGGTTAAATTGGAAACTGTGGATTCACTGCCTCACACTTTCCCATTTCAAGTGTTAAACTGAGGTATTGGTTTAACCTCGGCACCAAGGGACCCTCATGCTGCCCAAACCTGAGGTTTCTGTAGTCCAGGCAATGCCAGACAAAATGGCCTTTTCTCACTCAAAAGCGAGAAAAAACTGCAGTTGAAAAACTGGAGCTGGCTATTTACTTCTTAGTGTTTTTCAGTGAACAGAGTGAAATAAGCTATCACGTTTTGCTTAGATTTAATATATCACCCCAACATAGAAAGTTCTGATGCAAAACTAATGATGATGTATCAACTTGCTTTTTAAATATAGCTGTTGGTTCTTCCAGTGCCTGAATTCTGGTTTGGCCTGACTTGGAGCATCCATCTAGGGAGAAACAGTCCTGATCTCTGGTCTGAGGCTTTGCTTCTGCTGTAGCTGTTGATGTCACCTGGCTTCTGTGTTCTGGTCACTCTTCAAAAATTCCATTTAAATTGCAATTTCATTTAGACATCTGTTTTCATGTTTAGGGTTTATAATGTTTCTTTTCTCTCTCTCAAGTATATCAGCGATGGATATTAACTGTAAATTTAGAATATACACATGAGAAAAAGAAAAAAGGAAAAAATAACTCGTCTGTAATCTAATCACTAAGAGAAATACTACTGACTTGTTGATACTTTTCCTATTTTCTTTATACTTGTTTATGTCTATATGTACTTTAAAATATAGGCTTGCTATCTCATTGTATGTGTTACTTAGTGTGACAAAATGCTTTTTGCATGTATGCCATGTGCCAGGCCTTGGATATGGTTTTGTTTACCTTTTTTCTCACTCAATCTTATATAACAAATATTTCTAAGTCTTTAAAAATTCCTTGAAATATAACTTTTGATAGCTGCATAGTATTCTACTATTTGGATGTGTGCCATATTTTATTTCATTATATCCCTAAGATTATTAAGAAGATTCCAATTATTTTCTATAATAAACAATGCCCCAATCAACATGTCGAACATAAATCTTTGTGCTTATCCCTGATTGTTTCCTTAGGGAAATTTCCCACAAGAATTACAGGAATAAAGGATGTGAAGATATGTGCAGCTCATTCAAGTGTACCCTTCAGCTGCAACCTCCATCTTATTCTATGATTCTTTGTCCCCTAAAGTGATATGGATTGCTTTAATGTGATCCTAGCAGTTTCATAGCATTAAAAAAACCTAAAATATGCTTTAGGAAAGATCCTGTACTCCCAAAGATGCAAACATTTAATCTCTTAAAGTGGCTTTGGTTGAGATATGTATCTTTCTAACAAGGAATGAAAGTGTCCTAAGTTTGTTTACTCAAAAAGTCTATTAAAACAGATCATTAGAAGTGTTGGAATTGTCTTGTTTATGAAAACTTACAGTTGATTTAAATTGGCCATTAAAAGATCATATGAACCAGTCACCAAAAGCTTAGCAATGTATGGGCCCAATTCCATTATTTGCTCAATAACGGATTTTTATGCTGAGGCTTAGCATATAAGGCTGATAATTGTGGCATCATAAGATTGCGTAGTGTTCAAGTGTATAATAAGCCTTGCTTAGCTGGAGTAGAGAAATATTTACCAGTGCTCTGCTAATGAGCTGTTCTTTATATCATTTAATTAGCCAGATTTATTTTAGCTAAGGTTAAATGTGTTTAGTATATTTAATAGAAGTCTTAAAATAACATGTGCTGAAATCAGTTAGAAGAAATGCAGAAAAATTCCAAATAGGCTTGCTGTGGAATAGTCACCATGCAGATATTATTTTGTTTCATCTTAGAAAAACCAGAAAACTGGTTGGAAGAAAATGTACTGAATCCTAACCCATGCCCAAAATAATATTGTCTACATTATCAGCCCTTCTTTTATAGACCACTTGTGGAAGCAGATGTCTGGTCCTCTCCTTTGGAACGTACTCCTTATTCATCCTTATTCATTGTTGTGGGTGATGTATCAGACAGGGCTTACCAAGTGGCTAGACTTGTGAGTGTGTATAGGAGGCAGAAATCATGTAAAGTCAAAATTACCCTTGAGGGTCTCTTTGGAAGGCCCCACCTTGGAGGCCAACACAGCCAGTTTTGCCTGCAGAGTTGGAATTCTCTGCTGTTTCTTTGAGCACCAGACAAGCAGTTGGCTTGAGTGTAAGGGCCTAGTTGTATGAAAAATATATTTCCCACCAGGATCCCACTCAGGTCTGAGATGTCCACACTGGGAGGAGCTCACTGGGATGAGACTGATTGAGGGAGCTGAGGCATGATGTTGTCTTGTCTTCCTTACCCTGGGGCGTGAGGTCATTGAGTGGGTTGGCTGGTGCTTGTGTGTGTGTCTGTCTGTCTCCCTCCCTCATGGTAGGTGTTATTGAATTCTTTTGAGAGAAAGCATGTGTGACGTGACACCACAGCAGTTGCCATGATACAGAATTTTTACCCATGGAGAAGTTCTTCTGTGAGACCTTCCAGTGACCTTATTGTTCAGTACACACTATGAAAGCAGAGTAGAAGAGGAAGGATGAAGGAATGTGTTACTTTGAAACTAACCTATAATAATACCATAACTTTCCTTTCCCTGCATTCAGTGAGCAGAGATTTATTGAGAGTCTACTATGCGCTAGGATTTAGGGACACAGTGGTGACCATCCCTGCTCTTTGGGAACTTATGGTCTTGGTAGGTCCTTGAGAATGTGCCTTTGCCTAGGTAACGGTGGACTGACTAGATAATCATTACACCTACAAGGTCTTAAATATTTGGTGCAGAAAATGCTTATTTGGGACTGTATGATGAACATGGTTTCTTTGAGAGCTATCCATTACCTAAGCTCACACGGCTACTGACATAATAACCAACCTCAGAGGCCAGTTGACCTTCCTGTATGATGCCAGTGTGCTCTCACTGCATCACCACCTACCTGGTGTCAAACTCAGCTCAGGTACTGCCTGATCTCTGGCATCTTCTGTGTCCACTGGCACCAGCAACTCCTCACTCCGGCCCCTCAGTCTCAGGATCTGCACGCCTGTCATATCTCCTCTGCTTCTCCCAAAGTGGTGGTGGTAGATTGTGTGTGCGTGTGTGTGCGCGTGTGCACATGTGTGTGTGAGAGAGAAGCAGACTCAACGAAGCACATTCCTGTCCATGAGAGTTGACTTGTGGTTACTGATCCTTCATCATTAGAGTGGTGGTTGCAAACCCGGAGAAGAGGGCAAAGTGATTGGGTCCTCATTGTGTGTGTTCCTTTGGCTCTCTTGCTGTTCACCTTTCTTGGGGCTTCCTTGTGCCGTGTCGTCTCCTGCTTGCTGTCTCTCACTATTCTTCCTATCTGAGTTATCATTTATAACCTCCAGTCTTTCTGAATGAACACCTGGACCCTCCAAAGTTGGTAAAGAAGGAGAATCTCTTGGTGGGGTGGGTCAGCAGGACCGTGTGGCCCTGACTTGGTCCAGGATTCTTGTGTCCCTCAAGATGGATGCAAGGATGGATGCCTCAAGGTATGCCAGGGTCCACATAATCCACAGGATTAACGTGATTTATCTTCCCAGGCAGTTAATTTTTTTTTTGTCAGTCGCCTAAAAACATTATTTTTACATTGAAACAAGCTTGGATACCTTAAGGCATAGACTACAAAATGTACACGAAGTTTAAGTTAAATTATTTTTGAGGCAGACACCCAGAGGGATACATTCACTCTTGTCTTCTGTTACAAGGACTTTGGAGGAGGAGTTGAAACAGGCCTGGCTGAACCTTGGCTCCTTGGTGCAGTTGTTTGAGATGTAAGAAGCGCACGCACCGCGTGTCGGTTGCCCCCCGACCCTCCCTGCTCCCTGCTGCCCCCAGCTGCCCCCTGTGTTATCACTCGCGCCGGAGGTGCTCTGCTTCCTCGTGTCACCCCCCGTGCCTGCCTGCCCGGTCCACAAGCACAAGCGCTGCGGACGTTAATCCTGAGTTTCCTGGGACTTGCTCAAAGGGCAGATCCTGTAGCCCGTCAGAATCCTGGGGGTGAACAGTGCCGGAATGAGGAGTGTGAAGAGGGATGGAGAGCGGCTGTGGCCAGCTTCGTGGCATCAGAATGGGAGGCATATGCCTCCTTTAGAGAAGGGGCCAACGTCCCCCTGGCCCGACACCCCCTGTTGGCATCCAGGCATGCAGTGGCGCCTCCTGAATGTGAAGGGGTGTCTGTAGTCCCTAGGTGAACCCACTGATGGGGCAGGACAGGGTTAGCTCATAGGCTACAACACAGACCAGAGCAGATTCCACCCTGGTTGCTTTCTGCTGCATCAGAGGCTGCAGGAAGACATTTGTCCCTCGACCCTGTCATTCTTCTCTACGTGGAGCTGAGGCCATGCTCAGCTTCTGTTTCTGACCTCCTTTGAAATTGCATCTCTCCATGCGGGAGGAGTGATATTTGAGCCGAAGGAAGCTGACATATGCCATTCCAGTCCGCATAGCCCTGGCACCCTAATCTCTCCAAGACAAGATGTTCCAACAGGTGGGCAGTCCTTCTCTTTTAAGACCTGTCTTATAAGAGGAGAATTTCCTTCCTTCTTAATCTCTGGAAGAAGGCGATGCAGTAAGACAGGCATCAGCCTCAAGGAAAATTTCTGAGTGTGCCAAGTGTGTCTTTGATGCCATTCCAAAGGACGCAGCTCAATGTAGCGGGAAGGGCGCCAGTGTTGGAACTGCACAGATCAGGATCTGGATCCAGCCTTAGTCCCTTGCTACCCTTGTATCATTGATCAGGTTACTTAAATTTCTGAGCCTCCTTTGCCTCATCTGTAAAAGGATGATGTTAATAATAACTCAGTGTTAGTGATGAGGAGGAAGCAAGAGGATGTACGCAAAGGGCTTGGCATGTAGTAGCCAACTGAAAAGTGCCCCTCACGGATGCTCTACAGTCCCCGAGCCCAGTATTGGATACAGGTCAGCCCTTCTCAGGAGGCTCCAAATCACATTTATTTTCTTTCCTGGTCTCTATTGAAAACACTTATCCTCCCCTTACTGCTGATCTCTATTTCGGAGTCAAGGGGAAAAAAAAAAACCTAAATAATTCTCCATAAGATGTGACTAAATGATCATCTAATTCGCTCAGTAGGTGATTTCAGCCTAAAGGGGAAACTTTAACTCAAGGGAATTTCTGTTACTAAGAGAAGTCTTTCAGGTAGTAGGCGTGGGTCCCCATGGTTTCTGAGCAGTTTCCTTCTTTACCCATGTTTGCCCAAGTGAGACCCCAACGTGCCCTCTCTCCCCTGCTATCCTCACCTTGTAGCTGCAGCCCTGTTTTCACTCCCTCTTGGACTAAAACTCTTGCCCTGATAATTTGTTCTCCTGATTCTTAGTCCTCCTCTTGGGCTGTGTGCTGAGGCAGCTTGCTTATCTATTCATCTTACAGAAATCAGAAGCAACAGTCTTAGCGTTTAACTCTTTCTAGCTTTTCATGGTGATTTCTATAAACTATTCCACTTCTTAGAGGAAAATAAAATAAATAGTTCAATAAAAGACTGGTCAACTTTTTGTCTTTGTCTATCACCAATGGATTGTCTAGCTTTCTCTTAAACCAGAGTGACAAATAGGCCAACTGTTCTTGATTGTTAATCATTGCCTGGGGTACTTGAGTTTTGAGAAAGCTTCTGAGGTTGTGTCTATTTGAGATCGAAAAGCATGTCATGCTTGATTAGTGATGTCTGCTAGAGGCACAGGAAGGGAAGTACAGTGCTGACTACATTATTTGTCATGCCTTTCTCCAACTCTCTAGACATTAGTCATTTCACCATTTCTCTCTTCATTTGCTCTCCCAGTTGAGGGCAGTCGGGGTATCAAAGAAGGTACTTGCAAGCCAGGTTTACTCTGGTAAATGATGTAGCCTGGCTGAAGCATGATGCCAACTAAAACTTATTTTCTGTAGATTTCATAATTATCCTATTCTTGAGGTCCATTCAGATGAATAATTAAGAGTTCTTATAAAGTCAGGGTTTTTGGATCCTGGGGTCCATAAACAGCATCAGGATTTGGTTCATTCAGAGAAACTACTCAGAACATCTTGCCTTTTCATCTCTAAAGAGCCATGAGCATGTGAATCGTAGGCAAGGAAATGAATTGCATTCATGAATCACTTGAACAGCACAAAGCAAACCAAAGAGCTGCCTCTAATAGTATTGGCTGTTGTATCCACTTTGCCTTTATTCTAAATGCCTATTTTCCAGGTAGCCTAATGGATGAATCACACTATGTTCCGAGAGAAGCAGGAAAACAGCCTGGAGAAAATGGGTCACTTACATGGGGTTTCAGGTTATTCTTCCCCAAGGTTACCATTAGAACCCATTTGAGAACATTAAAATGAAAGCCATTCTTGAAAAATAAGGCACCCGGTGTGTGGCATGGCTTAGCTTTGCCCACTCACCTCTCCCACTGGGAAACTGAACTAGTCTTTGGATGTTGAAAGTTGAAGGGCTAACAGCTGTGTTGTTTATCCTCTGTTCTTCCCCAGGGAGGAGAGGTGGGGTGGATACTCA
Organism: Kogia breviceps; assembly: GCF_026419965.1. Taxonomy (NCBI): domain Eukaryota; kingdom Metazoa; phylum Chordata; class Mammalia; order Artiodactyla; family Physeteridae; genus Kogia; species Kogia breviceps. The sequence goes on along the minus strand of NC_081311.1, from coordinate 164,154,046 downwards.
GATAAGTTTTTCCGTGAATTTAGGAGAAACTGGCCAGCTCTCTCTGACCTCCATTTTTTTCTGCACCATTGGCGTGTCTGTGGGTGGTTACTGGTACCAAATGTTCTCCACTAGGGTAACTGCACGCAGGTTTAGGTCATACCTTGGTTTTGAGGCTCTTCTGTGGAGTTACTGAGAAAATATCTAAAATACTTAACAAATCCTGAGCATCTCTTTGAACATCCTCCAGAGTAAAATATATATTTAGAAAGTTTGAAGAAAGCAAATTTTTTAAAGTTTATCAATACTCTCCAAGACTACTGTAAAACGATAATCCAATAATAGCAGCAAAACTCCCATCACCATTTGGCATCTCCTCTTCCTCTTTCCTTGCTGTATAGTGTATAAAAGGGGGAGGGGGACTTTACAATCTTACTTTTAGGAGTCTGATGTATTTTTTTATAAGCTGATTCTGCTTGGAGGCAGGCTCATAAGTACCCAGGGAATGTATACCTCATCCTCATTTCTGTTTTCCTCTAATTTGCCAAATGCAAAGGGTAGGATTATTCCACCATATGGGACACGAGTTCTTTCTCTCTGTAACATTTCTGGGAAAGCAGATTTTGACTCAGTACTACCAACCAGTAGTATATGAGCTCCTTTGCTGGTGGCCCAAGGAAAGGTGTATGACAGGCATGAAAGATCATCATGGCAAAAGAAGAAACTACAAGAGGGCTTTCTCAGTGACCTGACCTAGGTGCGAATTGCCTGAGCTGGTATTTAAAAAGGGAGAGGGGAGGGAACACATTCATTTGATAACATACTTCTTTTCTTGCTAGAATGCAAAAAGATCAGAGGAGACATCCGAGGAGCCACAAAGAAATTAAAATCACCTCTAGGGGCTTCCCTGGTGGCGCAGTGGTTGAGAGTCCGCCTGCCGATGCAGGGGACGCGGGTTCGTGCCCCGGTCCGGGAAGATCCCACATGCCGCGGAGCGGCTGGGCCGGTGAGCCGTGGCCGCTGAGCCTGCGCGTCCGGAGCCCGTGCTCTGCAACGGGAGAGGCCACGGCAGTGAGAGACCCGCGTACCGCAAAAAAAAAAAAAAAAAAAAAAAAAAAAAAAAAAAATCACCTCTAAAAGAGAAGCGGCTTAATGTGCCATCCACAAGCACAGCTGTTTAACTGAGGGTCATTCTTATACTGAAATCAAGTAAAGGAATGGAAAGGATGTCGTGGCTGTGACTTAAACCACAAGGGCTCTCTGGTAGGAACGTCCTGACCTCACCCGTGACCTGGGACTGAGCAAACTTCTGGAGACCATGGGTCAGAGACCCGGGAGTCCCCTCCAGACCTGAAAGGCCCTGAGCGGGGAGACCCTTCAGACAGCCCCCCCCCCCCCCGCATACACACACACACACATACACACAAGCCGTGATTCTCTGGTGGCTTGTTCCGTGGTCTGTTTTTGGATAACTCCAAACTTGTTCTCAGACCACCTAGCATCTATCCCGAATACAACAGGAAGGGTTTTCATTTAATTTAGTATGAGGCCACATTTAGTAAATTGTTAATAATGCTTCTGATTTATTGATTTAATATGCCATTCCCATTTTTTTCCTAGTCGATCATTTCTGTTCAAGGAACGATGTATTAAAAATGGAGGTAAATTCTTCTTACTTCACATGAATGAAATACACTGAGAATAGGCAGTCTGCTTTACATTCTCACGTATGAATATTAGGAACATAATGCTGTAGAGTACTGGCTTACTGAGGGTATAGCTGTCTAGGGTTGTCTTACGGGGCTCTTAAACTTAATGACTCTTTCAGAATTGATGATGGAGGAGGGAGAAGGCAGCCCCCTAATGTCCTTTAACTATCATATTATTATTGATAACATACTCAACCGGTCTACTTTTTGTATATTATTTAATACTTTTGAAAATCCTTCCACAAGCATCTTTTGCCCGGCAGAGGGTGAACTCCACGACAGCGAGACTGTGTTTGTTTTTGCCCATCCTTGTACATCTAGCTCCGGCAGAGTGGCCAGTACATAGCCAGGGCTCTGTAATGTCGTTTGCAGAAAGAAGGAAGGAAGGGGGCAGGAGGAAGGAAGGGGCACAGTCATCTCTCTGCTTCACAGCATCTGCCCTGCCACCATCTTTGTAAGGATGACCATCCCCTCTTAGCTGAAATGATTGCCCCAGTCTTCCGTGTGGTACCCCCCTGCCTCTAAGTCAGTCCTGCCCTGCCAATCTGTTTCCACACCACAGCCAGTCGGATCTTCGTCAAGATGTGATTCTGAATATATCACTCCTTTGTGTTAAGCCTCAACCCTTTCTGTTTCCCTGAGGACAAATGATGAAGTCTGAGCGTGGCACACAAGTGCTTGGGGCTCTACCCTGCCCACTTGGCCAGCCCCATGTCTTGCCACCCCTTTCCTTGCATCCTTTTCTCTAGCCACCCTGAACTGCTCGCATTTCCCCACACATGCTAGGCTCCCGCTGGCCTCTGTGCCTCTGTAGATGTTGCACCCTCAGCCTGGAATCCCTTTTGTCTCGTCACTTTAGGACTCTGGGTTTGATGTTACCTCCTCCTGGAAGCCTTCCCTGATAACTCAAGGCTGCGATGGGTGCCCCTCTCGTGTGACCCCCTAGTTCTCACTGGGATGTAATTGCTTACTTTTCTGTCCTGCTCGATTCCAAAGCTTCCTGAGGCTGGGGACTGTGTCTTAATCATTGCTGAATCCCCTCAGCCATTGCCCTGCCTGGCTCCTCCGGGGCAACTGAGAGATGTTTGTTGAGCTGGTGGAAGAGGGCACTGTGGTAGAGTTCAACTAGTATGTGAATCAGAGCTGAAAAGATCTCAGTAACTAGCAGTTAACTTGGATCATACTCAAATTCCCCGTCTTAGTTTCTCTCTCTGGGAAATGGGATGGAGGACATCGCTTCTGACCTCCAGCAATTGTTGTGAAAATTCCATGAGATGACACAAGAAAGCGTTTAGCACAGAGCCTGTCCTGTAATGAGCTCCAGTAAGTTGTTCTTCCTTCCTTCCGACCCTCACCCCCCTTCCTTGCCAGCTAGGTCAAGCCATGGATTAGAGTCATAGAATTCCCACATCAGAGTCAGGTTCACGGTGGTGGTTCTAAACCATCTGCCAGATGGCTAAGACACTTTTTAAAAATACACACTCCTGGGCCTCACCCCATGGTTCTGGGATGGGGGCCCAGGAATCTGTATTTTTTTCAGATTGCAGATACTCAGCCATGATTGGGCACCTTTGACCTAGTCCGACTTGTGACCCGTAACAGGAATCCCGCTTACATAGCCCTTGCTGGAACACCTTGGGGATGGGCAGCTCACTGCCTTTTGGAGTTCTGTTTGCTGTTGGGCAGCTCCTTGAATGCTAGAAACCCTCACTTATGTACTGGGCCTAATTCTGCTTCCAAATGACACCCAGCCTTTAGTTCTGGATCTGCCTCCTAGAGACAAATGGATTAAGTTCACACGTCTTCCCATAGCCATTCTTCAGATATTTGAAGTTACTACCATGTCCCTTCAAAGGTTTTTCTTTTCCAGGCAAAACATTCCTGTTCCTATAAACTGGAGTTTGCTGACTGGCGCCTGTGGGCTACATCCGGTCCACAGATGTGTTTTGTTTGGCCTGGGGTGTTTGAAATATACTGAATAAGTTTCCAACGTTTAAAAATCAGGGCATTTGCTGAAAAGTCTGGAGCTCTAGCATCTCTTGAAAACTCCAAAGATCTGGAGCCGCAATTCCAGCTTTGGATGGGATGTAAGTTCTCCAGATTGTTGCACTTTCAGACACTCCATAGTTTTGTCTCACCCCCGCTGATTAAATCATTACATCATGGGTTTTACAGACCTTTCATTACTCCTGTTACCTTTTCCTGTCTGTGCTCCAGAGTATCAAGTGGTCTCATTTTTTTAAAAAGTTCTTTATTTTTATGATTATACGAATAATATTTAACAATAATTTAATGATATTTAATAATAACAATAGGAAATTTGGGAAATTATGGAAAAATGTAAGACAGAAAATGTATCTGTCCATACCCTGTGTGACAATTTTATACATTTCCTTCCAGTGCTTGTTCTTCTGTGCATATTTATATATTGTGAAGCTGGGATCGCACTAGAAGTAGTTTCATATACTGCTTTTTCCATATTTTCTGCCTCTCATTAAATTCCCTCAAAAGATCAACTTTAATAACTAAAAGATGCTATTTTATGTATTGTGCCTTTTTCTGATTGTGGTAAAATACATATAACATGAATAAAATTTACCATTTTAACCATTTTATTGAATTTATTTTTATTTTTTTTGGCCATGACATGTGGCTTATGGGATCTCAGCTCCCCGACCAGGGATTGAACCTGGGCCACAGCAGGTAAGGGCCAAATCCGAACCCCTAGGCCACCAGGGAACAACCTTTTTAAAGTGTACGGTTCAGTGGCATTTGCAGTGTTGTGCAGCTAACCCCACAACCCAGTTCCAGAACATTTCCAAAAGGAAGCCCCGTCTCCATTAAGCAGTCACTTTCATTCCCTCCTCCTCCCAGTGCCTGCGAACCACTAATCTGCTTACTGTCTGTATGTATTTGCTTAATCCACATATTTCATATAAATGGAATCATACAACATGTGACCTTTTTGTGACCTTTGTGGCTTCTTTCACTTAGTGTAATATTTTCAAGGTTTGTCCGTGTTGTACTATGTATCACTATCTGTCGTTTCTTTTTATGGTTGAATAATATTCCATTTTATGGCTATACTGCGTTTTGCCTATCTGTTCATCAGTTGATGGACATTTGGATTGTTTCCACCTTTTGGCTATTGGAATAGTGCTTCTATGAACATTTGTGTACATGTTTTTATTTGAGTGCCCATTTTCAATTCTTTGGAGAATATATCCCTGAATGGAATTTCCAGATCATATAGGAGTTCTATGTTTACCTTATTGAGGAGCCTCTAGATTATTTTCCACAGTGGTTGCACCATTTCATACTCCCAGCAGCCATGTTCCAATTTCTCCACATTCTCACAAACGCTCACTTTTTGTTTTATTCTGCTTTAGCCATCCTAGTGTGTTTGAAGTGGTATCTCACTGCGGTTTTGTTTTGTATTTCTCTGATGACTAACGATGTTGAGCATATCTTTGTGTGCCTGGCACCCATTTGTATATCGCTTTGGGCCTTATGTTTTGTAACTTATTTAATAATTTCCCTAGCTTTTACACTGGTTCCTTTCTAATTTTTGCTATCATGAATATTGGTGTTATCAATATCTCTACATAAAAATTGTGTGCATATCTAGTTATTTTTGTAGGATGGCTTCCTTGAAGTGTGATTATGGGGTCAAAGGTGTGCTATTTCTAAGGTATTGATATGAAGGATCAGATTCAGTACGGCATGTTTGAGGAGCACATATAAGTTGCCTGGAAAGCCTTTTCAAGTGCCTTTGCTAGGATTTCCATTTCTGACTTTACTACATCAGGCTCATAAGGATGTGAGCCACGTTCCCGGGAGATTCTGATATGCAAGCCAGCTATCACTCATTAGCCAAACTTCTTCTGCACTCATGATGTAGATCTTTTTTTTTTTTTTTTTTTTTTTTTTGTGGTACGCGGGCCTCTCACTGTTGTGGCCTCTCCCGTTGCGGAGCACAGGCTCCATACGCGCAGGCTCAGTGGCCATGGCTCACGGGCCCAGCCGCTCCGCGGCATGTGGGATCTTCCCGGACCGGGGCACGAACCCGTATCCCCTGCATCGGCAGGCGGATTCTCAACCACTGCGCCACCAGGGAAGCCCGATGTAGATCTTTAAAAAAAAAAAGAAGAAGAAGAAGAAGCGCTTGAGAACTCCACACTATTGACTGTCCCAATACCCTGACCAGTTCCAAGCAGACTGGCCCTGCTACTTCCCCAGCTGTGAGCAACATGGTCCATTGGCAAAGTGAGCTTACCATCACCTGGACCCCTCGGTGGATTTTTTTCCCTCATAAAATCTGGTCTTCCCCTTCTTGTCCTTTGGGAATTGATTGTTTTTTTTTTTTTTTTTTTTTTTTTTTTTTTTTTTTTGCGGTACGCGGGCCTCTCACTGTTGTGGCCTCTCCCATTGCGGAGCACAGGCTCCGGACGCACAGGCCCAGCAGCCATGGCTCACGGGCTCAGTCGCTCCGCGGCATGTGGGATCTTCCCGGACCAGGGCACGAACCCGTGTCTCCTGCATCGGCAGGCGGATTCTCAACCACTGCGCCACCGGGGAAGCCCGAATTGATTGTTTTGAACCCATTTTTTTTTTTTTTTTTTTCTGGTGAGGAAACAGAGGTTTCTGTTAGCCTTATGACTTGCCCTAGTTTTATAACACCTACTTGCCAGGGCCAAAGCAAAACCAGGCCTCTGGCCTCTCAGATAATTTTTCTACTTCCCTCAGTGACCTCGTTTCGACATTGATTGGTCGTGATCCAAGAAGTCAAATGTAGTCGCACATGCCAAATGTACTCAGAGTCTCTAAACGAGGGAACAGGCTTCAACACGTCTGGGCAGGCTGTGTCCATCACACGAAACCCTGGTTTTACTGCCTTTGGCCAAGCCCAGTTCTATCCCTGGGAGGAGGAAGGACAGCCAAAAGTCCTCCTCAGCTGGGACAACGGGACTGTGATCTCTAAAGAACTGTGATCATATGGTGCCTTTTAAACCACTGGAGTGTAATGTGGTAACTGGGTAACGGTCGTGAAAAGTTTTGACGTTGGATGTACAGGGCAGATTCCCAAATCTAGATTTCCTCTCCAAAGACACTCATGAGGTCTCCATACCATTTAGTGCCAATGTCAGGGAGAGTGTTGGTGAGGAGAAGGGAGTGTGGAGCCCCCAAGAAAGGCACCACCTCAGTTATCATCAGTCGGGCCATAGGAGGCATCAGGACACTGGCTGCCTCGCTGGTACCCAGGCTCAGACCTCCCTCAGTTGCCTTTGTGGATGGGCTGGTACAGTGGAGGTCAAGGGCTTTTTTTTTTTTTTTTTTTTTTTTTTCCTACTGCTAAATAGAAACACACAGCAAATTAGGTTTTACTTAAACTCAATAATTCCCTCTCCTTATTAAAAACCCTTATTTTCTGTGCTATGGCTGTCAAGATTATGTCTTTGAACTTGGCATTCAAGTTAACATCCTGGGAGTGAATCTTGTTTTTCTAAAGTTTAAAAAAATATGTTCAAAGCTACTTGTAGACCGGGAAGGATAGTGAAAACAAAGAAAATTGTAGATTTCCCTGTGGCTCCACCTTCCTTGAAAACTGCTTGTAACTTTTAAATCTCAAGACTTTGAGATGAAAGGGACATTAATGTACGTATGCTGAATTCATTTGCAAAAGTGTGTCACAGAGCCACTTATATTCAGTATCAAGGCATGATACCTATCTGGCATACACATGGAACTCTCCAATCTTAGTTACCAATATGATAAAATTTAAAACATGGTATATCTAGATGGACTTGGTAAGTTGCAAACATAGCATTGTAGCATAGAGTCAAAGACTAACAGTGTAGGGCTTCCCTGGTGGCGCAGTGGTTGAGAGTCCGCCTGCCGATGCAGGGGACACGGGTTCGTGCCCCGGTCCGGGAGGATCCCACGTGCCGCGGAGCGGCTGGGCCCGTGAGCCATGGCCGCTGAGCCTGCGCGTCCGGAGCCTGTGCTCCGCAACGGGAGAGGCCACAGCAGTGAGAGGCCCGCGTACCACAAAAAAAAAAAAAAAAAAAAAAAAAAAGACTAACAGTGTAGTGGTCAGTTTATCAATAACAGCATTTTTAATAGAGCTTTTGATTCTCAGAAGAGCTCAGCTTTTTGGTTACACCACAGTCACTTCAACTTCATTATTACTTTCTTCCGTGTTACTCATGTTCTTTCCCCGATGGACAGGAACAGTTTAAACAACTGTTGTTTACAGGGCACAGAACAACGTGGGCTATGTGTGTGTGTGCGTGCATGTGCAGGGCTGGGGAGGGGTGTGTAGACGATGGGGAGAGAAGAGACCTGGGGGGTATTTTCAAGCTTACGCTGGCAGGAAGTAGTGCATTGAAATCAATGTTAGTGTAGTGTGCTCTGTGGCAGCTAAACTTGGCATTTTCTTATGTCTTTAAGCAGAGGCTGGGTGGGTGTCGAGGAATACGAAAGGGCGTGTTTGGAAATGCAGTGACCTAGGGAAGGGCCTGCTTACTGTCACTCTCCTGAGCATATACGTGGCGCGTCAGTGCTGTACCCTGGCTCATTTGTCTCTGCAATACAATTGCTTTTTCTCCATCCATCTAAACCGTTCTCAGGCCTTGGTCAGGTACTGCCTCCTCTGCAGATACCGCCTTGATTTCTTAGCCTTCCCTGTTTCCCCCTTTTCTGAATCAGAGAAGCTTCCTAGCATGTTAGGGCTAAAGGGACCTCCGAGCTATCGTGCTGGAGGAAAACCTGGCATCCATTTGTGTGAAGTCTGTAGAACGTGGCTCAGTCCCGTCTTACACGGTTTAATTGTTCTGTGTGGGCTAGGCTTACTTCCTCGGTTATATTTGGCATTCTCTGAGGGAGGGACTATGTCACACATTTCTTCTGCATATTTCATAAAAATAGCCTGTAGTAGGTCCTCAGAAAATGCTTCCCACTCTGGTAGCACTTTTCTGTGAAATGCACTGGCCAGGATGGACACTGATAGAGGCTGTTTGCTGTGCCACCAACTAGAAACAACCTGAATATGCCCAGCCACAGGGGAGTAATTGAGTATATTATGATCTATCCATATCGTGGAGCATCACATAGCTTTGAAAAGAAATGAGTTAATCCTATAGCTAGTGACCTGGAGGATGTCCTCAATATATTATTGTTCTTGCAAATACCAAGAAAGGGAAATAGTAAAATCTCACCTTGGAGATAACAGTGTAGTCTCCTATATCTGTATCTATATTTTGATATGTCAGCAAGGACTTGGGGAAAGATGTGGAAGGTACACATTAGGCTGTTAATGCTGGTGACAGAAAAGGTTATTACATGTTTTTCTTTACCCTGTCTTTGTATTCCTGCAACAGGGAAACTAATAAGATTAAAAACTAGCAAATATAAGACAAAGAGAAAATGCATAGAGGTTTTTATGTATTAGAAAGTCCCTTTCCTGTAATACTTCTATTTTTCAAACTTTGCATGATTAAAAAAATTAGTTTTATTCTTTGACTAAATTTTAGAATTAGGAAATAAAGACAGCATTATACTTAAGTTGGGTCTTTGTTTTTTTTTCCTTTTTGAGCTTATGACATAAAGATAAGTTCTCTTTTCACCAAAACCTAAACTATGAAGGTAGTACCCAAACTGAAAGCCTGGCGCTCTGGTTTCTGTGGTGGAGTGGGGAGAGAAGTAGCAGGTTGGTTGTACAGATGTCGGATGCCAGCTGACTTCAGAGCCCTAGGAACTTCCTATCCCGGAGCTGAACAGAACAGAGTATGCAACTGGAGACGCTTGCACAAGTGGAAAACTGAAGAAAGCAAGTGCTGCAGAACTTCCGGTCCTCCTCTGCCGATGGTTGGGGCAGCTCTGCTCCAGAGAGCCCTGCATGTCACCCAGGAAGTTGGTGAGAGCCTTTCTGAATGGAGACGGCCATGCTTGAGCTGCCTGCCCTTGTTAACATTCAAGGTGGAGGTAGCTCTTTTACCTTTTAGTCCCTAATAACTAAGGGACTCCATCCCAGGACCTCTCACCCAGACTGTTGTTGTGGTCTCCTAACTGGCTGAACCACTCTAGTCTTTTCTTCCTGTTCATCATACCATCCATTTCCAGAATGATTGTTCTAAAGCACAGCTCTGAGGTAACTCCCTTGCTCAAAAACATGCATGGCTCCTCAGCTCTAGAGAGGAGAGTCCAGATCTCTAAACCTGACATTCAAAGCCTTCTACAATAGGATCCCTGTCTACTTCTCAGCTTACCTCACTTCTCTCAGGCTCCGGCCAAATGAAACTGTTCCTGTGCATGTTCAGTCTTCTGTTCACATTCTTCTGAGGTGGGAGCACTCCCTTCCCATGCATCCATCTCTACCTGTTTAAATCCTCTAAGCTTCCATATTCGTTTCAAAGGCTACATCTTTCAGGAAGCCAGGTGTGACCTCTGTCTCTTCTTCATGTACTTCTCCTATGATACTTACCTTACACTCAGGTTGTCTACTTCCTCTTGCACCTTGGTAACTTCATCAAGGGGGAGACTGGCTATAACATCTCAGTGTCTGAAGTTCTTACCCTTAGTAAATTTCCTACATTTAATCAATCTTTGTTGAATTGAATTGAATGTGATCGTTATCTGAAATGTACCAGATTTAATTTTTAAAAACCATATCATTCATTTCTTGTCGACGGGGTGCTGTGCAGAGAAATAAAGGAAATATGAACTGGGTTGGTGTCCCTGCAAGGAAATACGATGTGACCCTCCTTTTCTGCAAAAGTTCCCATTTTATATTATCTAATGTTTTTCAGTCTCTTGGACTGCTTTCTTCCTGCTGTCTTATCATTTCCCTTTGATATCTGTCACAGAGTGCCCTTGCCGTGACACTAGATGGGGAAATTGGAAGGATGCCTCCAAGAAGACTACTCTGACAGGGTCCCTTATAGATTTTCATTCCTTGTAACTTTCCTGATTTTGTGGGCAGCAGGGGACCCGTCAGGCATCTCAGGCAGAGACTAATGGAGGTCCTGGTCAACCCACTGCCTTAGATTTGAGAGTGGTTTGAGCAGCCAAGGCCAGGAAGGCTGAGTCCGTTTTGCACATCTCCATAATCCCGCACCTGGCTTCCTGTGGAGAAGTGGTGAGAGTTTAACTGCTATCTCCCTTTCCAAGGAATGCATATGGAATTCAACGAAAAAGGGTTACAGAAAGGAAGGAGAGGTTTAAAGGGAAAATCTCATGGGCTTTGGAAAGACTTGATTGGGCAAAAGGTGGCTTTTGAGAGAATCCAGGTTCTAACAAATGAGACAAACCCAATTTGGAGTTTGCCTGAATCATCAATAACTTTATGGGATTGAGTTAATTCATATATCTCATGTGTGGTCATCCCATCCCCCTCAAATATAACAAGAAATTGTCACCTTCCTGATGAATGCCTTTTATTTCTACACATCGATTTTGTTTTTAAAGGCTGTTTGAATTGCTTTATTTAGCTTCCAATTTCCAGTAATTCTCAAAAGTTATTATTACTTTAGGTCACAAGAGAATATTACTGTAATTAACTTTCTGTCATGTTTTTTTCTTTAGGAAAACTATTTTACCATTGTCCTTATTATGATAAGGGATGTACATACCAGATATTTTTAAAAAGTTGTGTTTGTACAATGCATCCTAAAACTGAGAACCGCTTTCTATATCTGAACAAAGAAATTACACTGAATACAGTTATCACCCTGAAAACTACCTTCTGGCCATATATAATTTTTTCCCCACAAAAATCACTAAAATGGCTTTTATTGATTAACATTATTAAATCACCCCATTTGTATTTGAAACCACATTAATTCAGTATGCTCTAAGATACAGTTATACAAAGAATGTAAATAAAAAACTAAGATAGGAAATAAAACCTCTATAAAAATTTCTCAAAACAAGAAACTGTTGTAGAAGTGTATTGTTCTTTTTGTTTTACTAAAATTACATTGATTTAAATACGCTTCACACACTAACCTATTGGATCCAGTGTGCTCTTGCTTAAATTAACTTTTTTTAAAGGTTAACTCCTGAACACTGTTTAATTAACTTAGCTAAAGTTGAGATTTGGTCTCAAGCCATTTCAAACTAGACGGAGTGAAAAAAGATGTGGGGAGTTGGCAGCAGATCCCAATACAAATATGGCATTTGGCAAACTATGTCTGTGCTGTTTTGCTTTGCTTTTCTCTTTATGGTTGTGGCCTATTTTTGAAATGCTATGATTTAAATTCAGTGCCCAAGTGACAAGTCTGATGAAACAGAACTTATTTCCCTGGAGGTTCTGTTGGGGGAAAGGTGGAAGTATTCCAGGCACTAAAGGAAGTAACCTCAATTTCACCTGGAAACAACAGTGTCTCGGGGCAGGAGCTTTGGGCTATAAAGGAAAGTGGCGCAGGTGCTGAGCCAAATTTGAATCCAGGAACAGAGCAACATCAAAGAACTAAAAACAGTATCTGTTGTTTCCACTATATCCCTGTAAGTTGTAATCGGGCAGGCCGAGATAAATGGAGATTGGGAAGTTCTCTCCTGCTATGCCTTGGATTGTGGAGATGGTCTTCTAACTGGGTTTTCTAACTCCACTCTCCTCCTCCAACGCTCAGCCCACACTTTGGCCAGATAAGGGTTTGCAAAAACTCTGTGTTGTTTTCTTGCTCAAGACCTCCAGTTCCTGTTTGCCCAGAAGATTAGGTTAAAACTCCTTCTGTTGGCTGCATGGCACAGGGAGACCAGCTCCGTGCTTTGCAACCACCTACAGGGGTGGGATAAGGAGGGTTGGAGGGAGACGCAAGAGGGAGGGGATATGGGGATATACGTATGCATATAGCTGATTCACTTTGTTATAAAGCAGACACTAACACAACGCTGTAAAGCAATTATGCTCCAATAAAGATGTTAAACAAACAAACAAATATCTCCTTCTGCTGGCGTGGAGCTTCCCCGAACCTAGTTTTTTTTTTTGTTTTTTTTTTTCCCTAACCTCATCATCTACTATTCTCCAGCATGAAAGATATTCTCCACAGTCTCATTCAAAATCCAGCTTAATACCTACGTCTCCTTTCTGATAAGTCAATCCACACGGACCGTGCCCCCCACCCCAAGTTTGAAAGATTGTAGCTATTTGTTTTCTAACTTTTGGCAAGATTTTTTTATTGTTAGTTATTTTGTTAGGAGTGACTGTATCTAGAAATATATATACGTATGTCGTCTACATGATGTATACATGCACACATAGAGAGAGAATAGATATGGTAGCATTTTCCCTTAGTGAGTTTTTAGGTGTAAATTTCTCCATAGAAAGTTAATTGAAATTGAGGCTGAATTACTGGTTAAGAATGATGTATAATATATTCTGTATTAATTGTATTCTATTGTATTTATTGTATTATATTAACATGACATGTGAGAGAGAGAAAGTACTGAAGTGGGAGAATCTGGAAAACTAAATCCTAGTCTCAACTTTGCTACTAACAGGCAAATCATTCGACCCCCTCACAGCTCCAAACGGGATTAATCTCCTTTATGACCATCAGGAGAGCATAAAGGAAAAGTATAATCGTGCTTGTTTATAATAACCTTAAATGGTAAAATTATGATTTCACGTCCCATCCAGTGGACATAAATATGTGGCACAGCTGGATTAGTCAAGAGAGATGATGTATTATTCAGGTGAGTTGCTGTTATTTTGGTTTTATAGATTAGACCCCTGAGTACAGAGAGGTTGTGCAACATTTTTGAGGTTGGCCAGGGTAACAGAGGCCAAATCAAGCTCAGTGTGATTTTTACTCCCCTTCCTGTATGTAAACGCTTTTTTCCCCAGTGTGATGGGCCCCTCCGCTTTACTGGTGGTGTTGAGTGGGTTATAATCCTAACTTGATTTATATGCTCTGTAATTTGTAAGGAAATCTCCCTGGATCCCTTATTTTTCCTACTGTAGGATGAATGGACATGAATGCACTTGTCTATGAAAGTTTTTGAGCTTGTTACCTCAAAATCAACACTAATCACTATTTTTATTGAGCATTGGCCCTGTAGAGGAGGCACTGCATATATTATGTCATTTCTTAAACACATCTTATAAAATGGCTACAATAGCCCTACTTTGTAGATGAGGAAACTATGGCTAAGATTTAATTCCAAGTCAATCTGATACCAAACATAGGAGGAATCTCCCTCCTGTGGCAGAAAAAAGGAGAGATCTCAGGTATGTAAAATTAACATTGCATCCAGATTTCAAGCTAACCAATACTGTTGTTTTGTCATTTCCTTTTACCTAACCTTTTGTGAGTAACTAGTAGCAAAGTTGACATGCCTGGGTTTCATTTTCCCTGGGACCAGCTCTCCTCTGGTGAAGGTGCTAATGAGTGCTCTTAAAAAGCAGAGAAATAGCCAAGGAGGATCTCAGGAAAGGAAGGTGCGACAAAGGATGTGAATTTCCCAAAAACTGAATAACTGGTCCTTGAATAACTATATCATAGTCAATGCCTATGTGTTTTTTTCATTTTGGAAAAGGTTAGATAAATTAATTTTTCCACTTTCTGATTAAATATAGTTCTTCTTTCACAGTGTTTAAGTATAAAGTTAATAAATAGTTACATATAGGGAGGGTATTACTGATACTTGGACTTTTATGCTTCTTCTGTTTTTAATAATCGGAAATATTATAGACGCTCTGCAGCATAGTTTGTAGGAGACATTTTCAGACATGTAGTCTTGCATTAAAAATGTTGATGAGGGGCTTCCCTGGTGGCGCAGTGGTTGAGAATCCGCCTGCCGATGCAGGAGACACGGGTTCGTGCCCTGGTCCGGGAAGATCCCACATGCCGCGGAGCAACTAAGCCCGTGATCCATGGCCGCTAGGCCTGTGCGTCCGGAGCCTGTGCTCCACAACGGGAGAGGCCACAACAGTGAGGGGCCCGCATACCGTAAAAAAAAAAAAAAAAAAAAAAAAAAAAAAAAAATGTTGATGAGGACTCGGTATATTTTGTACCGTTCTTTTTTTTTTTTTTTTTTTTTTTTTGCGGTATGCGGGCCTCTCACTGTTGTGGCCTCTCCCGTTGCGGAGCACAGGCTCCGGACGCACAGGCTCAGCGGCCATGGATCACGGGCTTAGTTGCTCCGCGGCATGTGGGATCTTCCCGGACCAGGGCACGAACCCGTGCCTCCTGCATCGGCAGGCGGATTCTCAACCACTGCGCCACCAGGGAAGCCCTGTACCGTTCTTAAGGGAAACAGATTTTGATTTTATGATCATCACTGTCTTTCTATAATGGAGTGAACTTCTCCCTAAGTAGAGTGATCTATATTCAGGAAGCACCCAATGGCATCCTTTCAGTGGATCACACAGCAGGAGCCACATGAGTAGAGCTAACAAGTTCTGTCCATTAAATCTGGTGACTGGAACAAATTTTTATTATCCTTTTGTAAAAATGTAAGCACTGCCTTACACAGAAACCAGTTGTTACCTAATGAAGTGTTTCAACATGTTCATATACGTTGATGGTTTCATACGGCCAGATTATTGCTGCATCAGCTATTAGCTACTAATAACAGGCTCCCATCCTGCTTTAACGACATTCTGTACTCAGAATACTTAAGTGTGGACAGATGTTTAGGAATATCATTTTTCCCTCTTGGCTATTGATTGACTCCCAACACCCACTCCTGATTAGAATGCAAGATGTTTTCTTTTAGACTTGGAGTCTTTAATTACCCAATCTAATCAGAAAAACACAAGCAACACACCAAGAATTTGGAATGTAATGCGGGAGCATCTTCTTGGACTTCTTACCATGGACTGTATCCAGATGCTCAGTGACAGCCTCTTATCACTCTGTTTATCTTCCAAAGCCAAAGTGTTAGTAAAGAACACGCAGCTCTGACAAAGAGAAGGTGAAATGCACTATACAGTGGTTTTAGCCAAAATCGAATTGATGGTTTCATTAGGAGATTTTGGAGGGGTGACCCACGACCTCATTGCAGGACAAGATGGAGTAGATCCTCTAAACCAGCCGTGCTTTCTTCATAGAACCCCTGATGGGCTTTATTCCTAAACCAGTGGCATATCTGATGCCACTAGTAGCACTTTTTAAAAGTGCAATTGAGGAAATAATTGAATTGGGTTTTGCACATGATGAAAATAATTCTTTAACACCTGGGTTTTAAATAGCTTTATTCTTACTTCCTAAAAACCTGGACCCTCAGGAATTAATAGGAAAGGTTTAAAAATTTTTGTTTTGGGGTATAATAATGTTAGTGTTTACTTATTACTAAGTGCTCTCTCAGAAGCTTAAGCTCTTTTATGCCTTGAATAAAGTGGATCCTCCAGCTACCTTATTACGCAACCTGAACATTTACTCTTATCTCCCAGGTAACAAATTACCATCTTGCTCCCCCTAGTGGAATTGTAACTCTACTTCAAAGTTTGTGAACACTTACCAGTACATATTTGATTTAGCATCTTATTTTGGGGAATTGGATATTTTCCTAGTTTGTTCTCAAAGACTGAGAATAAAATAGAAAAATATTGCATTGAGTGGGCTGATAGGGGATGTGGGTAGCAAAATTGGCTTTTTGCTGATAAATTTTCAGTTCCTAGTGTCAGCAAGGTTGGCTACTTCGTTCATAGTGGCTGCCAAATTCAAGCAGCTTCTGCTCTGCACTTCTGTCTTAGAGGGGTCAAATGTCATCAGCCTGGCAGACAGTCACCTCTAGAAGGCAGCTCCTGGCAAAGATGGTAGAGTGCTGGGAGTTGGTGATATTGAAAGACAAGAACTGGTCCCATCTGAATGTTGACTTCCACTTGTGCCATTGGTAAAGTAGGCCCAGAAAATATCCTTCTACCTTCTCGATCTACATGAGGGACTTTGCCAATATCCACAGCACATGGCAGTCATTTCCAGTGTACAGCTGCTAAACATGCTAAAAAAAAAAAAATTCCAGTAATTGAAGCTGAAATTACTGTATATCTCTTCTTAAGAATTTAAGTTTCTTTAGGGAACAATAACCAATGGTTTCACCTCATCAGAATCTCTTTTTCCTGCCACTATTTGTTTTTCACAACTTTGACCCTTGTAATAAATTTGTGTTTATTCAAATTTGCACACAAAGCACTCCTATTTTGTATATGCTAGCGTTGAAATGTGTGAAACTTATAAAAATTTTTGTACATGCCAAGGCTTAGGACTCTGTTCTTTTTCAAGTAAGGCCTTATCAAGGTCAAGACAAAAGGTGTAAAAGATACAGTGATCGCCAAATTATTAGTCAACATAATGTAAGTACTTCGTACTTATGAGCAAGAATATTGCATTTAGAATATCCCCCCTTTCTTAAAATCATGTAATAGCGACAGTATTTAGAAATATTTTTCAAAATATTTATTCTCAGGGCAAGTGTTTACTTAGGGAAAAATAAGAGAGCAGGATCTGATTAAAATCCCAACAAAAGGGAATGCCAAAGTGTTCTATGAGCATGTTTTATTTGGGAGTGTGGAGAAAAAAAAGAAACACCCATACTGGTTTGTTTTTTTTTTAAATACCACTGGCTCAAGAGTTACAGAAATTTAGTTCAAGAACTACATCCATGCAAACACACGGTTTCCGTTCAAGCAAAGCATGTATCTGTGAAGTTCTGGTTTGGAATCTCATAATGCCTGGATTAACAGTTGTGAAGACGATGAGTCAGTCACAGTGGCCGCACAGCCCAGCTGGGGCGGAGATGTCCATTTAGCAAGACTTTGGGCTTTGGGGAACCGGCACTTTTCTATTCCACAGGGAGTGTGAGGGATTCGTGAGTGAATCAGCATGTATCTCTGTGTATACACCCATGAATGTAGATACAGATGTGTACATGCATGTGCAAATGTAGGCGTGTACCTGTGGGTATATTCATGTATGTAGTGACTACAGCTCTGGAAGAGTTACAACAATGGCTCAGCTTCTTCCCAATGGATGCCAGGAATTCTGGGTGTTGACAACGCTTCCCAAAGCAGCTTTTAGCAGAGGGAAGCTGGGAGGCATTGGGGAAGTGTGCATACCATTCTCTGCTGGGAATTCTCTGCACTGATGAGACCCTCCAACAGTCTCAGAGACCAGGACTGGGAAGCTCCACATACCACCCCCTGAAGAAGGACTGTGCTGGCTTCTTTGTCTGGCAGCATTACAGGGTGGCTCTCCTTGGGAACATTCCAGCCATAGCTTGGAACCCTTGTCTTTCTTGAGGGGTGTGAGGACTGAATATCTTCACGCATTCCTTAGATTCATGAGTGAAGAGAGGCTTTGCTTACCTAGCTAGCTCTGTTTCCTTAAAGTGACTAACTAGTGGTGCATTAAACTGGGATGGGTTTGTTTCTCAGAATCTTAACTTCTCAACTGTTGATTGACCACTGTGGACTCAACACTGAAATCTTGTCTGCCTCTTGCTTGTCATCCCATGGTTATTGGGGTTTGTTATTTGCTTTCTCTTCAGGTTCAAAAAGGCAGAGAAGTATACACAAGCGTTTGGCCACAAGCAGAGCAGATAGAGAATTATGAAATAGATACACAAGATTCAGTATTTTTGTTGAAATCCTGACTTTGTGTGACTGCCTGTTTTACATGAAATAGGGTCCTTGCCATGGGGCAGATAGCCTTGAGATGTGATTAGCAGGTAGTCAGCAAGTGTGGGAAGGAAGTCCTTGTCTTGGGCAGAGTGCCAGCTGACACCAAACTAGTCAAACTTGCATCCTTTTCAAGGCTTCTTTCCTGCTACTTAATTGTTGGCAATTTGAGAAACTATCTTTGAATCGTACACCTTGGCAAGAAGGTAGGATTAAGAGAGTATAGGGGACAAAAAAGAGATACAAATGTCCACTCGCTGGAAACTTCGATGGCAGAGGGAAAACTGTGGCCAAATTCCTGGCGTATGGAAATATTTACCTGCAATTTAACATTTTTTATATAATGTTTCCTCAGGGAATCTTACTATAGTCCTACTGACAATACTTATATTGGTCCCCCCAAATAACAAGGAACACCATCAAAACATGTAAGAGAGGCAACAGGCAGGTAAAAAAGAAAAGAAAGTTTGTAGGGAAAATCAGGACTTGGAGTCTCACATAGATTGCACAGGGAGAGGTTGAGGCAGATAATGCTACCCATGTCACCTTAGGCCAGTGCTCTCCAGTTCCCAAGAACTAAGTGGGTGTTTATTAAAAAATCTAGGTTCTCAGATCCCACCCCAGAATCTCCAGGGAAGGGATCTGGGAATACAGTTTTAACAAGCATCTCAGGTGATTTCTTACCATCAGATAAGTTTGAGAAACTGCCATCATCCTATTGCCTACTAGGACTAAAATATTTCCAAAAGTTGTAAGTGTGTGTGTGTGTGTGTGTGTGTGTGTGTGTGTGTGTGTGTGTGTGTGTGTTATTGCCAAGGTTTTTAAAGTTTGGAAAAAAATAGTCAAATAGCCTGTATTGGCATCGTAAACATTTCTTAGTGAAAACATCTGTTATTTGTATAGGGTTGTAGAGTTACAGAGGGTTTTCCCATATATTATCTCATTTGTTCCTAATACCAATCGTTTGAGGGTCTGGGCAGCAAAGATCATGTTCGGCCCCAGATTACACGTGGGAAGTGAGCTCCACATGTAGCTGGCAAGTGGCAGAACTGTCTTTGAACAGGATCCTTCACCATGTGGGCAAGCCCAACACCAACCTCTGAGCCCACGCCTGGTCACCAGGTTGATGGCAGCATTTGTAACATAGATTTGCATACCCACACCTTTGCACACCACGATCTTTCTGCCTGCATGTCCTTCCTTCCCTGTCTACACACTCAAACCCATTCATTAAGGTGCCTTCCATGAAGCTTTTCTGGATACTCTTCTCACCCTACCACCCAAACAGAGACAGTTTCTCTTTCAGCTGGGTTTCCATCAGGCTTTACAAATCCTTCTACCATATGTTGGGTCTTGTTTAATATAGGTGAGTTCAATGATACCTGCTCAGTGATGCCTCCCTTCTTGCTCCCCACCCCGCCATTGTACCACTTACTTTATTTTTAAAAAAATTTTTTGTTCCACTACAGATGACAAACAGAAATGTTAGCGTTGAATAACCACTTACTTTAAATAGATGGGAAGTAATCACGTCTAAAACACTCAGTGCTTGTTGGCTAAAGTGATGGGAAGCATTCAGGAATGATTTAAAGGGTTGTCCAAACATTGACAAAGAATTGTTCAGGAGGCCAGAAACGTGGCCATTAACATCCTCTAGGAACAGAATTGTTTAAAGGGACCAGGGTACATTGTCTAATGAGAGATGGGGGAAGGACAGGGGACTCTATGCACAAAAGCATAGATTTGGTAGTTTCCTTGATGGGTAATTTAAGGGCCTTTCAAGGACATCTTCAACTAGGGGTGATTTTCATGCTATACTCCTAGCCCCAGGTTAGATGTGACTGTCTGTCATGGCTTTCAAATCATATTATAGTTAATTCTTTATGCAAATACACCCCCTACTAGACTTCGAGTGAGGGTGAGCCTGAGCCATATTCATCTTTGTCTGCCAATTGATAATTGTTGAATAAACTTTTTGGGGAACGTATCTTCTAGCCATCTGCATCTGAATGCAATCCAATTATTTAATTATAGTTCTAATTCAAATTCTCCTGTGTTTACAGCCACCATTGGTCCAAGCAATCTTCAGCGGTGATCCAGAGGAGATACGGATGCTCATCTACAAAACGGAAGATGTGAATGCTCTGGTAGGAGATGCCCTGGCTTTGCCGGCTCAGACCCTCTTAACCTTTTCTGTGCCATGGACCTCTTTGGTGTCTGGTGAAAGCCCTGTCCTGCTTCTCAGAATTCTGTTTTTAAATGCACTAAATAAAATATATAGGGTTCGAATAGGAAATCAATTATATTGAAATTCAGTTATCAAATCAAATTTTTCCTATAATAATATATGTGTTTATCAGCACATTTAAACGGCAAGATACAGTAGGAGATCTAATAGTGACCATAATTTAAAAATAGTGGTGAGCCTACTGAATATTTTGTGCTACCACTGTAATGTGGTATGGATGTGATTTCTGCTGCCACTACTGAGGTTTGCTGCCTGCATTCGTAATGCGAAGAAACGTGGAGTTTCCATTAGAAATTAGTGAAAATAGAGACAGAAAATGTGTACATCTAGAACCCTTGCCCTACAGCAGGGATCGACAAACTATGCTCTGTCACCTGTTTTCGTACAGACTACCAGCTAAGAATGGTTTTTATTTTTTAAATAGCTGAAAAAAGAATGAAAAAAAGAAATATTGTGGCACAGGAAAACTCTATGAAATTCAAATTCTGATATCTACAAGTAAAGTTGGGTTGGAGTACGGGCAGTGCAGCTTTCATACAGCAGCAGCAGAGTCGAGTCGCTGTGACAGAGACAATATGTGGCCTGAAAAACCCAAAATGTTCACTCTCTGGCCCTTTAGAGGGACATTTTGCTGCCCTCTGCTCTGGAGGGTCCATGAACCTGGGATCAGTGGATGGACTTGGCATTCTGTGTGCACCCTGAAATCGTATGTAATATGTGTGTGCACTTGTGGACATATTTTTTTTTTCTGTGAAAGGGTCAAGGCATTTCATCAAATTCTTAAACGGGTCTTTGACCCCCCAAAGATTAAGAACCACTGGATCTGGAAGTTCTTGAAATAAAGAAACCTGCAATGAAGAAAGGTGAAAAGAGTTAGTCAATCATTTACCCTGTTAATAGTTTTCTAGACCTAGATTAAACAGGCAGTTATGTACAGTACATGCTACTAATTTTCTTAATGTAACTCAATTACTTAAATGCTCCAGTCCGTTCGGGGGGAGGAGTTTTCTTTGAAGTCTCTGGTGTTCAGTAGGAACAACAGAGTCAGACACATGGGGTAAGAAGAGCTTTGCCACCGGGAAATGAATTCTGTCTGAGGTTGCATCTCTATCTGGTCGGCTTTATTCAGAAGGCGAGTCATTGGTGCAGCCGTTGTTCTGTGGCAGTGTAGGTTGCTGTGGCTTTTTGAAAAACCTTTGGGCCACTTCTCACCAGCTGGCACTGAGAACAGCGGAGCAATGTGCTGTGACATTTTTGCAAGGTAAGCACAGATGAGGCCAGGGCCAGACTCCTTGAGAGGGCAGTTGGGCACTTGTGCAGGGCCTGCGGGGCCCTGTACTTCTGAGAGGAGGCGAGGCAAGGGAAGCTGATCATCTATGGTTCTGACATCACCAGAATTTGCCCAGCCTGTTTTGTGGCTTTTCCTGATGATCATGAGCCAACGGGACTCTTGTTCAGTCATACATCCCAAGAAAGATTGTACTGTCCTCTGAATGGCCTTTATTTCTGCTTAGGTAAGTGACAAACGTCCTCTGGCTGGTAAAGATTAGGGGAGCTTAACCTGAGTTGTCACCTAACTGTGTGACTGAATTAGAGAGGTTTACTCCTGAGCATGTAGATTCCTAAGTGTCTGATGGCTCAAACATAGGAGAAGGTTGATTCTCTTATGAACAGATTAGAGGGGTGGCTCTCTTCCACATAGAGTCCCAGGTATCAACATGTAGCTTCTAAGGTCACTCAAGGGGTTTGTCTCTGGTCCAACCAGAAGGGAAAAAAGAGTGTGGAGGCAAAGCATGGGAGGATTTTTATGGGTCCACTTGGCAGTGACTTAATCACTTCCACCCACGACCCACTGCCCAGAACTCAGTCACGTGCCAATCTTACCTACAAGGGAGGTTGGGAAATTAGTGTAGCTGTGGCCCCAAAGAGTCAGAGAACAGGGACTTGGGTGAACAGTTAGCAATTTTGGCCACATCAATATATGGTCTGAGAGAATTCTAGGGAATACCTCTTACTTGTCTGTACAGTGTCTTGTTCATTTGACAGTTACTTACTGAGTTCAGACCCTGTGTTAGGTGGTAGGGATACAGCAGTGAGAAGATAGCTCTTTCCCTCGTGAGCTTGCATCATGGCAGAGAAGGCAACAAATGAGAAATCATACCTTGGTGTTTTTCTGAGGGAAAATCCAGGACACTATGTAGGGGCCTAATCATGAGGGACTAATTAGACTACTGAGGAGGTTGATTTTTACTTGTAGCCTGTTGGATGTGTGGTGGCAGAAAAGGGTGGGATAAAGGGAGGGAGAGGAATAAATGAATGAATGAGTGGTTAGATGAGTGAATGAACACACACAAGGGGCGCCTGAGTTCCTTATGTTGATCGTGTGGCTTTTCTGGGTCCACAGCCCCTTTCCTCCACTCTCACCTCTTAAGACTCCCTCTTCGTGTCTCCCGTTCCCTTCTCTCAGGTGAGCATAGAGATCATTTACTCCCCTACTCTATCATCAGGTGTGTTGGAGACACTGAGCTGTCCTCTCCATGTCACGATTTTCCTTTGCCAGCACTCCGTAGGGATCAGTCACAGGGACTGTTTGTGGGAGGTGGATTAGGCAGTTTAGGGGAAGTGGTTGTTAAATAAGGGCATAGGGAGATGGAAGATAAATAAGGATTAGAAATCTAAGCCTAGAGTTTCATTTTAGGATAGAAGAGAGGCTGCTCCAGTACATTTCAGGGTCAAGGAAGGGAAATAAATTGTGGATGAGCCTCTTGTTAGTGGGAAAACAGTATTTGTCTTCCCTTCTCACCTTTTGCTTTTCTCTCTTTATCCCTATTTATTCACTTAATTTTTCCTTTCTGCCTTAGGTTCTGACTTTTCTGCCTTCTTTTCTCTTCCCCACCTTTCTGTATCTTTTGATGGGTTGCCTGTTCTTTGGTATAAATACCTTTTGATTAGCTGATCCTGATACAGGAAGAGTCTCATCCAGCTTTGCCTCTGTGTTTTTCCAGACTTTACTTCCCGGTAGTAGTATTCATGGACCCTATGCATCAACCAAACCAAATTACTCAACCCACTGGTATTTTATTCTTTTCTCACTTCTCCACTGTTCCAATCCCACCTGTCCCTTCCAGGCCTACTACTTCCTCTGGTAAGTTTTCCTGATTCTCAACTTCCTTTCTGCTGCCTTCTGCGCCACGTCCCAACTCCCATAGCTCTTCGCACCTCACTGATCACTTTACTTGAGTTATTTATGTCTGTGTTTTACTTTTGAGAAACTCTGTGTTTGATGACATGATTGCTGTGTCATTCATTCTCATTTGCCCAGTGGCTCAGTCCAGTCCTTGCAACACTTGTTGAGTGAATGACTAGGCCTGCTTTATCGCTTATGTTGAGCCAGTTTGTGGTTGCCTATTTTTCATTTCTGCCAATGAGGACAAGTTGCCAAATAGTTCTGGCTTAGGTAGTGGCCCTCAGTTCTCAGTTGTAAGATTGAAAGTTCTCTTCATAAGATTGAAAATCTGTAGATGGATTTGAGGAGCCACTGAAGGATCGAGAAGGGTACTCTGAGTCTTTTTTGTGGTTTCTCTGGCCGGTGGCATGCCAGGGGCTGGAAAGGTGGGAAGACAGTTATATGTTCTGAGAAATCCATTGAAGTTGACCCAGCTGTAGCTGATAATAGAAAGATTTAGAAGCCTCCATCAGACTAATTAAATTGAGGTGGAGCATGTAAAGTCTAAATGAATGCAGAGAGTCTGAAAGCCAGAACTTGAACTCAGTAAAGGCATTTTGGGGATTATGTCCTGACAACATGACATCAACAGACCATTTTACTATGCACCGCACTGAAACAAGGACAGAGACGAATTGGTGCCTGTCAATAGCGAGTGGTGAAGACGGGGAAGGAACCATTCCCAGTGAGGAATGGCTGAAGAAACTGGTGATGTTTTAGACTTGGGAAGGACAGGAGAACTGTCTGAAATAGTTCAAGCACTGTCAAGTTAAAGTGGAGCTCTTCTTATATGTCTCTTGGTTGTAAGCTGCAGAAAATAAGATTTTAGGTCCAAATATAAGAAAGAACTTAACAGAGCTGTCTAAAGAAGTAATGAGTTGACTTGACAGTATTAAGTTCCCTGAAAGACCACTAGACTAGAGATTCTAAAGGTAGCTAGAAGTAGTAACACACATTGCCCCACTCTCCTGTCTTGTGCCCTTGGCTGGTATTGCTAATGGTTCATGACCTTTTTTTCACCTCTTAGTCTTAAAGGCCTAAATTCATTCTCAGGACAGCACTATTAAATTGGAATTGGCCTATAAATTGAAATCTTCTTCCCATGCCTGGACTAGGTGATGTTTACAGTCTCTTAAAACTGTGAAAGGGCTTCCCTGGTGGCACAGTGGTTGAGAGTCTGCCTGCCGATGCAGGGGACACGGGTTCGTGCCCCGGTCCGGGAAGATCCCACATGCCGTGGAGCGGCTGGGCCCGTGAGCCATGGCCGCTGAGCCTGCGCGTCCGAAGCCTGTGCTCCGCAACGGGAGAGGCCACAACAGTGAGAGGCCAGCATACTGCAAAAAAAACCAAAAAACAAAAAAAAACAAACTGTGAAAAACTACAATTCTAAGATTTGTAAGTCCCCTGTGATAGCAAACCCATGGAGTTTATTTCTTTTTTAAAGTATCACTAACAGATAATGAACACACACACACATATACACACACACAAAATCATTGTCATACTAAATAAAATTCACAATAATTCCTCAGTATCACCTAATATACAGTGCATATTCAATTTTATTTTGTCCCAATAGTTTCAGAAATGCCTTTTCACAGTTGGGTTGTCCCTGTGTTGATTATCTTAATGCATCTATTTTATATAAAAAAAAAGATTTTGCCAAGCAGTTAATGTTTATTATTTGCCATAATAGGATCTGGCCCAAGTATATTGGTGCATTTTGCTTACTCTCTGCAGTTCCAGGGAAAGAAGGGATGATGTGTGCATCTACTAGAATAAATCTTGAGATGAAAACTAAGCTCAGTGAGCAAAGTACTTAAAGTGAAAAAAGGGGAGAAAAGCATTAAAGCTGTGGTTCTTGACTACGGGCGTTAATTCAGGGGATGGTGGCCTGCTATTCTTAAGATCCAAGTGAGAAAAAAGAAACTGTATCAACAACATTGTATGATGAGGGGATTTTTTTAAATAAATAGGACAAATTATCAATAGTAAATTTATAATTTGTTCTCATGTGTGTGTTGCTATACCTACAAAAAATACACCATACATAGTTACAAAAAATTTTTTTCATGATTATGACTTTTAAGATCTACTTTCTTAGCAACTTTAAAATGTGCAATACAGTATTATTAACTATGGGTACCATGCTGTACATTACATCCGCATGACTTATTTATTTTATAACTGGAAATTTGCGTTATTTCTTTTAAAAATAGAATATATTTTTTGAATCCATCCAGAAGGCTGCAATCTGACTCTACCTAAAGAACTTTGAGTGATAAATTTAATGTCCTCTCTAAACTTTTCTCAGCTTCATTCTATCATGTCATGAGAACATGAGAACTACAAACTGTAGAGCACAGGCTTTTTTAAAAATTTTGTGGTATACGGGCCTCTCACTGTTGTGGCCTCTCCGGTTGGGAGCACAGGCTCCGGATGCACAGGCCCAGCGGCCATGGCTCACGGGACCAACTGCTCTGTGGCACCCGGGATCCTCCCAGACCGGGGCATGAACCCGCACCCCCTGCATCGGCAGGCGGACTCTCAACCACTGCACCACCAGGGAAGCCCGAGCATGGGCTTTTAAACTTCTAGATTTTTGTGTATTTTCCCTCACCTACATATATCTTACTTGATTTTTTCTTTTTTAATGAGGAATTTGATATGGGGATAAAGACTTGAGGTGTTTTGTTAGCTTAGAGACCTGTACACCCTCTAAATTAGACCTAAATCAGAAACTGCTTGGAGTAAGGAGGCTGCAAGCCAGGGTCGGGGGACAACCCCCAAAGCAAAGTCCCATCAATATAGAAGCACACTGTCACTGGGGGTGATGACCCTCTCAACTCTCACTGAATGTTCCTGCACAAGAATGCAGGCGCAGCGTGGCCCAGACTTAAGTTTTTAAGAGAAAATACAGGAAATCTCTAAATTGTTAAATGTTGGTTCCAAAAAAATGATCCAACATCATTCAGGCCAAAGAAAACACATCTGTGGGCCAAATCCAGCTTGCCGGCCACCGTTTTGCTAACTGTGGATGAGATCAGCAAATATTTAGCAGTTAAGGTTTCTCTGGCCACCTGCATCTGGAAATCTAAAGCATGGTCCTGAAGCAGAGGGTCCGGGGTTCTGGGGAGAGCAGTGACCTGTGTTCTGCAAGCCTGGACAGCACTTCTGGCTCCCTGGCCCATGGGTAGGCTGGCAGCCCCTTCACAGCTCTGGGAGGGGTGCTTTTTGTCCTGAGGGTAGGTGCCCATCTCTCAGCGTATGCCAGGCAATACTGTCACCCTGCTCCTTGTTGGACCACTGCCCAGGATGTGGGGCTGTGGTTTGGAAGCCATGACCTACGTCCTGTAGAGAATGATTCATGAACTACAGACGGCTCTGAGCAAGCTGCAGCGATGTGGCTTCAGGGCATTTACAATGTGTGAAGGCAGGTCTGGTTAGCATCATTCCTAATTGTCCTTCGGGACACTTAGCAGCTGAGGCCCCATTTCTCCAGCACTGGCCTTCCTCTGGGAAAGAGAAATCTTATAAGGGTATTCGACGTGCAACCTCCAGATAGTAGAGATGGGTATTTTGGAGCTATGGAAAAATTCCAAGTATAATGGCATTAGTATTATTTTACAGTTGCTAGACATTTTTACAGCACAAAAAACTCTTGAATTAAAAGATCTACTTTGTAAATAGCTTGAAAATGTGAACATCTTTGGGATAAAGGGTTATGGTTTTCCACGTTAGCTGTTAAGTTTGGGGGAAGGATGAAAATGTGAATAAATGAGCTACATCATTCTCAGATGGAAAGAAGACTCACTTGTTAGAAATTAATGTATAAATTCAGTGCATTTGATTTGGGTGGGAAGACTTGGATTGGGGAAGCTTGACAAGATCATTCTAAACTTTATCCAGAGGAATAAATATATGAGGAAACTCTTGAAAAAGAAAATCGGTGAGGAGAGAATTTCACCAAATATAGTAAAACAAATTACAAAAGTATAGAAATTAAAACAATGTGTTACTGGCATAGGAATAGACAATCAAATCAGTGAAGCAGATATCGTGAGTCCAGAATTAGACTCAAGTGTATATGGTCATTTGGTATACAATAAAGGAAGCATTTGAAACTACTAGAATGAAATGGATTATTTAATAAATGGTGTTGAGACAACTGGCTGGTAAAAAGCTGAATCCTTCCCTAATTTCTTATACCAAGATAAATTCTAGAGGTAGAAAATAAAAAGATGAAAGTAATGGAATACAAGGGGGGAAATACTTTTTTAATCCTGGTGTGAGGGAGGACTTTCTAAGCATAATAGCAAAGATAAACATCATAATGGAAAAGATATCTTTGAATATATAAAGACTGTAAACTTCTATATATTAAATCTCCATAAACAAGGTTAAAAGATAAACTAAAGGTATGTACAATATATGTGAAAAGTGTTAATGTTCCTAATATATATAAAGAACTCTTGCAAATTATTTAGGAAAAGATAAACACCCAAATAGAGAAACGGGCAAAGAATATGCAGAGGCCACTCACCAAAGAGGCTGTAGATAGCCAACACGTATATGAAGGGGTGTCCAGTCTCAATCTCACCTGAGATCTAAGAATTCATATGATAGCCATACGGTGCCATTATTTACTTGTCAAATCAGCAAAGATGGAAATAAGATCTCAAGGAGGGTGTAGACAAAGGGACACTTTGATGCCTTTTTGGGGAAAGTGTGATTTGTACTAGCCTTTGGAGGACAGTTTGACATCTATATCAACATTCAACAGAGTATATCCCTTGACAGAGCAGTACCATGCTGGGGAATTTACTCTAAGGGAAATCACTGGACAACTATATATACAAAAAATGCTTGTTGCTATGTGATTTATAATAACAGGAGATTAGAAATTACCAGTAGTTTATTTCTGAAATATGTTATAGTATATCCATATGTGATAATATCATACTACCTTTAAAAAGGGTGATTTGTATCAATTTTTACCTGTTACATATATTTATTGATGGGTAAGATCTTCAAGGTCTTTTTTTTTTTGGCTGTATTGGGTCTTCGTTGCTGTACACGGGCTTTTCTCTAATTGCAGCGAGCAGGGGCTACTCTTCCTTGTAGTGTGCAGGCTTCTCAATGCGGTGGCTTCTCTTGTGGAGCACGGGCTCTAGGTGCATGGGCTTCAATAGTTGTGGCATGCAGGCTCAGTAGTTGCGGTTCACGGGCTCTAGAGCACTGGCTCAGTAGTTGTGGTGCATGGGCTTAGTTGCTCCGCGGCATGTGGGATCTTCCCGGACCAGAGATCGAACCGGTGTCCCCTGTGTTGGCAGGCAGATTCTTAACCACTGCACCACCAGGGAAGTCCCTCAAGATATATTTTTGAGCAAAACAGCCAGTTGCTAAGCAGCATATGTCATGTGTGCATATAAGTTTAAGAAAAGGTCCAAAAAGTTAATTATGGTTGAATCTGGGTAGTAGGATTTCCGCTTTTTTCTTTATTCCTTTATGTGTTATTAAGATTTTTTTACACTGACCAAGTATTGTGTTGATAAATGATAAAGACTAATACATTTATATCAAGAAGCCACATGCACAAGAAAGCCAACAAACCAGGTTCCAAAGTTGTTCATATTCAGTATAAGGATATGACTGCTAAAATGCACTTGTTATATTTGTTTGAATAAGTATAGAGCATACTTCAATGGTGTGGTACTTACTACCCATAGTAATAAGCAGAGAGGTGCTCCCACATTTTATTACATTACAGGGGCCTTTCTCGTGGTGGTGGGAGATGTTGGCATCTCAGTAGAGTCCTTTTCTTTTACCATCATGCTTTCTTCTTTGGAGGAATTTCAGGGGGGACCCCATTCATCGGCATTTAAGACTGGAAGTGTGTATGAGTGAGATTCTAGAGGGCAATATCATATAATTTCATGTCTTTTTACTTAGGTTTATGAACCACATGTCATATCATAACTTATGGAAAAATAATTTTGATTGCTAGTTTTGATTAGGGTAAAAATCAAGTAAAAGTTTCCAGGTGCTTTTTGGGCTTCTTTATTTTCTAATTTCTTTTATAATTAGAATATACCTTAATCAGAAAAAAACATTTAAAGCTTTGTTGAAAAGAGGTAACTCATATTTAAAATGAATTGGGCAGAGATAACCACATGCCCAGATCATTCTTAAGAGATATGCGCAAATTAAAAGGATATAACATATGTTTTAGATCAATTAGTTGTGTCAGCTGTGATTTTTACCAAGGAAATATTGCTTTTGGTTTCAAATGTTAAATAACTATATAATTATGACAGCCAGAGGACTTTCCATTTGTAGTTTAATAGATGTATTATCATTGCAACTGACTTTCAAAGAAATGCAAAGAGCTTAAATGTATGTTTTATTTAATTAGGGTGGAAGCCTGGGGGGCTGGGTGGGACTTTTTTCCCCAGGAGGTTGCATAGCTGGTTGTAGTCAAGTCAGTTGCCAACTTTCTGCTTCAAGAGATGTTCCTGGCAGTCAGTCTAGGGCAGCTATGGGTTTCTTGCTATGTCCTTTCCAAAGTCACCCTGAGTGTAACACAGGCCACATTCTCCTTCTTCTTCAGCCCCTTCCTAAACTCCTTCCTGGCTTTCCTACTCCAGCATGCACCTGATCAGAATTTTTGATGTAACACCTTCACAACCAACCCTTATATGTCCCTGCTTGATATACTTTATGTGTTGGTACATAATCCCTATCAGTCACACCAAAATGCAACTGTGGTGTAGGGAAAAGAGTACTAAGTTTAGCTCAGAGGCAGAAGCCTTGGGTTCTGTGTGTTTCTGAGTCAATTAATCTACTCTGGGCTCAGTTCCCTGTCTATAAAATGAGTATGATAACAAACTTTTTATAAGGTTTTGGTTGGAGAGATGCTATGTGTATATCTGTTAGGATTAGATTTGGCTGCATTAGAGAGAAAATAGATGATAGTAAAATGGTAGCTTGTAGTAAAATAAAAGCTTATTTCACTAAAATATAGTGGTTTTGAATAAAATAGAAGTTTATTTATCTCCTCTGTGCAAGTACAGAGATAGACTGTCCAAGACTAGCGTGGTACAGTCATACCTCAGAGATACTGCGGGTTTGGTTTCAGATCACTGCAATAAACTGAGTATCACAATAAAGCAAATCACATACATTTTTTGGTTTCCCAGTGCATATAAAAGTTATGTTTACATTATAATGTAGTCTATTAAGTGTGCAATAGCATTACATCTAAAAAGCAATGTACATACCTTAATAAAAAATACTTTATTGCTAAAAAGTGCTTAACCATCATCTGAGCCTTCAGCGAGTCATAATGTTTTTGCAGTAGTAACATCAAAGATCACTGATCACAGTTCACCGTTACAAATATAATAATAATGGCAGGGCTTCCCTGGTGGCGCAGTGGTCGAGAGTCTGCCTGACGATGCAGGGGACACGGGTTCGTGCCCCGGTCCGGGAAGATCCCACATGCCGCAGAGCAGCTGGGCCTGTGAGCCATGGCTGCTGAGCCTGCGCGTCCAGAGCCTGTGCTCCGCAACGGGAGAGGCCACAACTGTGAGAGGCCCGTGTAAGACAAAAAAAAAAAAAAAAAAAAAAAAAAACCCATAATAATGGCAAACTTTCAAAATATTGCAAGAATTGCCAAAATGTGACACAGAGACATGAAGTGGGCAAATGCTGCTGGAAGAATGGCACCAATAGACCTGCTCAACTCAAAGTTGCCACAGACCTTCAATTTGTAAAAAAAAAAAAAAAACAAAAAACAAAAAAAACAGCTCAGTATCTGAAAAATGCAATAAAGCAAAGCACAATGAAACAAGGTTTGCCTGTACTCAATGATGGTAGGAGCTAGTCTTTGTCTCCTTTTGTGCTGCCATCCTTGGTAGGTGGCTTCCATCTCATTGTCCAAAATGTCCACTTAAGCTCCAGCCATCACATCCAAATTCCAGATAGCAGGAAGGTGGAGGAAGGGACCCCCACCCCACCCCAAGGACACTTCCACTAAGGAAATGATTGCTTATGTATTGTCTAGAACCTCATCATATGTTCATGTACCTGGCTAAAAATAATTGTTTTTTATAAAAGAGAGAGAGATGTTGGGGCAAACCAACAGTCTTTGCCATGACCTTTGAAAGACTTTTGTGACCTGGGAAATACTCTGAGTCCAAAAAAGACTACATTATTTATGTAATATGACTGTGAGGCAACAGCATATACATTCATCCATTCACCAAATATTTATTAAATACCTGCTAGAGGTGTAGCACTAGAGCTGACACCCCATATGCTTTCTCACATTTTCTTAGTTAGTTTATGTTATTTCCAAAAAAGGGTTTGAGAGATCCATGTAGCTATGATTCCCTCCCCTCCTCCCGCTTTGCTGTGCATGTGGGAACAAAACATCACTAAGATATCATATTCCTCTATTTGGGAGAAGGGAAGGAGAAGGGTGACATTGGAGCATGTTGTAAATGGCAGCTCTCTAGCTCACCAGTACAGACACTGTGTGTTTTCCCCTCCAGCTCTCAGAGGTCCCGTCTTATGTCATCAATGCTTCATGTTGCTTTACATCTTGTGTCCCTACTTACTTTGTGTATATGCCTTTCCCTCTATTTAAAACAGATGTGCTGGATTGTCTCGTTATCATCTGCCCTCTCCCTTTCAAACAGGGAACACTCTGTGTTTGAACAAGCCTTTGTTTTATTTGGGAGGCAAAGATGGATGGAGGGATGGATAGATAGATCAATTAGTGGGCAGGTGGGTGGATGGGTATGCAAGCAAGCATGCATAACCTAAAGGCCGGGCAGCATTGTCCAGTACTGGGGTTATTACTGTTCTCGGGGGACCCCGATATGTGCAGGATCCCTAAGGAAATAGTATCTGCAGTCACAGGCCCAAGATACTCCATTTGGAAAGGATTTGGAAATGTCTGACATCCTTCCTTGTAATCTTTCAAGAATTGACAGTAGTGGGCTTTTTTTTTTTTTTTAATCTTCTTGTTTCTTTTATTATGAAAAATTTCAAACATTCAGAAAACAACCACGAGCCCACTACTGAAATGGAACAAATGTTAACATTTTGCCATATTTACTTAAAAAAACAAAATGAAATTTTATAGCTGTGGAGTTTTCCTCATATAAACACATGCTCCTTGTGTCATTCATGTCTTTGCATTAGCACCACCTTATCTGAGACACCGTCCCCGAACTTCCTTTTTAAAAGAGCCTCCCTCCATCAGCCTCTAACCTCTCTTGCTAGCACTTTCACCGCCCGACATATACAGTGCATTTTTCTGTCTTCTGTCTGTCTCCCTCCTAGCATGTCTCCTCCGTGAGAGCTGGGACATGGCTTTGTTCCCATTGAATCGCCCTCATCTGGCATCAACTAGGATCAAATGAACAGAGATGAAGCCTCTTTTAGGCTTCCTGACCCATCATCTCCCTCCATGTCTCTCTCCCCAGGGGGAACCACTGTCCTGAAGTTTAAATACCCTTCCCATCCTTGTCTTTATATACTCTAATTTTATTTATACCTTTAAATCTCTGTGTGTGCATGTGTGTACATAGATGCCAAAACAATAGATGGTGTTGTGTATCTTTAAATACATTAACTAAGCAAGCTGTTTATATAACAGCTTGCTTAGTTGCTTTTTCTGTAAGTAACTTGCTTTTTTCTCTGTAACTTGCTTTTTCTTGTTTGACATTATGTGTTTGAGATTTATCTATGTGGATACATGCCCACAAGAATTTACTTCATATATTTCATATTCCTACAATATTCCTTATAGGATTTTATCACAGTGGGCCCACAGCCTTTTAATAATGGCTATATTACCCTTCTTTTGTCAGGGGCTCTCTGAATCTGATCTGTGGTAACAATTGTACAAATCCTAGAAATGGGCTAAAAAATTAAGATGGTAAATTTTGTTATGTGTATTTTACCACAATTTTTTAAATTTTAAAAAAACTTATTAAATTATACCTTTAGGAAAAAATAAGTTAGAAGGGGGACCAATAAGGCTTGTACTCTTTGTAAAAGTGAAATCATTGTTAATGGTAATCTTAGAGACTTAATTTTACTCACCGTTGAATACATTTAATTATAACAGTAGCTTTTTCAAGGAATTGTGACTTTGTTCTTTGTACCTTAGAAACTAGAATTCCCTCAAAGAAGACATACAAATGACCAACAAGTACATGAAAAGGTGGTCAACATTACTAATCAGGGAAGTGAAAATCAAAACCACAATGAGATATCACCTCACACCTGTTAGAATGGCTATTATCAAAAAGACCAGGGCTTCCCTGGTGGCGCAGTGGTTGGGAGTCCGCCTGCCGATGCAGGGGACACGGGTTCGTGCCCCGGTCTGGGAGGATCCCACATGCCGCGGAGCGGCTGGGCCCGTGAGCCATGGCCGCCGGGCCTGCGCATCCGGAGCCTGTGCTCCGCAACGGGAGAGGCCCGCGTACCGCAAAAAAAAAAAAAAAAAAAAAAAAAAGACCAGAGGTAACAAATGCGGAAGAGGATGTGGAGAACAGGGAACCAACCCTTCTATACTGTTGGAGGGAATGTAAGCAGGTGCAGCTGCTATGGAAAACAGTATAGAGGTTCCTCAGAAAATTAAAAATAGACCTATCATATGATCCAGCAATTCCATTTCTGGGTATATATCCAGAGGAAAAGAAATCATTGTCTTGAAGAGACCTCTGCACTCCCATGTTCATAGCAGCATTATTTACAGTAGCCAAGGTGTAGAAACAAACTTAGTATCCGTGGATGGGTGGATGGATAAAGAAAACATGGTATATATGTACATTGGAATCTTATTCAGCCTTAAAAAAGAAAGAAATCCTGTCATTTGCAATAACATGGATGAACCTGGAGGACATTATGCTAAGTGCAATAAACTAGGTAGAGAAAGACAAATACCACAGGGTATCACTTAGATGTGGAATACAAAAAAAAGGTAAATATGTGAGGTGATAGATGTGTTAATTAACTTGATGGGAGAATCTTTTCACAATATATATCTATATCAAATCATCTCATTGTATATTTCAAATATCTAAATTTTTGTCAATTATATCTCAATGAAGCTGGAAAAAAAATAGAATTCCCTCAGAGATAAATCACATATTTCAGTATATAGTTCTCCCATATTAGAGAACCTTTAATGGTTTTTCTCCTAAGGAGAGAAACTTGAGAACAAATATATTGAGTTGCCCTAAAGTAATATTCAGGATTCTTGGCTTTGGTCAAGATTCTAAATGTCAGGGAAGTCTGTTTTTGCAACAGCATGACAACTTGACTTCACACATCGGTACAGATTAACTGAGTGCCTGGGTTTTCTTGAAGACACATTCAAATATTCTCTTTCCAAGCTTCCTATTAAAAGCAGACTTGTTAGAGGACAAAGCTTTATTTATAAAGCCATTTTGCAGATATAATTATAGGTACAATTGGAAAAGTTAAGGAAGATTTATCACCCATAATTTTGAATAATGACTCAGTAGACCTTGGCTAAATGTGAAACTGTTCTAGAAAGATCACACGATTGACCCTGTTTTTCATTTTGCTCATAAAAATCCATCTGGGCTGTCCCATGAATGTCTTGTTTCTACAGATACAGTCAGATTTAATGAGCTATTTATCAGTTTCAAAAACAGGTCCTGTTACTGCATTTCTTAAATTCGATTGGTATATTTCCCCAAACCCTACTAAACTTGAATACTTAAAAACACTATTTAGGGCTTCCCTGGTGGCGCGGTGATTGAGAATCCGTCTGCCGATGCAGGAGACATGGGTTCGTGCCCCGGTCCGGGAAGATCCCACATGCCGCGGAGCAACTGGGCCCGTGAGCCATGGCCGCTGAGCCTGCGCGTCCGGAGCCTGTGCTCCGCAACGGGAGAGGCCACAGCAGTGAGAGGCCCACATACTGCAAAAAAAAAAAAAAAAACACTATTTAAAACATATTTGGTAGTTAAATTAACTATCTAACCGTGGCTGTTTCACTTCAGTTCAATCAGCAGATGTTTATTGAGCATCTACCATGTTCCCAGCACTGTGCCAGGGCTAGGACTATAAGGTGAATACAACAGGGTTCTGGTCCTCCTGGACCACATAATCAGGTGGCTGAGACAGATATTTATCCAAGTTATCAAAGGAAATGGTCAATGCTACAATAGAAGTAGAATTGTCCTGTTACTCCACGCTCCCTGTGTGGCCAGGACTCTTAGAGCAATAGATTACTACCCTCAGCAACAGTGCCAGGAAGTGCATGGCAGGTGTGAAGGTGGTGATGAGGGGAGAGCTTTTAAACCTATCCACCATCTTCATCAACTTCCTTCTCCAAGCTGCCAATAATAATAATGACAGTTGATCTTTTCTCAATCTTATATAAAGTATGACTAAAAACATCTTTAGAAACTTTTCTTTTATTGAATTAAAGATAGACTTTATTTTTATTATTTTATTTTATTTTTAACATCTTTATTTGAGTATAACTGTTTTACAATGGTGTGTTAGTTTCTGCTTTACGACAAAGTGAATCAGTTATACATATACATATGTTCCCATATCTCTTCCCTCTTGCCTCACCCTCCCTCCCACCCTCCCTATCCCACCCCTCTAGGTGGTCACAAAGCACAGAGGTGATCTCCCT
Source organism: Kogia breviceps (assembly GCF_026419965.1). Taxonomy (NCBI): domain Eukaryota; kingdom Metazoa; phylum Chordata; class Mammalia; order Artiodactyla; family Physeteridae; genus Kogia; species Kogia breviceps. The sequence goes on along the minus strand of NC_081311.1, from coordinate 164,117,569 downwards.
GTGCTATGCGGCAGCTTCCCACTAGCTATCTAATTTACATTTGATAGTGTATATATGTCCCTGCCACTCTCTCAGTTCGTCACAGCTTACCCTTCCCCCTCCCCATATCCTCAAGTCCATGCTCTAGTAGGTCTGTGTTTTACTCCCGTCCTACCACTAATCTCTTCATGACATTTTTTTTTCTTAGATTCCATATATATGTGTTAGCATACAGTATTTGTTTTTCTCCTTCTGACTTACTTCACTGTGTATGACAGACTCCAGGTCTATCAATCTCATTACGAATAACTCAGTTTCATTTCTTTTTATGGCTGAGTAATATTCCATTGTATATATGTGCCACATCTTCTTTATCCATTCATCTGTTGATGGACACTTAGGTTCCTTCCATGTCCTGGCTATCGTAAATAGAGCTGCAATAAACATTTTGGTACATGACTCTTTTTGAATTACGGTTTTCTCAGGGTATATGCCTAGTAGTGGGATTGTGGGGTCATATGGTAGTTCTATTTGTAGTTTTTTAAGGAACCTCCATACTGTTCTCCATAGTGGCTGTATCAATTTACATTCCCACCAGCAGTGCAAGAGTGTTCCCTTTTCTCCACACCCTCTCCAGCATTTATTGTCTCTAGAGTTTTTGATGATGGCCAATCTGACCGGTGTGAGTTGATATCTCATTGTAGTTTTGATTTGCATTTCTCTAATGATTAATGATGTTGAGCATTCTTTCATGTGTTTGTTGGCAATCTGTATATCTTCTTTGGAGAAATGTCTATCTAGTTCTTCTGCCCATTTTTGGATTGGGTTGTTTGTTTTTTTGTTATTGAGCTGCCTGAGTTGCTTATAAATTTTGGATATTAATCCTTTGTCAGTTGCTTCATTTGCAAATATTTTCTCCCATTCTGAGGGTTGTCTTTTGCTCTTGTTTATGGTATCCTTTGCCGTGCAAAAACTTTTAAGTTTCATTAGGTCCCATTTGTTTATTTTTGTTTTTATTTCCATTTCTCTAGGAGATGGGTCAAAAAGGATCTTGCTGTGATTTATGTCATAGAGTGTTCTGCCTATGTTTTCCTCTAAGAGTTTGATAGTGTCTGGCCTTACATTTAGGTCTTTAACCCATTTTGAGTTTATTTTTGTGTGTGGTGTTAGGGAGTGTTCTACTTTTATACTTTTACATGTAGCTGTCCAGTTTTCCCAGCACCACTTATTGAAGAGGCTGTCTTTTCTCCACTGTATATCCTTCTCTCCTTTATCAAAGATAAGGTGACCATATGTGTGTGGGGTTATCTCTGGGCTTTCTATCCTGTTCCATTGATCTATATTTCTGTTCTTGTGCCAGTACCATACTGTCTTGATTACTGTAGCCTTGTAGTATAGTCTGAAGTCAGGGAGCCTGATTCCTCCAGCTCCATTTTTTGTTCTCAAGATTGCTTTGGCTATTCGGGGTCTTTTGTGTTTCCATACAAATTGTGAAATTTTTTGTTCTAGTTCTGTAAAAAATGCCAGTGGTAATTTGATAGGGATCGCATTGAATCTGTAGATTGCTTTGGGTAGTAGAGTCATTTTCACAATGTTGATTCTTCCAATCCAAGAACATGGTATATTTCTCCACCTATTTGTATCATCTTTAATTTCTTTCATCAGTGTCTTATAGTTTTCTGCATACAAGTCTTTTGTCTCCTTAGGTAGGTTTATTCCTAGATATTTTATTCTTTTTGTTGCAATGGTAAATAGGAGTGTTTTCTTAATTTCCCTCTCCGATTTTTCATCATTAGTGTATAAGAATGCCAGAGATTTCTGTGCATTAATTTTGTATCCTGCTACTTTACCAAATTCATTGATTAGTTCTAGTAGTTTTCTGGTAGCATCCTTAGTATTCTCTATGTATAGTATCATGTCATCTGCAAACAGTGACAGCTTTACTTCTTCTTTTCCTATTTGGATTCCTTTTATTTCTTTTTTTTCTCTGATTGCTGTGGCTAGAACTTCCAAAAAGACTTTATTTTTAATAGCAGTTTCAGGTTCACAGCAAAATGGAGCAGAGGATACCCTCTGTCCCCACATATGCACAGCCTCTCTCACTGTCAACATTCCTGGACAGAGTAGTACATTTGTTACAGTCTGTGAGCCTGCACTGACATTCCCCTCAAAGTCCACAGTTTACCTTAATATTTACTCATGGTGTGGTTCATTCTGTAGGTTTTGACTAATGTATAAGGACATGTATCTGCAGTTATAGTATCATATAGAACAGTTTCACTATTCCCCCAATCCTCTGTGCTCTGCCTATTCATCCCTCCCTGTCTCTGTTTTATTGAACTTTACATATAACCTAAGTAAGAACAGTTGGCCTGAAATGCAAAAGCGGCTCCAACTAGACTGTCACACCAAAGCCCTCCCAAGCACATTCTGGAGTCACTGCTATGTTACTTCCTTTGGTCATCCACGCCTCTACGTGAGAGCTGCTGTGTTTAGCGCAAATGCTCACAGTTTATGTTGGAGTCTGTGGCATTAAATTCTGTGGTTTCAAAACCATTGAATGTGGTAGATGTGTTCATGGTCAACTTTTTGTTCACCATCCTCCCTTTCCCATCACACTTTGACCACCCTTGTCTTTATAAAAAGGTTGGAAGGGCTTCCCAGGTGGTGCAGTGGTTGAGAGTCCGCTTGCCGATGCAGGGGACATGGGCTCGTGCCCCTGTCTGGAAAGATCCCACGTGCCGCGGAACGGCTAGGCCCGTGAGCCATGGCCGCTGGGCCCGCGCGTCTGGAGCCTGTGCTCCGCAATGGGAGAGGCGACAGCAGTGAAAGGCCCGCGTACCACAAAAAAAAAACACACCCCAAAAAACCAAAACAAACAAACAAACAAAAAAATGTCGGAAGTGTCCAAACAGAATCAACTTTGTACTGCTGAGGGTTAGGGGTCTTCTGTACTCCAAATGTCTGATTACAGTATAAACAGACCTATTTGCTTTTAGGGAAGCAAATGTTTTCTGTGTCCAACTGAGCTTGTAAAATTTCATTAAGAAGCTAATCATTAGCCCTGATTAAGTAAACACTGGATGTTTGGCCTGAATATTTTAACTTCCTATTTCCAGGCTGGCTTAGCCTTCTCAAGGTTACTGATGGTCAGCTGGCAACCATAATTTTTCAGTCACCTGTGCAGTTTTCCACTCCATCATCAGAGAATCTCCTCCCCTCCCCCATTCAACTGGGGAAGAAAACCAGGGCTCTCCTAGAGTCCCAGACATGAAGCTGGTTCTCTGATGCTCATTAGAGGATTTTTTTTTTTTAACATCTTTACTGGAGTATAATTGCTTTACAATGGTGTGTTAGTTTCTGCTGTATAACAAAGTCAATCAGCTATACGTATACATATATCCCCATATCTCCTCTCTCTTGCGTCTCCCTCCCACCCTCCCTATCCCGCCCCTCTAGGTGGTCACAAAGCACCGAGCTGATCTCCCTGTGCTATGCGGCTGCTTCCCTCTAGCTATCTGTTTTACATTTGGTAGTGTATATATGTCCATGCCACTCTCTTACTTCGTCCCCGCTTACCCTTCCCCCTCCCCTGTCCTCACATCCATTCTTTGTGTCTGTGTCTTTATTCCTGTCCTGCCCCTAGGTTCTTCAGAACCTTTTTTTTTTTTTTTCTCTTGCAATTGAAGTAGTGAATCTCATTGCTGCCTGCTCCAGTGCAGGACAAGAGACTAAGCTCTGCTCTCTTTCTTATTCAACTTGAAATTGCCACCATTTCTATCCCTCCATATTTGCCTTTATAAACATTTCAGGCTTTAACAAAGATCAGATTTCCTTTTACTGGTACTTACAAATCAGTAGGAAGATGTGCTTAATATTACGCTTTTATTTTCAAATCTAGGAAAGAGCATAAAAGATAAAGATGCAAAAAGCTTAAAGCAGTTAGCGCCAGTAGTGACTCAGACATTATTAATATCGCTGTGGGCACAAGGAATTGGAATGGTGTTAGAACGATTTTCTCCGGGGAAGAATGCATCATGACAACATTTTCCAAAGTGTGTTTCTCAGAGGCCACAATATATTTGACTAGTGTTTAGAAGGGGAAAGAAAGGTATTTTGTGGCTAAATAAAATTGGAAGCACTTCTGCAAATTTCCTTGTTTTAGTGATTTACAATGTCTATTGCTATATTAAAGGCTCTGGGAATTCCTGCCATAAGGAAACCTGTTTAACTTTCTTCAACCCAGTGTTTCAAATTCATATGGCTTCAAATGCCTACTTTTTTTTTTTTTTTTTTTTTTTTTTGCGGTATGCGGGCCTCTTCACTGTTGTGGCCTCTCCCGTTGTGGAGCGCAGGCTCCGGACGCGCAGGCTCAGCGGCCATGGCTCACGGGCCCAGCCGCTCCGCGGCATGTGGGATCTTCCCAGACCGGGGCACGAACCCATGTCCCCTGCATCGGCAGGCGGATTCTCAACCACTGCGCCACCAGGGAAGCCCTTTTTTAAAAATTTTAATGTGACACTTGGAACCAACCCTCAGAGCCAATGGGATATACTTACACTTTGGGATATCATGTTGTAAAATGAGAGTCTCTGGAATAGTCTGTGGCAGTGGTTCTTGAACTTGAGTGTGCATTAGAATCCTGGAGGACTTGTTAAAATATAGGTTGCTGGGTCTCACCCCCATAGTTTCTGATTTGGGAGGTCCAGGGTGGGGCTTGAGAATCTCTTTTTCTAATAAGTTCCCAGGCAATGTTGTTGATGTTGGTTGGGGACCACACTTTGAGAACCACTAGTCCATGTTCAAACTGGAAGGAAACAAAAGTTATGGGAGATAGGGGTGGTACCACAGGTGCGCTGCTGTACAGTATACAACTTGGTGTACTCATACAAGATACACTGATCAAACCTGTTGTGTGTCAGGCACCATGCTAGATGCTGGAGATGATCCTTGCATTCAGGAGCTTACAGTATAGTGGAGAGATAGACAGTAAATGGGTAAAGGAAATGAGTCATAGGTCCATATGAATTGAGAAGATGACTGTGAAGGAAGCCAGCAGTGTATGTGCTATGATACTGAGTAAAAGGTGGTCGGGAAAGATCTCTCTGAGGTGGCAGGGACATTTCAGCTGAGACTGACCGTGAGAAACCGGGGGGCCATGAGAAGATGGGGATGATGTTTCAGTCTGGATAAAGCCACGAGCAAAGGCCCTGGGGGGGCGGTGGGGAGAGTAGCAAGTTCTGGGAATGGAAAGAAGGCCAGGATGGCTGGAGGACAGTGAGAGAGAGAGAGAGAGAGTATGGAAGAAGAAGAGGTTGGAGAGGAGACCAGGAAGGGCCGGGTCACTGGAGCTGAATGAGGCAGTTTGGGTTTAATTCTAAACGCGGAAGGTTCTGGTGACTGTGGTAAACAGTCACTCTGGGTGTTGTGTGAAGGAAGGATTGTCAGGGGGAGAGTAAAAGCTGTGAGACCAGCAGGAAGACCATAGCTGGAGTCAGGGTGGAGATGATTTGCCTGGGGTAGGGCAGTGGCGGTGGTCAGGCGGCCGCGTACTCATGAGCTCTAGGGGGTGCGACTCACAGGGATTACTTGTGGCTGTTAGTGGAGAGATGTGGATTGCTTCCCAGCATATCTCGGAGGTAGATCCTCCCGGGTTTGATGATGGATTAAGTTGTGAGGGGCAAGGAACAGACAGGTGCCAGGAATGACTCCTGAGCAACAGAGAAGGGGAAGAGCTACAGGAGGAGGAGCCAGTTCATTTCAGAAAGAGAGGAGGGACCTAAACAGTTACTTTTCAGGGCAACAGTGAAGTGACCACAGCCAATTATTCGGCACATATAGTAATTGGCTGTTTGCTGGTACACTAAAGAAGTGATATTGGGGTTTAATAAATACTCTTATTAGAGAGTTGCTCTATATGTTGTGTATCAATGGTTGCCTGGTAGCCCAGAATTAGAAAACAAATAAGGCCATTTAACACTAAGCATAATGTTGTCTTTCTCCAACAATTCAGAGAGCACTTCAGAACCTCACAGAGGCTGTTACTATTGCTGTGTAACAAACCACCTCACAGCTTAGTGGCATAAAACAGCCATTGTATTATGCTCGTGGATTTTGTGGGTTAAGAATTCAGACAGGGCACAGCGGGATAGCTTCTCTCTGTTCCATGGTGTCTGGGCTCAGCTGGAAAGACTTGTCAGCCGGGGAGACTTGACAGATGGGGGCTGGAATCATCTGGAGATGTCTTCACTCACGTGCCTGGCGGTTGATGTTGGATGTCGGCCTGAGCACCTCCACGTGGGCTCTCCACACGGCCTGGGCTTCCTCTCTTCTCGGCCCCTACACGATAGTTGAACTTCTGACGTGGCAGCTCGGGGCTCCAAAGGCGAGTCATCACTGCAAAGATCTTGAATGTTTCAATTATATGAGACAGGTTGCTGAATTCATGTTCTGTTTAATAGAATGCTAGATAAGAAAGAGATTGCCTTGCTTGCTTGCTGCCTCGGGGATAATTTGGGAGGAAGAGCCTGCTTTAGGGAAAGAGCTGGCTGTTTTGCATTAGAACAGATGACAGGGATATTCTCGCTTTGGCTGCGAGCCAGTCATGTGATAAACAAGTATTTTTTCCAGCCTCTTCTACTTGCCCAGCTCTCAGGGGTGAGGCAACCAAGCATAGTTCATGCTTATCGGATAATAAGAGAATGTTTATAAACTAGGACATATAAGAACTGGTTTGGAATGATTTGAAAACATTACCTGGATTCAGATTTCCCAAAACCTCTATTCATAGATCCATTCTGGTGAGTTTCATCCATGAAGTAGCAATGCACAATGCTTCCTTAGAAATTGTTCTTGATGTGGATCTTGGGTAGCCCTTGATGACTAGAAGACACCAGTCTGAGTTGGATGGTCTAACCCTAAGATAAAATCCTTGATCTAAGGCAGTAGATTCCAAAAAGGGGAGTATAGGCCTCCCAAGAAGTGTTCAAGATGATCCATTGAGGGCAATGGAATACCTACCTCTATTTCCTAAAAAAAAAAAAAAAAAAAAAATAATATATATTTTGTGTGCATCTTATAGAATATTAAATATGTAATGCATGTATGAAATTTATGATTGGTTAATTTAAAAAATAATTTTGTTTGTGCTCAAAAAGTTGTTTTTTGCTGATGGAGTACAGCTTAAAGGCGTGTTTTATCACATTTATTCCTTGTTGCTAATGCTTTTCAAACTTTATTATGCAAATCACCTAGAGAAACTTGATTTTTCTCAGCTCAGTGCAAGAGTGATTAGAATTTGGGGAATTGATTCACACTAAGCTCACAAGAGAATGATTTATCAACCAAAATGCCAAATTTATTAATTTCCAATAGCTGGAAAACTAGACCTATCATTGATACATGTTATGCTTTTATTCTTGGACAAAGTGATTTATCTCAGGATATGAAGTATCAGAAAGCTATGTGTCTTTTGGACACAGAACTGCATTTTCTGAGCTTCTCTAGTGTTTAGGGCTCTTCTTACATATGACCTCCTGGTTACCACTCTCTATTCCTAGCTCACCTGGCTCACAAGTGCTCACCCACAGGAAATGAGATGCAGCATGTGATCCACTCGCTGTGGTTGGTGTTCAGTCCACCTTTCTGGCACCCTGGCAATTATAGGTGCCTGTGGCAGCAGTCAGATTTTGTTCACCAAAGATGAAAAGCTTGTCTGGTCAGCTCCTCTGTCAGGTGACACCTCCCGCCATGTTGTCATATTTTGATTTCGTTCATCTGCTCCTGTGCATCTCCAGTCACAGAGTCTACTAGAGAGGATGTTTATCTGGCCCTTGGACATCTTGATTACCCTGGAATTTAGGAGAGACTGGGTGGGGCACCTTGTCCTCCCCCACCTCTGTCCCACCCTGACTTCTTTCCCTTTTCCCATTAGCCAACCAGAATGGGGGAAAGAGTAAAAACATGGATTACATAATACAGGCAACATTTGTTGAGTGCTAACCATATACTAGCAACTGTGCTTTATTAGCATCACTTTATTCCATCTCAAAAATTCCCATTTTACAGACAAAGAAATGGAGGGGTGGGGGGCAGGGAGGGGCGGGCTGCAGGGGGGTGACAGAATCCTGTGGCAGGCGACCTTCACCCTCCCATAGAAAGTTGCCTCTCCGAATAGGGACGACGTCATTACTGCACATGCCCACTGTGGAGGCAAAGCCTTCCCTTCCTTCTTCCACCAAGAGACCATGCTGCGGGGAAGGGCTCTCTAGAGAGCTGCTGTTCGGCTGGTGGAAGTGCCTGACCTGCCTGACCCCACAGCATGGCTCCCGAGAACCAGAACCGAGGGAAAGGGCTTCCTGTGTCAGGCCACCTGGGAACTCCAGGAACACAGCAGCCGTACTTCCTTCTCTCTTCCCCACACCCTTGACCTCGTGCTGCCAGAGAGGGGTCTGACACCCGACACAGCTGGTAGCATCTGAGGCCAGGCCTCCAGTGACCTGAGGAATGTGGAAAAGTCCCCGCTCAGCCAAGTTGGAAATCGAGTCGGTTCTCACCCCTGAATAAAATTTCCCTAGCAGCTCCGGTCCTAGTTGAGGGACATGGCTGGACTGGGATGTGGGTCCCCCAGTACACCTCAACCTTTTTGGGAAATCCTTCTGGGAAATTCTTGAGGGACCGAGAAGCGGTAGATACTACCTGTGACCCCACTTCCTTTACTTGTCCTTCATAAAGCACTTTGATGGACCCGCAGCCCCGCTGTAATCTCTTTAGCCCTCTCCTTTTAAGAAACAGTGTTGGTGTTCTCCATCACCAGCACCCCTCCCCAAGCACTGGGCCTGCACTGGTCTGTTAATAAAGGTGACTAGGGACTTCCCTGGTGGCGCAGTGGTTAAGACTCCTCACTTCCAATGCAGGGGGTCCAGGTTCGATCTCTGCTCAGGGAACTAGATCCCACACGCGTGCCGCAACTAAGAGTTCACAGGCCACAACCAAGGAGCCCATGTGCCACAACTATGGAGCTGGCGAGCCGCAACTAAGGAGCCCGCCTGCCGCAACTAAGACCTGGTGCAACCAAATAAATAATTTAAAAAAATATAAATTAAAAAGGTGACCAGCCCACGCCTTCTCCTTTCTATGCCTGTCCCAAACATCTAGATTTCCTATGCCTGGAACTATCCACACTAGTAGTTTCATTTTAATAGGAGCCTCTAATCATTTCATATACAGGTTTGGGTTAGCCAGAAACAAGGAAATAAATGTTCCACATTTTAAAAAAATTCAGTGTTGATCCCCTAGTTCTACAAGCCACTGGGTTCCCAGGAACTGGTATTTGTGGACTGGCTGTGGACATGAATGTCCCTCTCTAGGTCTTATTGTCTCACAGAAACCAGAACTGCACAGCTGGCAGCCCTCACTGGAGGGGGCACAGGTGAGCTTTATTGATAAGAAACAACACTAGCTGAGCCTCATAGCCTTTTGTTACCGCCTTCTTGGCAAGCCTTCTCATCCACTGGGTGAGTGAGGTACAAAATCAAGGCCCTATTTTGAGAGCAACAGAATGGATAGGAAAAGTCTGAAGGGCTGAGGGGTCCTGGGATGGTCAGATGGCTTTGAAACATCCCTACCTGGGATGGACTGAGGGGGTTGCTATCTTCAGTCAGTGTTAGAGGTGGATGAGAGCCACAAACAACCATGCCACACACCCATCCAGACTCTTTGGCATCCCTACGCCCCCATAGACAGCAGTTCTCTGCCTCACCACAGAAACCTGCAGGCTACCCTCAATCCAGACCCTTTTCTTGTTGGAGTTTAGGTTTTGATAGAGTCCAAAATAAATCAAGACATGATTCTCTCTTACTCCTCCGAGAAATGTATATTGAGCACCTACTCTATGCTAGATGTGGTACTAGGCTGATACAGAAATGAATAAGACTACCTCTGCCCTGAACTCACAGCCTGGTTAGTAGGAGTCAGGAAAAAAGGAGGGCAGACAATCGGATGTGATGGTGCCACGAAAGAAGATTGTAGAATAGAGGGGGTGAGGTAGAGAATCAGAAGAGGTTTCAGAGGAAAGGTCAGTTGAGCTGCACGTGAAAAGACTCTCCCAGGCGACTCCAAAAACCCAAATCAGGGGCTCCCTGTTTTGTGATATTAAAATAAATGTTGCCTTGTGTTACGTCAACTGTCCCTGCTTCTTCTCAAGGGGGGAATGTTTTGTGTTGACTGTCTCAACGCCCTCACACTTCCACGTCCTTGCCAGCACTTGTTATTTGTGGTCTTTTTGATACTAGCCACCCTCCTGTCCTCTTTTGTTATCTTGTCATTATTTTATAATTCAATGGAAAGAATAATAAATTTTACACGATTTTCATGTGTAGACTGCTTTCAGAAACACATATGGTATGCAAAGCAAGATACATTTAAATTAAAAATCATTCCCTTCCATGAATACATAAGGTCAATAGAGAAAAGATAACACTTGCAAGCAAGCAAACCAACCAAATATATATTAGTGTTTAAGCTATCCGTGGAATGCCATATCCCCATGTCCTGTGTTGAGTAGGGTATTTGAGATCTTCTGGGGGAAGACCCCATTCTTGCCTTCTGTATACTCTCAGAAGCCAGATTTTTCAAGTGAGGATCCTAAGGGGCTCTTAACTCATGTGAAAAAGTACTAGTTAGTCTGGAAATACTAAGCAATTTGAAGTTGGGTTGGGGAAAAATATCCCCTATAGTCCATGGTGACGAAGGCCAATTGTGTCCCCAGTGACCTTTTTCTCTGATGGTTGTTCTCAAGTGGTATGGTTTTTTTTGAGATTGTCCTGAAGGTAGAGCTGTGCATTTCTGTTTCCCTTGTCTCCAAGAAGGGCTGTTATGTAACCATCTCCACGTTCTGGGACAGCTCACATCAGTCTCTAATTAGAGGGCTTGGGAGGCCTGCCACCTTGCAGTCTTCTCTCGCTAAGCAGAATGCTCTGTATTGAATCATTGCAGTGTGTTTGGCTTTCTGTACTATTAGCTCAATTTAGGAAAGGCGTAGATGAGCGCTCCTTTGCTTTTTGTTGTGGAAAGTGGTCCGCTGTTTATTTTCCTGAGTACCTTTAATGATTCTGTGGTGGCTTTACTTCTAATAAGTTAATAAGGGAGACTTTGATTAATAGTGTAGGTGTCTTGGATAGCAAAAGTCTCCTGTCAAGTGTCAGAAAGGTTTAGTGAGCTTTCTAGCTTGCGGATGCCTAGTTCGAAGGTTTGCAGCTTTGGGGGAGGAGAGAAAGGGCACAGCACCCAACCCCCAAGGGCAGCCCCCATCTGTCTAGGTTGCTGACTCCGCTGAGCTACCGAGAGTGGATGAGAAAGGAGGCCTTCATGACAGCAGAGATACATTCTCAGCAAGGGTTTAGAGCTGCTGGGGGGGTAGGTGTTTTAGGTGGTTCCCTGAGAGGAAAAGACCCCACTCTGGGTCCCACGAGATAAAGAACAAATTATGCGAGGCGAGTCTGGGAGGAGCTTTGGTTACTTTGGTTGAGGTGGGACCGGTAACAGTGGCCAAGCCCACCAAGTTGACTGCTTTAGGCTGGAGAGGAAGCAGGCAAAGCACTGCTGTGGAACAACTTTGAGGAGGCATTGCCAGGCCTTCTTCTGGTAAACAAATACCATTTCTTAACAGTAAAACTGTTTCCCCAGAAACTGTTCTGAATCTCCTTATCTAGTCTAATCACCAAAGGGAGCTAAAAAAATTAGGATAAGCCACAAAGATGTCAATAATAATAATAAGATGGCTGATATTTATTGGACATCTGATTTGTGACTGCAAGGGAGGTGATCCTGTTTTCATTTTACAGAAAAGGAAAATAAGTCTCAGAGAGGCTGATTTATTTGCCCAAAGTCACACAGCTCCTAAGTGGCAGAGGAGGGATTCAAAGTCAGGTCATTCTGACTCCAGAGTGTATGTTCTTTAGGCCACATGAGGATGCCTCTAATGAAAGTGTGTGGGTGTGGGTGTGGGTGTGCATGTGTCCATCCCTATCCTGCAGGTCACTTGGCAGGAAAGGTCAGAGTAGGACCAAAGGTCTAAAGTGCCCTGAGGAGGGTGGAAGCAGGTTCTTCCTTGGCGAGGAATTCGTACCAGCTAGTACAGCCCTATGTAGTATATTGTGAGAGAACACAGAGAATGTGGAATCAGGACACCCAGAGTCACTAAGTCATTCAACTCTCTAAGTCGGCCTTGATTGCTGTCCTGTTAAATGGGGATAACAATACCTGCTTCATCCGTCTCCCTGACTTTTCCCATGATACATTGTGTAGGATGATGTTTTGGCAACTCTGTGGAGCATTATACAAATTACAGTTTTTCCAAGTTTATTCATAAACATAATATTTTGTCGTTTGCAAAGAAACACATTTGCATATCAATTATTTAAAACCTCACTGCAAGATAACGAAGGTTTGGGACAGGAGATAATGTCCAGTGCTTTACTATTTATATTTAATTACTTACAACTAGCTCTTGTTAGAGCAGTCCTGTTTTTTTGTTTGTTTTGTTTTTTAAATAGGAAAGTCTTTCTTATTTACAAAAGGAATTTTGGTTTTTCTGTTTCTAAACTGTGTTAATATAAATCTTGAAATGCAGGCAAAGAAAGAAGAAAGTGAAGAACACCCATAATATTCTTCACCCAGAGGTCATCGTTGTTAACATCCTGCTTTATTGAGCCGATCTGATATCTTAGGCCCTGATAACTGCATTGGTGATTTTTATAATCGGTATTATATATAAACTCTGTTTCTATAATATCCACCTGGAGGCTGAAAAAAAAAAACTTGTAAAGAGATACTAATCATTTTAGTTAAGATGCTTTCTTTCTTTTTTGTTAAGATGATTTTTTGTGGACCACAGAAACTGTTTTTATAAGCTTTCGCTGTTAATTCTCCTCCCCCACCCCCAAATAAAAAAGAGAGATAGCAAGAAACAGACCCAGTAACTAAGACTTATTGTTGTATCCAGAGTAGCTTCCTTTGAGCATTGTCTCCTTTCATGCCACACTCTTTCTTTCTCTGTTTGCCATTTTCTAACACTGCGTAAGTGTGTGTCTGCTCTTTGCTGATGAGTGTGATGTATCTAATATTAGTCCGCTGTAGTAAATAGCCTGGAGCCAAGAAAGTGAGATTCTTTGAGGCTCCGTGAAGGCAGGGACCCTCTCTTGAATGCAGCTGCATACCAGGACTAAGCATTGTGCCCAGTACATAGTAGGCTCCAGTAAATATTTTGTCATTTGTATGAATGAAAGGTTCCACCACTGCCATTAACAGCTATGTGACTTTGGGCCAATCAATGAAGTTCTCTGGATGTCTCTAATACCCTTCCAGTTTAGATATTTTATAATTCTAGGCTTCGTCTCCTGAGATTTTGATTCTGACACTGTGTGGTCATATACCTAATGACAAACTTTCACCACTGCTATTCCCTTAAAGACGTGAAAACCTAGCAACTGCCTTCTCTCCATCCTTTTATCAATAGGAGATCATTTTCCAAGTAATTAACTGATTTTCTTAGTTATCTGCCTCTCCTATTAGACATCTTTGTTTGTGGAAGAAATTGGTTAATGATCTAATTAAAAGAGACAGGAAGCCTGGGGTGGGGCCCTAACAGAAACTAGACTTCTCATGTCGCTGGTTAGCTCATTGGAACCAAGGGCAGTTCCCAATTGTGGGCTCCCTTAAATATCCTTAGCAGTAAAACCTTCCCACCATGTATACAAGAGTTATGGTTTCTCCATGAGAAACTCGTTACCAAATGCATTAAGTTTAAAGACACCGCTGCTTCTTATACTTGGGATGCTGCACAGAGCATCTGTGAACTTTATTAGCTTTTAGGATGCAGGGGGAGGTAGTGCTGTGAAGATCTGCCTTGGTTTCATCAGAAGCTCCTGGTGATTGCCTTTGCAGTGGGTGGATGTGTATTACTGTTTCACTGGCAACAAAACCCAAGCATGCTGGCCAGTTTTCCAATCTGTAGGACTAGAGGACTAAAACCCTTTTCTATGTTCCGTTTCCACTGACTCTCAAGAAATGCTTCTGGCCACACGAAATCAGAGCAACAGAATAAATAGTTGGTGTCCCATCAGTTTCCCCAGGCAGAGTCTGCTCTAAAAGGACTTCTGTCACTTGGGAATTTCTGAGCGCTGTGGTAAGATCCCAAGGGTGCTCTGGTAATCTGCTGGTGACATGTTGCAGTGGACCCACAGGTTAGGCAGAAACCATTCACTTTCATACTTGTACTTAGTTTTCTACATACTTCTACATCCTTACCCAATACACATTCGTCAAAGGTTTCATTGAGGAAATGTAAATGTCCTAAGAGATTTTGCAGAGAAATCTTGCTTGTGCCTGTTTTTAAAGCATACAGACTTTAATGCAGCTGCCCCTTCTTTTGCCAGAACTTCACTTTTATGTCTATACATGAGCAGGACATAACATGAATTGCCTCATTTCCTTTCATGACTTTGCCATTTCTTTTCTTCCTCGTAACTGAATTGTTGCGTAGGTGTATTTTTTTTAACTCTTAAATATAGACTTCTTTATGTTATGCAAAAGAGAATATGTTTCATTTGCCTGCTTGTGTATTTTAAAAGCAGCTTTATTGAGATATAATTGACATACAGTAAACAAAAATTTGCAATTTTGACATGTTTACAAACCCATGAAACCATCACCACAATCAAGATAATGAATACATCCATCACCCCCAGAAGCTTCCTTGTGCCCCTTGGAAACCCCTTCCTCCCACCCTTTCCAATCTCCCTTCCAGCCTCCTCAGGCAAATCCTGATCTGCTTTCTGTCACTGTACGTTAGTTTGCATTTCCTGGAATTTTATGTAAATGGATTCATACAGTACATACTCTTTCTTGCCTGGCTCCTTTCATGCAACAAAATTACTTTAATTCATCCATGTTGTAACATGTAGCAATAGCTCATTCCTTTTAATTGCTGAGTAGTGTTCCATTGTATGAAAATACCACAGTTTGTTTATCCATTCATCTGTTGATACAAATTTGTATTGTTTCCAGTTTTTGACTATTAAAACAAAGCTGTTATGACTTGTGGCTACCAAGGGGGAGGGGGCTGAGGGAGGGATGGATTGGGAGTTTGGGATTAGCAGATGCAAACTGTTGTATACAGGATGGATAAAGAACAAGGTCCTACTGTATAGCACAGGGAACTATATTCAATATGCTGTACTAAACTATAATGGAAAAGAATATGAAAAAGAATATATATAATATATACTTAAGTGAACACTTTGCTGTACAGCAGAAACTAATACAACATTGTAAATCAACTATACTTCAATAAAATAAATTTAAAAAAATAAAGCTGTTACAGGCATTCACGTACAGGCCTTCGTGTGGACGTATGCTTTCTTTTCTCTTGGGTAAATACCTAAGAGTAGAATATCTGGATCATATAGGTCTAATGATCAATGTCACTGAGCATTGCTTCATGTGCTTATTTGCTAGCTGTATATCTTCTTTGGTGGAATATCTGTTCACATCTTTTGCCTACTTGCCTACTTTTTTTTTTTTTTTTTTTTTTTTTTTTTTTTTGCGGTACGCGGCCCTCTCCCTGTTGTGGCCTCTGCGGTTGCGGAGCGCAGACTCAGCAGCCACGGCTCACGGGCCCAGCCGCTCCGCGGCACGTGGGATCTTCCCGGACCGGGGCACGAACCCGTGTCCCCTGCATCGGCAGGCGGACTCTCAACCACTGTTCCATCAGGGAAGCCCCCTTTTGCCTACTTTTTGATTGGATTGTTTTCATATTAGTGAGGTTTTAGATTTTTGGGGGTATATTTTAGATAGAAGTCCTTTATCTGATATATACTTTAAAATTTTTTCTTTCACTCTGTGGCTTGTCTTCTCATTCTCTCAACAGTGTGTTTCAAAGAGCAGAAATTATTATTTTTGATGCAATTCAGTTTATCAATTTGTACTTTTATGGGTCATGCTTTGGTGTTATATCTAAGAAATCTTTGTCTAACCTAAGGTCACAAGGGATTTCTCCTATGTTTCCTTTAGAATTTTAAGTTTTACATTTAGTTCTACGTTCCACCTTGATTTAACTTTTGTCTAGTGTGCAGGGTTTGGGTTGGAGGTTTTTTTGTTTGTTTTTGCTTATAGATATCTAATTGTTTCAGTGCCATTTGTTGAAAAGGCTGTCTTTTTACCAGTGAGTTGCCCTTGGATCTTCTTTGAAAATCATGTGTTGTCCATGTATGTGCCTTTGCACCAATTCCAAATTGTCTTGATTACTGGAGCTTTATGATAAGTCTCAAAATCAGGTAGTATTCATTTTCCAACTTTATTCTTCTTGCCTACTAGTACTTTTTACTTATGAGAATTTTGTTCTTAGGTCTGGAGTATTAGGGCAAGAGTACTAATTATAACAAACAATAACTTTCACTTTGTTTACTTATAACTATTCAGATAGTCAGCAAGGGCCTGAGCAATGGAATCAGATCTGGTTCTGAATCCTGGTTCCAGCACTAATTTAGCTGTGTGACTCTGGTCAAGTTCCTTATCATCTCAAAGTTTCAGGCTCCTCCACTCTAAAATAGGGATGATAATATTTACCTCACAGGATTTTTTTAAGGAACAAATTGGAAAATATAAAAATCTCTGATATAATTTTTGTTTAATATACATTAATTTAGTTAAAAAATTAATGCAATAAAATATATAGTATTTAGTTACCTAAGGCATACATAATCAAACTGTCTTTGGCATTCTCATTTCTCTTATTTTATCTTTTTTTTTTTTTTTTTTGGCCACACAGCTTGCAGGATCTTAGTTCCCCGACCAGGGATCGAACCTGGGACCCGGCAACGAGAGCACTGAGTTCTAACCACTGGGCCAATTCCCGCCAGGGAATTCCTATATTTTATTTAAAGTCTTTTAATAAGACTTTAAAATCTCATTTTAAAGTCTTTTAATAAGACTTTAAAATCTCATTTTAAAGTCTTTTGAGTGATTATCGTTTAGTTTCTATAATTAGGTATAGTTTTGAGGTTTGAATTTGAACATTTTTGATATAGCAAAATGTACTAGTGTTTCCCATACATCTGTGTTACATTAAGATAGATGAGTTGAAATACCAACAGTGATAGTTGAATGAGGTTGTTCAATGGTGCGGGTGTATAGGGGCAGAGATTAACCATCACTTTTGAGGCATAGAAAATTCCAGCCAAGGAAAATCCAGCTCCATGGGATCACTCATGCATGGAAGATGAATGACGATTGTAAATATGAATTTTTCTCTTTATGGTGACTTGGGGTAGACATTGACCCATCTCTGCTGTGTCTAGGTAAAGGCATAACAAGTTTTCATTGAAAATTGAATTAAGCAATATTTTAAAAAACCCTCTGTACATCATAAGAAAAAGACTAATAACTGAATTTGGAAATGGATAAAGGATATGTACAGGCAGTTTGCAGTTGAAGAAGCCAGAACTTTTAGTAAACCTATGAAAAGAATCTTAACCTCACTTGTATTTAGTGAAATAGAAATCAAAGCCACAATGAAATACCATGTTAGGTATATCATATTGGCAAAGAGTAATAAGGTTGATAACAGCAAATATTGGCAAGGATATCAGGGAAAGGAACTAATTAATATTTGACTGGTGGGAGTATAAATTGGTGAACCATTTTTTGAAAGCTATTTGGCAATACCTAATAAAGTTGAACATGAATATGCCCTAAGATCCAGCCCTTTCATTTCTTGATATCTGCTCTAGGGAAATTCTCATACATATTCCCAGAGGGACATGTATAGAATGTACATTGCAACATCGTTTGTGGCAGTGAAGAACTGAAAACTGCCTAACCTAACATGTCTCTGTTTCTGTGTCTCTGTCTCTGTCTCTGTCTGTCTCTCTCACACACACACACACACACACGTTATTTTCAGGACCATTTGCAAGTCACAATACTCATGACATTTTACCCCTAAAGCTATGTTTTAAAAACCGAGTTCTGAAGCAGATGTAAAAAATGTTAACATGTTTGATTTTGCTGGTGGGAACATATAGATCTGGTATTTTCTGTACTCCTCTGTATTTGCGAGATGTTAAAAAGAAACATGATTTTTGTTTCCCTCCTTTGCTTTCTTCTTCACAAATTTCTTTTAATTCCCCACCTTCAGACTAAACATCTTTCCCGTTTTGCATATTGTTTGATTTAAATCTTTAATGTGTCTTTGGCTCTTTTCCTCATATGATTTGAAGTATCTCCAAGGTACATATTTTGTGTCCAGAGTTCTTTAGATATATGCTTGCTCCTAGTGATCGCCGTTCAATATCACATAAGCTGGTTGGGCCTAAGTTGTTAGTTATTTCTTCGATTCTTTGGTATTAGTGGGAGTTTGAGTTGACGAATGGAACTTAACTTTTTTTTTTTTTTTTTTTTTTTGCGGTACACCGGCCTCTCACTGTTGCGGCCTCTCCCGTTGCGGAGCACAGGCTCCGGACGCGCAGGCTCAGCGGCCATGGTTCACGTGCCCAGCCGCTCCGCGGCACGTGGGATCTTCCCGGACCGGGACACGAACCCGTGCGCCCTGCATCGGCAGGCGGACTCTCAACCACTGCGCCACCAGGGAAGCCCAGAGCTTGTTTTCTAATATTGCCCCCATCTGCCCGTCTTGGTATATAAGATATTTCTATGTAGGGAGGGATGTTTGTTTTAGTGTGTGACAGATACTTACAATGAAGATTAGATCATGCACTTCTAGCTGAGAATTTCCAAAGCATGTAATAAACAGTTCTTAATCTTCAAAAGAGAGGCTTGGGGTGCCCCCTCAGTCGGCCTGCCTACACAGTATTTTCAGCTGCCAGAACGGACTCTCTGCCCATGTCAAGCTCACTTGACATGGACATACTTCTAGTTCCCTATTTTCTTTCATTTGCTTCTTTGGTAAACAGACGACAGAAACTTCCTCTGCCTGATCTTTCTATGGCATACTGCAAATTTAGCTCAGACGCCAGCTGGCTGTGTGTCTTTGGCTATTCATAGAAAGGGAGGGTTTACCTTCCTTCCTTCTGAAGGAACCTGATTTTTTTCCATGGGTCCGAATCTGTTTGCCAAGGGCTATTTGGAATGGGAGCTCCTGGGGAATGGAAAAAGATCTCTCTTTTTGTGGTACTTGAACAGTCTTTTTAAAAACTACATTGATGAGTTATTTCTAATCTGGGCTTGCTTTTGAATCGTTTTCTCCTCTTGTATTCCTGGGTGTTGTAAAGACCTACACAACCATTCATGAGCTATTTGGTCATCACAGAGAATCCACTTGGGTAACAGATAGAAGTGAATGCAAATGGTGCAGAACATGTAGCTTGGCCACTCTGCCCGAAGGCTACTCTGGTCCTAGCCTGGTCCTGGATTCTAATTTTGATCCAGAAACTACCCCTAAGGCAGCCTATAAGATACAGGCTGGGCTCTGTGACTGACCTGGAAGTCTGACCCAGGGCTTTCAAAGTTCCCATTTAAGCTGGAGCCAATGGGGCCTCTCGAGAGTCCTGGACAAATTTGTTTACTTCCCAGTTCAGGAGAGATTTTTTTTTTTTGTCTGTTTAGACTTCCTGCCCAGGCTTGGTCAGAATTGGACAGGTTTGGGGACAATATTTACTACAACATTTGTCTCAGTTTATTTTCACAAATCTTTTAACATCACGAATATCACTAATTACCATGTCCCTGCTTTTGTTTCTGTTCCTAAATTTGGAAACTGGTAACTGGACTGTGTCTTTAGGGTGAGGACTGGATGTTTTAAATTTTCTATTCCTAACATCTACCACAATGTCTGGGAGATAATACCTTCTCAATAAATGTCTGTGCCTAGAAAATATGGCTGAATACATGGTTGTAAAACATATCCCAGGGCTTCCCTGGTGGCGCAGTGGTTGAGAATCCGCCTGCCAATGCAGGAGACACGGGTTCGTGCCCTGGTCCGGGAAGATCCCACATGCCGCGGAGCGGCTGGGCCCATGAGCCATGGCCGCTGAGCCTGCGCGTCTGGAGCCTGCGCTCCACAACGGGAGAGGCCACAACAGTGTGAGGCCCGCATACCGAAAAAAAAAAAAACAACAAAAAAAACCGTATCCCAAAGTCACTGTACTTATTTTATCCTTCTCCATTTTTTTAAAAAACTTTTGTTTTCATCTCTCTTAGACCAAAGTCTTACGTGGTTTCTAGCATCATTTGTACTGCTTCCTGTCACTCCTCCTTCATACCTCTTCCCCCAGATTTTGTTCAGTTAAACAAAAATAAGGTCTTGATTTCTCCCTTGGGCTTTTTCCATCATGTTTAAATGATTTTAAACATTACTCATATCTCTGTCTGCTTCTTCTATAATATTATCTCAGGCTCTTGCTGGTTGTTATGCCTGCTGACTCTGGCTTATGGGGAATTAATTGTTTCTACGTGGGTCTGTGGTTTAGGCTGGAGAGCTCATCTTCAGCAGAGGTTTAATATATGGGAATCCTGGATTGCTTGGATTGAGGGCATATCTCTCCAGATAGATTTTGTTTCTTCTTCTTGGCACCCTAGGGGTATCCTTGGCTTAGAACCAATTTTTATGCCGATTTTTTAGCTTGGAAGTTTCTAGACTACAAAGGTATTGTGAATTCAAAACCCCACACCACACGAGGGCAGACTCTGGGGACGTGGATGCTCAGTGGAGACACTTATGTTCTTCCACCAAGAATCTAGGCCAGGGCTTCCCTGGGGGCGCAGTGGTTGAGAATCCGCCTGCCGATGCAGGGGACGCAGGTTCATACCCCGGTCAGGGAAGATCCCACATGCCGCGGAGCGGCTGGACCCGTGAGCCATGGCCGCTGAGCCTGCGCGTCCGGAGCCTGTGCGCCGCAACAGGAGAGGCCACAACAGTGAGAGGCCCGTGTACCGCAAAAAAAAAAAAAAAAAAAAAAAAAAAAAAAAAAAAAAAAATCTAGGCCAAGGCATCGCTTTGCCAGCCATCTGCCCATGGAGTGTCTGGCTTTTTCTCAAGCCCACCATTGCACTTCAAGGATCTTCCTTCAAGACCACTTCATGGGTCTTCCTGTTCCAGGTCTCTACCTCACCTCCCATCCCTGAGCAAGTGTTCAGTCCCAGGCTCCTGGGGTATGACTTCTCCCTGCAGGGTAATAAGCTCATGTGCTTCCAGCTTTGGTTCTCACTTTTACTCTTCATTTCTGGCCCCAGACTATTACTTTAACTTACTGTAAGCTCCTTTCAATGAATGTTTACTATATGTTTGTGACATTTTCCCCAGAATCTCTTAGGGATTATAATGGAAAATTTTTTAGACTATCAAGGCAACTTCTAAGATGATGTTCTTGCTTCCATTTTTTTTTTTTTTTTTTTTTTTTTCGGTACGCGGGCCTTTCACTGCTGTGGCCTCTCCCGTTGTGGAGCACAGGCTCCGGACGCGCAGGCTCAGCGGCTATGGCTCACGGGCCCAGCCGCTCCGCGGCATGTGGGGTCTTCCTGGACCGGGGCACGAACCCATGACCCCTGCATCGGCAGGCGGACTCTTAACCACTGCGCCACCAGGGAAGCCCTGCTTCCATTTTTATAAAGAAAAAAGTTTTAGGTTGGTAGCCAACACACCTAATTGTTTGACATCAGTTTGCTGTGTTGGGCAAGTCATATAATCTAGGGGCCAGATTCCCTATCTTTTAAATAGTGGCAACAAGACTTAACAACACAATTCTGAAAGGTGTGTCTCCCCTCATAGGGATGTTGTGAGATTTAAGTAATAGAATAGATGAAAAGACATTTTGAAAAAAAAAAATTAAAAGCCCTGCATAAGTACCAGATAGGTGTGTTTTTTTTTAACATCTTTATTGGAGTATAATTGCTTTCCAATGGTTCTGCTTTATAACAAAGTGAATTAGCTATACATAAACATGTATCCCCATATCTCTTCCCTCTTGCGTCTCCCTCCCTCCCACCCTCCCTATCCCACCCTATCCCTCTAGGTGGTCACAAAGCACAGAGGTGATCTCCCTGTGCTATGCAGCTACTTCCCACTAGGTATCTATTTTACATTTGGTAGTGTATATATGTCCATGCCACTCTCTCACTTTGTCCCAGCTTACCCTTCCCCCTCCTCGTGTCCTCAAGTCCATTCTCTACGTCTGCACCAGATAGGTTTTGTTTCTTCTTTTAGATTCCATAGGGGTATCATTGGCCTAAGACCTATTTTTACTAGTATTATTGCTAGTATTCTGTTTTCCCCAGAGCCTTCCCCCTCCTGCTTCTACCATTGCATCTCTTACTCCATTTGTCTAGCTTATGGCAAGTAGAGTGGCCCTATACTTAGGCAGAGGATGAACTGCAGTTGGTGAAACCTGGCTGGTTTCACCTTATTGAGTATGGTGATGAATGTGGCTCTGTTATCCACCCCTCAACTCATGACCCTGTACATCACTCAGGAAACTTTTAAATGCATATTAACAGGAACACTGGGATTTACAATCAAGGAATTTTTACAATATGATCTCATGTAACACACCCATTTTATAATATAAAAACTTCAGTTTGAACAAGTCATGTCATAAAAGGGACCGCAGAATGAGCAAAGCCAGTTATACAATGATGGACCAACCAGATATGGATATTGGTGTTTTCTTGGCTTTTATTTGAGGCCAGGTTCTCAAACAGAACATTTACTTTGCTTCAGGTCAAATTAAAGTTTTAATTTGCATTGGGTTAGTCCTTGTTTAAATCACTTAGGTGAGGTTTAATTTTTGAACAAAACTCTGGAACCAGTTCAATTCATGAAAGAAAATATAATTATATAACTTTTATCCTAAGACCCAGGAGATACTTTTCAGTTGATATAATGAGGATTAAAAGAGAATAGGAAGCTAAAAAGGGAAATGCTTGTAGAAATATCAATAGAAGAAATAGAAATAGAAGACATTTGTGAAAGCCTGGTCTCAGTTATTTGTATAGTTCATTGCATAAATTAATACACTTGATTCTCAAATAAGCAAACATGTTTTTAAATATTGAAACTTTATTTTCACAGAAGGGATGATATAGCAATAGGAGGGTTAACCATGGTTGTATATCTTACTGAATTTTCCAAGGCATACCGTTATTTAATATGGAATAGTTAACATGACTGTCCTATTTCCTCTTATCTGTAGTGATTGCCTGCAGCATACATAGACAACATAAATTCCCAGCTAACTCAAACCCCCTCTTTTGATCCACTGAAAAGTTAGTTAATCCATTCATAAAACCTATTTACCAGACCTCCTAACAAATAGACGAGTCTGAAGATCAGTTCTTGTCATGTTCCCTGCCTGCCATCTGTTTTAGACATTAATGAGTCATGAAATGCCTAAAAGCTATGGTCTGAGAGACTGAGAACAGAGGGCCTGAACTGTCTGCAAACAGAATAACAGAATCCTTAGGCTACAGAGACTGTTAGGTATATTGTCTAATCAAGTGATGATAGGAATGATGATTAAAATCAGCAGTGAATCCACAAATCTCGGAACTAAAATGCATGCTAGTTTCAGGAGAAACCTCTAAGATAGCATATAGGCTTTAGTTACTGTTGTTATGGGACAGTTGATGGAAGTTTTTGGAAGAGACCACACACATAGACCAGTTCAGTTTGGTCAGTTTATGCTGAGCATCTACTGTGCTGCTACTGTTGGGAGAGAGGGGAGTAAGACCTGTTCTTTACCCTATGAGAGTTCTCAGTCTTGGAGGGAAGATGTAACCAAACCAAACTTGGGTCTGCTCGCCTGCGTGCAGTAAAGACCATCTACTGATACTGGGCTGTAGTGAGGAAGGTGCAGCGTTTATCGCAAGACCAAGCAAGGGGTACTTGGCTTAGCAAGGGGTGGCTAATGCTTAAAATGCCTGCACTCCTCAGTGGCTTTCGGGGAAAGGTTTTTAGAGTCAGGGTGAGGGAGACAGTTTGGGGATGTGTGACCAGCTTGTGGACATTCTTCTGATTGGTTGGTGGTGAGGTAATCGGGAGTCAACATCATCAACCTTCTAGTTCCAACTTATCTGGGGTCTATGTGCTTGTGGTCAGCATGCAGTTAACTTCTTCCTCTTGGTGGGGGTTTCAGTATCTGCGAAACAACTCAAGGATGTGGCTCAGGATATTATCTATAGCCCTTGAGGAGGAACTAAAGGTCCTAGACTTTGTTTAATGGCTAAACTATTATTTTCTCTTACTTTGCCTTGTTTCTTTCTTTCTCACTTCTTTGATTAAATTTATTCTTTGCAACTCGGGGAAGGCCTAGGAGGCTAAAGTTTTTTTTTTTTTTTTTTTTTTCCGGTATGCGGGCCTCTCACTGTTGTGGCCTCTCCCGTTGCGGAGCACAGGCTCCGGACGCGCAGGCTCAGCGGCCATGGCTCACGGGCTTAGTTGCTCCGCGGCATGTGGGATCTTCCCGGACCAGGGCACGAACCCGTGTCTCCTGCATCGGCAGGCGGATTCTCAACCACTGCGCCACCAGGGAAGCCCCGAGGCTAAAGTTTTTTTTACAAACAAGAGGCAGGTAGAGGACAAGGACGTGGGTCCTGTCCCAGGAAGGCCCCATAGGGTCCTGCTGCATTACAGTATCACACAACTATCTATGCTGTGACAATAATGGCTACTATGGAGCACTTGCTGGGCATGGGCCAAGCCTCATCCCGCCTAGGACTTATATACTTACATTATCTTGAATGTTCTTATCAGTCCTCTAGGGAGATATTATCATCTCCAATTTACAAATGGGAAAGCAGTATTTTTTCCCCTGCCTGTTAGCATGCTGTCTCTCAGCACAATATGTTAAATGCTTTGCCAAGGACTGAGACTGGAATCTGACAGGCGAAGGTCTAATCTTGACTCTGCTATATACATGTGGGGTCTTGAGGACATTTCTTAATTTATTTGAGCCGTAGTTTCTCATCTATGAAACAGAGTAATATCTACCTCATGTCTCAGCTTCAAGGTCAACATCCTCTGAAAGGCCTTACTCAACCACTCTAAGGAATCTTTTTCCCATCTCCCCAGTCACTTGATCTCATTATCCTGTTTTTATTTTGTTATGGCCCTTATCACCATCTGAAAGGATCTCACGTGTCATTGGCTTCCATGACTATTGTCGGCCTCCCCACATGATTGTGAGTTTCATGAAGCCAGGGACTGGGCCTGTCATGGTCACCCTCCCTGTCCCCAGAATCTGGCTTCTGGCACATAGTAGGTAGGCATTCAATAAGTACTACATGAATGGGCAGTGGTCTAGGCAACAGTTAATGGACAATGTCCTTGTGAAAACAATTCCACTAGGTTCTCTTAGAAAGAAAATAAATCATTGAAAGCTTTGAACTATGCTGTTAAGGTAGGTAGAAAGATTTGAATTTTTTTTTTAACCATACTGAAGGTTTAAAAATGAATTTCATCATCCAGTGCATGATGGTCCATCCTTGACCTGAACTGGGCTTCAATAAAGGGAGCAGGGAGGCAAATATGACACACAGACACAGAAATCGGGATCTTTCGTACACGTGACTGTGGGAGATGCTGAGAGAAATGTGTAACCAGAACTCACCTGAGTAGGTGTTTGGCCTTCACTCTCTGTCACAAGCATTAATCTCAGAGTGAGTGACATGTCGTACTATAACTACAAAAGATGCCTCCGGCTGCCACTGACTTGTTTATCTTTGCCATTGTTTCAGGATTCTGAGAAGCGAACCCCGCTTCACGTGGCTGCGTTTCTGGGAGATGCAGAGATCATTGAACTCCTGATTCTGTCAGGTAAATATCATCTGTACTTAAAAGTCAACTGCACATAAAAATTTAAATGACCAATTTACTGGATTGACTACTACAGTGAACCCAAACAAAATTTCTTTACTGTGCTCGTGGAAGTTTATTTGATCATGGAGTTTATCAGTAGACAAGGGACAATGCAAGACCTACTTCTTATTGAAAAATGACTTCTCTAGTGAAACTTTTATATTGCTTTGAAAGTCTGATTCCTGACTGTCTAACCAGGCCCAGTATTGTAAATGAATTCAGTACATTTGGATATCTTTTAATTTTTTTTCATTGTAAAAGAACAAACAAGAAAGCTGTTTTCTTAAGGTGTACATTAACACACGTAAATGTGTATGTGTATTTACATATATTTAAATTGCATTACAAAACAATACTATGTTTTGCTTATGGATACATGATTGTAACAATATAATCAAAGTATAAAAATATGGAAGGAAAGGAAACATATCCATTTCTGGATAGTGGTTACCTCTGAGGAAGCCAACTGAGTGAGAGATGTCTTCAGGGAAGGGTATGAAAGAGACTATAACTCTGTAAAATTTTTTTTTTTTTTTTTTTTTTTTGTGGTACGCGGGCCTCTCACTGCTGCGGCCTCTCCCGTTGCGGAGCACAGGCTCCGGATGCGCAGGCTCAGCAGCCATGGCTCACGGGCCCAGCCGCTCCACGGCATGTGGGATCTTCCCGGACCAGGGCATGAACCCATGTCCCCTGCATCGGCAGGCGGACTCTCAACCACTGCGCCACCAGGGAAACCCTGTAAAATATTTTATTTTTTAAAAATTGGGGTAAATATGGCCAACACATGTTAAATCAGATTTGTGTGTGTACTGGTCTTTGTGATATTATTCTCTTTATTTTTCGATGTATTTAAAAATATTTCATCAGATTTTTTAAATGTCAGTGTTTTCATTTTTGGAAACCTGTATGCTTGGTACATCTCACCAAACAGGTTTCCAAAACCAATATGTGCTTTCTCCCTTGAGTATTTGCTAGACAAATACCCAGAATGAATCTGAGCATGTGCACGTGACATGTGCACGTGTCTCAGCGTGGATTGTATGCAGGCCAGCTGGCTTTCTTCCTCCTTCTTTTAGTTTGGGGAGATTCAAATCTGGAGGCAATGCCTCTGCCCACAGACTATGCAAAAGGCCTATGATAAGGTTTTACCTTTGTTTGCAGTAGGGAAACTGTAGAATTCCAAAGTCAGCTATGCAAAGGTAGGAACTGACATGGTATTCGAGCAGATGTGGAGAACGTTATGAAAAAGAAGCAAGAATTGTGCTGTGGTACACAAAGAAGACTCACATTGCCCTTATATTTTTGTTGTGTTTGTGTCCTTGAGGTGGGTTTTCCCAGGAAACAAGTATTTTGTGCCGCACAAAGTTTGTGCCCCGTGCTGTTGACAATCTCGTGGAATTTAAGTTAGATTCCATGTCGTATTTCTGGTGCTCTTGAGAGCACGCCTTCATTCTGATAATTCTAAAGATGTGTCAGGGCTGCGTTCCAAGCAAAACATGTACTGTTTGAGGCTGGCACAGTCTCTGGCTAACAGGCAGCACACACCTGGCTGGTCACCCCAACAGCAGAAATTTGGCCCATGGAAAATTATAGGCAGAATTGGTGAGGGTGAAAAATAAAAAGAGTTTTGTGGTATGACACCTACAGCGGGTCCCAACCCGCTGTACTCACCATCTAAATGCTGTATTAGGAGACAGCTCTGGGTCTCAGAGGAATGTTTGATTCATGAATGTACAAATTCAAAACCTTGTTTTAGATCCCCAGCTTTGGTTTTTTGGTTTTTGGTTTGTTTTTCCACATTCGAAGGGGAAGGTTTTAATCCTTCAGCATGAAGGACCCATCTATTTTTTTTTCAGGCATCTGGGGTCTGGTGATCAAGAAACTTGGTTTCACCTCCCCTTCACGTGGGCATGGAGTACACCAGCCTCTTTTAAATGGGGCTTATTCAGTAGAGCCAGGAGAAACTGTTCTGTATATCTTGATCTGTACACCTGTTCTCTTAGCCCAGTCATCTAGGAAGAATCACTGGCTATTAATGTCTCTAGTATAATTTTGGGTGGCACATGCTATGGAATTTTTCCTTCTTCCCTCATCAAATTAGAAAGACTAAGGGCATGGGAGAGCATTGGGAAAGTTCTTTAGAAATTTTATTCAGCTGTGGAAGCTTAGGTGAATTCTTGGAATTCTCATGGTTTTAATTTCCTCAAAAGGTCCTTTATTCAATTTGTATGTATTCCTTAAGAAATATCATTACAAAAGCAATGATTTCATCTCTGAGCTTATATGTGGAAGCTGACCCTTTAGGGAATCCAACCAAACTGTTTTCCAATTTAATAATGAATGAGGTGCTAACAATCCCCACGTTGGACAAATCACTTGGCTTTGCCAGAATTGCCCATTACAGCTGTGTTCTCCATTGTTGTATTAACTTACAGAGCATAGTGTAACCCAAGCCCGCTAAATTCCTACTGACATTATCTCCTGTTAGCCAGGCAGATGGAACCCTGAACGCCTCTGAGCAGACAGTGAGGAATTCAGGCCTTGCAGGTTTCCTCTTCTTCTAACTGCCAGTCCACATTCTGGCTTTATTTTCCCCACCTGCTTCTAGCTTCTGTTTTAGAACTGGCCGAGTCGGGATTAAGGCAAATACAAGGTCAAGAGCTTGCTAAATCGTTTGCCTGGAGATGGATGAATGAGATCAATGTGAACCAATCAGTGACCAAGAGTTAAGAGCCTAGGCTTGAGATATAGGAAACAGAGCACACAGAGGAAACAGCCACAGTAACGAGACCCTGTAGAGAAACTCTGGAGACACGCCAGGCTTAGAGAGTTCTGGGCTGAAGGAAGAAAACCAGAAGTACCCGCCCTCTAACATGGGAGTGTTTGTGAGTTGTAACTGCTAATTAAAAACAGTAAATTTATTAGAACATAGGCCACCAAACAAGTGGTATTCCTGTAAAATTATTTCCTGTGATTGTTCAAAATGTGATTCCTACTCCGCCTCCAGAGCTGGTAGCAGGTCATTCTTCTGATTATCTCATGCATAACAAACATTCATCCTTTGAGGTTGGATTTGATTTTTTTTTTTTTTTTTTTGGTCTAGAGAAAGAGGGGTGATTAAATGAGTCAATGCTGATTTTGGCCTCCAATGTAGTGCGATTATAAAGTAATGGGCCATTTGCTGATGGGCATATAAACTGGTTCCAAAGGCAGCTCCAAGGGGAGTTTTTAAAATGCTTTGGACAATGCTACATACATGGAATTATCATACGCTCTTCCAAGGTCATTGCTTTGAAGGACAGTGCTCCTGGGCTGTAATAAGATTTGGTCTGTTTGTTAAAAAAAAAAAAAATTAAAAGCAAGCTGATCTCACAGTAGTATAATCATACTTCATATGATCTAACTTTCATATTTCTTTCTCTTTTAAATTAATTTATTTATTTATCTATTTTTTTGGCTGTGTTGGGTCTCCGTTGCTGCACGTGGGCTTTCTCTAGTTGTGGTGAGCACGGCTACTCTTCTTTGTGGTGTGCGGGCTTCTCATTGCGGTGTCTTCTCTTTGTTGCAGAGCACAGGCTCTAGGTGCGTGGTCTTTGGTAGCTGTGGCACATGAGCTCAGTAGTTGAGGCACACAAGCTTAGTTGCTCCGCGGCATGTGGGATCTTCCCGGACCAGGGCTCGAACCTGTGTCCCCTGCATTGGCAGGTGGATTCTTAACCACTGCGCCCCCAGGGAAGTCCCCATATTTATTTCTATAATTAAAAGCCAAATGCTGGCTAAGCCCACCTTAAGAATCAGTTGTTCTCTCTGGCCTGTAAGAGTTTTAGTCCTTTGGTCTACCTTTTTTCTTTATTCAACTTCTTCCTAGATGACAGGGCTAAGAGAACAGAAATATCGCCTCTGGAAAAGATGCTCAGAGTTCTCTTTACTCCTGATATCTATGAAAATAAAATCAAGTGTTAATAGGGATAAGATTTTTAGAAAATATATTTAATTTGTAATTAGAGTTTATGCCTGATAACTTTTAGTTGTGTCTTTGTTTCTGCAGAATCAGCATAGCCTAGTGCTGTAAAAAAAAAAAAAAAAAATGATAAGCTTTAAAATGTCCTTGGGGGAAAAAGCATTTGCCTTTAAATCATGACACATGCAGACTCTGTGTCCTTCAGTGCACAATGGTGCCTGACAGGCAGGTAAATAACATGAAGCTTCCTTTAGAAAATTCAGTTATAAATATTCAACTCAAAACCATCTGATGTCTCCCTCTGACATGTAAACAAGACTCCCAAACAGACGGAGGAAGAGGATGAGGAAGCCGATCTCACGGGATGACACTGATGAAATACTGCGTCCCCATTCAGATCATTCTGCTTTTGTCGTAATAATTTTGTTGTTCTGGGAGAGGAGGTTTCCTTGGCAGCTGCCTCTTCAGCCTCTTGGAGGAGGATTAGTGGAGAAATGGAGGACTTAAATCGTGACTGAAAGAATCTACTTCCTAGATTTCTATTTATCTTTCAATTCCTCAAGTGACCCCAAAGCTGCATGAACACAGTGCTGGTGTTTGTTACACACGGGGCATGTGTTGCTTTATGCTGTGCAGCAAGCTCAGGGTCAAGGTGGTGGGTTGAATCGGGAGATTGGGATAGACATATATACACTAATATGTATAAAATAGATAAACTAATAAGAACCTGCTGTATGAAAAATAAATAAAATAAAATTTTAAAAAATAATAACAATACAATATAAATGTATACATATACATTTTAAGAAAAACATAGTAGAAAAATAGGAGAAATAGGCAAGGAATATAAATAAATGGTTCTCAGAGAACGCATTATAAATGACCAGTAAACAAACGTATTAGAAGATGCCCAACCTCACTGTTAAACAGAAATACAAAAATGTGAGACCATTTTTCTCCAATCAGATTTGCACTATTTTATTTTATTTCTTTATTTTTGGCTGC
Source organism: Kogia breviceps (assembly GCF_026419965.1). Lineage (NCBI taxonomy): Eukaryota > Metazoa > Chordata > Mammalia > Artiodactyla > Physeteridae > Kogia > Kogia breviceps. Next base: position 164,086,757 of record NC_081311.1, on the reverse strand, counting down.
ATTGGGTCTTCATTGATGTGTGCGGGCTTTCTCTAGTTGCGGTGAGCGGGGGCTACTCTTCGTTGTGGTTTGTGGGCTTCTCATTGCAGTGGCTTCTCTTGTTGCAGAGCACGGGCTCTAGGTGCTCAGGCTTCAGTAGTTGTGGCATGTGGGCTCAGTAGTTGCGGCACTCAGGCTCTAGAGCATAGGCTCAGTAGTTGCGATACACGGGCTTAGTTGCTACGCGGCATGTGGGATCCTCCTGGACCAGGGCTCGAACCCATGTCCCCTGCACTGGCAGGCGGATTCTTAACCACTGTATCATCAGGGAAGTCCTGCAATATTTTACATAACTGATAATATCAAGTGTTGATGAGAATGTGGGGGAAATTAAACAATCATACACTGTGAGTGTGTACATTGATACACTTTGGAGGGTTCAGACTATGAAAACCAAAAGTGTGCATGACTGTTGACACAGAAAGTCCAATTCTAATTATCTATCCTAGACAAATATTGCACATTTGCGTAAGGAGTCATTTTCTGGATGTTCATAGCATTGTTTGACTAGTGAAATACTGGAAACAATTGAAATACCCATCAATAGAGAGAATGTCTAAAACAATGTGTATTTATATGTTGCAATACATGTGGCAAATAAAGAGAATGGACTTATTCTCTAAGTTTCAACATAAACAGATATGAAAAATGTATTATTGAATGAAACAAGGAAATTCAGTGTTACTACAATATGACACATTAATGTAAAAGCATACTTAGGAAATAGTGCTATAAATTTTTAAAAATTGTGTAACATTTTAAAAAACAAGAAGACTATTGTATGGGCCACTCAGCTTAATTCTCTGATTTTCTATGGGTACACATATTTGTATATGAAGACATAAAAGAAACCAGAAACTCACCAACCAAACTCAGAGCAGTAGTTTTCTTCAGGGAGTGAAGAGAGTCCAGCATTCGGGATGATTCTCAAGGGGACTTTACCTAAATCTTTAACAATCTGTCTTTTAAAAGAAGAATGCGTTAATGCATTACTCACATGATTGAAACATGAAGTAAAACATGTCTTCCTGTCGATGATTGTTCAGCAGTTAGTTGTGATTCTAGTGCTCTCACAAGAGGGAGTGAGTGCACGTCCTTCTACTCTGCCATCTTCATCCCAAGAGGCACAAACTTCTGAGGCCCTGCCTTTCCTGCATGTGCTGACTTGCCTCTATTCAACAGCTGGGGAGATCAGCGATAGTGATTGTGGAGAGAGGACAGCATGAGAAAAAAATGACAATAAGACCAGCAAATAACAGTCGTTAACTTGAAATTTTCTTATCAAAATGGACTGTACAAATGAGGTCATCTTCAAATCCAACAGCAGCTCTTACTCATCTTTTCTTACTCACCAGGGGTGAGCCTTAGGAAAGTCCTGGAAGAGACTATGAATGGGCCATTTTATATGAAAGTGTCATTTTTCTAACAAGAAGGGAGACTAACCAAGAAGAAAGTAGTGTAAGAAAAAGCAACTTAATCCCACCCCCCCGAACCATTTTCATTAAGAGACATAACACTTTAAGTGTACTAGCTTTCTTAAAAGTATTTTATTAGAAAATATTTCAAACATATAGAAAAGTATGGAGAATAATGTAATTAATACCCATGGAAATCAAGCTTTAAGAAATCTTAAGATTTTTCTGTACTTGCATTATATCTTTTTGAAAAGGAAGTAAAGCATTGAAGACACAGTTGAAGCCCATTGTATCCTTTCCTTATCCTTTCACACCCTCCCTCCCAAGAGGCAACCGCTAGCCAGAATTGGTAGTTGTTTTCTTTGGCCATATTTATTACTTTTATTTCAATCTATGCATCTATAAACAACATATTGCTTTGTTTTTGTAAATTTAAAAACTTTATGTAACTGGTATTAAGCCATTGGTATTAATCTGCAACTTCATTTGTTCATTCAGTGTTGTGTTTTTGAAGTGCATATGTTTATATATATAACTTCAGTCTGTTCATTTCCATGACAGTGTAGCATTCCATTGTACAAATATACCACAGTGTATTTTTCCATTTTCCTCTTGGTCAGCATTTAGGATCCCAATATCTTGCTGTTACAAACATGCTTCAGTGAGTATTCTTGTACACGTATGAGAGTTTCTCTAGGGTATATGATTGGGTAGAATTGCTGGGTGGTAGGGCACGCACATCATCAGTTTTATTAGGTAGCACCACCCTGTTTCCAAAGGGGGTTGTACCAATTCACACTCTCACCATCTGTATCTATGTTTCCCTGTTGCTCCATATCCTTGCTAACTCTTGACATTTCACACTTTAAAATTTTCCCCAGTTCGATGGGTGTGATATGCTTTGTTAATGTTGCTTTCATTTGCTTCTCCCTGATGAATTTTGAGAAGTATCTTTTCACATGTGTCTTACCATTTGGGTTTCTTCTTCTTGCATTAGCTTTTTAAGTTTATACACAATTTTTACTCTGTGAAAGACCATGAATAACAAAATATGTATTTCTGTTCCATATTATTATAACCGGTGTTTGGAACTAGCAGGAAAAATATGAGAAAGAAAGAATGAAATCAAGGGGGAGTATATACATATATATGAAAAATATATACATGAAAATGGAGAAAGAGGGAGAGAAGAGTGACTCTAAGGACCAGAGAGAAAGATGGGGAAAATGGAAGGGAAATGCAGTCAGTGTTAGATGAATGCTGTGTGAATGTTGCTAGTTTTGAAGTGAGGCACACTGCCCTAGAGCTTGGCTTTGAAGTCAGACCACCTGGGTTCACATCTACCATTTCCTAGCTGGGGACCTGGAGCATGTTATTTCTGATGACCTTGGTTCCCTCATCTATAAAACTGGCATGATAAGAGTATCTCCCTATTAAATGGATTACACATACGTTAGTATAGAGAGTCAGCAGTTCAGATCACGTTAGCCATTCTTAACACGGCTCTTAGCAATTTCACGGCTCTAATGGTAGAATCATAGCTCATTAGAACTGAAGAGAGCTACTCAAGCAAACGAGTAGCCAAGCCTGGGCTCTGCCACCTCGCATTTAGAGCTGCACCGTTCAGTATGGTAGCCACACTCCAGCTGTGGCTGTTGAACACTTGAAGTGTGGCCCGTTTAAATGGAGATGTGCCGTGAGTGTGAAGTACACATGGGATTTTGAAGCTTTAGGATGAACAAAAGAATGCAAATTATCTCAATACTTAAAAAGTTCAACTACATGATAATATTTTGGATATATTGAGTTAAGTAAAATTAAGTACTAAAGTTAATTTACTTGTTTTGTATACCCTTTTTAGTGTGGTTACTAGAAAATTTTCAGTTACTTGGTTCACATTATATTTCCATTGGGCAGCACTGATTTAGAGGCTCTGAGGCAGAACTGATGTGCTACCCGTAGCGGGTATCAATCTGTCCCATATAACATTCCTTCCTACAAACGTACTAAAGAACGGAGCGACAAGAACATCATGCAGACAGCCAGGTGAAAATTCAAACCCAGAAACAGAGGGAACTTATGGCCAGATGTTCTTCATCTCAGATGACTGATTTGACTTCGTGACACGGAAGTCCCTTAAAAGTGGACAGGGAATCTGAAGGGACACCCTGATACAGCCATCTCTACTGGTAGGGAATGAGACTTGAATCCAGCTCTTCGTGAAACCTGGGTGATGTTTGTGACATGTCAAAGAAACAGCCTAGAATTAAGTAACAAATATACATTTGAGTTATGAGAGAGAATAAAAGGTCTGTCTTCTGATATGCAGGTATAAGCACAATGTGGTAAAATAGACATATTTATGACCCGGGTAAAGGCCTGACAAAAAGATGGGTAATTTTAGAAGGGATGAATAGCTGAATGTTGGAAGAAGAAATATTAGGACCTGAGGGATAAATACTGTTTGTTTCTAAACCAGAGACGTAGGCTTTGTAACGATCACCTGGTGCTCTCTTGGAACTAAGACTTAGGAGAGGAAAGCTAAAATTTGTTTTTTGGTAGGGAAAATTTTGTTTTAAAATTCACAATATTTTCTGCTCTTAATTACATCTGGGTTTCCTCCTCCCGGGTATTCTCTAGCATTTGACTCTCTCTTAATCTTCAAAAGATACCTGTTCGTGCAGTCTCTAGGTGATGGTTCTTTGCGTTCTTAAATCTATAGGTTTGACTTCCCCCTACTTTCCTGGGCAAAGACTATGCCTCTCACTTCCTTGAAGACCTGAGTCATAGATTTAGAAGTAAACATGACATGAGAGGGGATTTGGAAATAAGAACTGCTAATATTTTTCTAGTGCTTTGCAATTTACAAAGCACCTTCAAATTCACTTGATTCTCCCAACCACCTCCTGAGGTGGGTAGAGAAGTATTATTATGTTGTTGTTGTAAGCCTCATTTTACAGAGTAATGGCTTTTGGTAGCTGGGCCAGTAGGTGCTGAAATCAGAATCAAATCTGGGTCTTCTGACCCTGAATCACACTGTCCTTCCCAGACCTCATGCGTTTTACTCCAGAGCATTTAACCCAGGACATCCTGCTACTGGGGAGTGAGATGTCTGCTGCCTTGGCGTCTTAGCACCACCAAACTGATTTTGTTTGGTTCTTTTTTTTTTTTTTTTTTTTTTTTAAGTGGTACATGGGCCTCTCACTGTTGTGGCCTCTCCCGTTGCGGAGCACAGGCTCCGGACACGCAGGCTCAGCGGCCATGGCTCACGGGCCCAGCCGCTCCGCGGCATGTGGGATCTTCCCGGACCATGGCACGAACCCGTGTTCGCTGCATTGGCAGGCGGACTCCCAACCACTGCGCCACCAGGGAAGCCCTGTTTGGTTCTTACTGATGTAAGGGGCTTGAACCTTTTCAGGTAAGATGGCTGGATGAAGTTAGTAGAATTAGGATTCAAATAATTTTAAGCTTGATAAACTAAGCAACGATTTACCAGTGGCTCTCAATCTTAACAGCCTATTACAAATAACCGTGGGTCCTGGGGAGTTTTTTAAAAATACCTGTGCCTGGTCCCACCTCCAACTAATGAAATCAGAATGAGGGGAGAAGAGACATTCTCTCTCTCTTTGCTTTAGGGATTATTATGTTCTGGTTTTCTATCATTAGTATGGTTGATGGTATTTGTTCTTCAGTTAAAGAGAAAAAACAGTGTAAGTTCTATGAGTAAATTAAATTTCTAGCAAAATTTTATCCGTGAAAGTCTCCTGCTGCCTTTTTCTTTTTTTCTAAACACGGTTCCTGTTTTTTAGCTGTCAGCTGGCCTTGGCCTCACAGAGATTGGTCAGCCTCTGCTTACACTTGACTCGCTTTCTCGGCCCCTGTCTCAGAGCCACCTCCTTTGCACTTCCCCTCCTCTGCCTTACTTTCTAGTTTCTTTGAGCATCCTTCCTTGTTGTCCTAAGGCTAAAACAGGCTCCTCTTATTGCATCTGCAAAGATATCATAGATATTTTCTCCTCCTCTCCTTTTGCAGTCCTTTTATAAAACTTTCCATCTCTGACCAGAAGACTGATCAAAATCCAGATTCCAAAAAAAGGAAGCTCATATTGGATGTTGTAGTGGTTCAGTTGTAGCTTGGTGGGCGTGTACGTGTGGAGAATTGTGCAGGTGTCCTGGGCAGAGGGCAGACTCTACTTTCCGGGAATCTGTTCCTGTGGAGCCTCTGTTCCGTGATTGTGATGTGCCCCCAGGGAGCTGAACATGGGTACCTCCCTGAGTATGACCGGGCTCTGGCTAGTGCGTCAGCCTGTGTGCCCACCCCATAGCGTGAGGAAGCCGTGAGCAGCCTACATAGGCTTCATGTTGTGTCTGTCCAAAAGCTCTGTGGAACCTGGCTTCTTCCTACCAAAATATTTGGCTAGTTCCAGAGAAATAATTGGGATTCTTGGATAAAACGGATTTCTGCTAATCCCTTTAGCCCAGATCAAATCTCATCAGAACTCAACTTCACTGGCCTCTAGTGTACATTCGTTGGAAGGCTGCTCATCGCTAACAGTTTTCCAAGAAGGATGTTGTGTGCCCTGTGAGATAAATATGCTTAATGACTACAAATAAAATAATGTATATGATTACATATTTTATATTCAGGAATATATATTACATCCAGGAAGACAAACACACACACACACACACACACACACACGCACACACACACGCACACACACATGCATACACACCCCTGAAAAGTTCTTCATTCTTCAGAACCTACATTTCTATAGTCCTGGGGAATCTCAATTTTCTGACAACTATATCTCCTACCCAGTGAGACACTGTTATTTCTCATCTAGTCTTGACCCGATTCTTGTGACATCCTCAGCTCCTGATCTTGCTCCTTCTACTGCATTCAGTGTCTTCTCCTTGTTTGGTGGCTAGAAAGCACATGACTGACAGAAAGGAAAAAACAAAACAAAATGTGTTGGTTGTACCCGGCAAATGAGAGCACAAGATATAGCATCTGACTTCACATCAGCAGAATTGCATTATGCCTCTAACCTGTGCTGTTTGGTTCCAGGAGCTCGTGTGAATGCCAAGGACAACATGTGGCTGACCCCGCTGCACCGGGCTGTTGCCTCCAGAAGTGAAGTGAGTGATTATCTTATTTAATCTAGCACCTCCAGTTCCTAGAAAGAGAAAAATGCTTTCTGCTGAATTAGGGATTCTCACTGGTGAGCGAAAGGCTTTTACTTCTAATGCAAGAGGGTTACCAGATTGAACAGCTGTTTGTTTAAGCACCTCCTGTGTGCCAGGCATGGTGCTAGGGGCTGACTGGGGTGGTCCAAGATGGATGGTGTGATCCTTGACTTCAGTGAGTTCTCAGTCTGAAGGGGGTGCAAACAGGTAAGCAGATCAGTACGCTATCATAACTGAATTGAAGGAAGCAGCAAATAACTGTCTTCTTGAATAGATGAGGTCTTCCAAAAAGACATGTCAATTGAGCTAGTCCTCAACTGAGCTAGTCCTTAGAGGATGATAGGGACTTACCAGGCCAGGAAAAGGAGACAGGGCTGAGGCAGGAGGAGAAACATGCTGTAGGATAAGGATCATGGAAGTGATTGAATGGTGGATTCAGTTGGATGTAGCTGGAACACAGGGTGTAGTAGAAGATAAGTCTGATAGTAGAGGCTGGGTCCGATAGCAGAGGGCTGGGTGTCCTCTGAGCGGTGGGGAGTGTTGACAGCAGAGATAAGTTGTGAACCTGACAGGATTTGGAACTTGTGAGGGTGAGATGGAAAAGAAGCCATTGGGTGAATGGTAACACCATTACCACTGGTAACCCAATGGAAGGCAGAGGCAAAGGAGCAAGGGTTGGGGAAGTTAATCAGTTCTGTTTGAACATGCTGAGTTTGGCAAACATGTCACTGGAATGTAAGCACCGTGATGGCAGGGATTTTGCTTTGTTTCCTGATGTAGCCCAAGCCTGGTACATTGTAGGTGTTCAAGAAAGAATTTATTTTGAATGCTGGAAATTTGGGTGAGGATGGCAAATATGTCTTTTAATTGGAACATTTTGTCCATTTACATTTAAAGTAATTATTGATAGATATGTACTTAATGCCATTCCATTAATTGTTTTCTGGTTGTTTTTTGTAGTTCTTTTTTGTTTTTTTTCTACTTTTGCTCTTTTTCATTGTGATTTGATGACTTTGTTTAGTGTTATGTTTAGATTCTTTTCTATTTTTCTATGTGTATCTGTTGTAGGGTTTTGGTTTGTGGTTACCATATAAGTATATGTTGATGATCTCTTAATTTCGAACACATTCTAACAACTTCGAATTTTTATTCCCCCTGCTATATTTAATGTTTTTGACATCATATTTTACATCTTTTTGTTTTGTGTATCCCTTAACTACTTATTGTAGATATAGATGATTTTGCTACTTTTGTCTTTTAGCCTTTCTACTAGCTTTATTAATGGTTGATCTACTACCTTTAGTTTATGTTTGCCTTTACCAATGAGATTTTTCCTTTCATAATTTTCATATTTCTACTTGTGGCCTTTTCTTTTCCACTAAGAGAAGTCCTGTGAACATGTCTTGTAAAGCTGGGTTAGTGGTGCTGAATTCTTTTAGCTTTTGCTTCTCTGTAAAACTCTTTGTCTCTCCTTCAAATCTGAATGATAACCTTGCCAGGTAGAGGATTCTCAGCTGTACGTTTTTTCCTTTCATTGCTTTGAATATAAAGTGCTACTCCCTTCTGGCCTGCAAAGTTTCTGCTGAAAGTCAGCTGATTGTCATATCCCTTGTACATAACTAGTTGCTTTTCTATTGCTGCTTTTATTTTTTAATATATTTTTAAAAATTTATTTTATTGAAGTATAGTTGATTTACAATGTTATGCTACTTTTTGCTGTATAGCAAAGTGATTCAGTTATACATATATGTGTGTGTATATATATATATATATATATATATATATATACATATATACACATTCTTTTTCATATTCTTTTCCATTATGGTTTATCACAGGATATTGAATATAGTTCCCTGTGCTATACAGTAGGACCTTGTTGTTTATCCATTCTATATATAATAGTTTGCATTTGCTAATCCCAAACTCCCAATCCATCCCTCCCCACCCACTCCCCCTCCCTCTCCCCAGCAACCTATTGCTGTTTTTAAGATTCTCTTTTTTTCTTTAATTTTTGTCATTTTAATTACATTGTGTCATGGTGTGGACCTCTTTGGGTTTGCTTTGTTTGGGATTCTCTGGGATTCCTGGACCTGGATATCTGTTTCCTTCCCCAGGTTAAGGGAGTTTTTAGCTGTTATTTCTCTGCCCCTTTCTCTTTCTCTTCTCCTTCTGGGACTCCTGTATTGGAAATATTATTACACTTGATGTTGTCCCAGAGGTCTCTTAAACTATCCTCATTTTTTTTTTTTTTTTTCCGTACGCGGGCCTCTCATTGTTGTGGCCTCTCCCGTTGCGGAACACAGGCTCCAGACGCGCAGACTCAGCGGCCACGGCTCACGGGCCCAGCCGCTCCGCGGCATGTGGGATTTTCCCGGACCGGGGCACGAACCTGTGTCCCCTGCATCGGCAGGCGGATTCTCAACCACTGCGCCACCCGGGAAGCCCCTATCCTCATTTTTTAAAATTCTTTTTTTCATTTTTCTGTTCAGCTTGGGTGATTTCCACTACTCTGTCTTCCAGATTGCTGATCCATTCCTCTGTGTCATCTAACCTACTGTTGATTCCTTCTAGTATATTTTTCATTTCAATTATTGTATTCTTCAGCTTTGTTTGGTTCTTCTTTATATTTTCTAACTCTTTGTTAAAATGCTCACTGTGTTCATCCATTCTTCTCCTGAGTTCATTGGGCATCTTTGTGATCATTACCTTGAACTATTTATTGGGTAGATTGCTTATCTCTACTTCATTTAGTTCTTTTTCTGAGGTTTTGTCTTGTTTCTTCATTTGGAACATACTCCTCTATCTCCTTATTTTGCCTAATTCTCTGTGTTTATTTGTATGTATTAGGTAGGTCAGTTACATTTCCTGATCTTAGAGAAGTGGCCTTATGTAGGAGACACCCTATGGGGTCCAACAGCATGCTTCCCTCTGGTCACCAGAGCTATATGCTCTAGGGGTGCCCCCATCTGGGCTGTGGGCCCCCCTCTGTTGGAGCAGGTCAAATTATTGTGGGTTTGCTGTGAGGCAGGGCTGGCTCCCACTTGGTAGGCTGTGAGGTTCTGCCTCATGGAGTAGCTGTGGGCCCACTGGAGGATGGGTAGTTTCCCCAAGCAGTTAGCTGTGCAGCCTTGGGGGTGTCGGGCTGGTGCTGGTAGGCAGGTAAGTCCCCCAGCACTAATAGGCTATCAGGAGGATTCCAAAATGGCACTTGCCAGTGCTGATGTCATTGTAGAATGAACTCCCCCAATTGGCTGCCACCAGCGTCTTTATCCTCAGATGGAGTCCCGGTTGCCTTCTGCCTCTCTGAGAGGCTCTCCAAGAATAGCAAGGTCTGACCCAGGCTCCTTTTAAACTACTGCCTCTGCACTGGGACTTGGAGTGTATGAGATTTTCTACATGCTCTTTAGGAGCAGTCTGGTTCCTAAGCTCTCTGGCTCTCCTGAACACAAGCCCCACTGGTTTTCAAAGCGGAACTTCTGGGAGCCCATCTTCCTGATGCAGGATCCTGGGCTGGGGAGCCCAATGTGGGGCTTGGACCCCTTGCTCCTTGGGGAGGACCTCTGACATTGTGATATTCTTCCCACTTATGGGTTGCTGACCCAGGTATATGGGTCCTGAGTATGCTGCATCTTAGCCCCTCCCATCCATCTCATTGTAGTTCCTTCTTTTTATCTTTAGTTGTGGGAAATCTTTTCTGCTGTCTTCAGGTCATTCTCATAGATAGTTGCTCTGTAAGTAGTTGGAATTTTGTTGTGCCTTTGGGAGAAGGTGAGTTCAGGGTCTTTCCACTCTGCCATCTTGGCTACATCCCATCCTTCCTTTTGTGAATTCTATCCTATAGCTATTACTTTATGCCTCCCCTAAAAAATAGCTGGGGAAAGGGAAGCATGCTTGAGAGGGGAAGAACAGAGAAGGTTTGGGCTGGTCTTTTGGAGTTTTGCTATTAGCACTTGCCAAAGAAGATATGTGTGTTCAGTAAGAGAGCCGGCACATCTGTCTATCGCTTAGATGGGGCAAACAGTGATATTCCTTGCACAAATATGTTTTAAAAACCATTTCTTCATTGAAAGGCTTATAAACTCTATATTGTCTTCAAAACCCCTGTGCTTCTAAAATGTGGGTAATTGATCTCTCTCAGGGCTTCAAGGTTCAGGGTTCAATCAGGGAAGCAGAACCACAATGAGGAATATAGATAAGATATTTATTATAGGAATTAGAGCTTACACAATTGTGTGAGCTGCTGAAGAAGTTTATGTAAGGCTATCCCCTTGGTTTCTGTGTGGTCCTAAAGTCACTGTAGGCCAGCAGGGTCTGCAGTTGAAAAGAAAAGCTAAACGTGAAATGGGGGAAAACAGGAATAAACTGGAACCCCTGTCTGTCTCTCACTGCCTCTGCATCGTGGATGTGGGTGCCTTGCAGAAGGAGCTGTGTGCTTCACCTCTGAGCTTGCATGCACCTGGCCGAGGAATGGGAGAAACTGAAGAATATATGGCAGTGTCTGAAGAAGCATCTACCTGGTACTGCCCTTTGCCAACACAGTGATGTAGCTGGTCAGTGACACCGTGCACAAGCTGCCACAAACCTGGCACCCAACATGCCAGTCAGTCTGTGGTTTCATGTATGTCTTCCAAAACTCATGCAGATTTCTCCAGCACCAACCCTAAATGGAACAGTACAGCGGAGGGAACTCTGCGAAATTTGGCTCAGCGTGGTTAACTTAGCACAATATAAAACTACCGCTGAAATTGTTTTTCTGTTTTAATTAAAAAGATCTTCTAGGCAGTAAGTTCTTTGCAATGAGTGGCATGCCTATGGCTTGTCATTGTATGTTTAGCATCTAGCCTGCACAGGAAGCAATTGTTTTTTGAGTGATTCATTAAAGACTGGGTTTTCCACTTAAGCTGTGTTAACCTGGTTCTCTGTAGAACTGCTAATGTGGAGCTAGTATACAGCACAGAGAACTCTGGTGGTAATCATCTTTCATGCATGCAAGGTAAACTAACTTGAAGTTTGTTTATGGGAGCGTGGCACTAAAAGCAAGTTAAACCACTGGATCCTGCAAAATCAGAACAAGTTTCAAAAATAGCAAGCAACAAGATATCAGGTTAAGCCAAAGTTATCGGTATACGTCAACATTTCTGAGCCTTCTTTCCATCAGGCACATTTCATGTTTGGATTTCTATGCCTGGAAAAATAACGTTCATTTGCTAAATTCATTTCCTGAGCCTGTTATAGCAATAGGAGTATCAGGTCATAATACTGATTAAACATCCACCCATGCTTGGCATTGTAAAAGCTCCTCTGCAGACAAGAAAGTAGATCAAGAAATGGTCATAGCCCTTAAAAACTGTCCAAAATGGATTGGGTTGTGGAGATGAACCTTTAAGACTTAACTTGGTACTGACCAGGCTGCATTGTGTGCTCCCTTCTAGGCCCAGTCCCCTCCTCCCCTAGCCTCCACCTGCTCCCCATGCCTGGGATTCCCAGGGAGGAAACACCAAACGCATAATTGGAGCCCACCAGTGCTGTGTTCTTACTGACCCACCCAGGCCACCATTCATCCCCCTCTTTCTCTGACTGCTCCCACAGCTGTGAAAAAATGAAGAGAGTCTCATGTGAAAATATTAGGGAAACTTATTTTGCAATGCTAGATAACATACATGAGCAAGATTTGGGGCTGCCAGGGAGAATTATCTGAAGTGCTGCTGTGAATTATTTCATATCATTTCCCCTGTTTAGCTTATTCTTGTTGCTTTTTTGTTGCCCTTGGAAAAGAACAGCTGTAGGGGAAAGGAATGAAATGCATACAAACCTGGAGGGTTTAACACATGTTCATTGAAGCCCACTCTGTGGAAGGCACTGTTAAGTGCGGACCTTAAGGGAGTACAAAGTGTCCCTTCTTGGACACTGTGTGGAGGGCAGACAACCAGTACACAACCAGTACACAACCATAGAGCCTACTGTGGCCTGTGTCCAAATGTGTTTGACCTTTCACACATGCATTTTCTTCTCTGATGAACTGAGAGTAGCACCAAAGGATTTGCTGAACTTGTCACTTTTCTGTTCTGGAGGCTATTTTGTGCTTAGAAATGTTGAAAATAGTTGTATCCTGTCTTTGGGGTGTAGAATTGAGGATGTTGTGTTCAAATATGTATTGTCACGGTGACCATTTATTGAGCACTTACTGTGTGCTAGGCAGTGTGCTAAGCACTTTCTGCACATTATTCCATTTTAACCCTGAATCACTCTCTGAGATTGACACGGTTATTAATCCTAACTTAGGAAACGTGATCTCAGAGAAGTTGAGGAACAAGCCTAAGACACCACAGCCAGTAAGTGGAGGAGGCTGTAACCCGAAAACCTGCTCTCCTAACTGCCGTGCTCCACTGCTGCCCTCCCATCACATGGGCACCCTTAGGGATACTGGTCCAACTAATAAGATGCATCTATTTTTGTGTCTGTGCAGACAAAAGTCTGACAGGTATAAAGATGTTTCCCAGGAGAAGCGTTTTATTTTACAGCTTAAATTTTAAACATCACATTTTCCCCTTCCCTCTGAAAAATGTTGTCATTATGGTGGGCTAAATGCTAATAGACAGGAGAATTGGAAAAATTATATGGGAGACTTGAATGTTATTGCTTTCCATAAATTATGATTATAAAATGATGATCACATATAGAACATATATTGTACCTGGAATGGGAAGAAAGTAAGCATCTTATAACCTATTAGAAGGTAGGTGAGTAATATTCAGATTTAGTGTGTATTCAGATCATCTGCAGTGCTTGTTAAAAGTACCTGTTCTAACACTGCTATGTATAAAATAAACAACAAGGACCTACTGTATAGCACAGGGAACTATACTCAATATTTTGTAATTTCATGTATATATATATATAGCTGAATCACTGCTGTATACCTAAAACTAACACAACATTGTAAATCAACTATACTTCAATTTAAAAAATAAATAAATAAATAAAATTATGCACACGCACAAAGTACCTGTTCTAGAACCTCACCCCCCAGTGATTTTGATGAAGCCTGTAATTGAGCCTGGAAATCTGTATTTCAAAAAGAAGATTCTGGGCTTCCCTGGTGGCGCAGTGGTTGAGAGTCCGCCTGCCGATGCAGGAGACACGGGTTCGTGCCCTGGTCCGGGAGGATCCCACATGCCGCGGAGCAGCTGGGCCCGTGAGCCATGGCCGCTGGGCCTGTGCTCCGCAACGGGAGAGGCCACAGCAGTGAGAGGCCCGCATACCGCAAAAAAAAAAAAAAAGGCAAAAAGAAGATTCTGATGCATGTGGTCTACATACCACACTTTGAGACCAGAGATTAATTAAAGATTGGAAATACTTTAGTATCTGGCCTTCCCAATGTTTAAAGCCAGTGTGGTTTTTTTTTTTTTTTTTTTTTTTGCGGTATGCGGGCCTCTCACTGTTGTGGCCTCTCCCGTTGCGGAGCACAGGCTCCGGACGCGCAGGCCTAGCGGCCATGGCTCACGGGCTTAGTTGCTCCGCGGCATGTGGGATCTTCCCGGACCAGGGCACGAACCCGTGTCTCCTGCATCGGCAGGTGGATTCTCAACCACTGCGCCACCAGGGAAGCCCTTTAATACTTATTTTATTATTTATTTATTTTATTTTTTGGCTGTGTCTGGTCTTAGTTGCCGCACCCGGGATCTTCGTTGAGGCGTCTGGATCTTTTTTTGCTGCGGTGCGTGGGCCCTTCCTTGCGGCTCGCAGCCTTCTCTCTAGTTGTGCCGTTTGGGTTTTCTCTCTCTAGTTGTGGCGCGCCAGCTCCAGGGCGTGTGGGCTCTGTAGTTTGCGGCACGCGGGCTCTCTCCTTGAGGCAGGCGGGCTCAGTAGTTGAAGTGCGCGGGCTTAGTTGCCCCACGGCATGTGGGATTAGTTCCCTGACCAAGGATCAAACCTGCGTTCCCTGCATTGGAAGGCAGATTCTTTACCACTGGACCGCCAGGGAAGTCCCCCAGTGGTTCTTGAATAGTTTGAATTCTTTCACATCCCCAAGTCTTCCCTTTGTACTACTAGTTCTTAGAATAATTGTACTCTAATAATAATTATAATAATAAAGTGCAAGTTTAGTTTAATAATAGGTACTTTTAGAAGGATAATTTGATTAATTTGAACAAATTAGGCACCAATTTATACAATTCTTACAGGATATGAAATTGCTATAATCAGTAGAGTGTAAAAGCCCCAACTGGTTATTATTTTACATTAATAGAGTGAATGCCTTCGGGACTCGAGTGCAGCCTCAGGGACCTCAGCCCATGTAAATGTCTTGTTAATTTTCCTGCTGTATATTAAAAAAAAGTCTTGTTAGTTTTTGCATATTATTACTTAGAGAGTTTGCTAATGATTATACCAATATATTTATTCTACCCAAATTTATTGAATATACACTAGGTGCCAGATACCTGCCAGGCTTTGTGGCGAGTATAGAAAATTGTATGAGACGCAGACCCTGGTCTAAAGCAACTTACAGTTTATAAAATTTGACATTGTTTATGCCTACAAGGACTCTGTATAGTCATAAAGCATTACTTTTCCATGAGTAATTTATGATCACTTAAATGCAATGCACATTTGAGAGTAAGAAAAACAAATATTGGAGGCAACATTTTTTTTTTTTTTTTTTTTTGGTGTCATAGCTGTTTATTTTTTCAAAATGTTTGATGAAAAGAGGTTCTTTAGTTTAATATAGTTGAATTCATCAGTCTTTTCCATTATGATTTAAACTTTTTTTTTTTTTTTTTTTTTTTTTTATTTTTTATTTTTTTTATTTTTTTTAACATCTTTATTGGAGTATAATTGTTTTACAATAGTGTGTTAGTTTTCCCTTTACAACAAACTAAATCAGTTATACATACACACATGCTCCCACATCTCCTCCCTCTTGCATCACCCTCTCTCCCACCCTCCCTATCCCACCCCCCCGAGGCAACAGTTTTTAAGGCACATGTATCCTACTTCTTCTCATCTTTTCCATGTGCCACAGTGTATGTTTCTACTTCTTATACAGGGTTGGAGTGACCTTTTACAGAAGGAGAAAGTCATAAAAAGTAGAAATAAAATGACTGAAGATGCCATCTCCAATTCCCTCCTGTGTCACATCCTGTGACAGTTCCTCCCTCTGTCTATTATTTCTGTGTCTCATATAGGACAGCCTACTGTGGAGTGTAACCCAACAAGGCCTATAGTCCTAAGGCTGAATACTGACTAGGCTGATTCCTCCACTCAGGAGAAATGCCAGAATCCTCACACATGTTTGTTCATTAAAAAAGAAATCAAGGCTTTGAAGCAGCACTGCTCACAGTGTGGCTTGTGACTAGTCTGAGTTTTTGTCTTTCGTTTTGTGACATGAGTGAGCATTTAGCAACTTTTAGAGAAATTTGATAGAGTAATTTCATGCCTGCTAAATTAAATGATAAAATAATTGAGTTTATAATTTGTCTTTTTTCATTTTATTATTCTAATTACTCATGATGAACTTGAAATAATAAATTTTTTAAAACTGTTCCTTCACCACAGATAGTTTGAAAAGTACTGTTTAAGTATCCTTTCTTGATTCAGAAATTGTTCAGCTTCCCTTCCCCCACATTAGCTTCTTTTTTACCTTGTAAGTTTCTGTCAGCACAAACTCCTAGCTGTTACTTTTTTAGCCAATGTGTGATACAGGAAAAGAGAGACTTCTTTTGATTACAAAAATCAGTAATTCCCTAAATAGCCATAGAATTACTTCCTCTTAAAACCAAGTTAAAATGCTTACAAGATTAAAATTTTTGAAAGAGAAATGCAACTTTGAAAAAGGAAATTGTAGTCTTTTTAAATCAAAGCTTCGTTTTTGTGAAAATATTGTATTACATTTCTATTAAATGTACGAAGCCAGTTTGGCAGGCTAAAACTTCAGAGTTTAAAAATGTAAATAACTAAGGAGAATTAACATTTCAAAGTATTTATGTCAGGGTGCTTGGTTGTTACTGTGCGCTGAGTAAGCTCTGACCTGGTAGAAAATGCACGAGCCCTTAAACCCAGGCTGGCAAACCATCTTCAGCCATCTTCCCTATAAAATGAAGCTGCCTATCAAATGAGGGGTCAATCCAGATGACCCCTGAGGCCTTTTCTACGTCTAATATCCGGTATATCTATGAATTTAATTCCATAATCATTTTATACTTGCATTTTCATTTTTTAAAAAAAGGTTAATCCTTGGAAATTAAATAAGAACCCCTCCTTTGTATACTAAGTGTTCCTTGATAGAGTCCTTTCTTGTCAAGTAAGATGAAAACTTTTCAATTCACTATATAAGCAGATATAAAAGTAAAAATGGAGAATGGCAAAGTTAAAACATTTTATAAAATTGGAGAAATAAAAGTTAACGGTTATTCTAGGTGTCCTTGAGCTGTGAAAGTGAGTGTCGGTACAAAAGACACGTGGTGAAATGGGCACTCACGTGGGAATTATGTAAAGTTCACATGAAAAGAAATGTATTAGAGACCCTACCCACTTCTTTTTTTCCTATCTGATCAATGAACTTGAACCTTTTCCTTTTCTAATTTTTTAGGTATAACCCAGATGTTGGTCAAGGGCACCTAGCCTTCTAAATGGATATGACTGACTGGAAACCACTTGTTCAAAGTCTGATATTCTCCCAACAATTCCAAAGAATTCCTGGAGATTTAAGTTTTGGTTGCCTGGCTCCACAAGCCTGCTCTTGCTGCATTCATTGGGTGTATGCATCAGCTTTCTCCTCTTCCCTCTTGGCCTGTTGACTCTGTTCCCACCCAGATGTATACCTCCTCCCTGGGGTGCAGGGCCACGTCCTTTCTCCAGTCTCTCTGTCCTCATCCCTTCCTTCCTGCCAAGCTGTAAATACTTCCCACTCTGTTATGCAGAGCAATGCAACTCTGTTTGGCCCCCTCCCAAAATTCACTGTAGACGCACCATCACATAGCAAGAGCTGAACTCAGAGGCCTCTGACTCTTTTTGTAGGGCCTGACCTCCTTAAAAGACTATTTGGACTTAAAAATAGTATTTTTTCATGCTGGTAAATAACAAAATTTTATTTTAACCAGATTTGATAATTTATAGTTTGTGGTAATTCAAACAGAGAGCTAGTCCAGGGGGTCTGCAAACTTTTTCCGTGAAGGGTGAGATAGTAAATATTTTAAGCTTTGATGGCTGGCTGCATGTGGTCTCTGTCACAAATACTCAACTCTGCTGTTATAATTTGAAAGCAACCATAGATAATATGTAAACAAATGAATGAGGCTGTCTTCCAATAAAATTTTATTTACAAAACCAAACCAAAATTTATCTGATTAAAATATTTTTAGAAGTATTGTCTACTCCCCACAAACTCTAAAAGCACTTATTTATATATAAACTATAACTGGCATATGAATGTATATTTTCTTTGCTTAAAGTATTGCTGTGTGTACAATGCAAATCATTCCTAAATATTCGTTTAAAAGTAGGGCCTCTCCTAGGTAATATCTCATTCACCTAGTCGCAGTTACTCTAAGAGCAATCACATTTTGTTACCTTTAAAAAAACCAAATTTCTCATGAATTGGTCTTATGGTATAAATTTGTGAAATGTTCCTGTACATTTTCTGTTTTGTTAGTCTATCCTGAATTTACATAATATTTAACGCAAAGCAAGAATCTGTACAAGTGCAGTAAAATAATATACAAAGCAAAGGTATTAAAGAGACAGTATGTATTGTTATTTTGCTGTGAATGTGTGAAAAGGATATATACCGTTTTTTTATAGTACTGCTTTTGAGATAGTTATCTCCAACCCTTTGGGCCACGTATCTGCAAAACTTTTTCAGCACACATTTCCAGAATATGCATCTCATTTATTTATAAATTATATATATGAACTACTATCATTAAATAATATTTCAAGGCACAGGTGAAATATTAAAGTGAGGCTTTTCATTTGTCCTAGTCTTAAATAACCATATGATAATAGACTTTTTTAAAAAATAAATTTGTTTATTTTTGGCTGCGTTGGGTCTTCGTTGCTGCACATGGGCTTTCTCTAGTTGCAGCGAGAGGGGGCTACTCTCTTGCGGTGCACGGGCTTCTCATTGCAGTGGCTTCACTTGTTGTGGAGTACGGGCTCTAGGCTCATGGGCTTCAGTAGTTGCAGTACATGGGCTCAGTAGTTGTAGCTCACCGGCTCTAGAGTGCAGGCTCAGTAGTTGTGGCGCACGGGCTTAGTTGCTCCATGGCATGTGGGATCTTCCCAGACCAGGGCTCGAACCCGTGTCCCCTGCACTGGCAGGCGGATTCTTAACCACTGCGCCACCAGGGAAGCCCTAGATAATAGACTTTTGATGATTTCTCTGTTTTTGCCAAGCTTTTGTCAGATCTGATTAAATTTGTCATTACTTTTACCTTGTAATGTAGGTGATAGAAAGCTTTTACGAGGAGTAGAAGTGTCAGCTCTGTGACTTTCACATCATTTATGCTTGCATTGGTATTATTATTATCTTTAATCTGAGTTCCTTGCATAAATCTTGTCTATTTTAGGGTGTTTTTAGTTTAAGGGTATGTATTACAATCTGTAAATGGACTCGGCAGGCCATCACTCTGTATTTCAGTGCACTCAAAGTGAATGAATGGAGAGGGCAAGCCCTGCGCCCCCTCAGCACTGTGGAAGCCCCACCCCTCCCTGAGGGCATCTCCAACACTGTGAGGCAAGATCTTCCATGGAGCTGACTGAGGGCAGGACACCAATCCAGAAGTTAAATACCAGCGTAAATGCTTTCCTTTTTAAAGAAATAAAATATAAGTGGAGGTTCCAATATTTTCTTCCCATATCACAATTGATTGCACATCTACATAAACTGCATAATTTATGAGATGAAAATTGATAAAAATATTATTTTTCTCTTATTTAAATCTTAATGCTTATATTGTGATCTAGCTTTTCTTTTATTTTTTGTTCACCCACCTAGTTTTTAGGATAGAGCCTGACTAATGTTTCCTTCAATCTTCCATAGTTCTAACAGTGTTTTTTACATAGTAAGCGAGCATTAATAATACATGTACACATGTTTCACTCTAAAATGGGCTCAAGGACTATTTAATAGTCATTATCATCAGTTGTGCTGAGGATGGGTGGCATATATCTTTTCTTTTTTCCTTTTTGGTAATCTTAACAAATTGATTGTTTGCTTGGATCCTATCAGTTTATTGCCCTTTATTTATAGCCTCTAAATGGAGTTCCATTGTTTTCTTAAAGTGTATTCTCTAATTTGCAAAGTTAACTTCTTTTTGCTCTCATTCTACCGTTCAAGTTAGCCATTCATCTCAATACATTGCCACTACTGATTCATGGAAAATTTTTTTTATTTCATCATTTTTGTCCCTGGTTAAAATGTTAATTCTGAGAGTTCAGATCATCTACTTTTTTGGGATTCTTTTATATACCTGCATGATAAAGTTGATAGTCCAGGTCTGTGGGGATTAGGGTGGACAAGGGTAAGTTCTTTGTCCATGAAGGGTGGCAGGAATGTGGTACTAATGCCTTTCATTGGTCTATTGATGCCACATTGAAGAGATGTCCATAAAGGAGCCAGGGACATCCAGCTGGTCTCAGGGATGTCTCTAGACATAAAGAGAAACAACCGACAGCCTTCCCTTCTCTTGAGAGAAGCTATGTCATTTACCTGACTGAAGAGAAGTGTCCTCAATCCTGGCTGCATAACAGAGTCCCCAGGAAGCTTTACAGACATTCTGAGGCCAGTTAGAATCAATACAGAACAGTCATGTGTATTTTTCAGAGCTCCCCAGGTGACTCCATTGCACAGCCAAGGTGGAGAGTTATAGTTCAAGAGGCTAATAAGATGATTAGGTCAACAGAAGGAAAATCAAACGTGGGAGGCTCAGTAAGGGTGAAGGGACTCAATAGCAGAAAAAAAGTCTGCTTTTAACCTAGAAAACATTGGGGAAAGAAGGAACAATTTCATAACCTCAAGTTGAGGTGGTAATAGACATCCTCTTCCCTTGACTGCTTATTGATCAAACAGGGAGGGTTGAGACTTGACCGAGAGAACCAAAGATTTATAAATTGATCCAAGAATGTCTGGAGAGCTTTGGGGCCTTTGGCTTTGGAAGATGGAGTCTTAGTGACAAATACGGCTAACCTGGGATGATCTTTGGGTGCCCTTTGGTCTATGGCTGTTTTAACCTGCTGTGCACAGTTGCACAGGAGTGCTCTCGTTTGGCCTAAGGATACCTTATATTTTGTAAGGAAACCCTACACCTGGAAGTTTATTTGGTTTGGGGGTTTTGCCAGGGCTCTTGGCCTAACAGAGAAAGGGAGAGTGAGTCTGTTTTAATCTGTGCCACTCTTTTAATCTTCATCCCATACGACCTTGCTTGTCTCGGGAGAATATACATCGTGAGCCAGCCTGTGAGGGCAGGGAGCCTTTCCCTTTCTGTAGTTCCGGGGTCTGGTGAAGCAACTTATATGCAATAAGGATTGACCGAGCGTTTGTCAGTGACCCCTGCAAATTCTGCTTTTGTTGTAGGAAGCGGTGCAAGTGTTGATTAAGCACTCGGCTGACGTCAACGGGAGGGACAAGAACTGGCAGACCCCACTCCACGTGGCAGCAGCCAATAAGGCTGTCAAGTGTGCAGAAGTCATCATTCCCCTGCTGAGCAGCGTCAACGTCTCTGACCGAGGGGGACGCACAGCCTTGCACCATGCCGCTCTGAATGGCCATGTGGAGGTCAATGTCCTCATCATTGAGAACAAGAATCCTCCCACAGACCCTCTTAGCCCCATGGGGAACCTAATCTCATTGCTGAGGCTTTTAGATCATGGGACAAGTATATTTGCACACCAAACCTTAGGCAACTCTACCTATTTTTAAATTTAGAGCCACAATGAATTGAAAAAGTAGCCGACACCTCAGTCTTTTCCTCTGACACACATGCCGCAGGTTGGCCGTGGTATCTTCCTTCTTTGAACTTCAGATCTCTGACCTGCCTTTAGATTGGACATTAATTTGGCTCACATCACCTGCTGAGGGTGAGGACCCCTCACCATTACAGAGTATACACTTGATTTCACTGTCGGTTATCTTTCAGATGGTTAATTTACTCTTGGCCAAAGGGGCAAACATCAATGCGTTTGACAAGAAGGACCGGCGTGCTCTGCACTGGGCAGCTTATATGGGTAAGGATTCCATGAATGGAGAGCAAAGTGCAGATAACTTGAACTAAAGAAGCCCCGGGTTTCTCACTGACCACGCAGGTTTTCTCTTGGGCGAGCCTGACTTCTTTTGAAGCTAAGGGATTCAATTGGATTAAGATTCGGTCCTTGTACTGGCATGCACAGAGCACTCTAACTGGGCAGTTGCTTTGTCGGAGATTTATTTATCCGACAAAGAGCAGGAGGGATGAATCATGGCATGGACTTCATTGAACGTGTTTCTATCGGGATTGGAAAGCTGCACAAATTGTGCTTATTTTAACTTGTTATGGCAGCAAAATAAGGTGTTTAAAAAGAAAGAAGGACGGGCTAGCAAAGCAAGGATGTACATTTCATTTGTCTTTTTATTTATAAATAGTCCGGAAAGAAACAACAAGGAAGGAATAAAGGACAACACCCTGGCTGTCGTGTAGGTTGAGGTGCCCAGAGCCACTGTGGGTGGTTCTGCTACCCCACTGCCTACAGAGCTGGGGCTTGCTCCTTGTTTCTGCCAGCTCAGGTGCAGAAGACAAAGACATTACATTTCTATGCTTTTCCTCTTCACTTTTGTTGGCACTAGTACCACTGACAAATGAGAGCCCTCATAGGGTTTATTCTCAGTGTTGACTGCTGGGAAATGAAGAACTAAGATCCTTCCTTTGTGTTTCTAATTGGAGAACATCCTGCAATTAGAAAAGCAGAAAAGCAGGATTCTATCAGCACTAAATTATAAACACCCTGCTTGCCCATCACAACACAGGAGATTGTGAAAGATCTACACAATGGGACACTATGCAGTAACGACAGTGATGATATCATTAGTTTTTTTTTTTTTTTTTTTTTTTTTTTTTTTGTGGTACGTGGGCCTCTCACTGTTGTGGCCTCTCCCGTTGCGGAGCACAGGCTCCGGACGCACAGGCCCAGCGGCCATGGCTCACGGGCCCAGCCGCTCCGCGGCATGTGGGATCCTCCCTGACCGGGGCACGAACCCGTGTCCCCTGCATCGGCAGGCGGACTCTCAACCACTGCGCCACCAGGGAAGCCCCTATTAGTATTTTTTTTTTAACATAGAAAGATTCTGTGATATGTTAAGTGAAAACAGGTCATAATACAGTATGAATAATACAATCCTCATTTTTGTTAAAAATATCTATAAAATGAAAACAACCTGGGATGTATTAAACACTGAAATATTAACTGAGTATCTCAAGGGATTGTGGATGATATTGGTTTCCTTTTAACACCTTTTTGCCTTTTCTGAATCCTTTTTAATAAGCCTACGGACCTTTTATTATCATAAAAATTAATGTTAATTGTGGGAAGAAAAAAGAGAATGGGTTGGGGCAGGGATGAATAAATTCTGTGGCTATAGATAGGCCTGAGTGAATTCTTGGACTTAAAAAAACAGAATCTTAAGATTTTGCACACATTATCCTTTCTTACAAGGTGACATGGACTTTCGAGTTGTTTGAAGCAGGTTGGATGTCTGCATGGTCCCTGCAGGACTGGAGCCAGTGAGCGTTTGCCAGATGATGTTTAGGCAGAGCACAGGCTAAGCTAGTGTGGTGTGGGACTCAAAGAACCTGGAGTTTCATGTTTGTTCTTTGCTGATACATGGCTAAAACATCTGTGTAGAATTGCTTTAAAGCAGTAAAGTTACATTTTTGTGTGTCATCGGGATACAAATAGGAAAACACATACAGACGACCTTAGGGACTAAGAGACAAAACCAGGGCAAAGAGCATAAGCTTAAGATAGCACCACCAGTAATTCAAAATAGTTTTTTTCTGTATATAAGTCTTCATAAAACTAGCCAAGACAAAACTCTGTCTCTCTTGTACACACACACACACACACACACACACACACACACACACACACACACACACACACACACACACACACTTTAGGCCCTGGAGCCAGTACTCATCTTCTACCCTTCAGTTATCAACAACCTTTAGAGCAATGATCTTGAAGCATCGAACAGTCTTTAGTCAGAAAATAAAGGTCAAATACATTTATCGTTGTATATGTAGCAAGATAGAGAACAAAGGAAGATATTCTAGAAAATATGCCAACAGGAGTTGAAACTAGAAGGGTTTTCAGTTTAGCCAGTAATTCATGAGAATTTGAAGTTGAACCATATGAAGTTGCCATTTTTGTGGGCCCAAGAAAGGGTCAAACAGCAGCAGTTGCATATGATTTAACAATAATCTGGAGTTGTTCTGATTAATTGATCTTTTTTTCTTTCATTAGTTTTTCCAAACCAAATTGTCATTGTTAGACTTTTCAGTAAGAATGGCAATTGATTTCAAAAGCATTGCTTTCATTTGACATGATTTTTGTTTAGTCTCTGGTTCTGACATATTGGCAGGACCTCCTCATTATTTATTTGTGAACAGGCATCAGTCTCCTTAAAGAGAAGGCTCACATGTGAATCATCTTTTCTTCCCACAGCACTTACATGATGCCTGACACATAGTACGTACTCCCTAAATATTTGTTGGATATTTGCCATGAAGCAGCCTTTTTTTTTAAAAAAAGGGAAGATGTTGGGGATAGGAGTTTATTTTTGCTGTGCTGGGTCTTCGTTTCTGTGCGAGGGCTTTCTCTAGTTGTGGCAAGCGGGAGCCATTCTTCATCACTGTGCGCGGGCCTCTCACTATCGCGGCCTCTCGTTGCGGAACACAGGCTCCAAATGCGCAGGTTCAGTAGTTGTGGCTCACGGGCCTAGTTGCTCCGCAGCATGTGGGATCCTCCCAGATCAGTGCTCGAACCCACGTCCCGTGTATTAGCAGGCAGATTCTCAACCACTGCGCCACCAGGGAAGCCCGAAGCAGCTTTTGATAAACAGCTTAGCAAAAGGCTGGCGGCAATGAAAGCTGCTGGTAATAATTCAGGTGGAAGGAATTGTCAAATTGTCCTATAAAGGTTAACGATGTTTTCTGCTGCTTTGTTTCTACAGGCCACCTGGATGTCGTGGCGTTGCTCGTTAACCACGGCGCGGAAGTGATGTGTAAGGATAAGAAGGGCTACACACCCCTGCATGCTGCGGCCTCCAACGGGCAGATCAGCGTTGTCAAGCATCTCCTGAATCTGGGGGTGGAGGTGAGCTATGATTCAGGCATCACCCCATGGTGCATTTGTGGGTTTTCTGTTGTTCTGAAATTCAATCCTGTGTCTTTGTGGGTTTTCTGTTGTTCTGAAGTTCAATCCTGTTTGCTTTTAACACCTGTGATACATATCCACCAGTCATTTTGAAAAGACTGGAGAGGTTTCATCATCCCACCTTTAGAACCTAGCCTTCTAAATCGTGGCTTCCAAGCAGAAATGAATGAATGAATGGTAGGACAAACATGCTGAGCTGGAGAAGTCGGCCTCACCCCATTCTCCTTAGGTGGCGGGCAGGAGCAGGAGGGAGGCTCTCCCAGAGGGAAGGAAAACCAAGCTGCAATAGTGAGATGGTGAAAACAGCAGTCAGGGCAGGTCTGGAAGAGCAAGAGGGAGCTGGGGGCTAAATAACCAGGGCAGCTCCACAGCCCAGCCACCCGAATGTGGCCTCTTGAGGTGTCAGACAGCAGAGCGGGTTCTGAGTTCAGGCCCCACAACAGCTCCCTGAGCACCTCCCACCCTTTCCTCTTCTGTTCACTGTTGAGATTTGGGCTCTTTTCTTGCTCCCCCGATTCAGTTCTCCTCTGGCGTTTTGAGGCAGCTTTGCCTTTCCCTTTTTATCCCCTCCCTAGCTGAAAGATATCTTCCCACAAGTGGAAACCTCTCACTCTTCCTTCCAGCTCACTTTTTTGTCACTTTCACGCTTTGCTGATCTTTACCTCCGCGTGAGAAGCCTTCCCAGGGTGACCACGCTGGGGCAAGAGGAAGCTCTGAATGATCACACTGACAGATGGGTATTTCCTTTCTCCAGCACAGCCAGTAGGCTTTCGGTGGGAAATGGAGTAAATTGGCTTCCATGCTTTTAATCGCCCATGTTGGACTCATTTGCAGATTGATGAAATCAACGTGTATGGAAACACGGCCCTCCACCTGGCCTGCTACAACGGGCAGGATGCTGTAGTCAACGAGCTGACCGACTACGGTGCTAACGTGAACCAGCCCAATACCAGCGGGTTCACCCCGTTGCATTTTGCTGCTGCCTCCACGCACGGTGCTTTGTGTCTTGAACTATTAGTAAACAACGGGGCGGATGTTAACATTCAGGTATGACTCTCTCTCAGTCTCCCTCTCTCAGTGTGAAGTACCTTTGCGTTGAGCCTCTGTTTGAGCAAACTCACCTGCTGTAAATTACAGTTAGTAAATTGTAACTCTAAGCATCCCGATTCTTGCGGACTTATCCTATATTGTCATGACGTGGAAACTTCTACAGGAGTGGTGGTACCAGTGGATGACACTGAGGTTCTAGCCACGTGCCCTTGGTAGCTTAGTGAATATACGGGAGCACATACTGGGTCTCAGGGATGTGGACTTGGCCGAGATTCTAATACTGAGGTGAATGTTGAGCTGATAGGGCAGAGATGCTGAGCATGAAAAGGAAGCCTAACCTAATGATCTCAGGTCTGTTTCCAACCTGCAAGGCCCTCCAAGGAGTTTCTCAAATGGCTTCCTGGAGTAAACCCCAGATAGTGGCTTCAATTAGATGATATTAATCTGGTTTTAATGGTAATTCCTTTACTCAGCAAACTTACTGAGGACTACCTAGTGCCCTCTGTTTGGTACCTGGTGTATACTCCAGGGTGCCCTTAAGGAATTTACGATATGGCAAGGAGATAATGTACTCAGATAATCATGGGGCAAGAGAGAATGTCATGAGTGGCATGAGAAATTAATAAAGTGCTGCAAACTATAAGAAGCAAGTGTTGATTTGCTTTTTGCTTGGGCATCAAAACTAGAGATTGCTTTTGAGCTGAAGATTGATATCAGTTGAGATGAGGAGGGATAGAGAGAATTTGAGAGAGGACATTCCAGATACATAGAATGGCAAGCAAAGGAGTTGAGAGGTCTTGATAGGTAAACTTTAGGTAACCAGTCTGCTCACTGTAACAGATAACCAAGAGGAACTTTTGCAGGTAGCCTTCATGATCCAGGTTATATCACTTGGACGCATTTAGATTGTAGCAGAATATCCTGATTTATACCAAGTGACCTTGTTTGCATCCTCAGCTTCCCTTCTCCCAAGCACACAGGAATTGTAAAGCAAGGTCCCAGTGTATTCTGTCTCTGCTTTTGAAAAATTGTTATTTCCAAGATTTAATTTCAAGAATATTGGATCAGTATATTTTAATGATCTTCTCTATTCACTATTGAAGTCCTTTTATATTTTTTCATTTAATTTATAATATGGGGAAATATGGGACAATTTTTCAGAATAGCGATTTATTGTGATTGAATGGAGTACAAATTATATGAAAGAAAGGAGCCAGGAACAAGCTGAAATGTGACCTGACCAAGAATGAGCACTTATCTACTGGCCAAGGATTTGGGACCTCTATAGGGTGTGGGTCCGCTAATCATTATAGAGGCCACATGATCAGAACTGAGCATTAGAAACAGTAATCTGGCCACAGAAAACCAGAGACAGAAAAGAAAGAAAAAAATGTATATATGACTACATAAAATTTTTAAACTTTTATATAACAAAACAAAACAACAAAAAAGAAAAAACCAAAAACCTTAACATAAAATTGAAAGGGGAGCAACTCGGAAATTTTTCTGCAATATACATATAAGCAAGGAGTTAACATATTTAATATAAGAGCTCATAAATATCAATAAGAAAAAGTCTGATAGTCTACTAGAAAATATGGGCAAATGCAGATCACGAGAGAGAGAATACAATATCCATTAAACTTATGAAAAGATATTCAGTATTACTAGTCATTAGAGAAATGCAAACTAATACTTTTATAATACTAATACATTAACGTTTGCCTTTAAAATTGGCAAGTATCAAAAAGACTAGCAATGCCCAGTGTAATCAATGAAAAATTAAAATGCAGTAAGTAAATATGATCCAGTTTTATAATTTCAAAAAGTATGTGTCTATGTATGTGCATAGAAAGAGAAAAATATCTGGAATCTACATCAGTATCCTAGCAACAGCTATCACTCCAGCAAGGCAAAATTATGATTTGGGCTTTTAGTTTCTTTTCAATATATTTGTTTTAATCTTCTTATTGTGATGCCATAAGCATGTGTTATTTTTACATCCAAAAGAAAAAAAAAGCTACTTTCATTTTTATTTAAAAAAATTTCAGATATAGTGGACCTAGGGAGTGGACAAGTAGAAGATAACTGGAAGTCAATGAAATGGGTCTGGATAAGAGGTAATGAGTAATGAGGACAGGCGGATGGGGACAGCCAGCGGAGGGAGAGGCTTTGCAGAAAGGAAATCACTGGGATTTCGTTGGACAAGAGATGGAGGAGATAAAGATGAGTATAAGAATTGAAATCTGGCTAAAGAGGTAGTACAGCACAGTGATTCAATGTCCAGTTCTGTGTCTAGACTGACTAGATTCTCATCCTACCTTGACTTTTAGTAATTATATACTCATAAACAACTTCTCTGTGTGTCTGTTGATCTGTAAAATTAGGGAAACAGTAGTATCTTCCGCATGGGACTGTTGTGAGGATTAAGCAAGTTATCTCACATAAATTACTTGGAACAATACCTGCCACATAGTGAGTCCTCCATAAATGATTATTGTTATTAAGAGGGATGTCAGGAGAAAGAGTAGGCTTAGAAGGTAAAACCAGTGACTGTAGTTCTTGAGAAGCTGATTTTGAGCCTTTGATACAGCCAGTCTGAGAAAACCAATAGTGCAAAATGTGATTCTCTAGCATGGGAGAGCAGTAGAGAATAGAAGAAAACACCTAGGTTGTCTCATTCACATAGAGGTGACTGATAGTTGAAACTGGGAGAAAAGGATGATGAGATCACCCATGGAGAGAGTACATCATAGCATGAGTAGAGAAGGGGATGTAGGACTCCAGTAACCTTTTACTCTTAGGATCAGGAGGAGGAGGAAGAGCCAGAGAAACGGATGAAAAAAGAAGAGTTGGGGAAGATAGGAAGGAAACGAAGGGGATGGAGTGTCTTCATGAAGGTAGAAAGCAGGCACAAATGAAAAAGTAAACTAGCTGAAGAGAATTTCAGAGTTCTAGATCTTGTAAGGGGACCCCATCCGAGGTCCTACGTGGAGGTAGGATGAAGGTCTTTAAGAGCAACAAAGAAACCAAGGTGGGGAAAGAGCCAGCATGTGGGGTTAAAGTCTAAGAGGAGGGTGGTGGAGGACAGGAGGCAAACAGGTGGCTCAACCATCAATGTCCTCAAGACGTGTGACACTTTTCTTGCCATCCTGATGTCTGAGGGATATCCTGTGGATCCTCCAAAGGAAGGAACATTATTGAAGTTAGATAAAGTATCTCTCTTTACCAACCTTAATTAATTCACGGGGTTATCTGATGCTCTCCATTTCCTCTGTAAAACATGCCAACTGATGCTTTCAGTGTGCCCGATACTGAGGTTAGAAGGCCACTTTCTGGCATACCTACCTACTTCTCCCAGGTAACTGACTAGCAGCCAGTTCAGATTGGATAAGAGGCTTCAACTAGGTATGGTGCCTTGGTCTATGGTAGCCTTCTCTTCTCCTCCACAAAATGGACATGGAAAGCATAGCTACTTAATTTTAATAGTTAATTTTTTCCTGAAGACTGCTAATCATCAGTAGAGTATAAGAAGCACCATTAAAAAAAAGTCCGAGACTTGGGTTTATGTATTATCTAATCCATGTAAATGGGATTTTGAATCAAATCTAGCCTTCTCCCTTAGTCTCCCCATCTACTCTGTCTACATCCTAATTCTCTTGAATCTTTATTAGTTAACTTCGGATGCATGGATCATCTAACATTTCCGTGGAGCCATTCAGTCTGACCGGAGGTTGTTATCTCTCTGTACCACATTGCCCTTGGATTTTGAAAGTGTTTGTAGATTGCAAGACAATTTATATTTGTTTAGATTTTCCAAAGTTAGAAGAAAATAGCAGATTGAAATGTAGCCAGTACCTACTCACATGTTCACTTTGTTTTCCTCTGTCCTCGCAAAACACAAAAAGTGATGTCTTCATGAGAAATTGCAAGATGATGGAGAGAGGAAGAAGGCTCTGTGTCTTGCATGCATTTTACAGTCCCTCATTTTGCTTAGATTGACCATGGCCCTGTCCTTGATTTTGAATAAACTTTGTGATATCACAAAGTTTAATTATTATAAAATAATAGAGACACAATACTTAATACAATAATCTGTTGAAAGTTTACTTTTCTTTTTGCAAATAGGAAGAGCATGAGGAAATATGAAATAATTTCCCTTCTCCATTAGAGACCACATTGTAATTTTTGTAGCATCTCAAGGCTCTTTTTGGAAGCACTCAAACTAAGCATTAAAGAACACAGTAAACACGTGGCCATGCTGGATATGACTTAGAAAGATAGATTCAGAAATGACCATTGCCTGCCTAACATTCCGCCTGCCTATGGTCTCAATTCTTTTCTGTGCACGGGCCCTTAGATCACTTAACCCTAAGAGATTGGAACTGAAGCCCATCACACATTTACTGAAGTGGACCAGCTCCCTTCTTTGTATGTACCAGGACCAAGTTATATTCTATAATTGCATTGCAGAGGTTGAAGATGAAACTGGAATAGGCAAGAGTAAGCAGTAATAGCGACATGGCCCTTGGATCTTAAGAGAGGAAGTGAGGAAAGGAGGGGGGTAAATGTCTGAGCCAACCACGTACCATCTGCAGCCTTTAGAAGCATTTAAAAAATTAGACTGTATATGGCTTTTTGCACACCAGGGTATTAGATTGCTCTTCCATTGAATTAGGAAGCCCTTTGGGGTTTCTGACTATATTTATTTTATAGAGACTTTATTGCCCTCCACCAGGGCCACTGAGCTTTGTGGCGCCAGGGGGCACTGTTCCACAGAGAACACAGTGCCTTCAGCTTCCTGGGGAGTAACTATGTATTTAAGTTTAGAGAAGGTTTATGGGAGGAGGAGGAAAGAAGGCATTAGAAGTGGAAGAAAAGAATGAATGGATTTCTGAGAATGGAAACGCTTCATTAATTCAAGGATTAATCTTCCTTGGATGATGGTGAATTCTTCCCTGAAAGAATACTAATATTTGTCATAAAATATTCTTAGTCCTCATTGGTTTTCTTTCATGACTTACGGCTGAACCATAAGTCAATAGGAGAGCTATTAAGCAAGTTCTCAAGGTAACAAACTTTTCCAAGCCCTAAATCTGCTCTGGGAAAATGCACTTAGAAATTGGAAGGAGGCTAGAAATGAAGAAGTTTTTCTAAAAGCAAAGCTTTGAATAAGTGGGAGAACTGATCATTTCTTCTCCTTTGAGCATTCAGGGAATGTTTGGTATCTGAAGTTCTAGGGCCAGCAGCAGGAATGGCAAGTTCCCGCCACCCGACCCCACCCCCATGTGAAAAATTTCTCAGGCAGATAATAAAACTCAGTAGGACCCTCAGTCTCAATCTGAATATTCTGAGTTCTAACTTGTAAAGGCTAAATAAAAAATACTAGTCTTTTGACCTTCATTGGTTTTCAATGGCTTTTTGAAATGAGTTCCCTTTACACCTATACCATATAAACAAAGCTGCCCCAAAATGACTGCTGTGGTGCTCTTAATGCTTCCTGTCTCCAATTCCCGACTTCCTGCCACCGTATCCCAGTGAGAAAAAAAAGTCAGCTAAGGTCTGTCTTCAGTGGTATGTGAACTCAGGCAAAGATCTGCAAGGGTAGATCTGAAGCAAGCATCACCATTGACCATATTGCCATCCTTTTCATTTAACCTAACTTTGGTCATCTCTGTCCCTTTACCAAAAGCACAAGCACTCCAAGGGAGGAAAAGGGTATGGCGTTTGCTGTCCTTGAAATGGGACCAGCTTTGTAAACTATATACTGTAGAAACTGGTGACATCTGCTTTGGCTCTCTGTCTGCAACTTAGTTGCCTTTAAGCTCTTTTCTAGGCATGGAAAAGTGCTTGGTTAAATGTTTATAAAGATATTATCTAGGGCTTCCCTGGTGGCGCAGTGGTTGAGAATCCGCCTGCCAATGCAGGGGACACGGGTTCATGCCCCGGTCCGGGAAGATCCCACATGCCACGGAGCGGCTGGGCCTGTGAGCCATGGCCGCTGAGCCTGTGTGTCTGGAGGCTGTGCTCCGCAACGGGAGAGGCCACAACAACGAGAGGCCCGCATAACACACACACACACACACAGACACACACAGATATTATCTAAACACTGAAATATTTACGGCTTTATATATATTTAACTAAATGCTAATCTTAAATTTAAGAGAAAATACTGGAGCAAAATTTAAAGAAATAGCACCATCTAGGGACAAATGAATGTCAGCTCTGCAATTTCTGTTTTCTCTCTCCTTAAGAGCCTTGGACCGTCATCACTTTTTTGTTGGAAGGAGTATGTCTTTTTTTTTTTTTTTTTTTTTTTTTTTTTTGAGAAGGAGTATGTCTTAACTCCTTATTCCTAAGTGGTTCCCCGACTTTTTAGTCTTTTGAATTGTCTGCATTTAACCCAGCTAAGACCCAGGCTCTGGAATCAGAAAGCTTTTAGGAGCTCTTCTCCATCATATGTCTTATGATTGGTGATGGCATCATATCCTCATTTTCTTGACTAATGATCCTTTTCCCTAAAGATATAATTTCAGTAAAGCTTCAAGCTTACTTCCATCTTCCTTTCCTTTCTCAATCTTTTCTAATTCAGGTTATAATCATACAAGATTAAGATGGAGAAAAAAATCCTATTTTTTCTATTTTTTTCCCCATCAACTTGACAACCTTTCACTATAATGATTATTTACTTCACTCAACATGCAGTTACCACTCTGACTAACTCTTCCCTTGGCACAGATTGTGCATAGTTCCTTTCTTAAGTCTAAGGAATAGACTAATAGGATATAATAAATATTCTTCTGTTAAACCTTGTGGTTTTATAAGCTATTCCAGTGGCTCCTCAACTTTAGTGTTTTGTGAAAGTTAGAAATGACATCAATTCTGATTCAGTTTAGGTCTGGGTTAGGGCACAGAATTCACATTTCTAACAAGAATCCTGGGTGATTCAGATGCAGGTAGTCTGTGGTTCACTCTGAGAAATATTTAAGTGATTATTTGTTTTCCATTGTAGAGTTTTTAAAAGAATCATTTTAAAGCACACGTATTTGAATTTCATCACAAAAATGAACTTGTGTTTTTGAAATCTCATATTTTAACCTCAGGCTTAGGAACACGTTTCTTCTGAGACTTAGAAAAAGAATAGTTACATAAATTTCTTTATTTTCTTTTCTTTTTAAAATAATATCTGAATGAAAGAATACATAATATATATATTCTCAGTTGGGGATACTTTGGGTCTAAAATAACAGTAATATTTTCGTTTGGGTATCACTATTTTTAGAAGAAATTCTGTAAATGATTATTTCTTAATCAAATGTGTAGGACTTTGGTATTTGGTGTAATGATGACTAATGTATGGATTCTGTACAGTTTTCATCTTTTGGCTTAATCTGTGAGAGAGAATGCCATCATTTATATATTGAATAATAAAGAGATGTATAAATTCAGCACATATTTCCAGGTAATCATTAACATGGCAATTTGCATATCTTAATCCTATGATTTCTAATGAGTTAAGTGAAGCAAATATTTCTCTTTTGGAATAATTGAAAGTGGTGTTTCTCTGTGGAATTAGAATGTAGAGAATGGTGGAGGATTTCAGGTCAATTTTGAGAGTTGCAGTGATTTATAGCAGTTTAGTCATCTTCACGTCAAACAGGGCCAAACAAGTTAATACATCATTTGTCTTTTTCTCATGTACTATAGACAGAAGGTGAAAAAAACACTGTAATAAACTATACATATACTATCTATTATACCGTATAATGGAAAAGAATATGAAAAATAATATATACTATATATGTATAACTGAGTCACTTTGCTATACACCAGAAACTAACACAACATTGTAAATTAACTATACTTCAATTTTTTTTTAAAGTTGAAAAATAAAACTCCTTGAAGGAAACCTTCACCAGTAGATCACAGGAGATGAAAAAATGTTTTGGATGATTTCCTCAGTTTAAACCAGGGTAGTTTAAAAATTGTCCATGTGACTAAAAATTTTGCACTTCTCCTCTAGAATAATTTCCACGTCTCGAAGCTTCTTTAAAATGTGATGTTATAGATAAGTAACAAGGACCTACTGTATAGCACAGGGAACTATATTCAGTATCTTGCAATAACCTATAATGGAAATGAATCTGGAAAAGAATATATATATGTATAATTGAATCACTTTGCTGAGCACCTGAAACTAACACAACATTGTAAATACGTCAGTAAAAAAAATGTGAAGTTAGGCAATAACTTGCGATATCACATACACTTTATTGAGCGTTGCTGGCAATGTCCATAGGAATGTTTCAGATTGATGTCACTGGCCCATTGTTTCTCTCTCTCTCATTTTTTAGAGTAAAGATGGTAAAAGTCCTCTGCACATGACAGCTGTCCACGGAAGGTTCACACGGTCACAAACCCTCATTCAGAATGGTATGTGAGAGTCTTCTGCAGTGTCATTACTGGAACAGTTTCCTGGTGTGACTGAGTTTGGTCGTCAGTCATTTGAATGTGAAATATGATGCTCTGTTTTAGAGTTTATTAAGCTTGGATTTATACTGTCCTTTGATGAACTTTGCTAAAAGCTCTTAGACACGTCATCACCAATTCAGCCTAAGAGTGAGGACATAGAGCCACTAAGTTTCACAGTCAGTTCCCAGTCAGTCAAAGAACATGTGAGTTTTGAAACTGGAAACGATCTACTTGTATAGGCTCAAGATCCTGCATTTTTCACTCTGAAACTAATAAAAATAAGTATCAGACATTTTCTAGCAGCAAATCTGAATTGTTTTTAAATTTTTGAATTTGCCATAGTTCCATAAGTTAAAACTTGTTAAGCTACTTGGGCAAAGGTAAGAAAAAATGAGTGACTCAGAGGAAAAGCAGGTACGTACATGATATAAAGGATCATAAAATCACAGGCTTGATAGAGACCTTGGAAAATCACATAATCTAGTGATTTCCCAGGCTTACAATAAAGGTGTGTTTGAACCATTGGGTTGTCTCTGCAACCAAAGGACTAGGGAGTGTCACTTCACAACATGGTTCACGTTACTATTAGACGGTCAATGGCCAGAATCTGTGAGTGGATTGACTTTTGACTTTGACAACACAACTTCTATTATTTTAGCAAATCTTAAAGACAATTTTAAAAAAACAGGTTTAGTTCAGATTTTATGCTGACATTCCAGGTGAATCCAGCGGTTCCTAAACTATCTTTAGTTGACCCGCATTTCTAGTTCTCAAAATTCTGGCATTAGTCAATTTTTTTAGACTTATCTTTTTCTCATCTGTAAGAACACTGGATGACATACACTTGAATTGTTAGTGGTACTAAGTTATGTCTTAGGCACTGAAGTCATAAAACTAAAAAGTCATTTGACATTTGGATGGAAGACCAGCCAGGGAAATTATGCTGAGGAAGCAAAATATCTGCAGCAAAGCACAGGAAATTTATAAGCATTTCAGTGAAACTATAGAAGAAAAGAAATCCCAACAAATTTCCAGTGAGCAAATGCAGGTAAATGAAAATGAACTGGGGCTTCCCTGGTGGCGCAGTGGTTGAGAATCCGCCTGCCGATGCAGGGGACACGGGTTCGTGCCCCGGTCCGGGAAGATCCCACATGCCGCAGAGCGGCTGGGCCCGTGAGCCATGGCCACTGAGCCTGTGCGTCCGGAGCCTGCACTCCGCAATGGGAGAGGCCACAACAGTGAGAGGCCCGCGTACCACAAAAAAAAAAAAAAAAAACACGAGAAAAATGAACTGCACAACACTCATTAATTCTAGTTTGAAATATGTGATATGCCTTTGTCATTTACTTTATTGAGAGGCCACTTTAATTGTTTTGTTTTGCTTGAAGTAAAGGGGAGGTGGGGAGGGACCCTTGCATCTCTCCTCTGCACACTTTCCTCATCCCACTGTACTTCTCAACTGTTTTTCAGAAACAGTGTCCACTGCCTTAAAAATAAACAAAACTAGGGAGCTATTTGGTATCCATTTTAAAAAATTTAATGTGAACGTAATCACCAGGGCTTAGCTCTGTGGCATTAAAAAAACATTGTTCACTGTTAGAGAAATTTCAAGCACTAGTGACCAGATCAGAGAAAGCAGTTTTTCACCTTGTAAGCACTGCCTTCCTACAGGTCCATCCCTGCGGGCCAGACCTGTGTCATGCGAGTGTGCTTACAACAGTCTTGGGGGTGCTGCTGGCTGCTTTGACCTCTCTAAAAACCATCTTGAAGACTTCCATGCCCTCTCTGGACTTTCTTGCTAGACTTTTGAGTTGGGACAACCCCTGAAAGAGACCTTATGTCTTGTCCTCTGTGATCAAGGAGCTTGTCTCAGAGCCTATCTCATTCTTGGCTGGCCTGGCATCTTGCTTGTGGGTTGAGTGGGATCCTGGGTCCTGTAATACTGAGGATATAGTGGCTATAATACATAACTTACATATAACGATAAAGCTAACATTGGTTGAGTGTTCTTCACATTGTGCCAGGCACTTGGCTAAGCACGCCACATAAATCCTTCCAACCACCCCATGAGAAAGAGGTGCTATTATTATCTCCATTTCAAAGATAGGGAAACTGAGGCAGAGAGGTTGTCACTTCTGCTGGGATACATGGCATGTATGTTGAGGAACAGAGATTAGAACCCAGGAAGTCTAACACTGGAGACTGAACTCTCAACCACTCTTCTCTGTATGAACAATGACAGGTTAAAATGTTTTTTAACTTGAATTCTATTTACTCTAAGAGTCGCTTGCATTTGGCAGAGAGTTATTTATCCCTGTAAAAGGATGATTTGGCATTCTCTTCTCTCAGCTGACAGTTCTTTGCATTCATTGCAGATGTGAGAACTTTGAGTTCTTCCATTTGACATTAAAAAAAAAAAAAAATGCCCTTAGGGACAAGAATAGGAAGCTCTTTTCTTTCCTCCTGTTTGTTGGTTTCTTTCTGGGAAAAGGCCGGAGGCTCACACCCCCAGGGCCTGGTGTCTGTCCTCCAGAGTGGGTAACCACAGGACAGGACCTGGAATGCCTGTCCCCCATGGGGACATCACTTGGCTCTTAAGACCTGCTGAGGAACATTCTTGATGTTTATTTGTTTTGTTAAATGGCTCTGATGTTTGGACTTTGTGCAGCATTTCTCTGCTTCTCTGACTGCTCTCTAGTCAGGGTTATTCTTTATAATAACATTTTTTTTCCAGAAGCATTCAGGTTTGGTAAGGTGATCGTTTAAGAAAAAAACCCAAAAGACTCTCTTCTTTTTTAAGTTAATAAGCAAAGACTACCTCTGTGGTTCAATCACGTTGTTTGTTGTCTGAAGCTGTGTTGTCAGAGACAGAGAGGGAAAGAAGTAAACGAAGACACAATCTGATATCAGAAGGCATTTGATCTGGACTTTTGCACAGACAGCTGCCTCAGATGCTGTCCAGCAGGTTACAAAAGTTCAAAATGATGTTTTTTTTCACAGAAGCTTTAAAAATAAAAGTTTGAAAAGGAAGAGTGAAGTGATAGGATGATTCATTGTGAGGTTTTTGACCTTTGGGCTTACAGACTTTCTGAGGTAACTTAATAAGATAACTATTCTTGTTTGTGCAATGAAAAACTAATTTCAGATGAATGCCTAGATAATGCTGCATAAATCATCCCTTCTGACGTGCTCTGCGTATGTCTAAACTCATGGATATTTATTTTCCTCGCTAATAATCAATGATTGATAACCAACATTTAACTTGCAACCTTCAAATGAATAGTAAAGATATTTAACTTGCTAAAAAAAAAGATAACTAATAAGGACCTGCTGTATAGCACAGGGAACTCTACTCAGTACTCTGTAATGGCTTATATGAGAAAAGAATCTAGAAAAGGGTGGGTATATGTATATGTAGAACTGATTCATTTTGCTGTACACCTGAAACTAACACAATATAGTAAATCAACTATACTCCAATAAATTTTTTTTTAAAGATATTTAATTTGCATTCCAAGCAAATGAAAATGGAAAGGCTTGGGGAGTGACTATAAGATAGAAATTCATTCATCTAGAGGTCCTACTTTAATATAAAACATATTTCTGAATAACAAAAAATAGTCTCTTATTTTTCTACTAAGTTATGATGTTTTCTAGCAGTATATCTTAAATGACAAAGATAATTACCCATATTTTTACAGTTTTAAATTGACTTATGAAATGACAGTAACAACAAGAAACTTTATCAGCTCAGACCCTCTATTCCATCCTTTCCAGTCCGGATGCGCAGGCTCAGCGGCCACGGCTCACGGGCCCAGCCGCTCCGCGGCATGTGGGATCCTCCCGGACCGGGGCACGAACCCGTGTCCCCTGCATCGGCAGGCGGACTCTCAACCACTGCGCCACCAAGGAAGCCCATTTCCAGTATTTTTCACTCTTCTCTTTTCCTGTCCAATTTTTGGCATATTTGAGGCTGGTAAACATGGAGCCCCTACTCTTGGCTGGGAAGGACATGAGCAATGTAGTGTTTGTCCAGGACAAAGACTTCTTTGAAGTCTGGGGATCTGTCTCCCACATTTCCCTGGATCAGCTCCGTGGGTGGACCTTTCAGGCAGACCACTGTGGGCAGCTCTCACATGGATACATGTACCCTGGATTGCTCTGAGGTATCCATGGAGACCAGGTGGCTGCCTGTCCCCAAGGCATAAAAATGATCTAAATTGGATACTTCTAAATTTAGATTACTGTGAACTATTTCTTGAGTCCCTAGAAGTTTTCAATAATTTTATTTTAATTCTTCTTGATTATAAAATTAGTACATGCTCACTGTAGAATAAAATTAACTTATTAGGCCTTCCCTGGTGGCGCGGTGGTTGAGCGTCCGCCTGCCGATGCAGGGGACACGGGTTCGTGCCCCGGTCCGGGAAGATCCCACATCCCGCGGAGCGGCTGGGCCCGTGAGCCATGGCCGCTGAGCCTGTGCGTCCGGAGCCTGTGCTCCGCAACGGGAGAGGCCACAACAGTGAGAGGCCCCCGTACTGCAAAAAAAAAAAAAAAAAAAAAATTATTAAAGAGAATCCCCCATGACTCCCATCAATGTGTCTTCCTAACCCCATCCCAAGAATTTCTATTGACAGTTTGGTGAAACTTCCAGATTTTTCTATGTATTTAAGAACGTATATATAAAGATCCATAATTATTACTTTTACAGAAATGATTGTAGTCCATTTATTTGAACAACTGATTTTAAAAATCACTACTGTCCCACAGACACAAAGATATGAGGAAAGATCAGCATTTGTATTCAAGTTGCCATTTATATTTCTCTGTCACAAAGTTAGAAAGGGATTACCTTTTTGTAAACAGCTATTAAGTTGCAAACTCCAAACGTGCAAATTTATTGGCAGCAGCTAAACTCTACATGCCAAAGTCTTGGCTGCAGAGTGAAGCATCTTAAATCCTGTGTAAACATATGTACTAATTGGAGTTTGTTGGGTTTTTTCCTTAACATCTTCCCCTTCTACAAAGCTCACACGTATTTGTAATTATTTCACTTTTTAGGAGAGATTCTTGTTCATTAACTCTGTTGTACCAGTACACCTGGCTAGAAAATATATTGTTTGTTGGAAATAAATCTTAGGGAGTTGGTGGTCATAGTTAGGATTCATTAGAATGAAGGACCAGACAGATATTATCATGAAGCTTTTATAATGGTCATATTATAAGAAATAGTGTCTTGGCCTGGAAGTTAATGCTCTTTCCTCAGATCTGAAAAGACTCTCAATGGCTTCCTTCTGGGGCTCAAGTATACCTCTGATGGGTGTGCAAATGGGCACAGCCTTTCTCAAAAGCAATTTGCCAGTGTCCATCAAGAGCCTTAAAAACATTCATACTTGTGATCTAGTAGTTCTACTTGTAAAAATATTGCTGAAGGAGATCATCTGAAGTGTGGATAAAGATTATGTATAATTATGTTCATTCCTGTGTTTTTCCTAATGGCAAAATTTGGGCATAGCCTAAATGCCTAGTAATTGGGGACTTGTTGAGTGAATTCTCTTAATACTGATATGATGTAGTCATTTACAGTTGCATTAATGAAACTAATTAATGACATGGAAAGTGTTTGTGATGTAATATTAAGGGGGAGATCGGGATACAAAACTCTTTCTACCCTGTGATCTCAACCATGGGAAATGTCTTCATACACAAATGCACACACACATACAAACAACTGGAAGAAAATATCCAGAATATTAATACTGATTATCTCGGATAATCAGTGAATTTATAGATGACTTCTGTTTTCTTCTTTGTATTTTACTGCATCTTCTAAATTTTCTACAGTGAGAAACTTACTTTCTCAGTAATAAATATTATTTAAAGTAAATGCTTAATATCTTTTTAGATTGATCTAAGCCATTTATATAATATTTACATTTCTCAGGATTTTGTATTTCTTATTCTGGAATATATAAATGTATATTTGTAGTTTAGATATACAAACTAAACGTTATAGTATTAGTATCTTAAAATTATGTATTTTACTTTTAAAATATCAGCTTACTTTAGTTCAATATAATTGATGATGAGAGTAAAGCTTAAGATTTGACCTATTCTAAAATACCTGATATCTAAGAGCATGAGCTGACAATTCAATAACTTACTGCCTTCCATAATGATGCAGAGATTTGTTTATGAACAGGATAGTCAGGAAATAAAACCTTAGAATAATTTATATTCGGTGCCCCAGTATCCTAGGTGCTTTCTTTTATTAAAAGCATAAGTGCGTGTGGGCTTACATAAGCAAGAAGTACACACTATGATTTTTCTCCTTGGTGTGCTTCCCTGTCCTTTACTCCCTTCCCTTTTCCTGCTTTCTTCAGGCCCACCCTTTTTGACTGGGATATAATTCATATACTATAAAAGTCACCATTTTAAAGTGTACAGTTCAGTGGATTTCAGTATTTTCACAAGGCTTTACAACCATCACCATTATGTAATTCCAGAACATTTTCATCACGCCTCTCCAAAATCTTTATCCCAGTTAGCAGTCACTCCCCATTCCTTCCTCTCCTTGATTTCTCCTTATTTCATGATTTTCAAGGACTCTTAAACTACTTGGAAGCTTACCCAATTATCACTAACGCATGTAGCAAATATTTTCACATATGTCAGTTTCCTTATTGCTAGGATGTGGGGAAAGCCTTTTTAACTACAATGCAAAATCTAAATACAATAAAAGACATAAATTACAAAAAATTTTTTTTCAGGGTAGAACACCAAAGACAAATCAAAATCTAGGCCAAAAATATTTGCAACATGTATTACTGATAAAGGGGCAATCTCCCAAATATTTTAAGAACCTTTAAAAATTAAGGAATAAAAGATCTCTCACATACACACACGCACACACTTTTAGAGAAATGGGCAAAAGTCATGAAAAAATGGATCCTAGAAAAAGGTAAACAGATGGCCCTTTAATATATTAAAAGATTCTCAACTTCCTTAACAAGAGAAACAAAAAGACTACAGTGAGATACCAGTTCTCACTCATTACATGGTATATATTCAAAAGCTTGACAAGGCTGGGGAGAAAAGGCACTCTCATGCATTGATTGTGTGAGTGCAAAATTGCACAGCACCTAAAGAGGGAAACATGGCAAAATCGAACATAACCACATACCCATTTCTTTAACCTAGAAATCCCCTTTCTAGGAATTTATTCTGAAGATAGACCCAACACATACAAAACACTTGCAAAATGAGGTTATTCACTACAACATTCCTGATATTAGCAAAATGATTTTTACCACCTAAACGCTCATCCATACCGGACTGGTGTACTTAACGAATACATCCATGCAATGAAAAATAATTAAACTGTACAAAAATGAGGAGTATTTCCAAGAAGGGATCTCTAGGAGTGAATTCGAGAATATGTTGTTAAGTGGGGGAAAAAAAAAAAAGCATGGTATAAAAGATTCTATGTGCTTATTTTTGCAAAGAGAAAGACAGAAAGCATAAACCAAAACTAATGAAAATGATTAATTACTATAGGATGTGGTTGAGGGTGAAGTGAAAGGGATAGAAATGAGAGTACGACTTGTTAAAAGTGTAGAATTTTTGACTTTTGAAACGTGTGTTACATAT
Organism: Kogia breviceps; assembly: GCF_026419965.1. Taxonomy (NCBI): domain Eukaryota; kingdom Metazoa; phylum Chordata; class Mammalia; order Artiodactyla; family Physeteridae; genus Kogia; species Kogia breviceps. The sequence goes on along the minus strand of NC_081311.1, from coordinate 164,044,531 downwards.
TAATAAAATAAAATTAAATCAAAGCTGGTAAAAAAAAAAGCTGGTAAACATTTTGAAAACAAAATCAAATGAACCTATGTATCAGATTGATAATATAAGCACACAGAATAAAGAATTCAGATAACTCTTGAACGAAGTACTCCCTGTATATGCTAAAATCATTATGGGAAACTTTGTTGGGAAATAGAGTATTTGCACAGTCTGGAAGTATCACCCACAAATTCCTTGTGAATTACAAAAGGGGAAAAGACATTTGTACAGTGGAGAGTGCTGGTCAGCATCTCTTGTATTTCTTATTCTGGAAGATATAAATGTGTATGTGTAGTTTAGATATACGAACTAAACATTATAGTATTAGTAGCTTAAAATTATGTATTTTAGTTTTAAAATATCAGCTTACTGATATTTTCTTACTGATAATAAAGCCTCTTTTAAAAAGTTGTGGTACATAAAATTTACCATTTAAACTATGTTTAAATGGCACTAATAAGTACATTCACATTGTTGTACAGCCATCACCACTACCCATCTCCAGAACTTATTTTTTCATGTTCCCAAACTGACGCTCTGTACCTATTACAAGTAATCAAAAGTTGCATCACCCAATAATGGAATAACTTGACCTTATGTGTGTGCTGTGGAGATGTGATGGGAAGTGCAATTCAACTCTGGGGTATTCTTGCCAAAATGTTTAGCCTGAATCTAGTAATGAGGAAATAATCAGACAATTCCAGAATGCAGTATATCCTACATGACTCCTGGCGTGGTCCCCAAAAATATCAATGACATGGGAGATATATATATAAATACATAAAAGGCAGGAGGATTGTTTTAGATGAAAGGAAACTGAAGAGACATGACCACAAAATGCTATCAGAATCTTTGATTGGATCCTGGATTTAAAAAAAACAGTTTTAAAGCACATTTGGGGGAACAATTGGAGAAATTGGAATATGTACTTATATTATGTAAAATTATGATATCAATGTTATATTTCTTGGATATGATGATGAAATTATGGTTATGTGGGAGACTGTCTTTGTTCTTAGTGGTGAAATGTCATGATGTCTGACTTATTTCTAAATGGTTCTTCAAGTGAATGAATAGACTATCTTTCATATTATATATTATGTATAACTTTTCATATATATATGAAAAGGTGAGGGAAAGAAAGAAATGTAGTAAAATAAAAATTAGGGGAAAAAGAAGGCAAAATAAAATAACATGTTTACTGTGTTACTAAAGTGATGGTTAATGTTACAGTTTTAATAAATATATATTTTTCAGTTTATGGTTGATGCTTTTACTCATTTTACTCATCATCATTTAGATAATCAAACTACATAAAATCTTTTCCTGAACACTCTATTCCTTCTGGTTCTTATGCTTTAGCATAAGGTTTATTTACATAGGTCTTTAATTATGCAAGTAAAACTAAAATTGAATGTGTCTTCAGAGTTACATTTTGTGGAATTTGATTACATTATTTATTCAGAGAGGGAATCTAGTTGTAAGATTTTAGAACCTTAAATAAGACAATGTGGAAAGGTTTTTTAAAAGCATTTCTTTTTGTTGTTGTTGTTGCATGTATCTTTTTTTTAAAATAGATCTTTATTAGAGTACAATAGCTTCACAATACCGTGTTAGTTTCTGTTGCACAACAAAGCAAATCAGCCATATACATACACATGTCCCCATATCCCCTCCCTCTTGCATCTCCCTCCCTCCCACCCTCCCTATCCCACCCCTCTAGGTGGTCACAAAGCACGAAGCTGATTTCCCTGTGCTATGGGGCTGCTTCCCACTAGCTATTGATTTTACACTTGGTAGTGTATATGTGTTGGTGCTACTCTCACTTAGCCCTCCCACCCCATGTCATCAAGTCCATTCTCTATGTCTACCTCTTTATTCCTGCCCTGCAACTAGGTTCATCAGTACCTTTTTTTTTTTTTTAGATTCCATATATATGTGTTACCATACATTATTTGTTTTTCTCTTTCTGACTTACTTCACTCTGTATGACAGACTCTAGGTCCATCCACCTCACTACAAATAACTCAGTTTCGTTTCTTATGCCTGAATAATATTCCATTGTCTATATGTGCCACATCTTCTTTATCCATTCATCTGTCGATGGACATTTAGGTTGGTTCCATGTCCTGGCTATTGTAAATAGTGCTGCAATGAACATTGTGGTGCATGTCTTTTTTTGAATTATGGTTTTCTCAGGGTATATGCCCAGTAGTGGGATTGCCGGGTCATATGGTAGTTCTATTTTTAGTTTTTTAAGGAACCTGTGTACTATTTTTCAGAGTGGTTGTATCAATTTACATTCCCACCAACAGTGTAGGAGAGGGTTCCCTTTTCACCACACCCTTTCCAGCATTTATTGTTTCTAGCTAAAAGCATTTCTAATAGACTTCCCTCCATGAAGATTTGATAATACTACTACCTCAGATGGTAACTTGTCCCCTTAAAAAGCATTCTTGTCCCTGAGAGCAGAGATGCACAGAGTAGAAATGAAACCAACATTTGGTCAACGTGAGTGACTAGCGTGAAATGTGGTATCTGAATCAACCTGAATCCTTATGTAATTCTGTTATTAAAATGTCTTTTTCAGGAGGTGAAATCGACTGTGTGGATAAGGATGGCAACACTCCTCTCCATGTGGCTGCAAGATACGGTCATGAACTTTTGATTAACACCTTAATAACCAGTGGAGCTGACACAGCCAAGTAGGTTACTGCAAAAATATGGTGGAATAATTTCCACATGTGGGAATACTGCCAAAGGGATTCTGCCATGCCGTAGATAGTTCCCATTTATCCAGGTTAAGGCAGATCTGCACCATTATGCTAAACACAGATTAAATTTGAACTGAATTAAGTGACTTTTTATGACAGTTGCAAGGAAGAACCAGTTTTATTTTTCAGCTGTATCAGAAAGAGGCCTATTTCAGTGGTTTTAATTAAGGAAACTTGAACTTTATTCCTAACTCTGCTTTTTAATATTCTTTTTTTTCCCCCACGTGCAGTGTTAGTTAAGCAGGAAAAATAAAGCATAATTGGGCAAACTCAGAATTTATTCAGGGTGCTGTTTTGCATGTATTAATGACCCATATTCATGATACACTTACACGGTGCAATTGAGTAAATCTGCTACATTGGGAAGGGGGGACCTGACTTCATTTTGTACTTTAATTCAACGAGAATATATAGTACATCTATATGAGTCTGTTGCAATGTTAGGTGCTGTGGGAAATTTCAGAAGTAAGTTAACTGGTTGGTACCTTCCAGGAGCTCATAATTTTGTTGGAGGCCCAAGGCCCACTTAAGACAAAGAACCATGCAAGATAGTATTTAATAAAGTTCCAAATGGAACAGGACTTTAATGGCAAAGTGTTTGGTGTAGACAGTATATGCCACAGAGTGTAGACAGGAAGGATAGAGCTCAAAGGTGGCCACAGTTTTCAAGGAAAAGGTGAGTTTTAGGTAGGCTTTGAAGGATGAGAATTATGTGAGTAGAGCAGAGAGTGACAGACATCCCAAGCAGGGAGGCAAGCAGGAACAGACCCAGCTCCGGGCGGAGCTTGGCCTGGCAGGCCTGTGACAGTGCCATGCTCTGCCCAGAGGCACTGTTATATCAGTGCGGGGGACCCAGGCTTTCTTGGGCACTAGCTGGGCTCTAGTCCAGGCTACCTCACTTGTGAGCTGTGTGACCTTGAGCCTGTTGGTCAATCTGTCTGTGCTTTGATTTCCTCATTTGAAAAAATGGGGGTAATCATAGTACCTACCATAGGTTTGTTACGAAGATTAAAGGACTTAATCACCATTAAGACTCTCTGGTATATGTTAAGATCCGTGTGAGTATGAGTTATGTAAATACATCTGCTAAGGTTATTCAACAAGATAATCCACGTTAAAAGCTCTTTGAACAGTGCCTGGCACATAGTAAGCTATCAATAAATGCTAACTATGTTTTTATTACTTCATAATAGGCAGGAGAACCAAATTAAAGAGGGCCTTAAATGCTTAAATAGTTTGGCCTTATTATAGAGACTGGGGGTAACAATAACTGAATCCTTAGGAAAGGCAAAATATGAGGGCAGTGTTACATTAGGAATTCTAATTTATTTGTCAGGGCTTGTGCAACACAATTGAAATTCTTGGTGGAGAATGAGCCAAAATTTAAATGGTCCAGGGAGGGCGTGGTGGGTTCCAGTGGCCCTCTGGGCTCCCAGTCCAGTGGTGGAGGTAAGATCAAGAGCAAATGTGACTGCAGCATCATGAGATATGTTATGATGGAGGTTTGGATAGGGCAACACTGACTATCTCTGGGTTCTGCAGAAGAGGTGACATTTCAGCAAGAAGAAGGATGGATAGGAGTTTGCCAGGTGGACAGAATTGTGTGAGATAAAAAAGATAGAAGGGGAAGCAAAGAAGGACATTCCAGGAAGAGGGAACAGTATTTACAAAGGCACAAACATGTGAATATGTTGAAAGCAGGTTCCCAAGGCCGGGTTATCTAACATGTTAGGGGGAGTGGAAAGAAATGAGGTGGAAACATAGGAAGAACCACATTTCAGAAGACCTCGAATGTCTTGCTAAGGAGTTAGATTGCATTCTGAGGCATTCGGAAGCTGTTAAAGAATTATAAGTGGGTGTAGGGTAGGTTGTGTCTAATCCTCCCAGCTCTCATAGCAGTCTGGACAGATTGGAGGTGGTCCAGGCTAGAAACACTTTGCAGCCTCTTGCAAAGGTCCAGAGAAGAAAAGATGAGGGCTCGGGCTGAGGACAAGACTGAAGGTGGACAGAGGAGGGGACATGCTGACAAATAGCAAGAACAGTGGGTTGTCTCAGAAGAGAAAGGAATCTGCTTCAAGCCAAAGGACCTTTTTGACTGGGAGGTTGCAAATCAAAAGAAGCAGTTTGGGGGCTTCCCTGGTGGTGCAGTGGTTGAGAGTCCGCCTGCCAATGCAGGGGACACGGGTTCGATCCCTGGTCGGGGAGCTAAGATCTCACATGGCTCATGGCCACGTGAAACCCAAAACATAAAGCAGAAGCAATATTGTAACAAATTCAGTAAAGACTTTAAAAAGGGTCCACATTAAAAAAAATTTTTTTTTGAAAAAAAAAGAAGCAGCTCAGTTTCCTGGAAAGAGCTGTGTACTAGGATTCAGAAGGCTTTCACCAGATTCTACAGTTCCCAAGCAGGCCATGGCTACCCAAAGCCAGAGATTTTAAATGCTCAGCGTCAGTTAAGCAGAAATAAAATATTAGGTACAAACCAGCTTCACCTGTGGTATGTTAATATTTTCAGTGATGTTTTTCTTTCAAATCTGGGTTATTTGGGGAGATTTAGCCAAAGAACCGTGAATTTCTGATTTTCTTTCAGATTTGAACTCGTTTGAGGGATAAAGATCAACTGGTCCCAATACTTATGTAAAATTTCAGAAAAAAACACATTTAACTCAATAAACACAAAGTCTGTTTCCTGGTAATGATTTTCCCTTCATTTATGCGAATACAAACTTTGTGGCAAAAATGCCTTAGGAATGACATTGTTGTTCAAGTAGCCTTTCCTTCCATTGACCATGCTGTGTCCTGGGGACGATGACAAGGGAAACATTGTCCCAGCCTCAAAGAGCCACATACGTATGCTTTCTTCTGTCACAGCATTATCTGGGGTTAAGACATGCTCCCTTCAGTAACAGTGGTTCATTAAAATAGCAATTGTGTGTGTGTGTCTGAGTGTGTATAGTGTGTGGAAAGGGAAGTCATCTAAGGAAAAAATATCAAAGTGAGGGGGAGGAGAGTTGGAGAAGATTAAATTTGCTAAAGACTCCCCCAGAAAGTCACTGTTCTCTGGGCTCCTTGTAGATTTATGTAGGATAGCTCCTTAAAGAAGAGAAAAACAGGCCTTTCCTTCTGTAAATAAGTGAACAAAGAGCATTCATGAAAATAACCCACTTTCATTCATAAACAATGTGGCCAATGTATTTTTAAAGATCTCTTTATGACAAGCTTTATGGTCATTACTTTCTGATGAATTTATTTGCATCTTATTCTCAGGCCTTGATTGAATGTTCTTTGTTATTCTTTTTGCTTCTCTGAACTTTGAGTCAGAGAAGTTTCTGCAGTGTGATTCGGTGCTTATGCAACTTTACGTGGTATCGGAGCCATTGGGTTTTTTCTTCTTTAACTTTGTTAGTTTTGGGGTGCTCGTCTCTAGGATTTTAATTTGTCTTCCATCTTACCAATTATGCTCTCACTGCTTTTTCTGCCTCAATTGCAGCAGAATTAGCAGTATTGTCGTTTTACAGGTAACTGGTTCTGACATTCTTATATTCGCTAAATATCTGTTGATAGCTTGTTAAGTGTCACCCACTGTGTCAGGTTCTGGGGTCACAGAGCTCTCTGCCAAGGAACTTATAGCCTACGGAGGTGGGGGAAAGAATTAAACAGGCAATGACAATCACACATGCTAAGTGTGATGCCAGAACAGTCGCCGGGTGCCACTGGGATTCAGGAAAACATATGTGGGAGATAGCAGGGCCAGCAAAGCTTCCAGGAAGAGGGATGTTAACCTGTAGGACAAGTAGTGATTAGTTATGTCATTGAAAGTCTTTCAGATCCCAAGCATCAACTTAGATTATTTTTATTATAATGTTTGAATATGTATAAATATAAGGCTAGATAGAAACTCCTTAGGCTTTGGACTCTAATATAGCAATAAATCAAAAAAAATTACAAAATACATGCAAACAGAAACCACCAACGTTCACATTAACTGCACGGGACAATAGTAACAAACACTCATGAGTGCTTATCTATGCTACGCCCCACTCTGAGAGGTTACATTTAACTGTCACGACAACCCCATGGGGTAAGTGCTGTGATTATGCCCATCTTACAGGTGAAGCAAAGGAGGCACAGAGAGGTTCAGTTACCTACCTGAGGTCACAGAACTAGTGGGCAGAAGTGAGACTCCATCCTCGGCTGTCTGGATCCTGTGCAGGAGGTTTGCTGCCCTTTGTAGTGGATGATGTGACACTTCACATTTTGCATGGGATTTTGGTCCTGGTGGCTAAGGTGCTGAGTCTTTAGGATCCAGTACACACCATGGGAGTGGAGGTTTTTTTTTTTTTTTGGTGCTAGGCGGGCCTCTCACTGTTGTGGCCTCTCCCGTTGCGGAGCACAGGCTCCGGACGCGCAGGCCTAGCGGCCACGGCTCACGGGCCCAGCCGCTCCGCGGCATGTGGGATCTTCCCGGACCGGGGCACGAACCCGTGTCCCCTGCATCGGCAGGCGGATTCTCAACCACTGCGCCACCAGGGAAGCCCGGGAGTGGAGGTTTTGCAGTGACTTAAAGTGGGGTGGGCAGTGGACCCCATCCTACGACGCAGAGACCTTTATTCAGACTACTGCCAAATTCCGCACATCCAGGAGGCTCAGTGTGCTACATTATCATTGGCCCTCCCTAGACTCAGACATTTCATTTTCTGTTAAGTCCACCTTCTTTTCTCATTAGCTCCTGCCAATTAAATTCAGACTACTCAGCACAGCTGTGATCCTAAGTACAAATGTGGGCGCTGAAATTTGACAGAGGTGTGTGGTGATATGGTGGTCCTTCAGATGAGCTGAAATATGCTTTGATGCCAGCTGTTTTCGATTACCATCAAAAGGAAAAGACAATTTAAAAACTGCCACAGAGACCTCTTAAAAGCCCTAAGATATTTCTAGCAACCCCCAGAGATGCACTGAGTAGTTTGAGAAACACTGGGAGAAGCAGGAGAGAATGGGAAGAGTTTCAGGGGGGCCCTGCATGTGAAAACCTAGGGCTGGGCAGAGCCTGGCTCTTCCAGGAGGAATGGACAGAAGGTCACAGAGGATAAGCAACAGTCAGATCCAGAAAGGGCCTTGTAAGCCACGTTAGAGTGTTTGGACTTGATACAAAAGGAACCACTGAAAATGTCTGTAGGTCACAAACAGCAAGGACCAGACCTCATTGTTGTCAGTTATCCCAAGTGCCTATAACTTAAGGGTGCGTGATAAATACTTGGAATGGCATAGGTAAAATTAACAGGAAGTTTATTTTAGGGTTTGGTTTGATCACTTGAGTAAGAATCATAAAACCATTTGATGATCGAAAATCATCAAATGTTTTGTCTCGCCCTCTTGGTGGGCAAAACTAAACCAATCCCACCTTCCCTGGGAGAGTTGAGAGATAAATATTGTAAAGCATTTTGAAATATATAGAGAGAACAGAAATGCTAGTTGATCACACTTCATTCTTGGGTTTTAAGGAATCACACACCTGATTTTAAGGAAGTACAACCCGATTACCACTTCAAACCTCACAGACTGCTGCTTATCCAACTAAGCTAATAATAATTGCAAGGGCAAAAATACCACTAACATGTATGGTGAAGGCTTAACCGTGGGTCAGATGTTCTATTTAGCACTTTATGCACATTATCTCAATTAGTCCTTACAATTGTTCTATAAGATTGACACTTACTATCTTTATTTTCCAGGTGAGGGAACCATTATGTACTTGCCAAAGATCAAATAGCTAGCACATGGCAAAGCTAGAACTGAAACCCAAAGGTTCTGACCCCATCACCTTAACCACAGTGTTTTTTACCATATGGCCTAAGGGAAGGCTCTAGAAAAGCCTGGATATGGAAAGGGACAGCCATGTCCCCCAATGCCAAGGGGAAAACTTAAAAAAACTGATATTCTAATGGTGCAAAAACCCTTTCCTCACCTCTGATGGCTCTCTGCAATTTATTCTGACTTCATTTATTCTGAGATAACTGGGTAGGAGATGCCAGCTAACAGCTAAATTAGAAATAGCTAATACAAACATGTTCCATTAATTTTATGACTGCTCAAATAAATGTAGCAAATTAACTGGAATTGGTCTTCCCTTTCCTGTAATTTATGCATTGTTAAGTTTAGTGTTATCTGACATCTTTCTTGATCTTCCTTGATGTAGACCTGATGAAATCAGAGCAATGCTGCTTATTTGACTGAGACAGCCAAATCCTAAGTTTCCTGCTAAAGGTTTTAAGATCCTTTCTTTATAAGCAGTCTTATTTTATAACAATAAAGGAGAAATTTTATTTTGAAACGCATGAATCATTTCTGAAGTGATTCAGAGATTCTGAATTCTACTTTTATTTTGTTTCCCATCTTGGCCTGGTACTTAGTTTTTCTCTTTGAACCGGAGCATCGTATTCAAGTTCAAATGCCAATAGTACTTGAGTCTAAATTAATATGTTTCAAAGCCTGCATTGAGGTAGTGACTTTTTATTAACTATGGAATGAAAAATATGTATCAAAGAGAATTTTTGCTAGGTCTTTTAGAGTTCTGCCTCCCTTACTTTCTCAGGTTTATAAGTAGCAGCAGAAAAAAATGAAATTACTAGCTAATGTAGACTAAAGACAATGGTGTTAAATGGTAAGGTTGGTTAGAAGTGTTAATAATGAAGTTTATGAAATATGTTATACTGAGGCTGTTAAAGTATCTCATACTTCATGTTTTTCTAAATTGTTTTATTATAGAGTTTGATACTCTTTTCTCTAATTCATTTGCTTGTATTATTTTATGTACCTATATAAACTATATCATAAATATTGTGTGTATATATGTGTGTAAATATGTGTATGTATTTAGAAAATATTTAAAATTCTAAAAGTATTTATATTTTTATACATATTAAATATTTGTGTATACATGTATAAAAGAATGAGGAAGACTCAAAGAAATCTTGAGAAATCCACTCCTTGTTTTAGGCATGTTCTTACAGGAACTCACAACCATCCTAGAAAATAGTCTATCCATTTTCTTCTTGCAAATGTCCAGAAATATTTAATCAAAGATTTTTGCCTTAACTCCCCCAAACAAATAAAATGGATAGGTAAAATCTTATTAGCTTAAAGTTCCATTTAGTAAAGAGCTTTTGAAACATGTTATACATCAAAAAAATTAGTGTGTTTCATTGGCATAGGGAGGGAACAATATAAATAGCACAAATAAGAAGCTTCTCTCCCATCCCCCAATTCCCTCTTCCTTTTCATGAGCATCAAGGTTGTCACTGATGCGATTGCTTTTCAGAATTTTCTCTTTTTTTTTGTAAATGACAAGAGACGCAATTACAAGCAGTTCTCCTCCGCGTGACACTACCCAGAAGACGGGCAAATTGCATCTCTTGACGGATGCCAGCTATTGTATACACTGGGTTGGAAATCTCCATATAGGGAAAGGAAAACAAACAGAGGGAAGACTGAACAAAAACACCAACAAATAAAAAGAAGTTTACATGAAAAGAGAGAGGTGGTTAATTGCTAGCAGACTCGAATTTTGCAGAACACTGAATACCATGAACTATCTGTGAACATGTATATACTTTCACATACTCACGCACATCATAATAACTTTTGAGATAGCAAATAAAATTCATGTGTCTCAAGCTCAACAAATTCAAATCATATGTATTTTTTCATTCAGCATAGAATCTGGAAACGGGCCACTTTGTGCTAGGGAAGAAACTTAGATGATTCATGCTACAGGTGTAAATATAAATAGTCTCATACTCCTTGTGTTATGTAGAGGATTTGCAAAAATCTGAAATATATTATTTGAATAAAATGAGATGTTATGAGAAATGATCACTAACACGCTTCTAAGTACACAGGAACCTCCTGACGATGCTGTTTGTTTTGAACTACAATTCAGCTCACGACTTTGACTTTGGGTCCTTGTTTGAGGAGAGGTGATGGGCAGGAAGAGGAAGATTTAATTCTAAGGGCAAAAAGCACTGCCATCAGAAAGCTGCCTGTCTCTCAGGGGGTTGTTCCAGGGACTGTGTTATGGCAGGGGGGGTCAGTCTAAGAAGTCCTATTGTGGATTCTTTCTGTAATGCTGTCAGGGAAAATATGCTAGATTTATGAAATATATGCAAGATAACTATTAACTATTTTGTGACTGTTATTCTTGTGTGGGTTAACATGCAAAATAAAAGGCTATTAGGAAGATGAAGTTTCACTTGCCAAAGGTAAACATTAGTTTTAATTCTCATCCAAAATTTTATTTCCAGTAATACAGCCCTTATTAACTCTTAGCAAAGTGCTTGGCACATAATAGGTCAATAATTAATATTTGTTTATCAACTCAAGGAATAAAACAGGTTGCTTTTCAAAGTCGAGGGTTTGTCAGTTTCGTGTTTTCTCCAGCACTTAGCATGGTATCTGATGTTTATAAAGTGTTAAACAGATGAATGAATGAGTGAATGAATGGGACAAAATTGCTAAGCTGAAAGAAAAATAAATTAATTTTAAATGCTTAGAGTCACTGTTTATGTGAAATGTTTTCTTAAAAATGTATATTCCTATTGTTATGGGCTTTTCGTTGTGGTTTAGGTCCAGGACTTTATTATTTTAAGATAGAAATGATTGCATAATTATTTCAGCCAAGAGTCCCTAAGCAAGGTCTCATGGGTTTCATTTTCATCAGAGAACTTATAGAAAGATCATCCCCCCTTTTGCGGGTATCTTGAGATCTGTTACTGTGAGCTGCTCTGTTTTTTTCCTCCTCAGGTGTGGAATCCATAGCATGTTCCCCTTACATTTAGCTGCCCTCAATGCTCACTCTGACTGCTGCAGAAAGTTATTGTCATCAGGTAAGTAACTCCATTACCACAGATCAGGCTTAACATGTCCTGTAAATGAGCCGTGTGGCTTCAGGTGTCTGGTCAGCATGAGGGGCTGCCTGTGCTTCGTGTCATCCATGACCTAACTTGGCAGGATGAGTTGTGTCCACAGCTAACTGCATGTGACAGCTCCCAGCGGCTCATGGTGTTGAAGCTGTTTGAATGTCAGTATTCCTACCCCAGAATGAGAGTCTTGTCTGTTTATCAAGTTAAAGCTCACGTGATCCAGCGTGAGAGAGGCAGGCAGGGATGGCCATAGCTTACAGGAAGTTTCTCAAAGAAGGAGAAAACATCTTTGAGGCTTAAATTGATGGCATAACATTTCATATTTTTCAACAAAGGGAAAAGGCCAAATCCCCTATGTTTTAATGGTAGAAAATGTCAAATTACCATCCCACTCCTTGAGCTCTGAAAAATTGCTGTGGTTGATACCCCTCCAGCTAGGTTTCATTTTTATTTTTTTAATGCGGGTCTATTTGGACCCAAGAAATTCTTTCTGGTTTGGAGCTTTGCTAATCTTTCTTATCACTGCTTCTGCCAACCTCCATGCATTAAGAAGTTCCTGGCTTTCAAAGGTGATAGAGGTCTGCAAGGCGAAGATTGCTTAAGAATTCATTCAACAGATATCCCAGAGGCGTTTTTTTTTTTTCCTTTAAGTTCTTATGATTGATTCTGCTTTCACGGCTTTTGGCATGTTTAACAATAACCCCTGCATGAAAGCACGTTTCCCAAATCTTAAACCAACTGAAAGCTAATAATACACTTAAGAAAATATCTCTTCTAGCATGCTACGATTACTCCTTTGCCTTCCATGTTTTCTCCATGTGTTCTGTCTGCCTGTCTATTGCCCTACTTATCTCAAATTGGTTTCATAAATTTCTATCCTGGGATTGAAATATGGGGCTGTAGCTCACCCAGGGCTGAATGTGAAAATAAATTCTTCTTGACTTCACGGTTCTTCCTGTAAAATTGCCAAGCTTGAGCAGTTACCATTCGTTTCCATGACAACCTCTTTCTGACTACAGTGGCTTGCGTTCTGGTTTTTCTACTAACTGATTTTTCTGTCTCTGCAATGTTTCTTGTGGTTTAACTAGGACAAAAGTATAGCATAGTATCCTTGTTTAGTAATGAGCACGTGCTGTCTGCAGGCTTTGAAATAGACACCCCAGATAAATTTGGAAGAACGTGCCTTCATGCTGCTGCTGCAGGAGGGTGAGTAGTTAACAGTTTTAGTTGTTATCTTATGGCCTAATTACTAATTCATCTTAGCTGACTTAAGTTGTCTGTGGATCAAAGGCAACTTCTTTAGTAAAACGGGTAAGAACTCTTTCTCCAATACCAAATATCACTATGTTGAATTTCCAGATTACTCATGTGTTTGTTTTTCCAAAGAAAAAGTGTTAGCCCATCTCATATAGAAAATATTTTTTCTTTTGTTTTCTCTTCTCTCACTCTTTTTTTTTTTTCTTCTTATTTTAAATTGTAGGTCTTTAGCCTATAGAATATATACTTACTCGGTACCTCTTCCACCAAAAGAAAATAATTTGAGATTTGTTCCTAAGTTTTTCCTCTTTCGTTGCTGGAAGGTGGTTTGATGATCAAGGGAATCCAGGGTTGAGTTAATTCATGTTCATTTACAGACATTTTGGTCCTTATTTCAAAACTGATTTTTAAGTCCTTATAATGATTAAATGTGAACAAAGGTCAAGAAACCCAAAGGATAGGCAAAACGTGAATTAATCCTTGCCTTTTTTTTTTAAGTTGTAAAGAGAATTTTTCATCAGATACTCTTTTTCATATCAGTGGTTAGATTAAGGCTCTGATCAATATATTGTTGATATATGACCACACATTGGCCAAACATGGTTTCCTTTGGATGGTCTCGTTTGGGTAAGGTGTTGGTTCTTAATCAGTTTCCTAGTCTTAAGGAACAGCAGTGCTTCTCCATGTGTCAACTGTATATGACCAAAGGTATTACCTATTTAACAGAGGTGGATTGACTGTGAAGCTTTAGGGCCCTTTATTTGCATGGCTCCCTTCCAAAGTCTTTTATCTAGTTTTATATTCATAATTTTGTTATTATTTTTTTAAAAAAAGAACCTCCTTCTCCTCACCCCATTTCCTCAAATCGTATGAACTTCCTGAGCCACGCAACTTGGATCTGTCTCTGTCTTTGATCCTTTGGCTCAAAGAGACAGGTGCTTTACATCAGCTGACATGTTACACCAACACTTAATGACCTCATAAAGTTCTTATATTTTATGACTTAAACTTGTCACTAGTTCTCTGTGAAAGGTGGCTATAAAGGGTGGAAGGGGGTGGGGAGAGCCCTCCTCACGTTTATCATTAATGAGATCATTTTTCTTATTTAAACGATAATAAAGTCATAAATCCTAGGCCACTTCTTAGCATCCTAAGTTTAGAACAATGATGGATGAGTGTCTCTTTTTATGTCCCTATTTAAAAAAATATCAGACCTGTACAGAAAGTGGCAACAAACCATTCTGGATTCATGTCTGAAACCCCTTTAGGATTAGTATTTAGCTATATGCCCTTCAATAGGAAAATGCACTTCAGTGGGTTCTTTTCTCTCTACTAAACATGATTTATTGCTTCTGCAAATGACAAAGAAGCTTTGGAAGATCACTACGCTCCATTACATCATTTTCGGCCTTGGTTCTGCACGTTCATTTACCTAGATTACCAAGACAGGGAAATGCTGCTGTTTTATTTTCCATTAAGGAGAGTCTGGGTCGAAAATGGTTATCATAGTGAATTCATTCTGCTGTGATAAAAGGTAATGCTCATCCATTCTGGCTTATTGTTTAAAGGTGACATGAAATTATTAGAGGTTTAAGGGGTTGTTTCATAAACTCTTGATGGTTTTGAAAGAGAATTTTAGGGTAAATGATGAGACCAACAGTGAAAGGTTTCATCGTGTAATAATCAATAAATTCTTTAGTCATGGAATTGAAAATGTTCCATCAAGCTCTCTAATGTATTGATATATTAGCTTTGAAAAAGGAATTGTGGGAACTTTAGATCCCTATGATATGGTATTACTCTAATGTGTTCAGGTTATTTTTGTGTTAGCAGAATTTAAAGCTAGTGCTCTCGTTTCATCTGGGCGTGCACTCTGCAGAAAACGGCTCTTTCTGAAGATAGCCCAGCAGTTGACCTCCACAATCTTAAGGATGTTTTCCCTGTCTTTCTAGTAATGTGGAATGTATAAAACTCTTGCAGAGCAGCGGAGCAGATTTCCATAAAAAGGACAAGTGTGGGAGGTATGTAAACAGGGAGCTCTGCTTCAAGTGCCTAAATAAAAGGAGTGGGGAGCAGTCCATCTGGAAATCGTGTTATGTTGAAATGGTAAACAAGGAAGTTAGCTGGGGAGATTCCATTCTCAGAAGGAAACCCCTTCTACACCAACAAAGCAGGCACAAGGCACAAGGAAAGAATCTCCTCTCCCTGCTTCTGTTTAGAAGTGCCAATTGTTTCTCTGATCCTTCCAATATATATATATAACTGTATCCATGTGGAGGATTACATATTTTATATGTGCATATATATTTATATCTATAAAATATGTAATTTCCCACATGGATATAGTTTAGAAAATTCTGTCTGTAGCAGAGTAGAACACTTCAGCCCTTCCAACCCAGAATTTGGTCACAAGATCTGGAGCACTTTATTGTATTTATTGAACATTTCATTTTGGGATAAATCTTTAGACACATTTAAAACATGAATCATAACTAATGAGAACCTGCTGTATAGCGCAGGGAACTCTACTCAATGCTCTGTGGTGACCTAAATGGGAAGGTATCAAAAAAGAGGGATATATATATACATATAGCTGATTCTCTTTGCTGTACAGCAGAAACTAACACAACATTGTAAAGCAACTATACCCCAATTTAAGTAAATAAATAAATAAAACGTGAAACACACACACGCCACCTGTAGCCCCTTTGGCTATTGGGATGGGTCATAGAACTTTTCTTACCTTAATTGTCCTTTGCATGCATAGCTAAATCATGCCACAATACTAGCTGGTACAAGGAAGAAAACAGCATGAGGAAAGGTGGAGGAAGTGAGGACACAATCAAGAAAACCTCAAGTCATTCAGTTTGGAAACAGCATTGGACACATTTAGGGGGGAGAGAGATACTTTATGAAGATAGACCAGGGCTAGCTTGGGAAAGTCTTCAATTCCAAACTAAAAAATCAAGGCTTTGTTCACTGGGGTGGACTGAAGGTTTTAGTACAGGTTTGTTATACGTAGGTATTGGACCTTAGAAAATCCAGTTCTTCATTGATGCCAAGTAAAAGTTACATGGAAGTTGCATTAGGGCGAAGGAGGCCAAAAGGGGTGGTATTGCAAGAGTCCAAAGGAGCAGTAATGTAGACCTGAACCAGGATAGGCACTAGGAATGGAAAGAAAGGAGGGATCTACAGGTGGGTGGCCTTGTCTGAAGCCACCATCTTTGTAGCCTTCGTTCTAACATAAAGTCAGAGAAAGGCATGTCTCTTGGCCTCCACACTGAGAGCCAACACCCCTAGGAATACTGCTGTCTGTGCTGGTGCTAATGATGGGCGTCTGTTTTGCAGACTGAATGAAGTAATAGACTGCTGTTTGTTTTTCAGGACCCCTCTGCACTATGCAGCTGCAAATTGTCATTTCCATTGTATTGAGACATTAGTGACCACAGGGGCCAGCGTTAATGAAACTGATGACTGGGGCCGCACCGCTTTGCACTATGCTGCCGCATCAGACATGGATAGAAAGTAAAAACAGCCTTACTTCTGTTTCCCCTCGGGGTGGGGGAGGTGGGAGGAGGTTGCTAAGTTTTCTTCATACCGCCTCACAGAGAGTGTGAATGAAGAATCCCTTTCATCCAGACCTGAAGGAGTTAGAATTGCTTCATCCCTAGCCCCGGGTTTCCCATTCTGCTCTCTTTATGTTTGATTAGTATGTGTCACTGCACAATTACTTCTCCTCTCTGTTCTTTGGCTTGAATGCCAACTGGAGCTGTCAAGCTCAGGTTTTCAATTCATTCAAAATCTGTCGTAATTTGTTTTGTCATATACTGCGGTTTTCATCATCACCACTTACATGCTTCATTTGCTGTAAAACTTACATTTGCTAATAAATATGTCATGTGTCAAAAATATCCATCTATGCATAATCCTAATGGTCTTCAAATGCAGCATCAGTATTTTAAAATAGGCACTGTTCTTCCAAACCTGGGCATGAATACTCTTTCAGGAGCTGGAGTAGAGAAAGTTGGGTACCCTGATCATATCTGGATTCTAGGTGGCTAGGAATGGAAAGCAGAATTAAGTGAACCAGTTCAGGGGGAAACGGTGGAAGAGGTGCCCACAGTTTATGAGATTGTTCTCAAAGACTTGAGGACCAGGCCTTCCTTCATAGGAATACTTTTCGGCGATCCTGTTTGGAGAACTATTGAGTTATTTGCTGCCCTGTGCTATGGAGTTGCTTCTGGGTCAGTACTAACTCCCTTTCTTGTAAAGCAATGGCTTTCAAATGTTTTAGACAGTGACCCACACTAAGCAGTACATTTTACATCACGACCCAGTACACACACTCAAAACCTATGTATATGTTTTATACATATGTATGGAAAATGGAAACAAAGATTTCATAAGACCATAGATACTTTTGCTATGTGGGATGCATTTTGATATACTTTTATTTCATTAAAAAAAAAACCTACTGACTTCAACCTGCTAAATTGATTTCACAAGTCAGTAATGGATTATGATCCATATTTCCACAGTTTGGAAAACACAGCTTTTTTTCCTTCATATAATACTGGCAAGACTGTTGAAGCCTCAGGATCCCAGGGCCGCATGTTATTAATTCAACAAACATTTATTGAGCATCTACTATATGCCAAGCTCTATGCTATTCACTTGGAATAGAATGGGAGACAAGTATACTTCATCTGTTAAGAGCTGGCAGAGGAATCCTAGATGGTGAAGAATTGCTCTGGCAGATAAGGGGTGCTTAGGAACCCATTTATTCCTGGATAAATGAGATACTCAACGGCCAAGGAGGCAGCAAGGAATGTTGTAGGAGCCAGGGAAGTTTAAGCTAGTCACTTCCTCTTTCCATGGGGAGTTTAGAATACTCATGGAAGGGTGGGCAGCATGATTGCTGTCTTAATCACTGATACCTCGGTGGAAGTTTTAGGAAAGTCATGTTCTCAGTCGGATTCCTTGGGAGAGAAGAGACTTACAGGATGGCCTTGGGGAGAACCATGTATATCCTCCATGAAAAATCAGTAACGCTTGCTTCTTTTGAGTTGGGGGAGAAATTGTTAGGATATAAACTGCACCAAAATCGTTAGCAACTTTGCCACTAATTGTAATTTTGTTTCTTTCCCTTATGCTGAGAAGTAAGACTATCTTAGGAAACGCCCATGAAAACTCCGAAGAACTTGAAAGAGCCAGAGAGCTGAAAGAAAAGGAAGCTGCATTGTAAGTTTCTTCTCGTCTTAAGCACAAGGTGTAGTTACTGATGCTTTGTCTGCTGTTCTGGGTGGCCGCGTGGGCCAGCCTTACTATTTGGGGGTCTCACTTGGGCTCTTGCAGAAGTGATGTGGGCTTGCCTTTGGTGAAGAAGAAACTGTTCTTTTAATATATCCTTCAAATATGCTGTTTTCACACAAGGAACTCTTTCCAAAATTGAAACCTTTGCCGTGGCCATCACTGTGATTGGTCAGCAGGTTTTAGGACTAGGTACCTTAAATATGGTTTCTGACTCGGCCATGTAGTGTGCCTCAGGGGACATATTAAGCCTCCTCTGAGGGCCTCTGGCTCTCCTTTTGTGACCTGAGGATAACTATTTAGCAGATTCTATGAATAAATGTTTTGAGATTTTGGTGTGAAATGCACCAGTTGTACTCTCCCCTTCTCCCCAGAACACACCCATCAACTTACAAACAGCTCCTTGCTGCCTGCAGACAGCTGCTCTGTCACCCCTCATCCCACCTGCCCTGCTCTGGTGTCTGACAGAGATTCAGCTATTACTGTGGTGGCGTGACTGCCAGCACCCAGGGCCGTGGAGAACGTGGGAACCCCTAATGCTTCCTCCTCTGAGAGCCCTTCGTGCACTGGAAGTGGCAGTGAGAAGGTTGTGCCCTGCACAGTGCAGCACCCAGTAGGTAGCTGGTGATCAGTAACTGTTTGTTGAATGAATGAACACCTGAATAACCAGTGCCCACAGTTTGTGTCCCGCCCCCGTGAGACTCAGTGGATGTAGTGCTCTCAGAGTCTGCACACACACAGTCCTTAACTTGCTTATTCTCTTCTCCTGCTGTCAGAGGGACCCGTTTCTCTGGGACTTGAATGCTCATGTCCACTCTGGGGTCTTCCAGCTGCGCACTGGGCTCTCCTCCCGTGTCCAGACCATTGTGGAAAGGTGTGGTTAGAAAGTGAGGCCCCAGGGCAAGTTGTGGGGACAGAACTTTGTTCCTGGGGTGAGCACAGGCAACACCGCTGTGAGTAAATCAGAATAACAACGGTTTTGCCCTAATATTCCAAACTTACAGTAATGGTATTCAAAAACTGTAGAATTGGGCTTCCCTGGTGGCGCAGTGGTTGAGAGTCCGCCTGCCGATGCAGGGGACGCGGCGGGTTCGTGCCCCGGTCCGGGAAGATACCACGTGCCGCGGAGCGGGTGGGCCCGTGAGCCATGGTCGCTGAGCCTGTGCGTCGGGAGCCTGTGCTCCGCAGCGGGAGAATTTTAAGCCACCTCAGCAAATGCTCCCTTCTCCAGTGAAATGCAAGCTTGCCCTGGGCCAGAGCAGCCCTCTGTACATCTGATGGAGAGGGAAGGAGCAGGAGAGGCAGGGACCAGCCTGCTGGCGATCTGTTTCATGCAATGAAATGCTACTCCCCTTGTCCAAATACACCCCTGACCTAATGTGCCTCTCTGGATTTTGCAGCTTAGGTGCCAAAATTACTAGTCAGGGCCCTGGGTGGTAAAGAAGATAAGCATTCCCAGTTAAAACTGGATTTCATTTTCCCTTAGGAACAATGTGGAGAATATTCACGTTCTGTAGTATTGTTGTTATTTTTAATAGTACTGTTGACAGTTATAGTTCAGCTGTATTCTGCATTAAATAGCTCTTTGGGAGTAATCCCAGTACTTTCCAAATTACATATTAAATTTATCAACTGATTTTTAGAGTATAATCCTTTCAGAAGCTGGGAATTGTGTGTCCACTAGAATGCTGTTCCTACTGAGTGATTTTATGTCAAGAGCCAAATTCAGTTTAAAATGAGTCACACCTAGGATTCAGTCCATGGGCATTTAATTACAAAAATAAAAAAAGACTTCCTTTTAAGGTATAAATCACCAAAGACAGCCTGATATATCAGCACTCCAATAATAGTTTGATTTATTGCAGAGAATTTTATGGATGAATCATGTGATATGTAGGTATTTGGTTTAAAAAATTTCTCTTTCATCAGGTTTTCTAGAAATTAAAATGTCTGTTTTCATATCCCTCTGTGTGTGTGACTCATTTACTCCTTTTGTCTTAGGTAAGTGTCATTTTAAGGTTTTTGAGTCAACTATAGAAATTATCCATTGGAGGTCTTATTTAATATACAAGTTTATATTTAGGATCTTACAGGTTTAATTTGAGTATGAAATTGAATCAGCCTGGCCTTGTAGAGGACATGTTTGTCCCACTGTTACAGAAATAAAACTGAAATCGTGGAACGTTGCTCCCTGTCTAGTTCTTCCCTCTTTGACCAGCAGGATGGTCCCATTTGCAACACGCCCTGAACAGAACACATTACGTCCCCGAGTACCTGTGTCTTGGAGTCTGGGGCTCTTCAGCAGAGGTGGCACCACTCCCCTTCCTCTTACCTATTGCAAAGATGGTGTTTTTTTTTCAGAAAAATTACAACTGTCAGAAAAGGCTTTTATTATTTATTATTTTTAATTTTATTATTATAAAATTTATTATTTTATTTATTTTTCCAACCTTTTGATCTCAGAGTCTCCAGTAGCAAGGTTAAAAACAAACACCCCTCTCTTGAGGTCTATCCCATTGCAATGCCTTGACCACTGCTTTATTATGCTGAGAACTTGTCTTTTGAACGTGGAGCTCTAAAACTTATTATTCAGTAATCTTGATGACAGGCAGGTTCTGTACCTTAAGATGAGAAGAGAAAAAAAAACCTTAATTACCCTCTAGTTCCTAAAGCTTTTCCTGAATTCTAGAATGGCTATTTTAAGCTGAAGTAGGGGACTTCCCTGGTGGTCCAGTGGTTAAAACTCTGCGTTTCCACTGCAGGGGGTGCAGGTTCAGTCCCTGGTCAGGGAACTAAGATCCCACATGCTGCGTGGCTTGGTAAAAAAAAAAAAAAAAAAAAAAATTTAAACTGAAATAAAGATAGCTGCAGAAAACACACATAAAACATCCAGTACATAAACCCTCATTGCTGTAGGATTTTTAAAGAAACAATTCAACTCACAAAGTGCTTTGTGGAACACTCATAATAAGAGAACATTTATATTAATTATCCCTTTTGGTCCAGAGATGTTTTCTGAAATAACATCTCATCTTTATACTTACAGATGTCTAGAGTTTCTGCTTCAACATGATGCAAATGCGTCTATCCGGGACAAGGAAGGCTACAATAGCATACATTATGCTGCTGCCTATGGCCACAGACAATGTCTGGAATTGGTGAGCTGTTTTGTCTTGATTTGTTTTCTCTCACACAAACACACATACACCCAAACCTGAAAATGCTGGTCTTAAATTAATCTCTCAACAAATGAGCCCTCACTGCCTGATTCAGTCCCCACGGGAACTCACCTGGAAGATATTCTGTGGTAAGCTATTAAATTGTTTCCCTTTACAATATGTAGATCTTTTTGTTCCATTTCTGCCCATTCTAATCTCAGAGCTGACTAACAATTGATTCTTTTCCGCATTAACTTGGACTAGGAATTTTAGATCCTGGTGTGGACACGGTTTGTATTTTGAAGATAATTTGGATGTATCAAATAAGCTTAGTATATATTTCCAGAGTCACACTTAGCACCCCAATAACAGTGTCATAAGATGACTTACAGAACCATTAGGCATATGGGTTTATTATAGTCCCACATTTGTGGTTTAGGGAAAGAAATCAGCAAGGGCATAACAGCAGAATTTACTGGAATTTCTAAACCACCCCAAATTTCAAACCCATTAGTGATCAAGAAACGCTTGATTTGGAGTCTGAAACTCCTCTGTTGGTGTAGGTTACCAGATGCAAACTCAAATGTCTACAGGCACAGGAATATAAAAAACAAGTGAAGTGAGCCCAGGTGTGGATAATAGGGAGTGGTGGGGACTGTGGCAAATAGAGAGGACATGTTCTGTCTGAGGGGAGAAACAGCTAGTCAGCTGCAGCTGATGGAGACCAGATGGTACTGCAGACCCAGGTTTGCTAGAATTCCACTGTTTCAAGAGAAGCTACAAATCTAGACTTTTTGTGTGGAATTTCCTGTTTTGAAAACACTGGGTGGGCTAGAAAGAAAAATTATGGGTTTGTTGCTGAATCCTGACTGACTGCAGGCCATCATTTGCCATCTTCTGAGCATCACCCTTGATTCAGCTTCACCAAGATACGTGGGGTATCCCAAACTCACCGTCTCTGGTCCAGTGATAGGTGCCACCTTCCTTACTGGACTCCAACTGTTTTCCTTGTTCTTTTAAAGGAGAAGTCCTACTTTTCAGAGTTATTTGAAGGTGTGTTTGGTGAAACACTAGCCCTTCATCAACTGCATAGTTTATTGAGAAAGGCATGAGGCAGAGAGCCCAGAAGCAATGGTGTGAGCGCCTACAGAGAAATGACTCAATGCCCCAGTGAGGCCCTTTACCTTTGGCCTTGCTGCTGGGTTTTTTTTTTTTTGTGGTACGCGGGCCTCTCACCGCTGTGGCCTCTCCCGTTGCGGAGCGCAGGCTCCGGACGCGCAGGCTCAGCGGCCATGGTTCACGGGCCCAGCCGCTCCGCGGCATGTGGGATCCTCCCGGACCGGGGCACGAACCCGCGTCCCCTGCATCGGCAGGTGGACTCGCAACCACTGCGCCACCAGGGAAGCCCTGCTGGTTTTTCAAATGGTTCCACTTAGGGTCTTTCTTACTGTATTTGTTTTAACTATGAATGTGCGAAAATGTTCATAAAGATCACCCAGTTTGGAAATAAAAAGGTGATTATTCTGGTATTGATTTTTGTGACATTTATTGATGAATTGTACCTACCTTCATCATTTCTGCAGACTTCCAAGTCTGCTTTTCCTGAGGTTCTTGGCGGATGCTAAAGATTTCTTTGCTTGACCTTGGGGGTGGCATTTTTTTTTCTCTCCCGTTTTAATTCCATCCTGGTTCCTCTTCCAGTTACTGTGGCTGCATAACAAATTACCCTAAAAGTTAGTGGCTTAAAACAACACTAATCACTTATTGTCTTTGTTTCTGGTCAGGAATTCAGGGGTGGCTTAGCTGAGCCGTTCTAGTTAATATCCTATGAGATTACAGTGTCGGGGCTGGCATAATCTCAAAGGCTTCTTCTCTCATTTGTCAATCACATGGGTAGGAAGAATCGAATTGCTGACGTTCCTTGGGCCTTTCTCTCCATCTCTATGTGGTTTCTTTTTGCGGTTTTCTCTAGCACGGTGTTTTCAGAATAGCTGGATATCTTACCTGGTGGCTCAGGTTCTAAAGGTATCTGCCCTGGGAGAGAGTGTGAGTGAGAGTGTGAGCAAGTAAAAGAAAGAGACCATATTACTTTGAACGATTTAGCCTTGAAGTTCACATTTCTGTGGCATCTGTTCATTGCTGCAGTCACAAAATCCAGAGAGGTGAAGTAGATGCCACCTTCCAAGGGCAGGAGTATCAAAGAATTTGTGGACATATTTTAAAACCACCCAGTTCCATAGGAAGATCTAGGAAGCCAAGGACGTCAGAGCCTTCTATAAATTGAATTTAAAGGAGAATCACAAGTGGCCAAGCGGCAGTCTCTTATCTTACAGATGAACAAACCAAACCACAGGGACATTTACTGGGTTGTCCAAAGTCATAGCTCTGGTCAGTAGAGATAGTGGTACCATGAATCAGGATCCCTGATTTAAAAAAAAAAAATTTTTTTTTTTTTTTAACCACATCGTGCTGCCTTCCATTGCTGGTCAAAGCTCTACCACCATCCAAAGCTTTTCAACATAGGGAAAAATCTTTGTAGGACTTGGTTAAGATATAAGGCAATATCACTTCTTCCTTCTAACACCAGCAATGGAAGTTGATCTAGACCTATCAGCAAATAGGATTTGTGTTTAGATCCCACAAAGAAAGGAGTGTGTGTGTGTGTGTGTGTGTGTGTGTGTGTGTGTGTGTGTGTGTGTGTGAGAATCAGTGGCAGAGTGAAGGTTTACTCTACTGTAAGTACCCCTAAGAGCCTGCATTCCAAAGTTTACTTAAGACACAGCTGTGTTGAATTGGTTTTCTCTATGAAAACCATATGTCATCATTGGACGTATGAACTTTTATTTCAAAGATTGTTATTATAGTCTTGATAACTTGTGCTGTTTTAAAGTACTTTGATGAGTTATCTTTAATCCCATAGTATAATAACTCTGATAATGATTTACCCATAACACCTTTTTCTATGTAAATAATAATATGGCACATTGTTTTCCTTTTTCAGGAAAGCCCTTTCAGGGCCATTATTTCTGTTATCCAATGAAAAGGTTTTCTGTCTACAGAAAGTTTCACAAGTGCTATATGATAATGAAATTATCCCCTTGATTAGATCAACATTGTGATTTACAAAGCAACAATGATTCTTGGAAATTATGTACATACTTGACATACAGCACTGTATAATTTTAAGGTGTACAGCATAGTGACTTGACTTACATATATTGTGAGATGAATACCATGATAAATTTAGTTAACATCGATCATTTCATATAGATAAGAGAGAAAGAAGGAAGGAAGGAAGGAAGTAGAGAGAGAGAGAGAGAAAGGAAGAAAAAGTTTTTTTTCCTTGTGATGAAAATAAGGACTGTTTTTGAACAATAAGTGGGCTTTTTGAAGGGCATCTTTTCTAACTTTAACTTTCTCTCTCGACTAGGACCCCAGTGCACTCATGTTCCTTAAAACTCCCATTTCTTTGAGTACTAGGTGTTAGGAAAGCAGGCCGTTAACCAATATGCATTGCTGGGAGGTACGTTCCTAAGACTCACCACCACCATGCCAAGTCTTCTCCTTTATCTCATGACACAAACACCTCAGTCCTCCTAGAGGGTTATCTGTTTTACAAGTTGGTCCTGACTCTGTGTTAGATGCTAGAATTATGACAATGAAAGACATGATTCTGGTAGCTCTGAATGGCTTACTTGAGTCTCTGAGCAAGAATTATTCCGGGAGACCTTTTTTTTTTTGGCCGTGCTGCACGACATGCAGGATCTTTGTTCCCTGACCAGGACCAGGGATCAAACCTGTGCCCTCTGCAGTGGAAGCACAGAGTCCTAACCATTGGACCACCAGGAAATTCCGGGGAGACCTTTCTTTATGTCACATTTCCTAGCCTATGTTTCTGGCCTGTGGAAGGTGTGGAGAGAGTATATGAGTATTTGTGGCCCCTGGGCCTCCCGTAGCAGACCAGGGCCTTTGTGCTTTGGAGTAGGAGTAAGTTTTAAAAAGATGGGTGGCATCAGAGCCAGCTGATTTGTGAGGTTGGTAAAATTTGTCTTTTGCCTCTTTTCCCAGAGAGCAATTACTGTGATTATGCATATCATTAATTTTGATGCATATTTTATTTGACTCTTAGTGTGTGTTTACTTGGCATTCGTGGTTTACGGCTCCTGTCTGTGATCATAAGCTTAGAATTTGTAAACCATCCTTTGTGTTCAGTCCATTTTGCTATAATCAAAAAGGAACAGAAATTATTTAAGTTGTTTTCATTCTATTTCCCTTATACAAGGTACTATTGAATTCATTCAATGAGCAAAAAACTTCTAGAAAGTAGGGTGAACCCCTTAGCCTTGGTGGAACAGGTTCAGAATTCTGCCAAGTCTGGCTACTTAGGCCAGTGTTTTCAGCTGGTCTTGATCAAAGATGTACGTACCGTGTGTGCAAGCAAAAATCTGCCCACAAGTGTATGCTGAGAGCCGTCATCAGTCATATTCAATCGGGATCAAAATATCAAAGCAGAACAGAGGAGACTTGTCTAATAAAGCATCTTGTGTCTGCATAAAACTTATGTTTGAGTGGAGGAAGGGAGTTGGCAAAGGAGAGCCCTGTGCCTCCCTTTTCCTTTATCTGGAATGCATTCTTACTGACTCGGGAGAGAAAAATCAGAGTCGTGCCCCTGTTTGGAATTTGTGAGTTTATATGGGCACACTGTTTTTCTCTTACAACATTAAAAAATTGTCTGTGAAAGAAAGATCTTTGTGGCTTTGTTACTGAAATGGAAAAATGTATGTGCCAATATAATTACATAAATTATCTATGGAAATTTAGAGAGATTGTTTGAAAACTCTAGGCCTCTGATTAAATTCAGTCCAAGATTCTACCATGCCAAATCACTTGGAATTTGGCTGCTTCCTTGGGACCTTCTCTCCCTTTCACTGTTATGAGCTAATTTGAACTTCAACTGGGATAGTTTATGGGGGTGACAAATGCCCCTGTGTGTATATTCTAGGGATTTCTGGAATTCTCTGAAGACAGTTGTATCTTGGGCAACTGAACACTGAAATTATGCTGCTTTTAACTGTGTCTTGTATTTATCATAGGGCTTTAGGGAACCATTACTACCTGGCTTTGTATAAGATGTACTCACATTGGCAGTGTCTAATTAAGCTTCTCAAGACTGAAAAAGCAGGATAGAGAAGAGGGGTTTAAAAAAAAAGGAAAAGGAGAGCTACTTAGCAGTCAGCTGAGGACACGATGAAAACCCAGTGAACTTGAACCCCAGCCCCAAACAAGTCTCTGATGGCTTTTCTCTGTCCCCAGAGGTTCTGCTAAGAGATGGAACTTGGGGTGAACATGACCTCCCAGCAGGCGGACTTCCAATGGGCAGTGGAAACTTCAACAATGCTAGTCTTGTTTTTTCTTCTAGTTGATTCAGTTGAAGAGAAACATAAAATCTTATAGGGAACTCTCATTTAGGGAGGGAGCAGAGGCGTGGGCACAGATATTTTGATGCTGTTGGCAGCCTCCTCACTGCTGTGAATAAAAATATAAGCCCACAAAGTTTCAATCAGAATTTGGATGTGAGTCTATGTTCAGAACATTGGAGTAGACAATATTTTGTGACAAAATGTTCCACTTATCTCTTTGTAACAGAGAAAAAAAAGAAATTTTTTTTGGCTTTACCATGAATGAATTTGGCAATTGATGAAAGAACCATTCAATAGGATGTATTAAAATAAACAATTTCAGTTTCACCTTCAGTCGAGTGCTCAGGACAGTGGAGCCATTGCCCCCACATTTCAAAGTCAGATACTAACTAGAGCATGGACTTGAGGATATGGGGAGGGGGAAGTGTAAGCTGGGACAAAGTGAGAGAGTGTCAGGGACATATACACACTACCAAATGTAAATTAGATAGCTAGTGGGAAGCTGCCGCATAGCACAGGGAGATCAGCTCTGTGCTTTGTGACCACGTAGAGGGGTGGGATAGGAAGGGTGGGAGGGAGGGTGACGCAAGAGGGAAGAGATATGGGAACATATGTATATGTATAACTGATTCACTTTGTTGCAAAGGAGAAACTAACACACTATTGGAAAACAGTTATTCTCCAATAAAGATGTTAAAAATTAAATTAAATTAAATTAAATTAAAAATAAAATAATATAAATAAAATAAAGGTTTCCCTTGCTTTTTGAAAAAAAAAAAACAAAACAGTCAGATACTAGTTTTCAACCCATGGCACCCTTGCCCATTTAAGAGGTTGGAGATCAGAGAGCAGATTTCTTTGGAGATAGTTCTGCTTCACATCCCATCACCACTCCCATGCCCCTATAGCGTGAGAGAAATCCTGATCCCAGTGAGAGAAGCTTCAAGGAGATTGCTTGGATATCTGATATGAATTCCACACACTTTAGGGGGCTGAGTGGACTGGCATGTGATGAATCTAAAGACTGAATGGCTCTGATTAGAGCTTGCTTGCTGGGAAGTTAAATAAAAAAAGGGCTGTGGTTGAGAAATACTCCACCCCCACCAATGATAGGTCAAGAGTGTATGTTTCCCCTTGTCCAAATGTGAGCCAAGGGCCAGAGCTGGCCTGGAGTTCTCCTGGATGCTACTCAAGAGGGCTGCCTGGAAGTATGGGGAGGTGTAGGATGCCTGGGGTTGGGGAGAGGGGAATGTGAGCTACCAGCAGAGAGGGGCAGTCACCCAGGGAAGTTGGGAAGTTGTTGGAGAACCTAAATAAGCATCCGAGAGACAGTTTTAAACATCTGACCCAGTCAGAGGATCACAGCCAGAAGGGTGCCAGTCAGTAAGACCATTGTCCCTGTACCCTTGGTGTCCTCCTTTTCTCTCTTCTCTTCAGTCCTGAGGGAGGCAGAGGCAGCCAAGAGGGGAAAGGAGGAGGAGAAGCCATAGTCTGGGAAAGAGAGAAGTCAGCCTTATCTCCTTCCCCACTGGGGGAGGCGGAGAGGAGCTTCGGTGCTAAAAAGCATTCAGGGCTTGTTACTACATAACAGATATTGTAATTACTGACATGAAGTTATGTTTGTGACTAAAGTGCCTGGAGAACTTTTTGTTATTTGTTGGAGATTTTATCCGAGGTGGCAGGAAAAGAAGTAGTCTCATAAAGATTATACCAGCTATAGGAAAGGGAGAATAAAGTTATTGTTTGATTATACCCCATGACTCACTGGTTCAGTACAAAGTCACACACTTAGAGTCATTATTTTAGGAAAGATTAACACTCAGCTCTAAAGAAAAAAAAACTGTTACCCTTTAAGTATATGCGAATTTAAATATCAACTTTATAAGACATAAGTTCTAGTAATGCCAAGCACTTATCAGGTACCAAATTTTTGAAAAAATGAATCACACCTGTGAATGATAAAGCCTGACTTAGTGATAAAACTTCAATGCTAGTTTATAAGTATTATGGTGACTATCCTGTTAGGAAGGTATTTCATAGAATCCACAGGTAAGAGAGAAAATGAAAATGTACTGTTCTGTAGCTTGGCCTTTTCTGTAGATTTGATTACTTCCCAACACCAACTCCAAATTTTATTGCAACCTCTCCTTTATTTTTTTTTTCTTCAAGATCTAAAAAGCTGTACTGATGCGTCAAATTGGTATTAAGACATCTACAAAATTAAAATTACACGCACACACACATGTATACAGATTTCCTGTAGTTTCTTATAAATAGCTAGTCGGCACTAAGGGATTCAAAGAAGAGGAATCATTGCTCCTGACATGGGAGCTTTAAGGACTCAATGATGTAGCAGAAAGGAAGATTTCTTAAAGAGAATATAACTTAAACATTAGCCTAAAAGAAGTTTATCTGGCCTTCCTTCCTTCCTTCCTTCCTTTCCTCCTTCCTTTCTTCCTCCTTCCTCTCCATCCCTCCCTCCTTCTCTCCCTTCCTTTCTTCTTTTCCCCCTATGCAATTACAGACCCATTAGGCAGACCTGAGGAGGGTAGGAAGGCAGTCCAGCTGGGGCCCAAGGAAAAGGATATCAGGAAAGCAGCCCAATAAAGATAGGAACTTATTCAGGGATAGTGTCCCAAATGTATATACACTAAACAACAGACTGTAGTATATATGAAGCAAAAACTGATAGAACTGAAAAGATGGAGAAATCCACAATTATAGTTGGAGACTTTAGCACCTCTCTTTTAACAATTGATAGAACAACTAGATAGAAAATCATCAAGCGTATAGAAAAACTCAATAATATAGTCAGCCAAGATGACCTAATCAACACTTATAGACTGTTCCACCCAGCAACAGTCATATTTTGCATATTTTTTTCAAGTGCCCATGATATCCTGAACCATAAACCAAACCTCAACAAAACTGAAAGAACTGGAATCATATAGAGTGTGTTCTCCCACCACAATGAAGTAAAACTAGAAATCGATAACAGAAAGATACCAGGAAAATCTCCAGTACTTGGAAATTAAACAACAGACTTCTAAATAATCCACGGGTCAAAGAGAACATCTCAAGGGAATCCCCCAAACTACACTAAACTGAATGAAAATACAACAAAGCAAAATTTGGGGACACATATTAGTGCTGAAAAAAATTGTAACACTAAATGTTTACATTAGAATAGAGGGAAAGTCTCAATCCAGTAAGTTTCTACCTCAAGAATCTAGAAGAAAGCAGAGCAAAATAAACTCAAGATAAGCAGAAAAAGGAAATAATAGAGATGGGGGCATAAATAAATAAAACTGAAAACAATGGAGAAAATCAATGACCTGGTTTTTTGAAAAATCAACAAATGAAGTAGTGTATATTACTACAGACCTTGCAGACATCAAAAAGATAATAAAGGAATATTATGAATAACTATGCAAAGAAATTTGACAACTTAGGTGAATTGGACCAATTTATAAAACAACACAAACTACTACAATTTACCAATATGAAGTACTCATCGTTTGAATAGTGTATAACTATTTTAAAAGTTGAATTTAAAAACTTTCCCAAAAGAAATCTCTAGGTCTAGATGGTATCACTGGAGAATTCTACCAAATATTTAAGGAAGAATTAACACCAATTCTACCCAGTCTCTTCTGAAAAATAGAAGAGGAGGGAACACTTTTCAATCCATATGTGAAGCTAATACCCTGATACTAAAAGCAAACAATGGTAGTACAAAAAAAGAAGTATATATATATATATATATATATATATATATATATATATATATATATATATATATATATATGCAAAAACATCCTTAAATATTAACAAATAGAATTCAGTAAGAATTATATACCATAACTGAGTGGGATTTATTACCAGGAAAGCCTATTTTGATATTTGAAAGTTAATCAGTGTAATTCATCGTATTAACAGGATAAAGAAGAAAAATCACATGACTGTGTCAAACACTGTAGAAAAAATGTTTGACAAAATTCAACACCCATTAACAATTTTCAAAAAACTCTCAGAAAAAAAGGAAGGGAGGGGAACTTCTTCAACTTGGTAAAGAGCATTTAACAACTTAATAAAGAACAGCTAACATTGTACTTAATGATAAAAGACTAAATGTTTTCACCTGAAATCAGGAAGAAAGCAAGGATGTCTGCTTTCACTGCTCCTCCTTGACATTGTGCTGGAAGTTCTAGCCAGGGCAATAGGGCAAGAAAAAGCAGTGAAATGCGTAAAGATCAGAAAGGAAAAAAAAAAAAAACTTTTCCTCTTTGCAGATGACGATTGTCTACATAGAAAATCCCAAGGAATCAAGAAAAAACAACTAGAAATTATAAATGATTTCAGCAACGTCACAAGATGCAAGACAAACACACCAAAATCAATTGCATTTCAGTATATTAGAAATGAACATGTGGACATCAAATTAAAAATACAATATTATTTACAACTGTCCCCCAAAAAATGAAATATGGGGATTATATGCTGAAAACTATAAAATACTGATGAAAGAAATCAAAAAAGATATAAAATAATGGAGAGACCATGTTCATGGATTGGAAGACTCAGCATAATAAAGATGTCAGTTCTCCCGCAGTTAATCTGTAGGCCTAATGAAATTCCTAACAAAATAACAGCAAGGTTTTTTATAATAGAGGTAATATTTTTCTAAACATTTTATGGAATGGCAAAGGAACTAGAATAGTTAAAACAATTTTGAGAAAGAAAAAGTGGGAGAAATCAGTCTACCCAATTTCAAGACTTATAGTTACAGTAATCAAGATTGTCAGGTATTGGCAGTCTTAAGATACATAGATCAGTGGAACAGAATAGACAACCCAGTCATAGCCAAATACAAATATGCCCAACTAATTTTGACAAAGGTGCAAAAGGCATTCAATAGAGGAAATGTGGAGTTTGCAACAAATGGTGCTGGAGCAGTTGGACATCATAGGCAAACAACAGCGAGCCTTAATCTAAGTCTCACACCTTATACAAAAGTGAACTCAAAATGGATCATAGACTTAAAGGTAAAACATAAAACATAGGAAAAAACCTCTAGGATCTAAGACTAAGAGTCTTAATACCAACTAAAAGTCTTAATAGGCAAAGAGTTCTTAATACCAAGTTTTTAAAAAATTGATAAATTGGACTCCATCAAAATTAAAAACTTTTGCTCTGTGAAAGACCCTGTTAAGAGAATGAAGAAACAAGCCGAAGGCTGGAAGAAAATATTTGCAAACCACATGTCTGAGAAAGGACTAGTATCTAGAATATATAAAGAATTCTCAAAACTCAACAGATAAACAAATAAACCCATTAGAAAGTGAGCAAAAGACACTAACAGACATTTCACTGAAGAAGATAAACAAGTGGCAAATAAGCACCTGAAAAGATGTTCAACATCATTAGCCATTAGAAAAATGGCTCCACTGCACAGCACAGCCCACTCAGTTGCACACTCGAGTTCCCCTGGAAGAAACTTCCAAATCTGTATCTCTAACCTCAATCCTCTCCAAGGTTCAGGCTCATCTGTCCATGGCCTTATAGATACCCCCATCCAGAGGTCCTTCTGGAACCTGAGTGGGTTCTGAACTTTATGGCACCAAATTTCATGGAATTTTGACCAACAGTATAAGGTCAACAGACCCTTGGTCCTTGAAAGAATCGATCCCTCACGCGAAACAAAGCCCTAATTCTCTTTCAAAGCCTTTTCTCATGGGGGACAAGTTTAACAAGCATGCCTATTTTTAATAAAGTCATAATAATGGACATTTATTGTAAGCATATTGGGCTAGACCCTGTGCCTACATCATCTCATTTAATTCTCACAACAGCACTGTGAAATAACTCCTGTTTTTAATCCATGTTTCACATGTGAGTATCCTAAGGTACAAAGAAATGGAGTAACTTGCCCTGGGTCTTACAGATGGTGTGATATAGAAGCAGGACTCAAATCCATGTTTATCTAACTCTAAATTCCAGTCTTCTAACCATGTGCTCTACTGTCTGGAGGACTGGCAAACTCCAGACTTTAAAAGACAAAGCTGTCTCAGAGGATCTGAATTCACATCAACCAAGACAGTGATGTCCAAACAAGATATCACTGAGATGAGCAGCGTTTCAGCTTTGTCAAAGGGAAGCAGGAGGACCTCAGACAGTACCAATATCGGTTATGTCCGTGTCATCCATTTCTCTGGAAAGCCTTAGGCAAGGCAGTCTGCATTTTCTTTTTCTGTCCGGAGAACAGAACTACCTTATAGCATACCCCATCCTGTGAGGGGTAAAAGCACCCTAGCTACAGTTCTGAAGTACGTGCCGTTATTGGAAATCTGCAGCGCTGACCCCTGGACTTCACGTATTTCCATAAAAGCACTCTTCCTTGGGCCCAGACTTCCTCCTGTTCAATATGTTTGTAACAGCTGCTGTCAGCTTGGCCTCACTCTTCTTGTGATAGCAGCTGCCAAGGATGACCCTTTCCAGCTGGGGGTGGAGTGGGTGAGAGTGAGGGGGAGGGACTTCCCAAAAAGATTGTTTCTCCAAAGACACTTTATTCTTGGCAGCCGCCAAGGACTCCTGGCTTGTAAGGTCTAGACCAGGTCCCTCTGATAATCACTTCCCTTCTTGACCCTCATTCAGTAACAGAAAATATAGAGGCCCGAGCATTTTTTAAAATCAAACTAAGTGCTCACATACACACCTGTGCCTCCAGGTCATGGAGTGATGATGCTTGCAAAGCACAAAGAGCCCTTCTGAGATTCCAAAGAAGGGTAGATGCCCAGCCATCTGTAACAGCTGAAAGGAATATTTAGAAAAACCAAACCACTCAGCAATAACTAAGATTTATTTTTCTCTTATGAGCAGATCCCTATAACCTAAGTGATAACATCACTGGATTTAAATTCTGTGGGCCATTCTGTACTTGGAAAAGTAGTTTTGTTAATAGTAAACAATAACATTCACTTGATCACTGGGAAGCCATTTAGTATCGAGTGACAACTTCATAGCATTTTTCCCCCCAATTCAAGGATTCAGCCAGCTTCTGCAGGTCATGTAGTCCTGTAGTATGCATTTAGTGAAAAAAGTCCATGTATTACTGAACCTGCGCAGTTCAAACTCATGTTGTTCAAGGGTCAACTGTATTGTTGGTCTGTTAGGATTTTGTATTTTTGTTATTTTTATCATTATCCAAAATAAAATGTGATCTTCCAGAAGAGTACAGGTGCTGCGCTGTGAGAGTTCAGGGGAGGGCACATCCCATTCTGGGTTCAGTGGTTAATGAGAGATTACCCGACACTCGTCAACACAATGCATTTGCTGTGTTTGTCTCTCTAGATTTCTTGTCTCATCACCGCCACCCCCCCCTCCCCATTTGTGTGAATGTGGGATAGTAGCACCAAACCTGAAATGAGTTGAATGATGGAGAATGTGGGTAGATGTTTGGACTTGGTTAGACCAATTGACCAACACGTCATTTTCAGGATATCAGAAGTTTTCGTGATGGTTTCTTTCCTTTTGATGATATTTGCATCATCCACTAAATAGAAAAGTTGTAACTGACATCGTACATTGGAGTAAAAGGAAAATGGATGCTGTATCTCAAATTGTGCTCCTGAATCCCATTACCATCTGGGATCAGTCATTCATAAAAGATTGAACGTGAGGCAGGCACACATCTGAATATATGTGTGTTAGTCTCTCCCATCTGTTTTAATTTTGCTTAAAATAATAACAGCTTTCTTTACCCACTTACTTGAATCTGCGTTGATTCTTTTAATGTTCATTAGCCAGAAGTAGTCTGTGGTGTTTAGCTAGAGTTTCAGAATCCCACCAAGATTAGCTTTAATTGAATCAGTAGAAATTTTCTTTAAAGCTGTATATTTTAATGACTGAGCTAGAATCACTAAAATGTTAATTGATGCTTAGAGTGGGTAATTTATACTGTAATTTAAGATTAAAAATGGTATCTGAGGATACGTTATGTTGGTTTACACAGCTTCTGTGGGGACTAAGACCAGGTAAGCAAAATGCCTTTCTGAAGCAGGGTACTTTTACTATCACATAGTTCTTTTAATTATTAAAAAAAAAGTATATTCAAATCTAGTATTTCCTTTGTTCTCTTTTTCTGCAGTTTTTAATCATATTACCATGTCCCTCAGATTTTACATCCCTCTCCAACCTACCCCTCCCTCTCAAATAAAACCTCCCTTGTCCTAGGCAAATAAATTTCACCTTGTGCTGAGACAGAAAGTAAATTAACACAATGATAATATAATTTAGGGTAAACTAAGAATATCATCTAGAAGAGAATTACTTAAACTTAAGAATTGCTCTCAGAAGTCACCATGGAAACATGAGGGCAATGTTACTGTTTTGCCTGGTAATACACAAAGAACTGGATGTGCTCAGCAAGTGGAATTGATCAAATGTAACACCCATGACCTTGAATATTTTACAGGGTTGACTACTTGTCACCATTTCAATATGTCTGTCACTTAATGCAATCAAATGTTTTGCAGTGCAGAACTTCAACTGAATTAGCTCTCAGATGAGTATTTTTGTTGATAGATAGGTGGATAATGGACAGGGGACTGAATACATTTTAAATAGTATGAAATCCAGGAGACCTGCTGCCTTTTTGTTTTAGATGCCAACTTACAGTGGTGATTAAGCCCCAGAGTTATATAAAGACTCTAATAATCAAAGCCTTTGTAGTTAAGCATTCACATTTTATCAATGAACTAATAATGCCCTGGGAGGTAAAAAAAATTAAGCAGACTGACAAAATCTAGGCTACTTTAATTTTCATTAAAATTATCCATTATCTCTTTTCATCTTGTATGGTATCCCTTCTCTGTTTAAAAGGTTTTAATTTGCAGAACACAGGGCAATAAACAATTAAATGCTGGAAAAAAAACAAAAGATTCACAGTCTAAATGTAGAGAGAGCATCTCTCTGAATCCCCCAGTTCAACTCTAGTGCTTTTTTCTGTTAACTTTAAGCCACATTGATTTAAATATTTGGTGACTTTGGAGACCTGCAGTGTCAAGGATGACATGAAGGAGTAGATAGTTATTAGTATATGCATAACTACAATCCCAAGACATTTTTCCAGACAGTACTTAAAAAGATAACATTCTTTACTGTTGAACGAGAAATTGGACTGTCACCTGCAGTGGCACCATCTGGTGGTTTCATTTTCAATTCACTGCATGTTTATTGAGAACATATACTATACCGGGTACTGCTCACTATAGAGTGGACCCAGCTCCATCCCGATGGCCTCAGCATATGTTGTGAACTGCCAAAAATGCAGGCAATAAATGAAAGAACTTTTCTGTTGGAAGTATGTGGTTTCTATAAGATTCTTTGTCTTATCTCAACCCTCAACATGTTTCATTTCATTTAGATAAAGATGTCACAAAAAAACTTTAGATAAATGCAAACAGAACTGTTATGTGGTTAGATCACTGTAGACAAGATTCAGAATAATATAAAAGGCTTGGGGTTAAAGATCTATTCTTTTTTTAATGTTATCTACAGTTCTTATGTTACTTAAGGTAGATTTTTTTAGGCTGAATATTTTTTAGACTGAAAACATCCATTCAAAAGTACTGACAATCCTAAACAAAATGTTGGCAAATTAAATGCAACAATGTACTGAATAAGATAAGACCTGCATTGTAATTGAGATAATTGAGCTGGAGTATTCTAGGGATACAAATGTAGTTTAGCATTAGAAAATCAATCAAGGCAATTTACCACATTAACAGAAAAAGAAGAAAAATATCAGATAAACATCTCCATTAATATAGCAAAAATACTCAGTGTCCATTTATGATTTTTAAAAGTCTTAGCAAACTAGGAATGGAAAGGAACTTCATTAATCTGATAAAGATTATCTGCAAAATGTCTATGGCACACATCATACTTAAGAGTGAAATATTGAAAGGTTTTTTTCCCTTACAGTGGGAAACAGACAAATATGCCTGTTGTCTCCCCTTCTATTCAATATTGGACTGGGAGTCCAAGCTGGTG
The DNA here is from genome assembly GCF_026419965.1 of Kogia breviceps. NCBI lineage: Eukaryota > Metazoa > Chordata > Mammalia > Artiodactyla > Physeteridae > Kogia > Kogia breviceps. Next base: position 164,007,611 of record NC_081311.1, on the reverse strand, counting down.
AAATAAGGGAAGAAAAGGAAATAAAAGTGTGGTAGACAGAATGGCCCTCAAGTGATGTTCACGCCCTCATTCTTGAAACCTTTGAATATGTTACCTTACGTGGTAAAAGTGTCTTTGCAAATGTAATTAAGTTACAGATATTAAGATAGGTGGCAGGTTAATTGCATATGCCTATAGGGAGAAATTTTCTTCTGCCTCACACCTCATACAAAACTCAATTCAAGATGGATTGAAGGACTTCCGTGGTGGCACAGTGGTTAAAAATCCGCCTGCCAATGCAGGGAACACGGGTTCGAGCCCTCTTCCAGGAAGATCCCACATGCCATGGAGCAACTAAGCCCGTGCACCACAACTACTAAGTCTGTGCTCTAGAGCCCATGAACCACAACTACTGAGCCCACATGCCACAGCTACTGAAGCCTATGTGCCTAGAGCTTGTGCTCCGCAACAAGAGAAGCCGACTCAATGAGAAGCCTGTGCACTGCAACGAAGAGTAGGCCCCGCTCACTGCAACTAGAAAAAGCCTGCATGGAGCAACAAAAACCCAACACAGCCAAAGATAAAAATAAATAAATTTATAAATAACAACAAAAAAAGATGGATTGATAAGGGTATAAGGTCAACATACAAAAAGCAATTATATTTCTATATACCAGCAACAAAACAAATAGGATATACACATTTTTAAAGATATCACTTACAAAAATATTTTAATTTGCATTAGCATCTAAAATGTTATGTAAATTCTCTTTCTATAAAAACTATAAAACATTATTAAGGAAAATTAAAGATGACCTAAATAAATGCCCTTATCTTACCATATATAAGGTTAATATGTTAAAAAATCAATTGCTTTTCTATATCCCAGTAACAACAAACAGAAAATGAAATTTTAAAAAGATACTACTTTAACAATTACAATTTTCAGTAGCATAAATATATTAAATGCCCATACCATAAAATTATAATATGTTACAGATAAAAATTAACTATACTTCAATAAATGGGAAAATATATTCTTTCCATTGATTAAGACTCAATGTTGTAAAGATAACAACTCTCCCCAAACTGACACAGACTCATCAAACTCCCTGTAGGGCTTTGTATGTGTGTGTAAATTGAAAAGCTGATTTAAAACTTTATATGGAAATGCAAAGGGCAAAGAATATACAAGGCAGTCTTGAAAAAAGAAAAACCTGGGGTCTTACACTTTCAGGTATCAAAATCTGTTATGAAGCTATAGTAATGAAAATAGCATGGCTTTGGAGTGAAGATAGGTAACTTACAATGGGAAAGAATGGAGAGTTGAAAAATAGATCCACACATATAGTATCCTGATTTATGATAAACATGGCAAAAGGGTCTTTTCACTAAATTTTAATTGAATATGCATATGTGGAAAATGAATTTTTTTATCATCTACAAAACAATTCAAGATGAATTGCAAATCTAGATGTGAAAGTTACAATAATAAAGCTTTTAGAAGAAAACATAGGAGAACATCTTCATGACTCAGAGGAAAAGATTTCTTAAAATAAGACACAAAAATAATAAACCACAAGGAAAAATTGGATATATTGGAATATATTAAAATTTTTTCATTAAAGGACACCACTAAGAGAGTGTAAAGGCAGCCTTCAGAGGAGTGCAATATGAAAAAGGTCTTGTATCCAGAATATGTAAAGAACTCTTATAGAATATATAAAGAAGCCTTAAAAACCATTAAGAAAACAATAGGACACTCAATAGAAAAATGGGCAAAAGGTGTGAACAGGCACTTCAGAAAAGAGGATATCCAACAAATACATTAAAAGTTGTTCAACTCTATTAGTCATTAGGGAAACAAATTAGTGTCCTAATGTATTAGTGTGTTATAACAAATTACCACAAATTTAGTGGCTTAAAACAACACAGATTTATTACTTTACAGTTCTGTAGGTTAGAAGTCCAACACAGACCTGACTGCACTAAAATCAAAGTGTCAATAACGCTGCATTTGTTTCTGGAGGCCCTAGGGAAGAACTCACTTCCCTCCCTTTTCACCTTCTAGAGGCTGCCCTCATTCCTTGGGTCTACCCCCTTCCTCCATTTTTAAAACCAGCAATGTTGTATCTCTCTGACCCTTCTTCCATCGTCATATCTGTCTGTGTCCACAGCTGAAAAAGGTTCTCTACTTTTTTTGTGTGTGTGTGGTACACGGGCCTCTCACTGTTGTGGCCTCTCCCGTTGCGGAGCACAGGCTCCAGACGCACAGGCTCAGCGGCCATAGCTCACGGGCCCAGCCGCTCCGCGGCATGTGGGATCTTCCCGGACCAGGGCACGAACCCGTGTCCTCTGCATCGGCAGGTGGACTCTCAACCACTGCACCACCAGGGAAACCCCAGGTTCTCCACTTTTAAAGGTTTGCATGATTAGGTTAGGCTCACCCAAATTATTCACAATCATCTCTCAATTTCAAGGTCCATAACCTTAATCACATCTGTATATTCTCTTTTGCCATGTAAGGTAGTATAGTCACGTGTTCTGGGAATTAGAACATGGACATCTTCTGTCTACAATATGCTTACAACTTCACACCCACCAAAATGACCAATGAAAAAGAAAATACCAAGTATTGGTAAGGATGTGGAACAAGTATCACACTCATACACTGTTGTCAAGAGAAAAACCACTTTGTCTTAAAAAGCCCTTTTGTTCACCCTTCATTTTTAAAGAGATTTCCACTGGTTATAGAATGCTGCATTCACAACTTTTTTTATTTCAGTACTTACCTAATGTCACTCCATGGTTCTGGCTCACAAAATTTCTGATGAGAAATCTGCTATAATGCTTTGTTTCTCTGGATGTAATCTTTCTTTTTTTCTCTGGCTGCCTTCAAGATTTTCTCTTATCTATAGGTTTCAGCAGTTTGACTAACATGTATATAGGTGTGTTTCCCCTGCTTTGATATTTAAACTACTTGAAATTCTCTGGGCTTTTTTGATCTATGGTTTTTTTGGGGGTTGTTTGTTTTTCAGTTTTGGAAAATTCTTCAAGTATTTTGCTGGCTCATTCTTGTTTCATCTTCTGGGACTCCAATTACACGTATGTTAGACTGTTTGATAGCTGTTGATACTTTGTTATTTTTTTCTTTCACTCTTTTTTTTCCCCCTCTGTTTCAAATGTTTGGATCATTCAGATTGACCTATCTTCAAGTTCACTGATTCTTTCTCCCATGGTATGTGTTTAGTCTGCTGATGAACCTGTAGAAGGAATTCTTCATCTCTGATATCATGATTCTTTGTCTAGTATTTCCATTTAATTCTTTCTATAATTTTCATCTATCTGCTGAAATTCCACATTTATTCATACATATTTTCTACCTTTTCCACTGAATTATTTAACATTAGTTAACTTAGATATTTTAAAGTCCATACATGATAGTTTCACCCATTTGGGTCATCAGTCTTTGAGTCTGGTTCTGTATTGCTTTATCTCTTAAAAATAGGTTGAGGGGGTGTTCTTGCCTTTTGTATCTCTCATAATTTTTGAGTGAATGATCAGTGTTTTGTGTGGAAGAACAGTAGAGACTGAGGTAAATAATAATCACAGCTGGAAATGGATAGGCCTCTTCTCAGTGTTAGTGTGGGCATGCATGAATCTAGTCAGGAACTGAGCCGGTGTACTGAAGGTAACCATGCCAACAACAAAACTCAAGTTTTGTTGAGTTTTTGGCAACAAAACTTCAGTACACCAGAGACTTAAAATTCCTCTGGAACAAGCCATTGCTACCTTGAGCTTACAGTGGAAGCTGAGCTGCCAAAAGATTTTTCTCAGTATTTCTTCTTCACTCTCACCTTTCAGCAGTCCCTGCATCCCTGTTCCACAGGAGTTGTCCTTTTCCATGCTGTTACTTCTGCAGTAGATTGTTTGTTTGTTTTTACCATGATGTGACTTGCAGGATCTTAGTTCCCCAACCAGGGATCGAACCCAGGCCCCCTGAAGTGGAATCGCAGAGTCCTAACCACTGGACCACCAGGGAATTCCCAGCATTCCTGCTCTTCTGCCCTTTGATAGACAAATGCAGCACTGTATCTTTGGTGGTTCTTGAGTAAGAGAGAGGTTCCTGCCACTCCCTGAGTGATAGCAGAACTCTGCTTTTTGTAGATATAACATATAGGCCTAAAAGGATTTTCTGCCATCCCCAGGGGCAGAGGATTTTTGCTTCTGCCTCTCTTCAGAGGAAGACTGATTTTGCTTTTACCCCTCCACCAGAACTAATAGAATATTGTCTGGGTCCTAGGGATGAAAGAGTTGTTGCCCCATCCTGCTGGCCTAAGACTTTTACTTTGTATGAGAGAAGAATCCAGTGAAACAGGCAGCGTTTCCTGTTTATCTTGCAGTGGCAGCCAATCACCTCCTCCGTACCTCCTCCACCAAGGAAGGTTCTCCTTGGTCTCCTATTCTGCCCCCAGTCTTGCTCATGAGCATTCAGTAGAGACCTATGGTAAAGAAATTTCAAGTTGAGTGCAAACTCCCCTTGTGTTTGATATTCCCAGCTATTCTAAAAGACAGCTTGGCCTTTAAGAATTCATTAGAAATTTCAGTTGATTTCTTTTTTCCTGCTTTTTTATAGATGTCACTATTTTCACCCATGCTCTGCCATAGGTGAGACAGTTCATGTGTCCCATCTCTCCTTGGATGGGCTTATTACTCTTCTGAATTAATTTACTTAGTTGCCTTATGACCTCAGCTCTCTGATGAGCTCAAGAAAAGTTATGATTGTGTAGATTATCTTTTTTCTCATTGTTAGGGTAGGAGAAATGTGCTCTTGTAGCTTTCAAAATCCTAAGTGAAAGCAGAATAATGAAACACTTTGGAAAACTGGCAATGTAAATTAAAGCTAAAACTATGCATGCCTCCTGACCCAACAATTCTACACACAGGTATACACCCAACAAGAATGTCTAAATCTGACTACCAAAAGACACGCAAAGAATGTTCAGGAAGTACTATTCATAACAACCCCAAACTAGAAATTACCCAGTGCTCTTCCACAGTAGAATGGTAAAATATATCGTGGTGTAGTTATAGTGAGATAGTATAAAGCAAGCAGAGAATGAGTGATTTACAACTACACATTGCAACATGGGTTAATCTCATACACATAATGGTGAGCAAAGGAAGCCAGATACAAAAGAATACATTCTTTATGATACCCTTTAAAAAGAGCTCAAAAATGAGCAAAGCTAATCTATGTTGTTAGAGGTCAGGATAGTGTTTACTCGTGGAAGGGATTAATGATTGCAAGTGGGGGGCATGAGAAGGACTTTGAATTGTTAGTAATGTTGTGTATCTTGCTTGATCTGTGTGCTGCTTACATAGAATTCTTGATACTGGAATGATTCTGCTGGGTCAAGGCATTATGTTTCAGTTAAACTGAAAATTAATATCCTAGAAGGGAACATATTACTACCTGGTGACATCTGAGACAGCAAAAGCTTGAGAGAATGAGAAAAAGGACATAAATTTTCCTCTTTGGGGGAGACTTGCAGAGCTAAAGGCCAATGTAAGAGCATCGAGAGGATGAGGGAGTACTGGTCCAAAGTATTAGTCCAATTTTTCCATGTCTACCTCAGGTTGATGTCACCCGGACCCATAGCTTTTCCATATTCTGTGACCTCAAGACATCTGTCACCATAGTATCTTTACAGAAGGCATTCTGTAAGTGATGCTTTAACCACAAAGTTAGTAGGACTATTATTTTAAAAGAGCTCTGGGAATATCCATATGGCCCTGTAGTCATGAGGAAATTGTTATAAATCAAACAAGAATTCCCCATTGTTTTGGGTTTTTTAAAATTTTATTTTATTTATTTATTTATACAGCAGGTTCTTATTAGTTATCCATTTTATAAATATTAGTGTATATATGTCAATCCCAATCTCCCAATTCATCCCACCACCACCCCCGCCCCCGGCTTTTCCCCCTTTGTGTCCATATGTTTGTTCTCTACATCTGTGTCTGTTTCTGCCTTGCAAACCAGTTCATCTGTACCATTTTTCTAGATTCTACATATATGCATTAATATACGATATTTGTTTTTCTCTTTCCGAGTTACTTCACTCTGTATGACAGTCTCTAGGTCCCACCACGTCTCTACAAATGACGCAATTTCATTCCTTTTTATGGCTGAGTAATATTACATTGTATATATGTACAACATCTTCTTTATCCATTTGTCTGTTGATGGGCATTTAGGTTGCTTCCATGACCTGGCTATTGTAAATAGTGCTGCAGTGAACATTTTTGGGGTACATGTATCTCTTTGAATTATGGTTTTCTCTGGGTATATGCCCAAGAATTCCCCATTGTTAACACCATGGAACTAGAAATAGCTAGTGGACAAGATCACTTACCTGCTTCCAGGATCATTGTGGGCATAATTTATTGCTCACTTATTGACTTATATCAAGAAAGCCTCATTAACTGAGTGGTAGGCACAGGGATTTTCTTCAGTTTGTATTGATACTTACACAGGAATTTCATTATCTTTTGCTTAACTTTCTAGACTTTAATTTTAAGAGGATGTATGTTTTCAGTGGTAATACCTGTTAATGTTTGATGTGGCTCTGCCTTTGAACCTTAAATATTGTTGACTTTTTAAATGTTTTTTTGAGGTCAGATTGTCAATTCTTGCTTTGATATGCATAAATTCAGCATTTGAGTTTTCTTAGGATGATAGCAAAACAAATACTTTCTCTCAATTCTCTAATGACCGTGAAATTTAGGTAAATCTGTGTTATATATTGCAGAATTTTTTGGTGCTTTGCTTAGGCCACCGTCAGACACCTTATATCATCAGTGTGTGAAATTATTTCATTGAATGCATACAGTGCATACAACTTGGGACACTGAGCTAAAATATAATTATACTTCAGATCCTTTTCAAGGTTTGAGCCTCATATCTTCAGTATGTCCTATAATTGGCCTGGTTGTGACTCTTTTCTATTTTCTTTCATCCTTTCCTTCTAACTATCCGTTGCCAGAATATAAGGGTATGTATACTGTGGAAGATAGAATTTGAGAGGTCCTTTGATAAACTAGTTCTTGAGTAACATGTTATCGTGTTACCCACTAAACAACATGTTATACAGTCAGCTCTATAAGTAGGTAACACTGGGTGAGATTTTCATCTGATTTCATCTAGTATCAATGGTTATTTACCCTTTTTCAGCATAAGTACTCATGTCAATATTTAAAGGATAGCAGTGGAGGTAGAATTGGATTATAGTTAGGGAATGGAATAGAAAGGCAGAGGGGTATAGTTACCCTATTCCAGGTTGTTTTCTGATTATAAAACTAATATGTGCTTAATTGTAAAAACTTTGGGAACATCATAGAAATATAAAAAGAAACTTGAAATCCCCTATAAACCCACCATCCAGAGGTAACCCCTGTTTAAATTTTGGTCTGTTTTCTTCCAGTCTTCTTTCCCCATGTGTATGCAGATGTGTGTGGGTGTGTGTTTGTGATGTTTTAACTCTCTCAAGGTCTTCAGAACAACAATAACAATAAAACAGGAAATACTTTTAAAAAGGAATTGATTTAAATTCTTACTCAGGAGTGGGGCAGTCATGCATCAGTTTAATTTAAACTTCGGCAAAAGGAATATTTTTTTTGGAACTTGGCTAAAGGAGACAAATTGGGTCCATCTGGTTTTAATCTGCCCCTTTACCAGCTGAGATGAGCAGCTCACCTTCTCCCCAGTCTTCTCTTCCCATGTTGTCTTGCAGAGCTGTACACTCTCTGGCATGATTACCAAAACAAATGAATGCTTCTTAAGTCTGCTTGTAATTAATAACTCCCAACAGAACATGAGTCTTCCGTAGGCTTGGAATCTTGCCTAATTTTCTCTAAGATAAGTAATTAGATACTGAGGGCTGATAAGACTGTTTCCTCTGAGCATCTGCCAGACAGCCAGTATCTGTAATGTGGGTAAGATGATTAAAGTCTGAAAATAGCTGGAGGTTTTCTCCTATGTCACAACTGAAGATATTTATTTGTACTCCATCCTCCAAGCCCAACACAGCCCCAAAGGAGAAAAGATTTAAAATGGCTTTTTAAAAGGCTATACCTAAAGTCTTTTAGATGGTTTAGTTAGCCTCTGTTTTCTATTTTCTTCTTCATTCAACTCACACATTTTCTGTGCAGTCAAATTAAATGTGAAGGATGGGTTTCTCACTAGCTATGAACACTATCAAGTTAATGATTATACTTTCTCTGGAGCTTGGTCTGTATGCCAGTGGATTCAAGTTTATTAAACTCCTTTATAAGAATCTACTAGGACACTCCCATCATAGGACTTCTATTTAGAAACTTGTCTTCCTGCTAGGAAGTTCTAAGTCAGGTCTCTATACTTCTTGGATGGTAACACTTTCCAAAGGTTCAATGGGAATACTTTTCTTTTACCTGCTTTTATTTCATTCCCTTAAAGCAGGTTTTCTCAACCTTGGCACTGTTGACATATTGAACAGGATAACTCTTCGTTGTGAGAGCTATCCTGTGCATTGTAGGATGCCTTGTAGTATCCCTGGCTTCTCCCCACTCAAAGCCAGTAGGAACCAATGCCGCCTCTAATTTTCGACAGTCAGAAATGTCCCCAGACATTGCCAGATGTCTGTTAGAGGTTATAATCAGCCTTGTTGAGAACATCTGGCCTACAGAATAGTATTCACATGTCAGTGGTCACAGTAAGTTAAAGTAGATCTTTATTTATCGGTGAGCTATAGCTGGGATTCCAAGCTAGTACTGGGAAGAGATGAATGCATCTCTTCAACAAAGTTACTGTTAAATAATTCAGAAGGCACATGTGGAGAGCAGTTGACTGAACACATATTCTGATTTAACCGAGCTGGTACCTCCTAGTAGCTGGATTTGGTAGAAGCTTACAGTTTTGAGAAGCTTGGGTCCTACTGTTTATGAGTCATCAGCACTTTACAGATACAAAAGGGAGGCATATGAATAATTCCACACATTGAAGTGCTCATCCCAGGGGCTCAGGTCTGCTTCTGAGAGTGCCGTGCTCTCACAGAGCCCAAGCACAGCTAGGAATAACCGTGGTTTATTTATATGACTTTCTGTAGGCAAGAACTTTCAAAAAATAACTTGGTGGTTTGCCAACAAAAGGAGGCTCGAATTTAATTGGCCCAAAGTAACTAATTATTGTGGAGGTAGGTTTTAATTGCAACAAAGGGTATTGTGAATTTGGAATAAGGGAGAAAGAGGATGCTTTGTTATTGGTGGTCAAGGTGTGTCCTGGCCAAGATACAGAGAAAGGCCATTGGATTAGTTTAGAAGGGAGAATAATGTATGTTAAAAAAGAAAACATGCTCCAGGAATCTTCTTTCTTTCTTGATTAAAATCACTGCTAAGGTCAAATTCTTAAGGTAGCAATTCAGAAAAGCATCTGGTTATCCTAAGGTGTATATAAAGCAATAACATTTGAAGCATAGCTGACATGAAAATTTAAAAGTTAGAGAGGGCAGACAGCAGAAACAAGAAGAACTATAATCCTGCAGCCTGTGGAACAGAAACCACCTTCACAGAAAGATAGACAAGATGAAAAGGCAGAGGGCTATCTACCAGATGAAGGAACAAGATAAAACCCCAGAAGAACAACTACATGAAGTGGAGAGAGGCAACCTTCCAGAAAAAGAATTCAGAATAATGATAGTGAAGATGATTCAGGACCTCGGAAAAAGAATGGAGGCAAAGATCAAGAAGATGCAAGAAATGTTTAACAAAGACCTAGAAGAATTAAAGAACAAACAAACAGAGATGAACAATACAATAACTGAAATGAAAACTACACTAGAAGTAATCAATACCAGAATAACTGAGGCAGAAGAATGGATAAGTGACCTGGAAGACAGAATGGTGGAATTCACTGCTTCGGAACAGAATAAAGAAAAAAGAATGAAAAGAAATGAAGACAGCCTGAGAGACCTCTGGGACAACATTAAACGCAACAATATGCACATTATAGGGGTCCCAGAAGGAGAAGAGAGAGAGAAAGGACCCAAGAAAATATTTGTAGAGATTATAGTCGAAAACTTCCCTAACACAGGAAAGGAAATAGCAACCCAAGTCCAGGAAGCGCAGCAAGTCCCTTACAGGATAAACCCAAGGAGAAACACGCTGAGACACATAGTAATCAAATTGACAAAAATTAAAGACAAAGAAAAATTATTGAAAGCAACAAGGGAAAAATGACAACATACAAGGGAACTCCCATAAGGTTAACAACTGATTTCTCAGCTGAAACTCTACAAACCAGAAGAGCCAGTATGATATACTTAAAGTGATGAAAGGGAAGAACCTACAACCAAGATTACTCTACCCAGCAAAGATCTCATTCAGATTCAATGGAGAAATCAAAAACTTTACAGACAAGCAAAAGGTAAGAGAATTCAGCACCAAGAAACCAGCTCTACAACAAATGCTAAAGGAACTTCTCTAAGTGGGAAACACAAGAGAAGAAAAGGACCTACAAAAACAAACCCAAAACAATTAAGAAAATGGTCATAGGAACATACATATCGATAATTACCTTAAACGTGAATGGATTAAATGCTCCAACCAAAAGACACAGGCTTGCTGAATGGATAAAAAAACCCATATATAAAAAGACCCATATATATGCTGTCTACAAGAGACCTACTTCACCCTAGGGGCACATACAGACTGAAAGTGAGGGGATGGAAAAAGATATTCCATGCAAATGGAAATCAAAAGAAAGCTGGAAAAAAAAAAAAAAAAAAGAAAGAAAGCTGGAGTAGCAATACTCATATCAGATAAAATAACAATAAAACAGGAAAGACTTTAAAATAAAGAATGTTACAACAGACCAGGAAGGACACTATATATTGATCAGGGGATCAATCTAAGAAGAAGATATAACAATTATAAATATATATGCACCCAAGATAGGAGTACCTCAATACATAAGGCAACTGCTAACAGCTACAAAAGAGGAAATCGACACTAACACAATAATAGTGGGAGATTGCAGCACCTCACTTACACCAATGGACAGGTCATCCAAAATGAAAATAAATAAGGAAACAGAAGCTTTAAATGACACAATAGACCAGATAGATTTAATTGATATTTATATGACATTCCATCCAAAAACGGCATATTACACTTTCTTCTCAAGTGCGCACAGAACATTCTCCAGGATAGATCACATCTTGGGTCACAAATCAAGCCTCAGTAAATTTAAGAAAATTGAAATCATATCAAGCATCTTTTCTGACCACAACGCTATGAGATTAGAAATGAATTACAGGGAAGAAAAACGTAAAGAACACAAACACATGGAGGCTAAACAATACGTTACTAAATAACCAAGAGATCACTGAAGAAATCAAAGAATACCTACAGACAAATGACAATCAAAACATGCCGATCCAAAACCTATGGGATGAAGCAAAAGCACTCCTAAGAGGGAAGTTTATAGCTATACAAGCCTACATCAAGAAACAAGAAAAATCTCAAACAATCTAACGTTACACCTAAAGGAACTAGAGAAAGAAGAACAAACAAAACCCAAAGTTAGCAGAAGGAAAGAAATCATAAAGATCAGAGCAGAAATAAATGAAATAGAAACAAAGAAAACAATAACAAAGATAAATAAAAGTAAAAGCTGGTTCTTTGAGAAGATAAACAAAATTGATAAACGATTAGCCAGACTCATCAAGAAAAAGAGGTAGAGGACTCAAATCAATTAAATTAGAAATGAAGAAGGAGAAGTTACAACAGACACCACAGAAATACAAAGCATCATGACAGACTACTACAAGCAACTCTATGCCAATAAAATGGACAACCTGGAAGAAATGGACAAATTCTTCGAAGGGTATAACCTTCCAAGACTGAACCAGGAAGAAATAGAAAATATGAACAGGGCTTCCCTGGTGGCGCAGTGGTTGAGAGTCCACCTGCTGATGCAGGGGACACGGGTTCGTGCCCCGGTCCGGGAAGATCCCACATGCCACGGAGCGGCTGGGCCCGTGAGCCATGGCTGCTGAGCCTGCGCATCCAGAGCCTCTGCTCCACAACATGAGAGGCCACAACAATGAGGCCCGCATACCGCAAAAAAAAAAAAAGAAAGAAAATATGAACAGACCAATCACAGGTAATGAAATTGAAAGTGTGATTAAAAATCTTCCAACAAACAAAAGTCCAGGACCAGATGGCTTCACAGGTGAATTCTATCAATCATTTAGAGAAGAGCTAACACCATCCTTCTCAAACTCTTCCAAAAAATTGCAGAGGAGGGAACACTCCCAAACTCATTCTATGAGGCCACCATCACCCTGATACCAAAACCAACAGAAAGATACTACCGAAAAAGAAGATTACAGACCAATATCACTGATGAACATAGATTCAAAAATTCTCAACAAAATACTAGCAAACAGAATCCAACAACACATTAAAAGGATCATGCACCATGATCAAGTGGGATTTATCCCAGGGATGCAAGGATTCTTCAATATAAGCCAATCAATCAGTGTGATATACCATATTAACAAATTGAAGAAGATAAACCATATGATCATCTCAATAGATGCAGAAACAGCTTTAGGCAAAATTCAATACCCATTTATGATAAAAACTCTCCAGAAAGTGGGCATAGAGGGAATATACCTCAAAATAATAAAGGCCATATATGACAAACCCACAGCAAACATCATTCTCAATGGTGAAAAACTGAAAGCATTTCCTCTAAGATCAGGAACAAGACAAGGATATCCACTCTCACCACTATTATTCAACATAGTTTTGGAAGTTCTAGCCACAGCAATCAGAGAAGAAAAAGAAATAAAAGGAATAGAAATTGGAAAAGAAGAAGTAAAGCTATCACTGTAGTTGATATGATACTATACGTAGAGAATCCTAAAAATGCCACCAGAAAACTACTAGATGTAATCAATGAATTTGGTAAAGTTGCAGGATACAAAATTAATGCACAGAAATCTCTTGCATTCCTGTACACTAATGATGAAAAATCTGAAAGAGAATTTAAGGAAACACTCCCATTTACCACTCCAACAAAAAGAATAAAATACCTAGGAATAAACCTACTTAGGGTGACAAAAGACCTGTATGCAGCAAACTATAAGATACTGATGAAAGAAATTAAAGATGATACCAACAGATGGAGAGATATACCATATTCTTGGATTGGAAGAATCAACATTGTGAAAATGACTATACTACCCAAAGCAATCTACAGATTTAATGCAATCCCTATCAAATTGCCAATGGCATTTTTTACAGAACTAGAACAAAAAAAATCTTAAAATTTGTATGGAGACACAAAAAACCCCGAATAGCCAAAGCAGTCTTGAGGGAAAAAAACAGAGCAGGAGGAATCAGACTCCCTGACTTCAGACTATACTACAAAGCTACAGTAATCAGGACAATATGGTACTTGCACAAAAACAGAAACATAGATCAATGGAACAAGATAGAAAGCCCAGAGGTAAACCCACGCACCTATGGTCAACTAATCTATGACAAAGTAGGCAAGGATATACAATGGAGAAAAGACAGTCTCTTCAATAAGTGGTGCTGGGAAACCTGGACAGCTACATGTAAAAGAATGAAATTAGAACACTCCCTAACACCATACACAAAAATAAACTCACAATGATTCGAGACCTAATTATAGATTTGAGACCTAAATGTAAGACCAGACACTATAAATCTTTTAGAGGAAAACATAGGAAGAACACTCTCACATATTTTACAGCAAGATCTTTTTTGATCCACCTCCTAGAGTAATGGAAGTAAAAACAAAAATGAACAAATGGGACCTAATGAAACTTCAAAACTTTTGCACAGCAAAGGAAACCATTAACAAGATGAAAAGACAACCCTCAGAATGGGAGAAAATATTTGCAAATGAATCAATGGACAAAGGATCAATCTCCAAAATGTATAAACAGCTCATGCATCTCAATATTAAGGAAACAAACAACCCAATCCAAAAATGGGCCGAAGACCTAAATAGAAATTTCTCCACAGAAGACATACAGATGACCACAAAGCACATGAAAAGCTGCTCAACATCACTAATCATTAGAGAAATGCAAATCAAAACTACAATGAGGTATCACCTCACACCAGTTAGAATGGGCATCATCAGAAAATCTGCAAACACAAATTCTGGAGAGGGTGTGGAGAAAAGGGAACTCTCTTGCACTGTTGGTGGGAATATAAATTGATACAGCCACTGTGGAGAACAGTATGGAGGTTCCTTTAAAAGCTAAAAATAGAATTATCATATGACCCAGCAATCCCACTACTGGGCATATACCCAAAGAAAACCATAATTCAAAAATATACATGCACCCCAATGTTTATTGCAGCACTATTTACAATAGCCAAGTCATGGAAGCAACCTAAATGTCCATCGACAGACAAATGGGTAAAGAAGTTGTGGCACATATATACAATGGAATATTACTCAGCCTTTAAAAGGAACAAAACTGGGTCATTTGTTGAGACGTGAATGGATCTAGAGACTGTCATACAGAGTGAAGTAAGTCAGAAAGAGAAAAACAAATATCGTATATTAACGCATATATATATATAGAATCTAGAAAAATGGTACAGATGAACTGGTTTGCAAGGCAGAAGTTGAGACACAGATGTAGAGAACAAGAAGCACATGGACACCAAGGGGGGAAAGCAGCGGGGGTGGGGTGGTGGTGGTGGTGTGCTGAATTGGGTGATTGGGATTGACATGTATACACTGATGTGTATAAAATTGATGACTAATAAGAACGTGCTGTATAAAAAAATAAATAAAATTAAATTTAAAAAGAAAAAGAAAAGTTAAATAAGCAATGAGAATGTTCCTTAACAGCATAGAACTTAAATATTAGCGTCTGGTTGTATGGGTGTTATGGGAGGGTAAAACAAGGATTACTTGCTGTCATGCACATATTTGGAAGATCCCAGTTATTCTTCATAGTAGTGTCCTGTGAACTTGTACAGATTATGGAAAAATCCTTTGCACCTAAATTTTTAGAAGATGAAAGATCTCTAATGATTTGATATATGAAAATAGATCTATTTAGAAAAGCACAATGTATTGACTTCCCTGGTGGTCAAGCAGTTAAGACTGCTCCCAAGGTAGGGGCCCGGGTTCCACCCTTGGTCAGGGAACTAGATCCTGCATGCCGCAGCTAACAGCCCACATGCCACCACTGAATAGATCCCACATGCTGCAGTGAAGATCCTGCACGCAGCAATGAAGATCCCACATACCGTTAACTGACGCAAATAAATAAATTAATTAATTAAGAAAAGCACGATGTAGATGATAAATTATTTCATAACTTACAGGAAGTCCATGTAAAATATTTATTCATAGAGCTAAAAATAAGGTTTAAGATTTAAGTTCTTAAAGGAGTAGCTAAAAGTATTTCAACAAAGCAATTGCGCATGAGTGTTTTTTTTTTCTCTCTTGAAAGCAGATAGTTTTAGTTCCAGAGAACATTTGTTATAGGCATTCAAAAAATTCATGGAAATCACTCTTAAATTCTTACCTCTTACCCTCTTACCCTACCCTCTACTTTTTGGAAAAGGTTTCAAGTCCTTCTCTACTAAGTTCTTCTAAAACATACTAAGTATCTCTGTCATTACTAGAAACATTGTGGCACTAGTCCTATAAGTTGAGAAATTCTTTCTTCATTAATTTATAGTGGTTATTAATAAAATGAACAAGCCATTTAATTACTCAAGTGACCACTCTGAGCCCAATGTGTATAATTTCTAAGAATAGTTAAGGCTAAATTTTAAATGTGAGTAGCCAGTTAGATGCCATATTATTTTGTGTCCAGTCGTGTTTGAGAGGATTGCATTTTGGTTATCATCTTAAAATAGCAATTCTAAATACTTTACCAACTGGAATGAATGTTTAAAGAAAATTTTAATAGTCTTCTAGAGACAGTTATTCATAGATAACCATAAATTCTGTTTTTTTTAAAAGAAAGCCTACCTTTTAATTCTTTTCTTGCAAGTTGAAATTTATTTTTATTAAGTGAGTGGAAAATATCAGGTTATGTTTGTTTTAGTTTAAACATGAATAAATTCACATTTTACTTCACTTATTAAGGATGAACACAGTCAAGATTTGAAAAGTTGTAAGAGTACAAGATTCATTTTAGAATTGCTACGAGAAAAAGAATTGAAAGACATGTACACTACTCCAGCTGGGCATGAAAGAACAGCTGGAAATACCCATGGAGCTGTTTTTAATGAAAGAGAAACAAGTTTCCTGCCCTTTCTGAGGGTTCAGTAACTGGCTTCTTGGTGAATGACTGCTTTGATGAGCCTTGAAAATATAAAATCAGAGATTGGGTAAATAGTATTGGAAATGATGAACTAAGACCCAGCAAAACAAAACTGCAGGCACTGTACCTCAAGCTACATCAAAAGTTAATTTAAATTACCAAAAAGATTTTGCCAGTTACGAATCAAAACCTTAAATATTCAATATTCTGCTTCATGCAGTTTATCATCAAGAAACCATCATGAACATCCATAAAGATACAGCCACACAAATGTTCATTACCTGTTAATAATAATAATACCAAGAAGGGGGACAACCTTAAAGTTCAAAACTAGGGGAGAAAGGTAAATTATTGAGACATTTTTGTACTGATTTACTGAATGCCGTATAGCCATTAAAATGACACTGCAAAAGAATATTTAATGTGTGCAAATATATTCACTACATATTAAAATAGCACAAAAAGGAAAGTTATAAAATAATACATACATCATGATTTATGTGTGTTTATGAGCGGTTATATGGCTAAGAGGGCACATACTAAAATTTAACTGGTTATCTCTGGCTGTTGCCATTGTGGTTTAGGGACCACATTTGGGGGTTTTTTGGTGTGTGTGTGTGTGTGTGTGTGTGTGTGTGTGTGGCTTTTTGACTTACATTTTAAAGATTAGTTTACAGTTCTTTCATTTTTTAAATTCATGCATTAAAACAAATTTATTGAATACCTCCTCTGGGCAAGATACTGTTCTAGAGTCAGGCACCATGTTAAATAATGCATGCCTTCCTGAGTACCTCTTGTTTAAAAATTATATTTTAAAAGTCAATGGAGGGTTTCCCTGGTGGCACAGTGGTTAAGAATCCGCCTGCCAATGCAGGGGACATGGGTTCAAGCCCTGGTCTGGGAAGATCCCACATGCCTCAGAGCAACGAAGCCCGTGTGCCACAACTACTGAGCCTGTGCTCTAGAGCCCGTGAGCCACAACTACTGAGCCCGCGTCCACAACTGCTGATGCCCACGCACCAGGAGCCTGTGCTCCACAACAAGAGAAGCCACCGCAATGAGAAGCCCATGCACCGCAACAAAGAGTAGCCCCTGCTCGCCACAACTAGAGAAAGCCCGTGTGCAGCAACGAAGACCCAATGCAGCCAAAACTTTAAAAATAAATAATTTTTTTTAAAAAGCCAATGGAAAAAAATTTCAAAACTTAAAAGTTGACTTTAAAGGAAAAGTAAGCTCATCAGAGTGGCCAGTGGTATCTAGAAGCCTGTCTCTAGACAGAGGAAGAATAACAAAGACCTGAACTTCCAGCTCCTCTCACCCTTCCTCCTCCTGAGGATGTTTTTAGGCTACCTGCCAGGGAATGTGAACACAGGGTTGGAAATAAACACAGCACTACAGGTGGGATTATCTCAGAGTTATGGAGGAGAATTTTAAGTCCCTGTTGTTAAGGGATGGATCCTGTTAAAATTAAAATGCCTTCAGAGCATTGTAGATTGCAGTAACCTAACCTCACTAATGTAGCAGAGAAAGCACAACAGTACAACTTCTTTACTGCAGTTGAGGAAGGAAAGTAAAATGAAGACAGAATCATCAGCATGTAGAAGCATAAAAAGAAGAGCTCCTGTACGTTCAGCAGAATAAAGAGAAGATGGCTGTGAAAGCAACATAGCTGAAGCTTACACAGCCCCGCTGATAGAGTTGCTCTGACTTCCTATTGCCTAAGTGGAAAAGCAGAAAAGAAAAAAAAAAGAAAGAAAGAAAACAAAATCCAAGTGATGGTTCAAGATGTGCGACTATTTGTGAAATTATCAGATAATTTGATAATTCTTTTGGCATTTTAATAAAATCCATCATTAATATTTAATTTTAATACTTTTGAGTTCATCTTTCCAATCCAGCACTCTCCCTGAGCACCAACTCAGAAACTTTCTTCAAAGCTGTTTCAGCAAATAAATGCTAAAATTAAGATATATTTAAAATTTTTTGCTTAGATGTAAAACTTCCTTCTTATACATCTTTTACGGCAGAGCTAGGAATCTGCATAAGCTATTTATGAATTGATGGCTTACTTTAATATTTTAGGACCAGGTGAAATCTCAGTCTGTGCTTTGGCATGTTTGGGCATTTATCAGGATCGTGTCACATACTTTTCAGGCATATACTTAAAAATTGATCATCATAGGGCTTCCCTGGTGGCGCGGTGGTTGAGTGTCTGCCTGCCGATGCAGGGGACGCGGGTTCGTGTCCCGGTCCGGGAAGATCCCACGTGCCGCGGAGCGGCTGGGCCCGTGAGCCATGGCCGCTGAGCCTGCGCGTCCAGAGCCTGTGCTTTTCAACAGGAGAGGCCACAGCAGTGAGAGGCCTGCGTACTGCAAAAAAAAAAAAAAAAACCAAAAAACATCATAAATAAATGTAAAGCACCTTCCTGAGAAAAACGTTCATTATGGGCCAGATTTTAAAACTGGAGCATGCAACCAGAAGCTACAGGAATTGGTATGCAATTTAGCACTCACTGTGTTTATCAACCATTCAGATAATTTCAGAGCAATTTGGTATGTAAGAGAAATTCTGAAAAAAAAAAAACCCACCTTTTTCTGTGGTAACACAGAGAGGTCTCTCCCAAATTTTTATGCAATTATGTTCAATTGCCATTTGTATTAGTCATTAAAATTCCAAAGGATATAGTGAGTAAACAAAAAAGAAAATGTCCTGCAAGTTGTGATTTTATTCTTTTAAGATATGCTTTCTTGATTTTAATATTTTGATCCCTGATCCCTTGACTTTAAAAGAAAAACGTCAAAAACTGAAAACACTTCTATTACAACTACTTTTATATTTGCTGCTAGATTTTGTAAATAGATCATTCTGATCTAACTTTCAGCAATCTAATTTATGAACGTGGTAATCAGAAGTGAAACTAACGCTTTTAGTTTCAAATGTGTTCCTAACTCATCCATACGCTAAAGAATCCATGGTACAGTGTGTGTCCTCAAAGGGAAACAAAAAAGGGTCTAAATTTGACACCTGTGCTCTTGTACAGCAAATGAAGGTAGGTTAGTTTAAACTGTGCAGAGCTAACAGCGTCAGTACCTATTTTCTTAAATGGAACTCTGAATTTTTTTCAGCTGCCTTTCAACTGTACACTGACATGTTTGAAGCTCCAAATTAAAAAAAAAAAAAATTAAAACAGGACTGCATCCAAATTAGTTTTCCATAGTTTTTAAAGAATGCATATGAAGTAGTATTTTTAAATAAAGCCTTGTTAAAATCAGAGCAAAGTCATTCTGATAGATAATTGAGAGCAACAGGGAAAAAGCTTTACAAGAGTATAGATTTCTTTTAAATTGTTCATTTGAGTGACATAAAGTTACACAACATTCTAAGGTTTTCTTTCATTAATAGGGATGAGGTACTAGGCTAAGTGCATGGGTGATACAAAAACTTAATTTTAATCAATAGTTTCACCTGTCTTCTTAATCCCTTTATTGAAGGTATCAGCAAGCAGTGAGAATGGTCCCTCTTAGAACTGTGAGGACCTTAGTCATGTACTTTATGTAATTAAATACCCCACCTCTCACACCTTCTGTTCAAAGAGCTAATTAACAGCTAGAAAGAAAAGACAACAGATGGGAAAGGAGGCATAGACACTCCCAAATTGGTGAAATGGCTCTCTTTGTATCCTGGTGGCTCAAATTCACAAATTTTAGCGTGTTTTAAATGATGAACGCTGTTTGCTGAAGATGCTTCATTCTTGCCATCAGATGAACATGACTAATTTTTAGAATTGCTGGGTCTGTGAAAGTAAAAGGCAGATAAAATAGTTTAGGACCTGATTTTAAAACTCATTAAAATTCATGAGTTATCCATGGGCTCTCTGGGTTTTGATGGCAAATTATATTCTGTATTGTGGTGGTGGATGGGAAGCAAGGTGCATGTGTTCCCCAAGAGAATGGTGATTATTTACATATGTGCCCTGGAGGCAGGAAAGGGGTTTTGGTTTTGGTTGTTGTAGTGGAGGGGCAAACTGGAACGGGAGGATGAAATTGAAAGGAATAGGAATTAAGCCCTAAGGACAGTGTCTTTCCTTCTCTCCCAAGAATGTTGGCTGCTCTGGAAGGAAGGGTCCATATCTCCTGTTCAATAATAGCCAAAGGACAAGGTAACAGGAGTCAGACTCAGATGGGTAGATGGCCTAACACCTCATAGAAGGAGAATCCAGGAAGGCCAGATTTGCCAAAATGCCAGCCTACAAGCTGCTCCCAGCGACCCCTTCAATTAAGGGTAGAATGTGTGGCTAAGGTGGGGTCCACAGCAGAAAGACCCACAGAAGAAACCACTTTTTAAACTGACACACAAAAAATCAAGCTGAGGAGCATCATAATTTCATTATACTAAAGAAAATAGAACTCTGTTGCGATTTGTGTGTGTGTTATGCCTTCTATAAATCTAAAACCATAATTTTCTTATATTTTTGTAATTCCTATACTAATAACCATGGCAGAACAGTCATCTTACATAAATGAAAACGGGATTTAATGATATGAAATTTTGTGAGCTTTGAGAGAAACAATTCTTTGAATTATCTTATTTCGCTTAAATGAAATTAATGTGCTCTTGCTTTCAGTCGTAAATGATCTGTGCTTTATTGTGAATTTCATTTTCTTCTGCAGAGAGATTTATTTTTAAAGAGAGGTGAGATGGAGGAGGAGAGAGGGGTGTGCCTCTTGGGTTGTAGGTGATCTGAGATTTAAGTCTTACAGGCATCTGCTCGGGGTGAGGCTCCCTGCAGTTCTGCTGAGGATTCTAAGTCAGGAAGGAGGCCAGAAAGAGAGAAGAGGTGGTCCACTGTGAGACCCCCAAGGTGTGCTGAAGGGACATAGCCCTCCAAGGCTATGCCTCCTCTCTTAGACTGGGGGGTGAGAAGAGGACAGTGTTGGTATATGGCAACTCCAGTCTGTTCCTGGGATAAAACTGAGCAGATGTGGACCATAAAGCCTTCAGCCCAAATGAAAAGTTCCTGGCCACTACCATGATTCTCTGGATAAAGTAGACACTTGAAGAGTGGAGGGGAGCCCATGATTCCTCAGTCTCAGAGCCTGAGAAGGGTTCATTGGAAATTCAGTGGGACTGATTTTCTGATCGTGGGACAGCCTTCTGCCCGGTATCTGCACAAGTTTCTTTGGAAGGAGAGGAAGGCACCTTTTCAAGTTCTCTCAGTGTTCCCATGGAGAGTCCATTGTGGAACGACATTGACGGGGAAGATTGTTATAGGCATTTCCAAAGGATCTTAAGACTTTTGAGGTCTTGTATTAAGATTGGAGCTGATGGGTGGTGTCAAAGTATACATTTCAAAAAATTTTAAATGAGACTCTCATAAAAGGAGAAAAAGAACATGCGTTAAAGATTTTAAAAAATATCTCATTAAGTAATATGATGGAACCACTAAGATGCTAAAGTTTATTCAAGGAGCATTTGAGGAACAGAGCATTTATAGAGACTTTAATAAAATAATACTAGAGTAAGATTGCTAGGTAAGATACAAAACTTGTTACCATCCAAAACAGCAATAAGCTCTAATTTCTAGAGTTATCTTTTCTACCACACAGAAATAATGCGTATTTCTGCAGGAAACAGATCTACAAGTTAACATGTAACTTCACAGAGACTGAGCCCTTAATTAACATTTTACTAAAAATTAATCCTTGGGTGGACCTGTTAAAACAATGCCTCAGTATGATTCTTAAAAGGACATGGAATTATCCTCTTTGCCTTATTTACAAGTTTTGGATCGTTTTTCTGAACAGTAGGGAATCTTGTCTAGAACCTCTTGATATTTATCCCTCTTATTCTTTTTCCTTAAACTCATGTTACCCAAGTGTGATTGTGGTTGATTAGCATAGACCTTTTGCTTTTATCTTCCTCCCCTGTGCCCCTTTACTCACACACAACTATCCCAGCATCACCACAACACACATGTAATGTCAGGATCCAAAAGAGAGGAGTCAGGTGGCTCTGACTGAATACACCAATTGAATTTAATATACCAATGTGTTGAACTCACTGCTGATATAGAAGGGTGAACTTAACTTTTAAATTATTCTGCAAAATTCAGGAGGTCTAGGTTAATTCCTTTACTATGAATATCAAGGGAATACGCCTAGTTTTTTGTTGTACAGAAAATTCCTTGCAGTAATTATTGCTAGATCCAAGAGAGCTTGCCATACTCACTATCACATCCCTAGTGGATATATTAAGGGTACCCCCAGGGCATACTTTGCAGGTATCGGCAACCTAGGCACACACTTTATCTGAGATTCCTGCTTCTGGAATTTGCTGATGACTGCAGCCTATTCCCTCAGAGATTTTCTTAAGGACCCTTTTCAGCTATCTCTCTTTTCTATCCTGTCTCAAAGACATCAACATTCCTTCCCTCTTTTGGCTCACTGCGCACACAAAAGAATGAAACCAAATTCGGTTATAGAAAACTAGGGAACCAAGGAGAATAATTTCTCTATTATGGTGAATTATGCCTTCTGATTCTGCTTAACCCTGATATAGTCATTTCATATTTTTATCCTGCTTAGGAAAAAGTGAATTTAGGAATTCTGAGCATTAGGTAAATCATTTGAATCCAAAGCTGCCATGGAACCTCGAAAATAATAGGGAGCACTTTGATGGTTTTTTTCACATTTGGGATAGCTTCTGCAGCGAGTCTGTGCAACTCCTTCAGTGGGTTAAAACCCTTGTTCTCTCCATAATCGGTTTTGGCTTCAAACTTGAATAAGTCCTTGTGTTTTCAGGAACCATGGTTATCTTTTCCCTAAAGAGGGTGACATTTCTTATGAGTTAATTTTAAGGCTCTTCCTTATCTAGAATGCTCACTCATGGCAACATGAAAAGAATTCTACTGTTTCATTATTTCAAAAACATATTATCTGGCTTTCTCTGGACTGATTTAGGTATTTACAACCAGAAAATGTGTTTCGAATTCTTTTACTAGTATCTTACGTTCTTCCTAGTATTGGTACATTGATCGTATCAAAATTTAATTTGATATCAGTCTTCTTTACTTCCTTATGACAGAAGGCCAGAGGGTCACCTCAGGATGGGTTCTACCACTACCTGGCAACAGCAAACTGACATCGTGGTTTAGAAAGACACACTTAGCCTAGAGCATTTTTCAGTTACAAGACCATGTTCTATGAAAGGTCAGGTTTGTTTGTTTATTTATTTTGCTGGTTGGTCGATTTATTAAATGTAGCAATGAATATGGTATTCCCATTGTTTTTCTAAAGGGAAAAATCCGTCCAAAATATAAGATCCCAGTCATATTTTTGATAGTTCTGCAGTGGCAAAGAAGGCGGCAAATGTGTTATCACCCTGTAATTAATTCCACTAGTGCTCTCTCATTCACTTATCAGATTTAAATTAAATTCAATAAACCTTATTGAATACCTCCTACAAGAAATAGGTAGTCCCTGCCCCTAAGGAATTTGCAGTTTAATGGCCATGAAGGAATGTACTCAATCAATAGTAATACTAGCCAGAATGGTGTTATTGATTTCATAAAGATATACCAGTCATGGTCATGAAAACATTGACCCCCCCCCCCTAAATTTTGTCTGGATAGGATGCTAAAGGGACCTTGGAAATCATCTGACTCAACCATCTCACTTTTAAATAGAAATTTATGTTATTCTTTATTAGAGTAATCTATGTTTGTTGTAGAAAGTTTAGAATATGTAGAAAAGTGGAAAGAAATCAAACACCCAAAGTCCCTCCACTACAAAGCAGTTATTATTCACTCTTTTGGTATATTTCCTTCCAGTCTCCTTCTCACATATTTTATTTTTTACATACATGAGATAGTATTAAATATGCAATTTTATGCATTGATTATTTTTCCATAAACTATTCTGGCATGATCCTTTCCCAATGCTATTAAAAACTCTTGGTAAACATTTTTTAAGCTAAATAATGTTCAACTATTGGATCAGTCATAACTTAGACATTCTTCTATTTAGGTTGTTTATACTATTTCCCTGTTGGATGGCTTTGGGCTTAAAACTTTCTCAGGATAGAGTCTGAAGTAGGTTTATGGGTCAAAGTACGTGAACATTTTTAAGGCTCTTGCAAGATAGTTTTTGAACACCACGCATTTTGTACCTTGCATTTGCCTTTATCTTCACAGCAGGTTTCATTAGCCTTCCTTACACATACTACCGGTTCTTCTGCCTTTTAATTGGCAAGGAAATCACCAGGAACTGAATATACACTGGAGGGAGGAGATAAGCAGAGTTATCAAAACCAGCTCCCAAGAAGAGTTAGAAACTTAATCTAGCGAAGCTTTTCTAGTAGTGCCCTCCTAACAAATGTGTTATCTCCTTTTGAAGTTGCATAGACCTTGACTGACACAAGTATAGAAAGTTAATGGTTCCTTACTTATGGAATTGAGTGGAGAAAGCAGAAATTAGATTAGATTCATGGATTTCTAGGAACCACTGAATTTCCAGTAACCGTTGTTAATAACAATTTCACGCAACACGGCTTTCTCTAATAGCTGTGAAGGCGTGTGAGGAGAATCATGAGGAACAGTCACTGCTGTTACTGATGTGCCGTCATGAGGGAGCTAGTTTATTTGGGGCGAGGCTCAAAGGCCTGGGGTCCACTGAGGTCCAGTATGACCTGAAACATTATATCAAGCCTGAGACTGGAAGACCTGTGGGATCACCCGAGCTCTATCCTGTGCCCCTGGGAGCCTCTCAGTGTAGCGTTGACATAGGCTGGGTGGTCGAAACTACTGCAGACTCAGCCCCCTCTTCTGGCCTGAGCCAGTCAGGTCACAGCACAGTGGACTCAGGATTGGCCTTGAGGTCGCCTAAACAGCATCTCATTCTCAAGCACAGACAAGAGGAATGTGAAATAGAATTTCTGACAGAGGTGCCAACTTTCCAGGGACCTTGGTCTGCTTCCAGCCCTTTGACTTGAAGACTCATAAATGTCCTCACTGCTAAAAGATAAATAAATCCATGTTTAAAACTTTCCTCAGGGCACCTCCTTGACATGGTCCCCATGGATATTTTCTGATTGGTTTTCTAACTCCTCTTCTCCCTCCTCACCTGTGGAAACTAGTTATGTAGTCCAAGTCTAACCAGCACTGACAAGAGCAAGGGTTAGCTCACAGACCCACTGGCTACACCTTTCTGTTTTTATATTCCGAGCCATACTTGGTTTCTGCTTTCTTAAACAGCACATTTAGAAACTGGTTTAGTTCAGCTGAAGGTCTCTTGAAATCCCTGAATTTTTTCCTGCCATATTTTCAAATAACTAGTCATAAGCTATACAACTTACAAAGCTTGGGTTTCCAGCTAAAGTGTAATATTTGTGTGTTTCCTTGCAATTTTGGATTAGATCACTGTTTTGTTAACCCAGCGGCCAGTTGGCTTATGGTCAAGTTCTTATTTATTCTTGATTCCGTTATCACAGATTCACTTTTTAGAGAAAGAGGCTTAAACTTGGCCTTCTATTACCTCTGCTGTTTTAAAATCCAAGACGTTGAGGTGTTCTTTGTGTGAATCCTCCAGCCCTGCCTGTGGAAATGCCTTTCAAATTCAGAAAATGTCCTATGAATTGTTATAATCTTAAATACAATCATTTTCTCAGGCCCCCCAAAGTTATAGAGCATCCCAGCCACTCACCACCCCGAGCTGGACGAGAGTTCACGTTTTACAAATAAGATGGTTGAAAAGCCTGCTTGCTCTCATCTTAGCTTTTTTCTCCCAATTCCCACTTCAGATGCCCATCTTTACTTGTCAGTGGGGGTTGGAAGTAGCTTGAATCTCAGACTTCTGGTTTTTTCAGCCAAGAGAGTGTTGGCAAATGCAAGGTGGTAGGAGGACGCTGTGGGAGAAGAGGTGGAGGTCAAGCAGTGCTAGATTCTCCATACAAGCTTCATAAATGATTGATCAATTGAGAAAAGAAGCATTCTGGGGTTGGGGAGATAACAAGGAATAAGATTAAGTAGTCCAGATAAAGCCTTTATTAAAGCAGCCATTTTAATAGATTTTTTAGGCAGAGGACCAAGTCGATCCTTGGAATGAGTGCAAATTTTTTATTGAGGCAGTAGAAACTGACATATTGGACGTGTACATTGGATTTATGAGTGTAATTCAACGTGAAAACTAGCATGTGAATGCATGGATTGTTTAAATGTTATGTATAAAATTATATTCTTTGATTTATAACTACAAGCTTTTTGTGCAGAACTCATTGCCTTTTTATGATGCTACTTGTTTGGCATGTATTCTTAGCTGTAACTGTTTCAAAAGAGCCATTTTATTTCGGATTTCGACAAGGTAGGTTGTGGGTGATCTCTGTAGAGCAATGTTATTTTCCAGTAATATTGCAGACCGCAGGCTGAAGTACGAGTTTGTATAATGAGTCATGGTAGGAGCTCTCTGTCTCCCTCCGGCACCCATATTCTTCCCCTGAGTCGTTTATGCAGTCGAGTCTCTGAGCAGTGCTGTGTATCTGCATCATCCCTTGGACTCGATATGTTTCGATTCTAAACATAAACGTCAGTTTTGAATGACTTGCAAATTGCTTTTCTCCCCACTTTTTTCTCATTGCCTTCTTAACTAACAAAGAAGAATCACTAAAGGAAGAGGCATATTAGAGGAGTTAGATTCCAGTTAAGATCCCCTGTCACTGCTGTGTAACTAAAATGACTCCTAGGAAACAAAGAGGAAAATCTCAAAGATCAAAGGGAATTGTTGGGCTTCCCTGGTGGCGCACTGGTTGAGAGTCCGCCTGCCGATGCAGGGGACACGGGTTCGTGTCCCGGTCCGGGAAGATCCCACATGCCGCGGAGCAGCTGGGCCCATGAGCCATGGCCGCTGAGCCTGTGCTCCGCAACGGGAGAGGCCACAACAGTGAGAGGCCCGCGTACTGAAAAAAAAAAAGGGAATTGTTGACGTTAGAGACATAAAAACACCCACCTACTTTTAAAACATGCACACACACACATAAAAAACTCTTCTTGTCTCCTACCCTCATCCCTGTTGGGTTTTTTTTTTTTTTTTTTTTAATATCAGGAAAAAGTTTCAGCTATCAGTTGATAGGAAGACATTGTTTTGTGGGATAGATAACATGGGTTTTGAATTAGACCTGGTTCATTTTCCTCATCTGTATTTTCCAGGCTGTGTGAACTTGAGCAAGTTACTTAATGGATTATTTGAGGAGAGACTGAGGTGATCCACTGAATGCTCAGCTCATAGTAAATGCTTAATACCTTTCGGTTGTCATCAGTGAGAAGCTTCATCATTATCACCACCACTGCCTTCATATCATGGTCATCACGGCCTCCACCGCCACCAGTCACCATCACCATCACCATCACCATCACCTCCTCACTCTCCTGGGTTTCCTCCTACCCCTCTGTACCCTCCCCTCCTCACAACCCCTTTCGCAGACTCTCTTCCTCTTCCAAACCCCCAATACTGGGATTCCTGAGTTTTACGTCCTCTCTCACTACGCATTCTCCCCGGCAGCCTCATCCACAGTGGGGGCTTCCTGTCTCAGCCATTGCTGATGATTCCCAAATCCATTCCTCCAGCCGAGATCGCTCTTCTAAGCTTCAAACATTATATCCATCTGTCCACTGGACGTCTCCCCTTAAATGTCCCAGCAGCACTTCAGACTAAAGCTCAGCACAATTTCCCTCCCCTGACCTTGTGCCTTCTCTTTGTTTCTTATCTTAAAGAAGGCATCACAATTCACCCTGTTACCAAAGCAAGAAAATTGGCTGTCATCCTTGACTCTACACTTTCCCCTTCCTCCGCTGTTCAATCAATGAATGATGTCTGTTACACCTTCTAGGCTCTCGGGTTCATGTGGGTAACGACCTTTTTAGAACTGGAAATCTCAGTGCCTAGCACGGTACTCAATAACTATTGAATGAATGAATAAAGGAGTGAATGGAAGTCCTGAACATCCCCACTGCCTTCCATTTCCTCTTTCTCTTCTGTAGCATAGGCCACCGTCCGTTCTCAACAACTTCATAATTCATAATTTAGAAATCCCATAGTTGAAATATCCTAACTGATCTCCCTGCTTCTAGGGTTGCAGTCCTCAGCCCCAGCACCACTGCAGTTCATTTTCCGCACTGCACGGAGAGATTTTCATGAAACCCAAGAATCTGATCGCGATCATGCCTCTTCCTGGCTGAAAGCACTGCAATGACTCTCACTAATTGTCCTGATTTGATGTCCTGGCGTACAGCTGTTATCCCGGCCCAAGTGTCAGTCTCATAAAAGTCCTGAATTGGGCGATAATGATATGATCGCCCTGTACCTAATCTGTCATCTGCTTACGTTTCCAGCCTAATTGCTCCTCATTCTTTCCTTGCCCCTACATGCTATCTAGTCTTATTAAACTTAAAGCTTTTCGTATTTGTTGTGTTCTCACATGCTCTTCCTTCTGCCTAGAAGTTCCCTTCTCTCTTTGCCTCGCAGATTCCTGCCATCCGGGTCTCAGGCTAAACCTTCCTTTACAGAAGAGTCTTCTCTGACCCCCAGTGTTATGTCAGGTACCTCTTCCTTCATGTTCCCATAGCGTCTTGCATCCTAGCTCTTGCCTCACTGTTTTCACTACCCGTTAACTTCTGTGGGTTCCCCACCAGCCTCTAAGTTCTCTCAGGTCAGTGACCACATCTGTTCGCTGCACAGTTGAATCCTGGTGCCTAACCCAGGCTCCCTGACAGAGATGACATTCAGCAAACGTGTAGTGAATGACTGAAGTAAAAATCACATGCTATTAGAATGATCAAAGTACACGTGAGGAAAAATCTTCCACAATAAATCTTCTGGGAATATGCCTAGTTTTTGACTGTAAACAGTACATTGCCTACTTGCCTCTCTCTGTTCATCGTGTTTGTGATAATGGTGGATATGATTCTGTGTTCCTTTGATTAAAAGTTCATTCTAGGACAGGATTTGGTGTTGGTACGCACTGTCAATTCCAGGAACTCTTGCAGGTGATAATGTTGCAAAACAAAGCAAAGAACGGCTGTTTTCTAGCCTTTTCAAGCAGTTGAAGCTACTTTTATTTCAACTGTGTATGGCAGATGGTTTTAAAGTTATTTGTTTTGAAGTTAAAATTAAATTTGCTTTCATTACTCTAATGTATCCTAAATTGCTTAAGTTCCAAATTCTATTCTCACACTAATAAAAACAAACATAACATGTCTTGTACTTCCGATATAATTATTTGTATTGTATTATTTGAAAACTTGAAATGGTGTGCTTTTAGATGGTAAGTTTTACACTGTTATTTGATCCTCCAGAGAATGCAAACATTTTGTTTCACATGCATTGACTAGAAAGGAGTTCTGGACCGATCTAGGGGTCTGTGTACATCATTCTATTAAGTGAAAAGGAAGGTTAATGGCTTTTATTCCAAACAGAAATAGCTTTAGTGATTTTATTACAAAAACCATACACATTCATGGCCAAAAAAAAAATCAGGAAAGATAAAGAAGAAAATGAAAATCATTTGTATTCCCGCTTTTACATTACTGTGTTAAACATTTTAGGGTATATATTTCTCGTCTTTTTTTTCTGCATGTGTAGTCATATCAATACAGTTTTTTAAATGGAAATGGTATCATTCCACACATATGGCTTTAAAATGTGTTTTCCCACTTGACAAGTTTGGGACTTTCCGGGAGAAAAAAACGGGTAAAGAGCATGTTAGGAAGTTTTGCTTTCTAGTGTATGGAGTGGTGTAATTTCCCCTTCGCCATCCCCATTAAGAAAACTTAAATAATCTGTATTACTTTTTGAATCAGTCAGGTTCATTTGAAGGAAACAGAAGCCATGCTAGCTGTTTGAAGCAGAAAACGATTTGATTTTTAAAAAACAAGTGTTTATAATATTGTTGGGAGGTCTAGAAGAGGGAGCCCTAGGCTGATCCTCCAGAAATAAACCTAAACCGCACTTGGACTGCCAGGGTGGCTGCCCCTTCCTCATGATCAGGGAGGTGGGGAATCAGAAAGCAGCCCTGGAATGGCCGCTCCATAGACACAACACCCCAGCTGACGTACGGGGACAGACTTGTCACTGCCACTGCTATTGGCCCTAGAAGCGCACAGCATCTGCTTAATCCACACTGCCAACAACGGATGCCTGTATCCCTGTCTTGCTTCTCTACCCTTACAAAGATAGTAGCCTGTACACAGGAAGCTAAAAGACAAGCTAAAGTCTCCATGACTCTGCTCACTTCTGTCTCTAAAATTTCAGACTGCATCTAGTTGGCAGAACCTAAATCACGTGTGAAACCCTAGTTCAAGGGAGTCTAGGAAATCTAGTTTTGAGCTATCTAGTCTCTGCAGTATAGGGCAGCCCAATCCCATCAGTCAGGAGGCTGGAGTGGACATTGAATACCGCCATATTCACCACACATCAAGGCTTTGGGTGTTGGGTTTTTGTCCCTTTTGGATGCATCGCTATACAAAGAAGAACTTAACAGCAATATAAAGAGGGAGAGCTTATCAGAAGTGGTGTTATATACCACTACAATTTATTTACCCCATCCCTATTGCTACTTATTCATTTTCTGTTGTTTGTTTTTTTTTTTTTTTCCATATAAACAGTATCTTGATAAACTGCTCTTAGCAGAGTCGCTAATAGCCTCCATGTTCCTAAACCCAACGGGCAATTCTCAGGTCCCATTTTACTTGACCTATCAGGACCTTTGACATGGCTATGGATTTTCTCCTTAAAACTCTTTCTTCACTTGGTTTCAGAACCTCCTGCTCTCCTGATGTGCTTTCTAGCTCACCTGCTCAATCTGCATCTCCCTGCTGGTTCCTTCTCATCTCTCTAGCTCTTAATGTTGGGTGCCCAGGATCCAGTCTCCCTCCTCTGTTTACTCCCTGGCTCATCTCATCCAGCCTTATGGCTTTAAATACCCTGAAGTCCACACCCGTTCATCCTACAGCTGCCGATTAACATGTACTTTTGATGCTTTAAAAACATCTCAAACCTAACATTTCCAATATTGAACTTCTGCTTTTTCCCACTACACATATTCCACTCACGTCTCCATTTCAGTTCGTGGAACCTGCATCTTTCAGTGTGATTACAACAAAATCCTGGGTGTCATCCTTTACTTCTCTCTCTCACATTCACATTCAGTCCATCAGCAAATCCTGTTGATTCAGCCTCCAAAAATATCCACAGTCCAACACTTTTCTCCATCCCCACTTGCTCCCTGCTGGTCCAAGCCACTGTTATTTCTCTCTTGGACCTTTGCCCCAGCTCTTCAGTGGTCTCTGTGCCCTCTCTAGAGTCTAAAAGTTAGAACATGTCACCCCTCTGCTCAAAGCACTCCAGTGAAATTCTATCTCAATCAGGATAGAAGTCACAGACTTTCTACAACAACCCAGAAGGCTCCTTATGATACTACCACCCACAGAGCCACCATCTTTCTGATTTCCTTTCCTGTCATTCTCATCCTTGCTCACCTTGCTCCAGTCTCACTGATGATCTTAAGCATCTCTGTCGCTAAAGGACTCGGCAATTGCTGGCCCCTCTGCTGGGAATGCTCTTCCCCCCAGATATCCACAAGGCTCTCTCATCGCCGCCAGACGTTGTTCAGGCATCACCTGCTCAGTAAGGCCTTTCCTGATCTCTGTATTTAAAGTTGCAAATGGACCTCTCCTCCAGCCTTCCGAACCCTCCTTCTCTGTTTTATCTTTCTCCATCGCACCTACGGCTTTCTAATTACTTATATAACTTCATTTTTCTATTGCCTGCCCTGCCCCCCCATGAAAAAATTGATTTTTAAATGTATTTTTTACTATTGAATTAGTGCATGGAACAGTATCTGGGCACATTGGTAGTCATTCATCAAGTGTTTGTTGAATGAATATATTTCTTTATACATGTGTCATTGTGCACTTGTCTAATTATTTAGTGGGGATTAATTCCTAGGGTCAAAGATATGCACAAAATTGCCCGGAAAGGTTTTAACAATTTGTTCTCCCAACAAGAGTCAATGAAATGTCTTTTTCCTGACACCCTCACCAACATCATACCCTAGTCACACCATCCGTTCCATTCCTTGACCTCACCGTGTTCATCCCCACTTGATGCATTTGCCCTGACTCCTTCCTGCTCCCAGAATGCTCTCCTGCCACATTTTGACTTGATTTCACTCTTCTTCTTATTCAGGTCTCACTAGAACTGTCATCTCCTTGGAGAGGCCTCCCCTGGCCATCAGCTGTAGAGTAACTTCCCAGTCACTCCATATCACATCACCCTACTTTACTTGCATTACAGCATATTTCACTACCGGATCTTTTCTTGTGTGTATGTTGTTTATTTGTTTGTCTGTGCTTTCCCGTTCTGGAATGTAAGCTCCGTGAGAACAAGAGCTTCCTAAGTCTTTTGCAACGCTATCTCCATGAATGTGTGTTTGATAGTGGAATAGACCCTGGGTATTGTAATTTTCTCGTTGTGACGATCTGCTGGGTGGGAAGTGGATTTAACATGAATTATTTGCCTAGATTGGTGAAGCTGAGCAACTTTTCAAGTGTGAAAGCTTCTTTTGAGTAACAAATGCTAAGATGACCTAGAAGTTGAAATATTCAGTTAGCATATTTGTTTTAAATATGCTATATCAGATTTCTGAGAAGTTGCATAATTTCTTAAGTTTCTGAAACCTCCTTTCTCATTTATGTCAACATGTGTATCCGTAAAGTAGGATTCCTTCTGCAGATTGCACTCACGTACTGTTGTTTTCTTTGTGTCTCCACAGCTTTTGGAGAGAACCAACAGTGTTTTTGAAGAGTCAGATGCTGGTGCTACCAAGAGTCCACTCCACTTAGCTGTAAGTGAGATGCTGTGGGCAGCTTCCCCTGTTACAGAAAGAACCTAAGTGTTCCTAAAACTAGGCTGCTCTTAAAAGGAAAGCATAGGGGCTTCCCTGGTGGCACAGTGATTGAGAGTCCGCCTGCCGATGCAGGGGACGCGGGTTCGTGCCCCAGTCCGGGAAGATCCCACGTGCCGCGGAGCGGCTGGGCCCGTGAGCCATGGCCGCTGAGCCTGCACATCCGGAGCCTGTGCTCCACAACAAGAGGCCACAACAGTGAGAGGCCCGTGTACCGCAAAAAAAAAAAAAAAAAAAAAAAAAAAAGGAAAGCATAGCAATGCATAATAACTCATAATGGAAACATTACATGGGTAAAGGCTCAGGCTGCGGTGAGAAAGCACGTCTCAAATTCCAATCCCAGCTTCCCACTGGTGACCTTAGACACATTACTTACCCTGTCAGAGCCTCGATTTCCCCATCTGTGAAGCGAGGATACAGGAAAAGAGACAACGTGCGTGAAGCCGTATCACAGTGCCCTTAATAATGATTGTTATAAATTTTAAGTCTCTAAATTATTATTATCTAGTCGTTAAATCAGTAAACTGAGGACATGTTTTATTTTGGTTTTAGCGATTTGAGTATAGACAGCAAGTATTGAACTTACAGATAATCGAATGCCACAGTTAAAAACTTGAGATATTTAAATACAGACTTGTGAGAGCAAGATGAAAATATGCATAATTGCAACTCTGCTGCTTCTGCCTGGGCTTGGAATCGGGGTCTCAGAGGAGGTATCAGGCGCTGATTCTCGTACTGGGTGAGATCTGGGAGGGAGGGGGGTAGGAGTTATTCTGTCACCAGTAAAGCTTCCTTTCCACATCCCAGTCATTGAAGAGAAATGCAAGAGCTCAGAGTGAGGACCCCCAAACCCTCTCTGAGGGTGACAGGGCTGGGAAGCTCACTACCACTCTACTTCAGTTAAGGTCTTGCTAACCGTTGATAATCAGCAGCCGTTCCCTAGGAACCTCTCAGACTGGCAACAGCGAGCTCACCTACGCAGGGCTCTGCTGAGCTGTGAGGCCTCGGTCCAGGGCCATCAAGAAGGCGTTTGGAGGCACCCAGAGGCCGGATGCTGGGAAGGGTAGGATGCTGGATCTCTGTGTTTAACGGTTTTGACATTTCACTCAGTACCACGCACACATAAGCACTTACTCAGTTTCCTTCTGATGAAAAATTGAGATGGAGATTTTGGAGAGCAGAGAGGAGTGTTTTAGTGATGGCATGCATAAGCAGTCAGGCAAGATAAGAAGGGATGAGGCCATCCCATAAGGATTGGAACGAACCGATCACACTCATGGAGCCCTCGCTTCTTTGCCAGTCTCCCCACACACTCACCAGCACATCTGATCACATCTCACTCACCACCCTTTGCCACGTCTACCAACGCAGCGACTATACACACGGACACACACACACACTGAGTCCAGTGAAATCAGGCTGAAATGTCCATTCGTCTTTCTTCCAGACATGGGCTTGGAGTAGAAGAGGTGGATGGAGAGTGGGATATTTACATGTATAAAATTTCATACCAGTTGCCTCTTAGTACAGGTTGCTCTAAAGGTTGACCCTAGAATCTCTGCCCAGCCATCTGCTGTGCCTGGGGAAGTTACCCCAAGGCTGGGAGAGGCCTATTGGAAAGGTTATCTCAGGTAGAATTCTCATGCCCTATGAAGGTGGGGTTGATTGCATTGCTAAGCCTGCTGGTAATATGAGAAGAGACTTTCCTAGCTTCCAAAAAATTCTATCATCTCTCATTCTTTTTTTTTTTTTCTTTCAAAAATTATTGTTGAGTGCTTACTGGGTGCCAGGTGCTCTGCTAAGCATTGTGGGTTCCCAGTCCTGTAAAGACAGGGTGGTACAGTATCATTGGAGAGAGCTGGGCTTTGGTAGTTCTACACTTAGGGGATCCTAGCCACCAGTCTTCTCATTAGCAATCCGCCTGGACATGGTTTTTCCATCTGTAAATTAAAAGGAGTGAGTGAGTTAAGGATCCCCAAACCCTTTCCAATTTGTTAATTTATTTAATTGTTTTTTTGTATGATCTTGGCCAAGTACCTAACCTCTTGGGTCTCAGTATTCCCACTCATAATACGGGGAGAATAGCCGTACCTCTGTCATAGGGCCCCTGGGGGGATGACCTGGGTTAATGCATGTAAAGCAGTTACAACAGCACCTGGCACTATTATCCTTGCTATTAGTAACATCAATATCATTCTTTCCTTTGACATATACTGACTGTGCGTGTACCAAACACTGTTTCGGGAGCTGGAGAGCTGGCAACAAACAAAATCCAGCCACTGTCCTTGTAGTAGAGTGTGGAGTCTAGGAGAGACAATAGGCAAATACATATACGACGTGACAGGTGGTCAGAAGTGCTGCTGCATTTGGGAGCAGTGAGACGGAGAGCGTCGAGGTGGCAGACTGGGCGCTGTTTCCCACAACACAGCATCTCACGTTTGACCAGGGATGCGACGAGCTAACCATTCGGTCTCGGACAGAAGAATGCTCTGGGCAGAAGTGCAGGGTCCCTGGGGTGAGAGCACACTCGGCATGTTCCCAGAACAGCAAGGCCACCATGGCTGGAGCACAGTGACGCAGGGAGGGTGGTAGGGGTCCGAGTGTTGTAGAGGGGGCAGGGAGGCGGGGGAGGGCCACAGACTCCAGGGGGGAGCTTCGACTTCTTCACTGAGCAAAAGAGGAAACCATTTGGAGGGTTTCGAGGAGACAGATGATGTGATATGACTTTTATCTTAGACGGATCCCTTTAACGTCTGCACCGAGTTTAAATTGTCAGGCCCCAAAGCAGAAACTAGACAGCCAGGTAAGCGATGATGGTGATAACTTTGACCAGGGTGATAGCAGTGGGTCAATTCTAAAGCTCTTTTATTTTTTCCCTCTAAAAGCTAATACTTCTTAAAGAAATTATT
The DNA here is from genome assembly GCF_026419965.1 of Kogia breviceps. NCBI lineage: Eukaryota > Metazoa > Chordata > Mammalia > Artiodactyla > Physeteridae > Kogia > Kogia breviceps. The sequence goes on along the minus strand of NC_081311.1, from coordinate 163,971,397 downwards.
ATTTGCACCAAGAACCCCACAAGTATGCCCATCGCCATCTCCAGGGCCCTCTGTAGCAATTAACTTGATCAAAACCCAAGGCACATTATTTCTTCCGTGGAAGATTCTACAGTGAAAGAGAACCAGAGGCCTCCAAACCTTGGCTACCCCAGGAAACCTGACCAGCCTTGAGTTACTATTTCCTGGCTGAATGATTCAAGTCTCCAGGGTTATCTGCCCAGTGAATTTCATAAGCATTTCATCCACTTGTAAAAAATTAAATCAAGAAACAAGGCTATGCAAATGAAAGGCTCCAGCTGTCGAGATTTCCAGATGGACCCATTGTTTCATGGATTCTGTTGAGATCCCAAATTCTTTCTCCTTGCTGCCCTCAGTTCCAATCTAAAACGTTCCAAGAAATTAATTATGTTTAAGAAGTATTTAAGTTACTTAATGAGATTTGTTTAAGTCTTTTGTAAAACAAATTTGAAATGTTTGATTGCCACCTCTAGTGAAGGCTTAAACTGGGTTGTCTATTGAAAACAAGAATACTACATGCTTTTTGAACCAACATATTTGCTCTTTTGTGTGATTACTTGTTCCTGGAGATATTTTAGAAATTATTTGTGGAATTACCCACTGAACACCTGAGTTAGGATGGGAATAGAAAGAAAAATAAGACAATATTCATCATGCACTGCTGATATGAGAAAGGTCTTCTCACCTGACTACCTGAGTCTCTTTCAGAGAGTTTAAAGCTTTATTTTATACTTTCTTATAGACTCTAAGAACCACATAACTGCCTAAAGACAGAATCATGCATTTAACTATTCTATTAACTATTTAACTATTCTATTCTATTTAAGAATAGAATTCCATATTATGTGGTAGTTTGTTTCTAGGGTTAAGCCCTAAAGTGTGAAGGTAAGTGAAAATTCTTGTATTATCAAATTTACCTTATTATTTCCCTTAAATTGCCCTGGAAGTGTAGTATACATAGTTTTATGTCTTCAACGCCATATCGTAATGCTTTTGGATACTAAAATTCAAGAGCTGCAGGCTTGACTAATGGAAGAAACAAAAGGAATTCTATATATAAATCTGGCCTTTCATCCGTCCTGTCTTTGAATTTTTAAGTGCCTGATATAGAAGAAAATATCGATTGGAATTCTGAAGCTTTCCTTCAGCAGGGTTCACTCCGTTTTATTTTAACGTTAAGCCTCTTTAACACATGCAAATGGGTTTATTTTTTGTTGTGAGAATTAAAGGAGAAACTGCAGGGGTCTTTTACAGGAGTTAAGTTCTTAAGTCAGCGCCTTAGTTAAGTGCCCTTTGATGTGACTCTGCTGTCCTGAACAGTGCTGATCCCTCTACATCACCTTCCCTCCTGAATATGTTTCTCTTTGCCCTGGGTTTTCTCTTTATTAAAATCTAAATATGTGAGCCATGGTGCTTTGTAGATATGCATGCAGTTTATAGGTTGCCAATTCTATTTTCCTAGGCTAAGTCAAATTGACAGAAATTGTAAATGTTTACTGTCTTTGTCATCATAGTAACTGCCACTGAAGGAACGAGCATTTGCAAATAGCATCCAGAACTATCTGTTATCTACATGGACTCATTTCCCTTTGATGTAAAGTCAGGATTTCTACATAAGCTGAATCAGTAACTACCATTACAATTTAAAATTAGAAGAGGTGTTATGCACAAATAAGCCACAGACTCAAGCCCAGAGTCAAATGAGCTAGACCGACTTAAAATGAGATAGACTGACTTACACCCTGATGTAGATGTTCCTGTTGCCACAGCCCTTTATAGGAGGATAGGTGCTCCCAAGTTGGCTTAAAATCACCAATGGCGAGTTGATGGTGGCCGAAGCTAGGTGATGGGAATTTGGGAATTTATGACACTATCCTCTGTTTTTTATATAAATTTGAAACTTCCTGTAATAAAAAGTTAAAGAAGCATGTATCTTATGGTCTTGTTGCATCCTATCCATAATAGGAGCTCATGAGAAGCCCACAGCTCAGGCTCTGGGATCTGACTGGTCTGCCTTTGAATTCCAACTCCACCACATAAGGCTGAGGGCTGAGTAACATCTCAGCCTTCCTGTGTCCTTGTTGGTGAGATGGGGATAACAATAGCATCCAAACCACGGGTTGTCGTAATAATTAAATAAGGTGCTACGTGTCTCGTCCTGCCTGACACACAGCAAGTACTCAATGAAATTAACTATTGCTTCAGAAGTTAGGTTAGACTAAAGGCTTTCCATCCTAGGTTTCTGATTCAATATTTGTTATTAAGCTCTCTGAGCCATTACACATAGGCACAAAAGTATTTTGCTTGAAAGTCAATTAAATGGAATTACTGGGAAAAATTATAAGACATTGCCTAAAAACATAGATTCTAGTGGTCACAGATTGTGTGTTTCAAACCTGACTTTGTCACTTTACTAGCTTAAGTGATCTTGGGTGAATTAATTAACATTGCTTGTTTTGTTTTTTTCATCTATAAAAAGGATGTTTGCAAAGATTAGAGCTCAACAGAGTGCCCTCAATAAATAGTGGCTATTTTTAAAATATATTCTTATCACTAATACTAATAAATGATAATAGCAGCCATTATATTCATTCATTTATTCATCAAATAATTGTTGAGTGTCTGTGCCGTGCACGAGTCTAGAATACAGCAGTGAGCAATACACATAAGGTACCTTCAGTCTTAGGTAACAAACAAATCCATAGATATGTAACAGATATCAAGTGATAAGATACATAACAGATATCAAGTGATAATAAATGCTATAAAGCTTAAATAAAGCAGGATAAGTGGGGTGGAGAGTATCCGATATGTTGAGGAGAAGGGTGGTGGGCTATTTTATATGAGCTCTGAGAAGCCGCCAGATAAGGGGACAGTTGAAGCAGAATTACTGAAAAAGCCTTGTGGCTGTTTGGGGGAAGGGCTTTCCAGGCAGGGGAAACAGAAAGGACAGATGCAATGGCCCAGAGAAGGACATACATTACTTAATCATAGGGGGTGCAGAGGGGAGGCTAGAGTGGTTGGAACAGAGTGAGTGAGGGACAGGGTCGAGGGAGGCCAAATCCCAAGGGCCTGAATGGTCATGAGAAGTTTGGGATTTTATTATCAGTGAGGGAATTATCAATGAGTTTCCGTCAAGGAGTGCTCTATCCAACTTGAGTTTTAAAAGATTTCATCCTGTGGCTGTTCAGTAATCATTTGTAGGAGGGCAAGGACGGAAAGGGAAGCTTTTGCCATAATCCTGGCAACAGAGGATGTGGTATAGTGAGAACTGCATATATTATTCTGGATATATTTTAAAGGAAGAGTAGAGATGATTATGGCTTGGAAGTAGAGATGATCGTGGCATTGAGGGCTGCTACTAGTCACCCAACACCTGTGTGTGAATTACAACAGGGATATGGATAGATATTTCCTGCCGGATGCCCGAGAACCTGATGACACCTCTGTGTGGTTAGCAAAAGTGTCCCTTCCTCTCAGCAGACACATCCCTGTACCAGGGCATGGCAAGGCAGTGGGAAGGGGTGGGGAAGCTACTTGTTAGCACCCCCCTTGCTCCAATGTCCCAGAGCCCTTGCGTAGTGCTACAACCCTGGGCTTAAGAGGGAAGACGAAGAGGACGTCAAAATATTGGACCTGAGCAACTAGAAGAACAGAATTGCCATTTACTGAGATGGAGCAAATTTTAGGAGGGAAATTAAGAACTCAGATTGGGACATGTTAAGCTTGAGATGCATATTAGGTATTCAAGTGGAAATTTCAATAGACAGTTGAATATATATGTCTCGCAAAGTAAAAGAGGTAGTTAGAACTGGGATATAAATTTAGGATTCATCAGCAGATGAGTTATTATACTACATATATATATATGTTTAATATGTAGCATAATGATCATAATCATTTACAAAAATAATATGAGAAAGTTTTAAAAACAGTTCCTGTCAGCACTCTTACATCTTGTGGGTCTTTTTAATATAGTTTTTGTTATTGTTGTGGTTGACATGTACTTGGGAAAAACATTCAAATGCTTTTTTAAAAGATAAGGTGAAATGAGTCCACGTTCATTACTTTACCTCCCATTTCCAGAGGTACCACTGTTAACAGTTTCCTTTGTATCCTTCTAAAATTTTCTATGAATACAGAAATATACATAGATACAGATATGTGTCTATCTGGATATATTTGCTTTTTATAAAATTGTCATACGTACTATTTGCAACTTTTTCTTTTACAATTTTTGATAGATTTTTGTCAAATCACCCTCCGCAAATGTCACACCAATGTATACTCCCATCACCAGAGCATAGATTGCTTTTTTTCACCATGTCTTATCTAATACTGGACATGCCCAAACTTAATCATTGCCATTTGGTAGTTGAAAAATAGTACCCTAAAATTTTACATGTTTTTTTTCGTATGTGTATTGACCTTTTATATTTCTTTTTCCGTGAGCTGCCTTTTCATGTCCTTTACACATTTTCCTAGCTTTTAAAATGGTTTGTATAAGTTCTTTGTGTATTAAGGAAATTAGTCTTTTGTCTGTGCTAAGCCGTTTTTCAAATAAATCGTGCCCTGAGTAATTGCTGCAGTAGAAAAACAGAAAGTGCAGGAGACATAAGAGGGAACTTTGGCTGCTGACCACACTGGGGACAGGCTTTTCTTCTGTCTCCTCTTTACTTCCCTCCACCAAATCCCCACCCCCACCATATCCTTATCTGTTTCCTTTCTTTTATTTCAATGTCCTTGGCCTTATATGTACGTATACATTTTTTTTTAACCTTATAGACTTAGTAAAGATTACCTTTCGGACTTTTAGTTTTGTGTTTTAGTATGAAGCCTACTAACTTTAATGCAGCATAAGACTTCACAATAGGTCTGAACTTGGCACTGATGTATGGAATATACTTCCATAATTGGCTTTATGTTTTCATTATAATCAATGGAGGAAACAAAGGAGAGAAGAGGAAGCATCAACTATGTATAAGACACTATGCAAATCCTGTGCAATTTTATCTCTTCTCATCTTCTCTGGAAGGCAGCTTTTATTGCTCTCATTTACAGATGAGGAAACAAAGTCTAAGTGAAGTTAAGAAACTCACCTAGGATCACGAGGTTGAAATTTAAAATGTTGGACTGTGGCAGAAGGTCACTATGCCTCTGTTGAATTACAAAGTCCACAGTGTTTTTAGTGGTTTTTTTCCCTCGAGGTTTAACAGAAAAGCCTCCTAAAAAAAATATTCTGATTGTGTTAATAGGTTTAGGACTGAACTGGCAGATGAAAAAATATATTAATTCATTCGGCTATTAGTCTGCATTAGATTATTAGATCAATAGATATAAATATAAGAATACATTGATACATTTAGTACCTTTGGAATAAATTATTTGACAAAAGAGAAAGAACATGAAGAAATGCGTATGTAACTGAGGTCTGTGCGCTATAGTTTTTCCATCTAACTCTGGTTTTGCCTGTGTTTCAATAATTATTCCAAGCATCTTTCTGATGTGCTCTTTGGAGTGGTCTCATGCGTGATCTGAGAGCTTTAGCCCCTCACATGGGTTGTTGTGGGATCTAAGGTGAGCAAGCATTTGAGTGGTTGGTTTCTCCTTTGCAGGCCTACAATGGGCACCACCAGGCCTTGGAAGTCCTTCTGCAGTCGCTGGTGGACCTGGACATCAGGGATGAGAAAGGCCGCACCGCTCTGGATCTGGCTGCCTTTAAGGGACACACAGAATGTGTGGAAGCACTTATCAATCAGGGTGCATCCATCTTTGTGAAAGACAACGTAACCAAAAGAACCCCACTTCATGCCTCAGGTAGGTCTTGTCAAGAGTCTGGTTACCCTAGTTTTGTGGCCCACTTATAAGTTCAAGTAAAAGGATGGCAGCATTTTCTTCATCCCAATTCTTAAAATATCTATTTTCTTTCTACATCAAACATGCCTACACTCTTCCAAAATGCTTTTGGCTTCCTTGGTGATAACTGATATTCTATGGCCAGAGAGCCTCTGGCCTTCTTCTTTAAAGACAATTTTTCTTTAGAGCAGTTTTAGGTTCACAGGAAAATTGAAAAGAAGGTACAGAGATTTTCCACATACCCCCTGTCTCCCACATGTGCATAGCCTGCCCCATTATCAACATCCCTTACCAGAGTGGAACATTTATTACAATGGAGGAACCTACATTGACACACCATAATCATCCAAAGTCCATAGTTTACATTAGGGTCCACTCTCAGTGTTGTACATTCTATGAATTTGGACAAATGTATAATGGCATGTATCCATCATTCCGCCCTAAAAATCCTCTGTGCTGCATCTGGCCTTCTCCTTAACTCCAAAGAGAGTTCTGAACCTTTGGCCAATGGCAGTCACAAAACTTTCTGAAAAAAGGGCAAGGTGTATTGTGATCCTCAGATAAATTACATAGAATAAAACCACACAGCATTTCGAAGCACAAAATTAATGATATTTCACAGCTACTTCATAAAAGGAATTGTCAGACAGCAATCTACTCAGTATGTTATTGTTCAGCCTAAATGGTACCTCTTCACTTTTGCTCTGATTCTTGATGCATCAGGTGTAAAAATAGGGACTGTTAAAAAGTGCAGTATTTTTCAAAAAGTAAGTAATTTGCCTTTTCTGGGACTTTTCCTCAATATACATAAAATAAAACTGTGTCCAGACACTTCTAGACATATACACAGATGTAAAGGTAATGTGGAAGAGTTTCTAGCTCAGCTAAGGCATAATTTCCTTTGGACTCAGGAATTCAATGATAATGGCCTTTGATCAGGAAAGCAGATAGCATCTTATAAAGAGAAATAACCATGAAATAATGGATGTATTGAGGAAGAAAAGGAGTGAAAGCAGTTTTCCAAAGACTTTATGATTCCTGTACTTGGGAAAATGTTCTTGGAATGTTAGATTTTGTGGACATATTGCCATCTGCATCCCTGAATTTCCAAATCACTGAAGAAAAACAATGTGGAGATCGAAAAACACAGTGTTGCCTAATTATCTGGAAATGATTGTTTCTGGAAAAAACTTTAGCAATGGTTGGTATGGTTAAATTATTAATTCTTATTTCCCATCATCACATTTAGTCTTTTTGGTATTTTTGGTATTTATAAGTATTATTATAAAGTTTGGTATTTTAGGCTTTCTTGGCATTATCTAAGTTTACATTTAGTTCTCCGTTTTAAAGAGTAGTTGCCTATTATTAAGGCAAGCATTGTGCTTTAGTTACCATGTACTTCCTGACAAATTACAAAGGGCCTATTTTGTTTGTTTTTGTTTTTTTTTAACATCTTTATTGGAGTATAATTGCTTTACAATGGTGTGTTAGTTTCTGCTTTATAACAAAGTGAATCAGTTATACATATACATATCTTCCCATATCTCTTCCCTCTTGCGTCTCCCTCCCTAAAGGGCCTATTTTGATTGTGGAAAATCACCCTGGTGAACAGGTAAACAATGAAGAATAATCACTGTCATTCATTTGCCACTGTGATATTGGTTGCGGTCCAATGGAGCCCCCTAGTGGTCAAGAGCACTCACTCCTTTTGGGTTTCCCTCGTGTCATTCATTTAAAAGATGCAGGCTTGTCATTTGACTCTGTTCTCCACAAAATGTCTGCTATGCAGAAGCTTTAGCCTGTGCTTTGAGAATCTGCTTTTCCAGAATCTTTTCCAGCTCATTTGAGATGCCAATTGTTTTTGTTTGTTTCAAATCCTGAGAGTACTGTGAGGAGGAGGAGCCAGGATGGATTTGAGAGGGTTTGGCACAGATAGTTGTAATGACAGTTGTGGTCTTTGAGCAGCGTGAGAAACGGCTGTCACTCATCGTCAGGGAGAGGCTGAACTAGTCTGAAACAAAGCTGGACTTGGCAGTGCACAGCTAAAGGAGATGGTAGCATCTTTGTGTTGGAAGGCAACTGCAGAAAAACATAGTTTGTGGGAAGCCAACAAGAATCCTAGGGTAGCTACGCTTTTACGATAAGGGGGAATATTTACTGAGGGCTATTAGCTAAGTTCAAAAAGCTACTGTAGGGCTTCCCTGGTGGCGCAGTGGTTGAGAGTCCACCTGCCGATGCAGGGGACACGGGTTCGTGCCCCGGTCCGGGAAGATCCCACGTGCCGCGGAGCGGCTGGGCCCGTGAGCCATGGCCTCTGAGCCTGCGCGTCCGGAGCCTGTGCTCCGCAACGGGAGAGGCCACAGCAGTGCGAGGCCCGCGTACCAAAAAAAAATTTTTTTTTAAGCTACTGTACATGGCCTCACCTCCCACCCCCTCACTGCCCCCTCCCCCAGAAAAAGACACACTACTGAAGAAATTGGTTTGCTCTCCAGCATCCTGGATGAGTGATACGAACTTAGATGATTTTTCCCCCGTTTTCCTGTTTAGGCAGAAATCAAGATCCTTGGAACCGTTATGATTATGAGTATTTAAAGAATATCAAATTGCTATAGAAAGAGGAATCAATCCAAATGTGCTGTACCTCCATTTCATGAGTATTATAAAATACCACCATCTGTAGTATTTAGCTATCAGTCCTCTGCTAATTATTTACTTTTGAGCATACATTAAACCCCTTGCGTATTTCACCATTGGTAACAGATTTAATGTAATTTTTAAAACAAAAAGAAAAACAACAGCAGCAACAATATTTCCACAAAATTTCCTCCTGAGGTACATAAATGGGATGTTGCTGAGCATTCGCTGAATGCAATGTCTGCAAAATGCGGGTATTATTCCTGTAGTTAATTTGAGTGGTGTCGATGAATGTGAGCTAATTCTAATATGTATTGTCCCTGGAAAATGTGTCCTTGTTAAATTAGCCTTCTCTCGTGACTGGCATGCAATAAAAAGGGCTGTAAAACGCAGCTCTTAGAAGAGCCTCTATCAACTGTAACATAGCTGCATCTATTCCCGTCTCTCTCCACATCCATAACGAGGTGAACGCAATGTATTTTATGGTGTTCTCATTGTTCAGAGAGGAGAGAAGGTCACGTATGGAATTTTAAACATATGTGTTCTCATCCTACTCCCTGAATGGAAAGCCATGCCTTTTGTAAGGCTGTGGGTACCTCAAGGATTGTCTTCCCCTGGAGGTTTGCTTCCGGGCCCTGGGGCACCGCAGCTCCTAAAAGAATCATCTTGCCTGGTGCTTGCCCTGCCCTGTGTGGGTTCTGCCCTGGCCCGTCAAGGCCAACCCAAGGTCGGGGCCACACTTCCTGCCCATTGCGGGTCCCTACCCGGGGCAGCTGGGTGAGGAGGGTCAGGGTGAGGCCCTGCCACACCCCAGTCAGAGCTTGGCAGGGAAGGGAGGAGGGGGACAGAGGCGGGGGGTGGGGGTGGGGTGGGGGTGGGAGGCCGCCGGGAGAAGGCAGAGAAATGAAGGCTTTGATTTGAGGGACTCAGATGGAGGAGTCCTCCAGCTACTGGGGGTCGATCTGTGAGTCTCCTGGGAATGCCAGTCAATCAATGAGCAGTGGACCAGTGGCTGTCGCACACCTTGCTGGCTTGAGGTTTTGCTTTAAGTCACCACTAGTCAGTTGGAGCAGAATAACTGCTTCCGCGTCTACCTGAGAATGTAAAATGATGGGGAAAAGAGGTAAGCTCTGTTCCTGTCTCTCTTCTGCCCCTCCCCTCATTCTCCTTCTCTCCTGCTCTCCTCTCCTTCCTCCTCTGCCTTCTCCTCCCCCTTCCACCTTCTTTTTTTTTAACACCTTCTTTTTTTTTAAACACCTTTACTGGAGTATAATTGCTTTACAATGGTGTGTTAGTTTCTGCTGTATAACAAAGTCAATCAGCTATACTATACATATATCCCCATATCTCCTCTCTCTTGCATCTCCCTCCCATCCCTCTAGGTGGTCACAAAGCACCGAGCTGATCTCCCTGTGCTATGCGGCTGCTTCCCACTAGCTATCTATTTTACGTTTGGTAGTGCATATATGTCCACGCCACTCTCTCACTTTGTCCCAGCTTACCCTTCCCCCTCCCTATGTCCTCAAGTCCATTCTCTAGTAGGTCTGCATCTTTATTCCTGTCCTGCCCCTCGGTTCTTCATGACTTTTTTTTTTTTTTTTTAGATTCCGTATATGTGTGTTAGCATACAGTATTTGTTTTTCTCTTTCTGACTTACTTCATTCTGTATGACAGACTCTAAGCCCATCCACCTCATTAAAAATAACAATTTCGTTTCTTTTTACGGTTGAGTAATATTCCATTGGGCGGGCTAGACACAGGATGATTATACAGAATTGAGAGGCTCTCTTAGAGGAACAGAAAGGATAACTGGAAAGTGGAGAGAGATGATCAGTCCCATAGGAGGAGATAAGAAAGGATGTCCTGTTTAAAGAAAAAAGCCTCTATACAGCAACCAGGAGAAAAAGTTAGTTGAGGACCAAAGTGCCCTATGGGAAGAAAGGGGAAGATGGGTTGGTAACATACACATTGTGTGCTTTGCCCAGCAGCTGGCACGACTTGGAAACCTGGAGATGTCTCTTAGCAACAATTGAAAACCACCCATTTGAAGTCCAAATAAATTTCACTTTGGAGGGATATGTGTGGTCTGTTAAAAGAATGTCCATTATTTTCTTTTTCAGTAATTAATGGTCACACACTGTGTTTGCGGCTATTACTAGAAATTGCAGACAACCCAGAAGTGGTTGATGTGAAAGATGCCAAAGGACAGTAAGTGTTCATGCGCCTGGGGTTGACATTTCAAATCACTGCAGGTGACTGGTTAATTTGTTAAATAGCTAGGAGGGCTGACTGCTGAAATCTAGGTTGGGGGTATATATTGGGGTGAAATTCATGGATGAGGGTCCTAGAATAATGCAGTGGCTTTGCACTGGAGGGTATATCCAAGAAAAATGTGTGTGTGTATATCTTGATGGAAAACAGCCAACTTTTTATGTCTGTAGCCCTGTGCTCTGGCCTTTTAAAAATATTCCCTCCTTTGTTCCTTTCTATCCATTTTTACCCTCTTCTGAAGCTGATACAGTCTCATTTTTTAAATTAATAACGGAATAGGACAGACCTCAAGAAGTTATCTCCACTGTAAAAATCCTTCATATTTTTATCCTTCCTGAGTTTGTTTTTCCTAAGTATTTTCTGTTAGCCCGTTCTCCCACCCAGTCTTCTCTTACAAATAGGAAACGCAGAGCAATAAAGCACTAGTGACTCACCCCAGATATATGAGTTCATGTCGAAGCCAAAGCTGGAACCTCACCTCCTGGATCCCAGCACTTGGATCTTTCCTCTCTGGGCTTGTCTGACTTTTCTTTAAGGCAATGAAGCTTTGTTCAAATAAAATCTTGAGCCAAAGTCCGACATAGAAAACTATAAAAGTAGAGCTGCTCTGATAGAAGCAAGAGCATCTCTTACATATACACACTCCTTACTCAATTGATATGTGGTCAGTGCTACATAGTTCTGAAAATGATGGAATTCAAATGAACATTTTGAGATGGAACCTTCCTGTGCCCCACCCGTATTGATCAGTCCACTGCCACCATTCCATGTGGCCATTAGAGACCAGAGGCAGATAGCTTGTTCCAAGTGGCAGATAGCAAATTGGGGACACTCAGAAAATATCAAGCAACTGTCAAGAGGGGAGAGAGACTGAGAAAGAAAGAGACAGAAAGGTGGAGAGAGGGAGACCCTCCCACTGGAAGTGATGAGTATTTTTTAATCTTCTTTTTAAAAGCCCAATTTCCCTCTTTTCCTAGAACCCCACTGATGCTTGCAGTAGCATATGGACACATTGATGCTGTTTCGTTGTTACTTGAAAAGGAAGCAAATGTGGATGCTGTTGACATCATGGGCTGCACAGCTTTACACAGAGGGGTATGTGTATTTTCCTCAGCTTTAGTCAAGCAATTTCATAGTGAACATGTTTCTTCTCCCCCTGCCCATATGAATTTTTAGTAAGAAAATTGTTTCCTGAGATAACCAATTAACCTCAGTCAGCCAAAAAGAAATTATAAAATCTTTTGCAAAGGTAAAATAATGGCAGGTACCCTTAGGTCCTGCTCTTGAGTTGTCGCATTTGATTGTGATAATAGATACATGAACACCTACTGTTGGTAGAATTGGTTCTTTCTGATTGCATGCACATCATAGGAAATTTGCAAAGAAATTTTTAAAGCGCAAATAAGAAAATCATAATCGCTAGTAATCCCACCTCCTGGAGATAACCACTTTTTGGTGTATATTATCACCAATCTTTTTTTCTCAATATAGATTTGTTTTAAATTTTAAAAAGAGAGAATACTGAAGATGCTATTTGGAGCCTCCCTTTTTTTCTCTTAGTATATCAAGTACCTTTCTCCATATCACTAAATGTTTTTCTGCCCTATCACTTTTCATCCTCCACTGTGTACAGGTGTCATAATTTATTCCAATGATTACCTAGTTTTGAGTAGCCATGCTATTTTAAATTGTTCTTTAGACAATGTAGGCCCATTCCCCACCTGAAATATGTATCCTGCTGAAATATGTATCCTGTGGGTAATTCTTCATACACACCTGCTGAACTGTTTTTTAAAGCATGTCAAATACTCCAAATGCAACAAAAGCAGAAGTCAGAAAATTGCTATTTGAAGATGGTGCTGACCACCATGATCAATGAACTGAAGAGGAACTATGAGTGCTTAATGCCATAATCATGGATCTTATTTCTTGGGTACTTCCTGCAGGCCACAGAGCAGGCCGAGAGCCTTTACATATCTCATTAGTCCTCACAATAGGCTGTGAGGTCATTATTACTATCCCCATTTACAGGTGGGTAAAGTGAGGCATAGAGAGACAAATTGACTTGTCCAAGTTTTATAAGAGGGAGCCAGAATTCAACTCATATCTTCCTGATTTTAAAGCTGATGCTTTCCACTATATCATGATTCCTTTCGTGGTTATGTTTGGAGAGTCAAGAGACATTTCTAAAACGCTGGTGTTCACACAGACCTTTCTGTTATGAATCGTGTTAGGTTGTCCTGCCTGTCTCCTCCCAAGTAGTATAGAGTTTGTTTCCCTTAAGATCCTGGCATATGTCCACTTACTCTCAGCCCAGCCTCCCTTAGCCAACTGCTTCTCTTCCTGAGTCTTCTCAGATTTGTGTTGTGTTTTACATTGCGATGCATCAGATTATGACAGGACATGAGGAATGTGTGCAAATGCTGCTGGAACAAGAAGTGTCGATTCTGTGTAAAGACTCCAGAGGGAGGACACCCTTGCACTATGCGGCTGCTCGTGGCCACGCCACATGGCTGAGTGAGCTGCTGCAGATAGCACTTTCCGAGGAGGACTGTTCTTTCAAAGATAACCAGGGCTACACGCCGCTGCACTGGGCTTGTTACAATGGTGAGTTAACTGTCATTGGGATGAGTTCCATCAGACTTCCTGCCCCAACACCACTGTGATCTCAGAGGAGGTGGGAACAAAGCGTCAAGCTGTAAACCAGGGTTTCCAGTCTTTCTGCATTCAGATACCTCAAAAAGATACTTTTTTTTTTTTTTTTGATATTTTTCCCTCCGTGGCTTACCATGATGCCATAATGGAGTGAAAATTCACTTTACCCTTTTTTGTTGATCAGTAACCTGTAACTCCTAATCAGAACTTCTGATGAACTGAAATAACCAGTTTTAATCAGGGTTTCTTCTCTATATGAGACAACCAGGGATCCTACAAGGAATTAAAATAATACAGCTAAAAACAACCAAAACAATATGATGTAGTAATCTGTCACAGGGCTTCCCTGGTGGCACAGTGGTTGAGAGTCCGCCTGCCGACGCAAGGGACACGGGTTCGTGCGCAGGTCTGGGGAGATCCCACATGCCGGGGAGCGGCTGGGCCCGTGAGCCATGGCCGCTGAGCCTGCGCGTCCGGAGCCTGTGCTCCGCAACGGGAGAGGCCACAACACTGAGAGGCCCGCGTACCGCAAGAAAAAAAAAAAAAAATCTGTCACAATCGACAGCTGGTAGATACATGATTTATCTTTCAGTATTTCCTTTTTATGTCTCATGGTCCCCATTTATTTAGTTACACTTGCTACTTAGGGGATTTAAAAATTTGTGTTTCGCTTATTTGAGTAGAAGAGTAAATGCATGCTAATTGTTACATTTCAAAACTACTGAGGCATCTAAAGTGAAATTGTCGCCATTCCCAAACTTACCCTCTGATGTAATTTGGTGTTTATCTTTCATAATTTTCCCTTGGGGATGTAAATAAATACAGATGTATGTGCATCTATTTTAAAATATTTATTTATTTATTTATTTTTGCTGTGGTGGGTCTTCGTTTCTGTATGAGGGCTTTCTCTACTTGTGGCAAGCGGGGGCCACTCTTCATCGCGGCGTGCGGGCCTCTCACTATCGCAGCCTCTCTTGCTGCGGAGCACAGGCTCCAGACGCGCAGGCTCAGTAGTTGTGGCACACGGGCTTAGTTGCTCCGCGGCATGTGGGATCCTCCCAGACCAGGGCTCGAAACCATGTTCCCTGCATTAGCAGGCAGATTCTCAACCACTGCGCCACCAGGGAAGCCCTGTGCATCTATTTTTTTAAAACTAGAATCATGTAACAAATATGATTCTGTAACTTTTCTTGTTGTTGTGTACTTAACATTCTATTGCAGATATCCTTACAAGTCAATGTGTATCAGTATACATTAATCTTTTTAATAGTTGTGTATTTTGTAGCAGATAGATAAATAGGTACAGACATGCATGAGTCTGAGTGTGTATACCAGAATTTAATATTTATTCAGACAGATCCCTGTTGATGAACACTCAAATTGTTTTCAAGTTTTTTTCCTGTTACAAACAGTGCTGCAGTGTGTGTGTTCATATTATGGACCTTTTGTTCTTTCAGTTAAGTTTCCAGAAGTAAAATTGATGAGGGCATGTATATTTTTTAATTTTAATAAATTACACCATATTACTTTGGTATATCATAATTTTTTACTCCACAAAACATGAATATAAAACTACTTTCCCAACCTTTTGTCAGCCCAAAATGATATCATCTTTTTAATTTTTGTCAGTTTGAAGGACAGAAAAAAGGTATCTCATTTTAATTTGTATTTCCTTGTCTAATAGTGTATTGATTTATGTATTTGCATTTCCTCTTCTGGAAATTACTTTTTCCATCTGTTGCTCATTTTTTTTCCTATTGAGTTGTTTATCTTTTCTCACACATTTGTAGGAGCACCTTGTCATAGGATATGAATCCTCTGTGTGTTATGTGTGTTGCAAACATTTTCGGTCGATCTACCGTTTGGCTTTGCTCCTTGTTGATGATATCTTTTTCCATGCAGAGATTTTTGAACTTTTATGTAGTTGAATCTGTCAGATTTTTCCTTTATGGTACCTGGGTTTACAGTCTTGCTTAAAAAGGTCTCCTACCCCTAAGCGAACATAAATATTTTCCCATATATTTCTTATTCTGCTTCTGTTGTTTTATTTTCCCATTTTCCATTCTTCTATTAAAATTTTCACTCAGAAACTATGATTATTGGGTCCACAAAGGTTTTATGGTGCTTTAACTGTATCAATTTAATACCTTTCATTATGTTTTTATTACAGTCCTCCTTTTTTCATTGGTTCTGACCTCAATGAGAGTAAAATTCTCTACTTGTTCAACTTTGTTTTGCTCCCTCACTGCCATTGGAGGATTGTGATTTCTTTTTTAATTTACCTGCTCATTGCTGAGGTCTCCCTAACCCCCATCGGAGTTAAGCTGTGAGAGCTATCTGGCACTGGAAAACCTACAGAAAGGGGAAGACGCAGTAAGAGTGTTGATTATAATGGCAGGTGGAAAACCTGCCACAAACCACATTTTCTCCCCTGGAGTTGGGTGGGGTAGGTATGGCAGGTCTCTCTGTTCTTAGGCCTCTCAAGGTACAAGCAGGGGAGGGGGAGCAGTCCTCTCCTAAACAATTCACCTTTCCAGTGCAGTTTCCAGGTCTGAGGTTTAAGCTCCCCTCTCCCCAGAATCTCCGTCACCGAGCACTTTGAAATACTGAAAGTCCTTCAAGGATCCCCAGTCCTACCTACATAGACCTTTAGATTGAGATTCATATAGTCTCTAAGAAATGGTTTGGGTATATGCTGCCCTAAGCTAGGTACTTTGGGGGAATTCATACTAATAAAGGGGTTGAAGTGTCTGGGACTGTTTGAGTGAGGGTTGGGTATAGTTGGAAAGCTAAACAGTATAGCTTACATAAAGTTAGGGGATTTTTATATTCATTACTTCATATGCTTCTCCCTGAAAGCAGTTTCACCTTTTTTTCTTTATAGGTACAAGAAAGGTTTGATTTTATTTTAATACTTAGAATTGTCCAATCTGTATCATTTGGGGGTAGATCGGACGAGAGCTCTAATTTAGCACTGAACTCAGCCAAGAAGAAGTTCCAGGGCAACAACCTATATTCCAAAGCCAAATAGCTTTACCTTCTTGCCTTAACAATTTAACATTGCTTCACAAACCTCATTTAGGTCCTTTATCAAGTAAAGCTCCCATCATCCTGTGACATCAATAGGGCAGGTATTCCTAGTTTGAGTTTTTCTGTGTAGGAAACTGAGGCTCACAGATCACATAACAACTGTGCTGATAGAGCTGGGGCCTAACTTAAATTCAGTTGACTTGAAAACTACCTGTCATTTTGTTGAAAATAATTATTCACATTCACTCATCTACTTATTAAAAAGTACTTACTGGGTGCATACTCTTTGCCAGGAACTGTTCTTGGTGCCATTTTAAATACTATACAGTGTTGTACAGTCAAAGCCCTTTCACTGGCATTATCTTAAATACTATTCTCTATCACTCACATCTTCCCTCCCCTAGGGTGCATAATTATAAGTGAACCTATTCATATGGGTGAAAGGGAAACTTTCTATTGTAAATATGGGCAAACTGAGCCATACCTATGTTAGGCATCTATCTGTTAAGAGCTGAGAGTAACATAGAATTATTCTGCTTGTAAATGAGGTCTCTTCTCTTTCTCTCCACCAGACCATATGGCCTTCACTGTTTTATTTATTCATTATGTCTCAGAACACCTGTGAGCATAGTTAATAACATTTTGACATTCGGTGAATTTTATTCCATGGAGAATGAATGTTCAGCTAATTCAGGAAAATTCATAGGCCAGAATTCAATACTTAATGAAAAAAATAGATTGAATTAAACAAAGTTTCTTTCTTGGAAGCTCCCTAAATTCTTTTGATTCCTTGCAGGTAATGAAAACTGCATAGAGGTACTTTTGGAGCAAAAATGTTTTCGAAAATTTACTGGTAATCCCTTCACTCCACTGCACTGTGCAATGTAAGTAGAAATGCTGGAAGTTAATGGTGCTGCTTGAATTCTTTAAACTACACATAGAGAAATTGCCTTTTGGGGAAGGAACAGGTTTTAGATTATAGATTAGACCAATATATTCCATTTCACTGCTAAAGGCAAATAGGTCTCATAGTAAAGTGCAGTCCATAATGTTAATGATTTTCTTGGAAATTTTTGTGGAGTGCCATGGTTCCAAGGTGGCTCACAGACCATCTAGGGAAACTGCAGGAAGGGGTGGACTGAGAAACACAGTACACACCTGATGAAGCGTTCTTCAGGTGTACCTCACATCTGTCTGCCAAATTTTTAAAATAAGTTGGGGTTAACAACATATACCTGTGGATGATTAGAAAGATATTCTATACCAGTAAGACTTTTCATATGTGGTAATTCTCCATTCTTCATAATGTTGAAATTCTTTTTTGGTAAATGTAATTTTTGCTCCAGTCTTATAGTGTGAACCATTATTTAGAGAATACAGTGACTCTGAGACAGACTTCCATGGTAAGCTTAGGGGGAACATGGTCACCTGGGCCTGTGTTCATTTGGGGGTCCATGTTCACCTGGGCAGTGATGGACAGCCTGGGGGCCCAAGACTTGGGAGTGCTTTGTCTTTGCCTCATCTCTGTGCTTCACATGAAGCTGGGTCATTTGATTGGAAAGATATTAGAGGTATAAAGTGGATCAAAAAAGAAGAGATAAGAGATTATGAGTATGAGTGATTTTAAATCTGAAGAAACATGTCTTCTTCACTTTGGTGTATCTCCAAAACACCTAACATGATGCCTTGTGTAAGTGGTGTGCAGTAAACTCCTTCCTGGAAGTAGGGGGTTCTGAAGAAATTCTAGGGGTTACAGAGTGTGTGCCTTTAGAACTGTTAAAAAATGATTAAAGAAGACTATTGAAGCGAACTTGATTTTACACTTCATGAAGCAGGCAGTCTCCACTCTCAAGAGTTCAGAGAGCTGCAAAGTGGGGCAGGAGACAGGAAGCTTTTACAGGATGAAAAATAGGGAACAAGGAAGAGCAAGAATAAAACTAGCTGATTGGCTGGGCTTACATATCTGGCTTTATTTGAGGTATCATAGGAATAGGGCAATCACGCATATAACTTGGCGCTCATGGACTGGCTACCTAGATGGTCTGACCTCTAGGCAGATGGAACATTTACAAGAACATGAAAACTAAAAGTTAAGTTTCATTTTGCGGACGTGGTTTCTCAGGATCAGCAGCAGCACCTGGCCTACTGAGGAAAGGTTAATGCAAGATCAGTTCGACAATCCCCCCTTTTGATCAGCCTCTGGCCAAGCAAGAGGTTTGAGCAAAGATGGTGTTGTAAGTTATTCTCAGTTACCATTGCCTCTTTGTGTTTCGGTATATATTTCACAGGAAATGGTATCAGATTCATCATTGCAGTCGGAGAAAGACCATTTGTTGACTGATTGATGGCTGCGTACACTCACCTAAAACCTTGAGAGAACACAACAGACCAGAGAGATAATTATTATCAATAATAGTAAAATTATTCCTAAGGTTTTCAGGGCAATCTTAAGCCAGGGTCCCCATGAACCAAACCGGCTAGAATCAAATACATCAAGAAATGATCCCAAAGAGGCACCTACTTCTTCAAGCCAGTTGGTCTATTTATATATTTCTTGCGACTCTGTCTTCATTTCCCCAGAATTGTTTATTCAGTGAGTTCGTTCCAGAGAAACTGAGGCATTAGCAATCAGAGGGGAGTTTCTGTAGGCAAAACAACAGGATCACCAGCATTGTAGCAAATCCAACAGGTTAGAGGTTAGATTACCCCCCTTTGCAATGGCCTGACATATGTGAACACTGATGCATCTTTCCAGGCAAGGGCAAGGCAAAAGGTGGATAAAAAAATTGTAAAGACCTCCATGGTGTAAGAATAAGGAAAAGGATGGCCGGAGAGGGGAAGAGGAATGGAAAGAAACATTCTTGATCCAACATCTTGGGAGGAAGCAGTTTACTTCGGTGTTAGCTACTTCTGGTCAATTTGATTTTGAGGTCTCTGGCATTTGCCGAGGACTAGGTGTTAGGTGGAGCCTTCTTCAGTTTTGAAATATGCACTCAAAGTTCAACACTTTGTAATTTGGCATCAGTGTCAGTGGTCAGGAGTACTTGGTAGGGTCTTTTCCATGAATCTCTCTTTTGCAAAAGCATCAGAGTAAAACAATTAACTGTCTACAAATGACAAAAGACTTAAAAATGCCTGTGGTTAAAGATCTGATGAGAGTTCATTATAATGGAATTAACAAGAAAATGTGGTTATTTCTGTGACACAACATTTAACTGGAATAACTGGAATTATGACTGATAACATTATACCAGGACATACCAGATTTTTAGGAATTTTATACAATTTCTGGAACACATATAGATAACATAGACCCCTACAAATATAACCTAAGGAGGTTAAACATCACTTCTTATTTGACAATGCTTCCTATGTAATTTAACATGTCAACTAAGCATAATTAGTTTGACATTTCTCTTTTGATAAGGAAAGAGAACAAATCTTTTGAGGTATTCTAGGGGCCCTGTGGAAAAATCCCAAAGTTAGTTTAAGACTTTATTTAGAATTTGATTTTAGGAAGTTTATCACAATATCAAAAGCTTTTAAAATGTTTAATCAAGTAGGATCATAGGTCACTGTGAAACAATACTTAATTATCCATTTAACCAAAGTGACAGATAAAGACTTCAAAGGCAAATACAGAACATTACATAGCAGTTAAAAACAAAAACACAAACCTTAGTTCTGTTAATATTGAAAAGACTGGTTTTTCTTAAGTAAGACCGAGTAAAGTCAGTGTGAAGCACAGTAAATTATTTTGGTGAAACACAAAATCTTTGTTTTCCAGGCAGATTATTTAAAAGGTAAAGAAAAACCTTTGTTTATAATTTCTTATTAAGAGCACACCAATAATCTTTTTTTTTTTAAAGAAAAAAATAAAGGGCTTCCCTGGTGGCGCAGTGGTTGAGAGTCCGCCTGCCGATGCAGGGGACGCGGGTTCGTGCCCCGGTCTGGGAGGATCCCACATGCCGCGGAGCGGCTGGGCCCGTGAGCCATGGCCGCTGAGCCTGCGCGTCCGGAGCCTGTGCTCCGCAACGGGAGAGGCCACAACAGTGAGGCCTGCGTACCACAAAATAAATAAATAAATAAAAGAAAAAAATCAAAAAACTTTGTCTTTTTAACAGAGAGAAAACCAAATTCTAATTTTGCTTTACTGTACTTTTGATATTAAAACTCATTTTTTATGGTAGTGTTTATATGGACATATATATACTACCAAATGTAAAATAGATTGCTAGTAGGAAGCAGTCGCATAGCACAGAGAGATCAGCTCAGTGCTTTGTGACCACCTAGAGGGGTGGGATAGGGAGGGTGGGAGGGAGGGAGATGCAAGAGGGAGGAGATATGGGGATATATGTATATGTATAACTGATTCACTTCGTTATAAAGCAGAAACTAACACACCATTGTAAAGCAATTATACTCCAATAAAAACATTAAAAAAAAAGAGGATCATAAAGATTAAAAAAAAAAACCTCATTTTTTAAAAACTTAAGTCTATTCCAGTCTTAGCCAACTCAACCACACATAAATTTCCTTTTCCAAGATTCCTTTCCACAAATCTTCTACAACTTTCTTACATCCAGTCAGATTTTGTCCTATTTTTCCCCTTTTTTTCAATTCTGGAATAACCAGTCATTTTACTTTAAGACAAAATTACTTTCTCTTTTCCCTTACCAAAACAAAATAAAATGAACAAGTGATAACAAAAATGTCCTTCATACGTTTTCTTATCCAAAAAATATATTCTACTTGTCTTACCTACTTTTCAAATACAGTTGTTTTCTTTCACCCTTATTTCTAATTAGTTTTAATTGACTAAAATTATTCACCCTTAGAATCCTAAATTTTAAATCTTAAAACTAAGAAATAAGCAATTGTGGACTGTGTTACACTAGCACTCCGTGGATTGGCAAATTTATGAATACACTTCATAATTTTTGAAGTATATTCTTCCTTATAGTAAATTTTTCGGCATGGCACAAGACATGTTTACTAATAGAACCAAATATCTTAGGTCCTCTGTAAAACGAAGCCAAAAGTGGATAAACTTACGTTGAGTAGGTTTCAGTACTTTATCTTATTTGGAAATGATCTAGATATTCAATGAATATCCATTATTTAATTTATCTTAGTGTAGCTTTAAGGTTTCAACTTACCAAAAGTATTTTGGAAACTATTTAAAGTAGACATACCATAAACATACTTGTTGAAAAGTTCATTTATAAACTTTTATCTTACTTACATCTATTTAATTTACAGTTCTTAACAATTATGTTTCGATTACTCATGAAAATTTCATGAGACATTAAACAACTAACCATCATCTTAGGTTATTTTTCTTGCTGACAAATTCTGTAACAGAGATAACATGGGCTTACCTGACTTTTAGTAAACCTAGGTAGAATAAAAGTTGTACGTCTGCCTTATACTTAATTCTGATAAGTCTAAAGACATGGCTGTTTTAATTAAACCAAGGATTTGCATAAAACCTTCTAGGACAATCTTTTTTCCAGTTTCCCTGTTGATTGCAAATGAGACACCAGTCTCTGGTGTTGTGATGAGCGTGAAACAATGTTTTAGGTTTTTGCCCGTGGAATTGTTGCAGCTATAGGGCCAGTAACTTTGAGAAGACTTTTGCTTATGGTCTTGTAGCCTCTTCAGAATGGAAAGGCAGTTCAGGTAGAGGATTAGTAGACCCTGAGTACTCAGGTAAAGGAGGGCAAAGGGGAGTAGTAGCGTCACATTTGTCTTATAGTCTTTTGTTTTAGGTACCTCTGCATCTTTAATTTTTCATTAGCCTTTTGCAATGAATCTTTCAGTAAGGCTATTTTGGAATCTTGAAGCCTTCTGGGGGCTTCTGCATACCAATTAGAATAAGTATTCCATTCTGTCTGTTGATTTGGGAACCCTTGCTTTCAAGTGCACTTCTTCAATGAATCATTTTGTCTAACTGGAACATAATAGCGTCTAGGACCACAGTTCTTAGACAAAATAAGCAGGTGCCCTGGAAGGTAGAGCACTCCGTTTTTTGAAACTTGAGGATTCTATTTCTTTAGCTAAGCCTGAGTTTCTTGGAGTCAAATTAATACCTAAGAGATGTGCTGCTGGGTTGGGGATTTCATGGTGTTTTACAACGTACTTCATAGCATAGAAATTTTCTTGAGGTTTTTGGGTGACCTAGTGTCAATCTAAACCATTCCATGACCAACTTAATCCAGCACAGGAGAATTAGATTTAGGTGCAAGCTCTCTAACAGCTTTTCAGTGCTTGATCCGTGCCCACCAATTTTGAGGCTTTGGCTTCTGAGATTCTCATTAACGATATAGACCTATTGCTCTTTTCACGAGAAGATTTCTTTATAGTGGCAGATGCTCTAATGGCTTTCAGTGGTGTAACTTGTGCCCACTGAGGTTTTTTTTTTTTTTTTTTTTTTTTTTTTGCGGTCCAGGGGTATCTCACTGTTGTGGCCTCTCCCGTTGCGGAGCGCAGGCTCCGGACGCACAGGCTCAGCGGCCACGGCTCACGGGCCCAGCGGCTCCGCGGCATGTGGGATCCTCCCGGACCAGGACACGAACCGGTGTCCCCTGCATCGGCAGGCGGACTCTCAACCACTGCGCCACCAGGGAAGCCCCTCTCTGGGAACTTTAATAAACCCTTTCTTTTAATAATTTTTGGGGAAAGTTTGTTTGGATTGGAAAGCTGCACGTAAGTGAGCAGAGCCCAAATCTAAGAGTGACTTACACATGGCCCTCGATAATGACAAGAGGAACAATGAACTCAAAGGGTTCAGCAGGCACCCTGCCTGTGTGTCTTTCTTGCAGGCTGTTAGTAGTCAGCTTTGAATCTCATTCTCATCGGCAAAAACTGTTAAAATGATTAAAGAGGACAATTTAGGTGATAAAAGTTTATTTAATAGTTCATCAGACAGGCAGTTCTGAGAATTCTTGAGAGTAGAGACTACCCACTTCATAATGTGTTAGAGAAAGTTTATTTGTATGACCTAAATTGTCTTCTTTAATCATAAATTAAACACGGACCGCAGATATTTGCATCAGATTTTTTTAATGTGTCAGATTATTAAACATATAGTGCATAGGAAGATGGAGTAGGAGGGGATATGTAATTTTTTAGAGAGCAAGATTTTAAAATTTGAAATCTATTTTCATTTTAGAATAAATGATCATGAGAATTGTGCATCATTGCTACTTGGGGCCATAGATTCCAGTATTGTCAATTGTAGAGATGACAAAGGAAGGTAAGTGATCCTAGGATGGCATGGCTCTTGTGTTGATGAATCTTAGTCTGCTTTGTGGTTGCAGAGTGGCCAAACATCTATGTTTTTTAACTGAAAAAGTAATATAAAAGCAAGGTTTTTAAAAATTAAGTGTAATAAATGATATATAATTTAAAGAAATTACCCGCTTAGCCCAGAAACCCCAGCCTCTTCCACTGAGAAATCCGCTTTAAACTGTTCTTTCTAAATTTTTATATTCTCCCAAATATTTTCTAGACATAGCTACAAAAATATATAAAAACATATATGCTTCTATTCTTTTTATGCAAATTAGAACATTCTATAGAAATGCTCTGCTTTTAGCATATCTTGGAGATCTTTCCATACCAGAACATATGTATTTACCATATTCTTTTTAAAGCTGCATATCATTCCATTGACTGGATATGTTATAATTTAATCAGCCTGTTCTGCTTTGAAGAATATTTGGTTGTTTCAAAATTTTGGTATTTTAAAGAGGGGTGCAGTGAACAGTCTAGCACATTTGTCTGTTCACATGACCAAGTGTATCTGAGAGATAAAGTCCTAGAAATGGAATTTTTTGGTTCAAAGTTCATAGTGTTGAATTTTGATAAATCATTCCAAATTGTCCTCCCAAAGAAATCAACTATTCACATTAAATGATGTAGGCTTTTTAAAAAATAGCCAATTGTCTACACACTTAAGGCTTAATTTTGGAAGTATGTTTATCAAAGAAGAGAGAGAAGTCACTGGAACTCAAGATTAAAGGGTCAGTCTGCTCATTGTATTATCAGGGCCACTTCCTATACCCCCCAAATCTAGTGGTGCCGTTCACATCGGTGACACTTCAGTGTCCACCCCGAATGGCCTTTGGGGGAACCTGATCACCATTTCTGTAAGCTGAAAAATTTTAAATCCCTAAGATGATACCATGCACATGTTTCTCAGGCATATATAGAAAGAGAGTGTGTTAAGTTTACAGGAAGTTAAAATCGTACTTGTTTTAAATCGTTAGGACACCACTTCATGCGGCAGCATTTGCTGATCACGTGGAGTGCTTGCAGCTTCTTCTGAGACACAATGCTCAAGTCGACGCAACAGACGATTCAGGGAAAACAGCACTGATGATGGCTGCTGAGAACGGGCAGGCCAGCGCTGTGGGTACGTGCTTGACTTGTGGACTTCGAGTTGATGCCTATCCAAAACCAGAGGCGTGTAAAATCGAGCAGTTGGTCATCCTCTTGGTGTATACATGTGAAAAAAGACCAACGTTTTATTTAGGCCACCTGATCTACCCGCTCGTCATCTTCAGTCCCCTGTTAACTTGGTTATTGATGGACTTTGTCAAACCGAGCCAACCTTTCCGCAGTGAAATCTCTCAACGTTTAGAAACCAAATAGAACGGGATCATTTTATCTGGAAATAACAAAATTGTAAAGGGAATTAAAATTAATGCCTACGGACCTTGGCTTTGAATAGAACAGCTATGGCAATAAATTGCTCCTTTTTTCTTTAATAATATTAAATATGATTATCTGAGCTGTACAAATTTAAATGTGTTATTGTTTTGGTAGTAACTTCTCCAAAATGCATGTAATTAACATGTAGTCTGAGTAACTTTCTTTTGGCTTTTTCTGCAGATATTTTGGTGAACAGTGCCCAGGCTGACCTGACTGTAAAGGATAAGGACTTGAACACACCCTTACATCTGGCTAGTAGTAAAGTATGTAAATGAATTGGAAGCACTGTTATTTAGTATAACAATAATACCTAAATCTACCTATCTCAGAAGTGTGTATCGTGGCTCTTAATTAAGATGTCTGTTGTCACTCTCAGTGGAACTGAAGGAGGGAAGCAAAGGGCAGGCGCAGTCAAGGGGTGAGGGGCTATGCCTTTCATGGCATTTGCCACTTGAAGTCTTGTCGCAGTCTGGCTTGATGCTGCCACTGTATCTGTCTTCAGGGTTGTGGCACCACATTTTGCTTTTAAACACAGGTTAGGAGCTCAGTTATCGGTTCCACATGCTTTCATTTTGTTCCACTTGGAGGCATTGTAATAACACAGCCAAAAAATACTCTCCTATGAGGCAAATAAATGTACTAATGTATGGTTCTATTCTCCCCTTCTTTCTGGTGCATAGTTCAATGCAAAGAATGTGCTTGTTTTTTTTTTAATAGCATCGTGTTCACATATAGCTCAAGGTTCCTGCTTCTGTAAAGGATAAATGTATGATTTTATGAGAGTGGGATCATACTGTTTGACAACCTGCTTTTGTTACTGAACCATATATTATGAATAGCTTTCTTTTAGACATCATATATTATAGTGTTTTAGAAGATGTGTGGTGTTCTACCTTAGGGCTGTGCCATCCTTTATTCAACCCATCCCCTATTGTTAAACATTTCCTTGTTTTCAAATATATGCTGCTATAAATAATGCTAAGTGTAGATAATAATAATCTAAATGAATTCCTATATGTGAAATTAGTGAGTCTAAGGCTATGAACATTTTTAAGACCAAATTGCCCCGTAATAAGTTTACAACCATTTACCCTCCGCCAGCAGTACATCAGAATGAAAACTCCATGGACACTTCTAAAATTATCTTTGAGTGTCTCTCTTATAAGGCATTATAATATGATGCCAGTTATCACCAGTGATGGTGGTTTGTTTCTATATAGTTGTAGTATTAAAGGTGTTGTCTATACCCAGTGGTACCAGAAGTCTCAGCTATTCCTTTCATTGGTTGCATTTTCTCATTTCATGCTCTGAGAAGCCTTTGGAAACCACAAACAGTGCTCAGGTTCATGAAATTCATTTCAAGGTTTGTGTTTTTGTGAGTATAAGTACAGCGCTTTCCAGACTTTATTGTGGAAATGAATTGCCTGAGGAGCTGGTTAAAATACAAATTCTAATTTAGGAGGGCTGGATGGGAGCATGAGATTCAACATTTCTAACTCCCAGGTGAAGCTGATGTTGCTGGTCTGTGGGCCACATTTCGAGCATCAAGGGTTTAAGAAGTGGCGACCCCTTAACAGGGCACGAGGCCTGAAGTTGTGAGAGTGTCTCTGATTCATCAGTTGATTTTTAAAAAATTATCAACCATCGTTAGTCATAAGATCCAGAGGTATCTTCTGGATGAGGAAGAAAAGAATGACCTTTCCTGAAAAAGATTCTCTTCATGATATAAGGCAGCCAGTGATGATGAATGATACAGATAACAGATACAATGGGAATTCCAGTGATAGGATCACTGTGGTGATATTTGAAGGCTTGAGGAAGGATATGGGACTTGACTTGTGTTTACAAAGCATTGTTGAAGAATTTAAAGGACACTCCTAATTCTACTCTCTGTTTACCAGATGACCTAGCTGAGCTGTACTCTGCTTCAGCTCTCTGGACATTAATTCTAAAAGTTATCTTAGAAATAACAATATTTTAGATCAGATTTATATTAATCAAGTCCTAATAGACCTTATTTAGAATCTTTGAAAATCTAAGGCTGTTTAACCATTTGCTTTCAGAAGAAAAAAGAATTACTCAGAAAATAGCCTATTTTGTTATTAGACAGGGCATACATTTTAAATTTAAAGCATAATGAAGTGATTTTTCCAGAACTTGTCTGTATCTCTGTCCCATGTTTCTTATCTTTTTTTTTTTCATTAGGGTCATGAAAAATGTGCCTTGTTAATACTTGACAAGATACAAGACGAGAGCCTTATTAATGCAAAAAACAATGCACTGCAGACGTAAGTGTGGCTACTAAAGTTTGACTAAGTCCCAAATTCATAGTCATTTATTCAACAAACAATAAGAATTTGCTGTATGCCAGGCTAGAGCTGGGAACGCAGTGGTGAAAGACACAGACCTGGCTTCTCCTTCGTGAAGTTTAAGGTCACATAACTACAAATGGAAAACAAGTTTTATAAATCAGGTTCCCAGCATACATTTGAAGTATTTCTAAGCTATTTTCTTAATTATATGTTAATATAATTCAGTGTAATACTTAGCTTGAAAGACCCGAAAGCTGCTTCATTTTCCATTTGGGGAAATTACCTATGCATTTGTTTTAAGGGCAAAGGAATATTAGGATTTTTTTTTCATTAAGATTCTTAAGCAGCATAGCAGAATATATTGGGTATGATATTATTCTTTGAGGTATTCTAAATTCAATAAAACATCATTTAGTGCATTTAGTAATAACAAGGAGGTTTAAGATTATGTAATATGGGTGATACCAGTCATACTGATGAACTGTGTGAAACAGTGATTCAAATGCTGACCTAGAAAGCAAAGGGTAAAGAACCTTCTAGAAGACACACCAGAGCTTGAGTTCTTCTTCTGGCTTCTTGTGTCCTGTCACTAAGGCAGTGTGAGGTGTAGAGTATTTGTAATATCTGCAGAGAAATTTGGGCCAATGTGGAAGAACAGTTGGATCATTAGCACCTGGAAAAGATGTGGTGAACAAATATCTTTTTTTGAAAAAGTAAAAATATTCATGTGCCATTTATAGATTCTTAAGTCTTTTCTTCCTTTTAGCCACTCAGACTACCCAAAATGCCACACTCTCACACAAATATATATCATAGTTGATACTCGCTGTTGTCTTTTTAGACCCCTCCACGTTGCTGCACGCAATGGATTGAAGGTAGTCGTTGAGGAGCTGCTAGCCAAAGGGGCTTGCGTACTTGCTGTAGACGAAAATGGTAAGTGGAAAAAGTAAGCCATTACTGCAGGTACCATGCACCTGCGGTGAAGCCAGAGGAAAATGAGAAAGCCAGGAGCTAGATAAAAAGGCAGTGAGAACTCTCTTCCCCTTGGAAGTTCCCTGTGTGTGAGCAAACAAGGATAATTTGTCCTGTCTGTCGTTGTAAGACATATAGTCTCCCTGCAGCCCCCCAGTGCCTTCCATGTGCATGTAATGTCAGCAGCTGGTCTCAAACTCCTCAGCGTGGTGGTTAAAATATGTTAGACACACTCAAAAACTTTCAACTTGGCATTCAAACCCAATTCTAACTGCATATGCTGAAGAGTTAGGGATCATACATGTCATGAGTGCATGCTCAAGGGCTCGAATTAAAACAAAATCTTTGTATTTCAGTTCATTCTGAGATCAAACCTCTTATTATTATTTTTTTTAAGAACAGATCAGAACTCATATTTCAGTATGGATATTTGGGGAACATGAGTAAAATTTTTAAATTAACATTTAGGCTTGAAAGCTTCTTCTGATCTATAGCACGTTCCGTTTCTAAACGAACTAACTCTTAACAGAAGCTTCCTACTCTGCTTCCTAAAAACTTGTGAAAGCTAATGAATACTAGAATTGTATTAAACTACCACGCCTTTTAACCTTGGAGAGCAAAAGAGGAACTTCTGGATATTTATGAATTAAGTAATTTTTTGAATGTGGCATTAATTGTAGCATTTAATTAAAGTATTTTAAAATGTATTAACATAACTCAATTAACTGCTTATTACAGGTATTGGAATTAGCAGCTCATGCCTATTTCTCAGAAGTAAGCAGCCATATGACATCATTAGCTAACTCCTCTTAGTTTTGGTTTTGCAGCCCCATTTATCCTAGCATGTACCCCGCTCTGTCCCCAACCTGACTCATGTAGGAAGTGCAGAAAGTTCTCTATTACTCCATCTCCTTGGTCCTCCTGCCTCACCCTCCCTCACCTTCTTATCACGACTATATATATATATATATATATATATATATTTATATATATATATATACCTTATCATGACCATATATATATATACATATATATATACACCTTGGGGTTGGCATGTAGAGGCCCACAGTTTTTCTGCAAAGTGACTAAAGAGACCAGAATAAACTAGTGTAAGTCTGCTGTATCTGAAGCTTGTCCAGCCCACAGCAACCTTAGGAACAAGAGCCCCAGTCCTATAGAACTGCAGCCTGTGTCAGAGCTTAGCTACATCCCAAAGGTCTAGGAACATTTGGGACAATTTTGTACAGCACTACAATCTTAATTCCTTTACTCATCAGGGACCTTTGTGGAACGGAATGTTAAGATATCCGTCCATTCTTGTTTGTTTTCATACCAGGGAAAGGAATCATCTGTTAAGGGAGGAAAGGAGCAGAAATCAGGTCAAGTGGTGATAAATAATACAGCAAAAAATTAAGTTTTATTGAGCCAGTGCCTCTGAATAAATGAGCGAGTGGTTACTAGGAAGTTTAGCCAGCACAAGGGGCTGGAACCCTTTTCCAGCCAGTAGAATGAAGGCTGAATAAGGGTAGATGGAGTCAAAGACTTTATCTACCTCCCCGTGGCACCTGCTTCGTGAGTTGAGATAGTTTTCTTTTCTGGACTGGACCCATCAAGTCCAAATGGCAGAGAATGACAGCTCTGTGGCAAATAGCAATTTCCCCACATCTGTTACATTTAGGACTTGGGACTTTGGCTGGTGGTGTTGATATTACTTAAAATTCTGTTTAAGTTCCTTTTAAATGATAGTACATTTCATCACATACAATAAGTGCTTTCCTGTGTCTGATCTACTCAAATGATTCCATTTCTCCAGAACCAGTTACTTGTGCATACTTTACATAAAGTATATCTGAAGTGACAGAACGGTGTTACTGACTCTTACAGACATCTGATTCTGGACATCCTTTCTAATCTGACACACGATTACCTACAGTGGAAAGTCATTGCTCTCAGAATGAGAGTGCTCTGGCCCCAGCCCGAAACGCATGGTGTGTGCGTGTGCTCTCAGGTGGAAGCATCTTTCTGATTGCCCTGTGGCTGTCTTTTGTGGAATTGTGTCCCACCCCCGTCCCCTCGTGTTTCTGTTCACTAGATGAAGGCTGAAATTCCGCCTAACTTCAGATAATATAATGCTTTGTTGTTGTCATGTAAGCAGGAAAAAAAACCCGAAACCTTCCATCAAATGTCCTCCACTCCCAGTCCCCTCCAGCCTCACCCTAAGCATGACTTGTGGGAAATAACTCCTTTGCCTGGCATGATTTCTAACTTGACATACATCTCTGCGTGTGAGGTCGTTCGAGATGTACTGTGGGATGCTCACACCACCTCTGGATTGCCTGGACTAACCACTGCCTTGTCTGCATTTACGCCCAGGTCATACCCCGGCCCTGGCTTGCGCTCCTAACAAAGACGTGGCTGACTGCCTGGCCCTCATTCTGGCTACCATGATGACTTTTTCTCCTTCCAGTACCATGACGGCTGTCAACCTCGTTTGTTTTAAAAAAGACAGTTTGAGCAGGACGACCCTCTCCAACCTGGGTAGCATGGTTAGCCTGTGCAGTAACAACGTAGGCTCGGAGGATGGGTACAATGAAAATGATTCTGACTCGGAAACATTTTGACTTTGGACTGTAGAAGCTTTTCCTTGATCACCCATGTTGGAGGAAGGGAAAGAAGCTTGAATTCCAGGTTTATGTTGTATTCAAGTATTATTATGGGCCTGAGCTTCCAGAAGCCAGTAGAGAAGGAATTAATTAAACCAAGGGAAGGCAGCTAGGCTGTAGGGCAAAGCACTCACACGGATGGGCCTCGATTTTGCTTTGTTTCATATTTTCCTTAGATCTGAGATACTTCTGTGAAAGTCTACCTCTCATTTTAAGTAAGGAATAAAAAAAATGCATTTAATTCTTTTTCTTTGTGGATAATGCAACTGAGAGGAAACTGGTCTCTAAAAGATTTTTTTTCATGTACTCACTCGGCAGTGAGTTCTCAGAAGTGTGTCGATATGACATTCATGTCCCACAGGGGGGAAGGAATGGCTGGGTAGGAAATGCCTCAAACCTCTTCTCACTTTGATGTTTACTTCCTTACTAGAAGCCAAAGGTAGAGGTGTTCATCTTCAGAAATAATGCCTTCATCTTCAGAAATAATCTTTTTAAAGGAGTCCAATTATTCATAGCCTATCTATAGTGAGCACTTAAATATCCAGAACTTCTTTTTGAGGATTTTTGTTAAAGTTGCCAGATGAAGGGAAAAGTTCACTGGAAATTGAACTTGCTTTCTTCATTTAACATAAACGTAGCACTCAGTGGTCCCCATAACAAGCCTGTGACTAATTTTCACCCGAGTGATTGAATCCAAATCTCTCCAGTAACATTTCAGGTGAAAATTATATTGCACCAAAACTTGGAGACATATGCAAATATAATATGAAACTACCCTTTATTAATTTGTCTGTAAATCAAAATACTAACTTTATGAAAACATAAGAACCGTCAGTATTGTCCATCAATAGTAAAATGTCAAATGAGCTTCTCGGTCAAAGTCATGCCCCAGTGAGGTGAAGTGTGACTCCAAAAGGGAACAAAGTGAAAGCACGATGTAGAAATGGGCAATGTGGAAATTAAGGCCAATTCAAGTTGCTTGATGATGAAATCACCGTAGTGAATACTGTGTCTGCTCCCCTCTGCCAAAGCTTCTAGGTCAAATGGACCCCGTTCCACACCTGGAATAGCTGTACAAAAAGAAGAATGAGACTCTTTAGATTATGCACATACACATGCACACGTATATGTATGTATTTATATATATATGTCTGTAGTTCGTCAGCCAGCTAT
This sequence comes from Kogia breviceps, assembly GCF_026419965.1. Taxonomy (NCBI): domain Eukaryota; kingdom Metazoa; phylum Chordata; class Mammalia; order Artiodactyla; family Physeteridae; genus Kogia; species Kogia breviceps. Next base: position 163,939,095 of record NC_081311.1, on the reverse strand, counting down.
CCACGAGGACCAAAATGCTTCAGTCTAAAATGGAAGATTTAAATTGTTTTCCTTCGAAGTGGAAGTGAGAACTGAAATAGCTTTTCTATGGAGTTAAAATGTAATCTTTTTGCATAACAGTCTTTGTTGTGTTTTATATTTCTTCTGACACAGATTTCTAGTTGATGGCTTAACATTTGTAACTGATAATGTGTTGACTACAGCTTATTTTTTGGCCAAGCTAGAGAAGATGTTCATATACTTTTGATGTAAATGTGTTTGTATTTATTTGAAATGAAACAAACGCCGAGGAAACATCCATTGTTTGTTCTCTGTTTTAATTCCTACTTGTCTTACTTGGAATCATGAAAAAGCCGGAAAATACACAGGACTCTCCCTGGGCTGGCCCGCAGTCCTGGGGCCAAGCCCAGCAGCATTGCCACTCCTAAGGTTTCCAGCCAACCCTCAGGTTCTTCCACGTCGGTCGGAAAGGGGTAACACATCCGTGGCTCAGCCCGTGTGTAGCCAGCTCAGAGCTTAAAAGACACTGCAGTCCTGTGATCTTCTGCGAGATGAAAACTGAACTGTGTACTGGATCATATGCCCAAAAGTGGCCCAAAGAAAGATATAGAAATTATCCTGAATACGCTGAAAATCTCACATGATCCCAGCAACCTAATGGGAACCTATGCCAGTGTGTGGGCACATGTACCAAGAAGAGGAATAAAAATCACCAGCTCATGCTATTTTCCACTTGAGGAAGAGACAGGAAAGAAACATGTTGCATTAAGGCAGTGCTGTCCGACATTTTATAATCGATTCCACTTTCACCCTGAAAATTTCTATCTTATAATCTATGTGAGATATTTTTAAAACAGTGTTCTATCCTGTCTGGATCAGATACAGATACTGTATTATATATTTCATCTAATTGTAAAAGACTTTAATCTCACTCTGTAATATCCTGGATTTAATTAAAAACTCATGCTGGGTTCTTCACAAATGAGAACTTGTTCAAAGGACTTCTAAGAACTGGTATTAATTTCACTGAAAAATTTTGACACCACCACATTGTTTTTTTAATTCTTGGCGTCGTGTTCCCCTCCTTCCTCTGTCCTTCCTGTTTGTTTCGAGAAGATGAGTTTCGAAAAAGTGGATAAATTGCTAATGAGCAGTAATGACCTTATCTTTACCAAAACCCTGAAAATAAGGGAGATCTAACACTGAAGAAGCACGATATACTGCGGAGTCTTTTTCTAGAAGTGAATGGAAATCTTGCTCAGTTGGCATGTAAAGCAGGATATGCGATGCCTGCTTTAATGGTGAAGCAGCATTAACCTTTTTCCCCGTAGAGTAGCACAGAGAACAAGAAACATTGCGGCAAAGCAGTGGCAGCCATGCGACATTATCTCCACGGAGCTGCGTTCTGACTTTTCCCCACTCTTTCACTGCTAGAAAGAAGGAAGACAAAGGAACAAAATGAAATCATGCTACGAATTGTTCACTGAATCCGTCTCTCGCCCCCGCTCGCTTTCTCTTTCTCCCTCTTCCCCAGACCCCTTTTTTTCCTTTAAGAAACGACTTTAAAAACTATGAATTCTGTTTTTCACATACGTCTCTTAGAAATAAAGCTAGATTTTCCACATAGCTTTCTAAGAAAAACGAAAACATTGTGCGTTTATCTTAATGTGTTCTTTTTAGACTGTATTTTAACCACAGCCACGGGGATCATGTTTCATCGCACTTACCTATTCGCCGGTGTCTGCCTATCCTGGGTAAATATGTTACTATCTCCAAATTGCCTAAAATCTGCTATGATTCCACAGTAAATAGCTCAGGGGATTTCTATTTATCACTACTAAAAGGGCACCATAGTATGTTTGGGTACTTTAGGCAGTAAACAGCTGCTTGGTTTATTATTTTATTATTAAATTAGGACAAGAACATCAAATGGATTTGCTGCACTAGTAATTCTTCGTACTGTTGAGCAACTAGGTTTGCTTATCTGTTGTGTTGGTTGAAGAACTCATCCCTTTATTTGTCTTGTAATATGAAGTTAGAGTGCCTTTTTATATTTGTATATTCTGAAAATGTTCTGTGAAATGTTTGGTATTTTTTTTCATTAGAGTGTTATCAGAGCAATATAATACCAGTGAGTTTTCATTTCAGCCTTTCTTTGAATGTATAGTGTCTTTTTCCTCCTTCCCCTTTTACCTGCTTTGAAATGAAAATGAAGATGCAAAGTTTTCTATAGGAATTGTTTGATTTTGCAGTGCTAAACTGCTTTCTTTTTTACAAAACTGTAAACCATAGGTCAGTGTTATAGGGGAAGAGCATTTTAAGATAGTGACAATCTGAGTGTGTGTATAAAAGGTTTCTTATGCAGTGATCTAAAAATTCAATGCAAATATCATTTGTCTGGTAGTTTTGTCTATATATTTTATGCTTTAGCATGTGCAATATATCTTTGTAAAGCGCGATGATACAAATCTGGTGCCGGTGTTATATTTTGCATAACATATTTGTAACAGCATAAAATATTGTTTGATGATTTCAGTGGAATTTTTGTCTGTAATGTTTTCTTATGTAAATTGGAGTTGAATGACTCTGGTAAATGCCATGACTGTAAAAATGAGGAAATGACTTTGAACCAATCTGAATCTTCTCAAGCACAGTTTAATACTTTTTCAACTACTGAATGCTAATAATGTAATGAAGTACTTAACTGTAATATACTATGGAAATGCATTCAGATGGTTATTTTTACAAATAAAAGCGGTACAAATATTGTTGCAATTTGTGTTGTCTTTAATTTTTCCAGTTATGCTAATTTTACCAGTTATTCGGCTAACTTAAACCTTTGTCCCCTGCCAAAGCCAAATAACCTTAAATTTTGAAACTAATCAAGATAGAAGTGTATCTCCATGTTTTCGATTTCTGTTTATATAATCACAATTAGAGCAAAAAATTTCAAACAGATATTTTGTGTTTATCTTATCTGTCTATGCCTCCAACTTTTTCCATAAAAATTTAAGCTGGCTTGCAACAAAGACATGTGAAACTAGAAGTAGAAAAATTAGGACAAGGAAAAAGAATTCAAACAAATATGGGCATCCTAAAATTTAATGCAGCGGCTGTAACTGAACTTGAATTTGGTCTAGACTTCCTTACAGCCCAAGTAAGAGGGAAATGTGATTAACTCTATAGATCACATATATCAGAAAAGAAGAAGCCTAATAGGTCCTCAGAATTGTGAAATCAACCATACTTACCTTTGTTGCTGCCACCGCTACTCTTCAACTGCTTTGTAGTAACACAAGACCCTACTTCTCAGCACTGTCCTTAAAGATATCCGTAGAATTACTTCTCCATCTGTCTCACCATTCAAAATGTCTCCCCTTGGGTAGTAACTCAGGAACAGTCCCTAGAAGCACTAAGGAACAGCTCCCTAATCAGCTGGAGTTTCCAGCTGATGAGAAAGAGATTTGGGGCTGGGGGTGGCTTCCCAAGTTCCTCAGATCACTGTGTCCTAGAATGTTAGCAGTTCTCACAGTCTAGCCCAATCCCATCACCTTTTTCATGAAAACATCCAATCCCAGAGAAGTTATATAATTGCTCAAATTTGTGTTATTAGTGATCTGAGTACACACTTGTGCCTATAGATGTTCTCTCCTCTATGCTGACCTGCCATACAATGTTTTATGGAGTTTTTTTTGTTTTTTTGTTTTCTGCTAAAGATGTTCAGGGAGCTTTTGCCCTCTGCCTTGCCTACTCCTTATTCAAGTATACAAACCTGAGGGTTTTTCAGTCTTGAAGACTATAAAGCATGAATTAGACTGCACATGAGTATTTCCTGTAGTCTGGAGCAGACTGGGTGTATTGGTTATCTGATGCTGTTTGACAAATTACCTTAAAACTGAGTGACTTAAAACAACAAGGGTTTATCATGTAACAGTTTCTGGGAGTCAGGAGTCCAGGCATGGTTCAGTTGGGTCTTCTGCCTCATGGTACCTCACAGGCTCTCATCCCAGTGTTGGCTAGGGAAAGCTCCATTTCTCAGTTCACACATATGGTTATTGGCAGGATTCTTCAAGGGCTTCAGTCCCTTGCTGGCTGCTGGCTGCCCTCAGTTCCTTGCCAAATGGGCCTTACCACAGGGCAGCGCACAACATGGCAGTATGCTTCATGAGACTGAGCAAACTGAGAAAAGCCAGAGAGAAAGACTCACAGAACTCATGGGTTTAGTTCTGAATCTTGAAGTGGCATTCCATCATTTTTTCCATAGTCTACTCATAAGAAAGTCACTAGGTCCATCCCACATGCAAGGTCACACCCCACCAAAAGGTGTGAGGACCAGGAGACAGGAATTACCGGGAGCTATTGACCACACTGGCTTTATCACAGCGCCCTTCAAGAGTGGGAGTCCACACCAGGATAACTTTCCCAGTCATTGCTAAGGAAATTGTTTACTTGACTTCCTTAATTCACCTGTTCAAGAAATACATACGGATCCCCTAATTTCACTTGTGCTTTCGTAAGCAAGCAGAAAGAGGATGATGGCCTCCACTGAGTAATTGCATTGTTGGACATCGATGCTTTGTCTCCAAACTGCTTGTCAAAGGATTCCTCTCCCTAACGCCATTCAGTAGGTTTAGATCCCTATACATCTATCCCTCACTGAACACACTTAATGTGTTCCAGAATTAGCTTGCAAGGCCAAAGACATTAAGCTAAAAGGCTCTTCACACAACCTAAAAATATTTTGGGTAAAAGTACTGTGTGAATTATCTCTTTAGCAGATTTCATACTGAAGGTACATTTGCTGTAACATATAAAGCAGCAAAGATAATGGCTGTGCCGTTCATTAATTTTCAAGCACCCCAGGGGGTGATCGAAAAGGTGTGGGCATTAGTGGTTGGCACAGTGACCGGGGAGTGAGAGGGCTTGCTACTAGCATTTGGTGAGCCAGGGATACCAAATGTCCCACCCAGCCCAGTGTACAATCCCCCCACCCCCAATGCCCATGCGACCCCACCTCACTGCTCATATACTTGCTCTCCTCTTTTTTCTGAATCATTCCTTCATCAATGTATTACTTGTGAAGCCAGCCATGTTCTAAAATCTTTTTTCACAGGGAATTGCATGAAGATGCTCTACTATGCATCCCGTCCTACAGAGCGCTCCCAAGCTTAAGAAAAAGAACTTCAGAAGGCAATGTCGAGTACATGTTCCCTGGCTGTGTATTTCTCCAGGTGAGATCACATGCAGGTGAGTGGAGGAAAGTGCTACACAGATTTGAAACAAATACTTAATTCCTTTGTTGTTAAACACAGGAACGCAGGCCTGCACATGTATATTTCTCGTCTTAAGCAAGGGATGATTGCATCCTCTTCACAGTTGGTGTAACCCTGCTCATAAAGACAGAAACATTTGGCCCACAGTCCCATAGCAAGATCTGGCAACAAACCACTGTTGGCTCACGTGGTTCTCTGGGCACTGGTAGATACAATTTCTAGAATACCATTTTCTACCTTTAAAAGACAATTTAACGAAGTATACTTAATATCTAGAAGAGTTTTATCATTTTCAAAAATAAAAAGGTGAAGCAGTACCTAGAGCACAAAAATCTTACCTGTGTTCATGTTCAGTTGATAAAGCACCCAGCAAAATTGAAAACTTGAGTGACTCATATTTCTTTTAGTTGGGTTCCCTGAGAATTACAAATGTCTAAACTCAAATGTGAATGTGAAGAAGTTGCCAGCCATATAGAGATCAAAGGAGGAAGCAGGGAGAGGAAACAGCCAGTGCCAACAGTCAAAGGCAGGAATGAGCTTGGCATGTTCCAGCAACAGAAACGGGGCCAGTGTGGCTGGAGACTTGTGGGGTAGGGAAGGGTGGTATGAGATGAGGTCATGAGTGGTCTGAGGCCAGATCTTGTAAAAATTTTTTGAGCCAGGAGAAGGAGTTTCTGTTTTATTCTTAATGTGATAAAGATCCACTAGAGAATCTAAGCAGAAAAAAATGGCTGTGTTCCTATATCATTTTTAACAGACCACTCTGACTGCAGTAGGGAGGCAAGAGAGGAGCCCTATTGAGTGGCTAGGTGGCTACTGCACTAGTCTAGATGAGTAAAAACATGGTGGCTTGGATTGGTACAGTAACAAGGGAAACAGAGTGTGGCACAGTTTGCGTACTCTTGAAGACAGAGTTGACTGACCTTGCTGATGGTTTTATGTCAAGTAAACAGTCTAGAGTTTGGGAGAGAGGCTGGGGCTGAGGTCAATGAAATTATAGATGAGCAGAGGAGCTTGCCCTGGGAGTAAATGTAGAGAGAGATGAGACCTGAACTGTGGGCACTCCAACATTCAGATGTCAGGAAGAGAAGGTCTAACAGAGAAGACCAAGAGGGAGTGGCCCGTGAGGCAGGAGGAAAAGCAAGAAACCTAGATGTGCCTGAAACCCGGGAAAGAAAGAATGTATGAAAGGAGTGTCAGTTGTGTCTCCTGTCTCAATTGCTTCTGGGAGGTCAAGATATGATGCAGTGTGACCATTGGATTTGACAACATAGAGTTTATTAGTGACCTTTGCAAGAACAGATGCATCAGAGTTGGGGTGGGGGGCAACAATCCAAAGAGGATGGTTTAATGAGGGAAAGAAAGGGGAGAAGGTAAAAGGAAGAAGAAAAAAAATAAGGCAGTAGCTGGAGGGATGTGAAGACCAGAGAGAGTATTTGTTTTTTAAGATAGGAGATGCTGTATGTAGTATATCGATGCTAAGGGGAATGTCTGGGAGTGAACAAGAAGAAGGTGTGAGAAGGGATGGGAGGGTAATTTTAGAAGGAACATTTTAGAGCAAAAGAGGAGGATTGCTGAGTAAGGCTTAGCACACTTGAGATTTATGACCATGAATTTTAAGTGGGACCAGTCATCCTGGTGGGTTTTTTCATCAGTGTTGGTACAGGCATAGAATAAGTAGATAGTGGAACTTAAACAGGGATAGAGCTTTGCCAAATGAGCCCAAGGGGAGTTATGGAACTGTGGTTTTTTCAATAGACATGATTGTATAGATCATGAATTCTAAACCGGGTAAGGAGGGAAATAAAGACATGAGGGAGGTGATGGAGAGTGAAAAAGTGGCCCAGTCACTGGACTGAAGGGCTTGGTAAGATGGAAGAATTGTTGAGTTGTAGCACCAGAGGTGGTAAGCTAAACATGGGGTGCTTGAAGTAAAGATCTTAGAAGTGGTACAGTTTTGATGTTGACAAAATCAAGAACATAATCACAGGAGTGGGTGGTTGAGGGAAATTGAAGGAAAAAGCACTGGAGATAAAGAAGTAAAAAACTGAGGAGGCCAATATAATGAATGGCTTGAAAGCCATTTAAAATAGAATTTGAGCAGAATTGATGAGAAAATTTGGCCACTTCAAAACATCTGTTTTCCAGGTGTTTTACTTTAAGACACACACTCAAAACTGATTTATTATCAGACTGATGTTTGGTTCCACGATTAGGATGAAGCTTTTGAAGAAGTGAGAATGGTCAAGTGCATTTCTGTTAAAAAACAACAACCAGACTTTGACTATGATACAATGACAGGTTTTATGTCCATATGGTTTAACCTAAATGTGTTTATGAGGCTCTCCAGAAAACAGGACAGATGGCTAAGAGCTGCAGAGTGAACAAAAGGAATGTGTGGAAGAGACAGACGTCTTAGTGACAACAATGAAAAATGGAATACTTCCCAGTGGGCCTTCCACAGAGGACAAAAGACTAAATTCATTGGAATTCTGTATTGCTCTTTAAGTGAAAACGAAATTTGCTTTAAAATACTAACTTATCCTGAAATCTCAATCTCAATTTTTAACAACAACAACAAAAACCAGAAAGCTGACTTGGGTTTATAATTCCCTTTTGACTTTCTTTTTTCAGAAATGATTTCTCCATTTCCAAGTCCATCCCATGATTTTATGTTACTTGCCATGTTTCATGTTCTTCAGGCCTGAGACTTATTCCTTGCTATTTTATGATTACTTAAAATCTGTAAAAACTTTGTTCGAGGACTGTTACCTGATAATTGATGGATTTTCTACTTAACTTCATTTATAGGGTCTACACATTAGCAATGTAAATTTTGACGAGACTGCTGGGCCTATTTCATTTTGGCATCAGTGCTAAAAAATCTGATAAAGGGCTCAGTTGGTGCCATCTGGGAGCTTGCTTTGTGATGTCACAGCTGACACTAGAAATTAGATTGAGAAAACTAATTAATTTCCCACAACATTTGAGATATTGAAAAAGAAAAGCCTTTCATGATGCTAACAACATTTCCTAGAGATAAGAACATATTTTCCAGTATATGTTAATAATCCATCTTAATTTTCCTTGCTGCTAGCCTCATGATATGAGAGTAACTTGGGTAGTACAAAGCAGAGGACATCTGTTAAAATTCATATATATGTTTATAGGTGTCTATACAGTGTAAATATATACAAACATGGACAAAGATACAGCAGGATTTAACCCAACAATGTTGAAGGAGGAGGGTATAAGGAAGTAGTGAAATTGTAGTTAACTGGGAAAATGTACATGACATAATGTTAAATTATGAAAATATAAAATGTAGAATATACATTGTTTTATATTACAAAAATAGGTTAAAATTGAATATGTTTATGAGCAAGAGCTAGAAGGTAACGTAGACAAAACATTGATTTAATCAAGTGACAGAATTGTGGGCAACATTTTTTTTCTTTTTTTTTTGAATTTTATTTTATTTATTTTTTTATACAGAAGGTTCTTATTAGTTATCCATTTATACATATTAGTGTATATATGTCAATCCTAATCTCCCAATTCATCACACCACCACCACCACCCTCACCCACCACTTTCCCCGCTTGGTGTCCATACGTTTGTTCTCTACACCTGTGTCACTATTTCTGCCCTGCAAACTGGTTCATCTGTACCATTTTTCTAGGTTTGTGGGCAACCTTTGCTCTGAATTTATGTTGTTTATTGTTTTTGCAATACAGATTTTAAAACAAAAAGAGACTGGAATGTATAAATAGGAACCTGGAGGCATATTAGTCATTCTAATGAGTGCTGGGTTTATTCTGTTCATTAGAACCAGCTCCAAACTCTCTAGTTAAAGACGAATGAAGAACACTTAGAGATGCTCCAGTAAAAACCACAGATACGTTAAGAATTGAAGAATACATCCTTTTAGGAAGAGTTAAAGGAACTGAATTTAAACAGCTTAAGGGGTTCCTCAGCTGTAAAATATGGAGATTTGAGTCAGTAACTTCTCATATCCTTCCAGCTCTGACTTTTTAAATTCTTAGACTAGATCCATTAGTCAACAGAGTAACTGCCAACCACCTACAGCATCTGAAGCAGTAGAGTTGGCATATGCATATGCTTGGGAATAAACATGTTTGAAGGCTGACTGCACTAATAGTCCTTCCACTAATAGAAGAAGAATTTCTTTTAGACAGAAGAGATTAAGGAGATGTGCTCTTCCTTCTCTGAGCAAGAAAATCAATGGGCTTTAACTACAGCAAAACAAATTTAAAATCATGAAAAGCTATCTAAAAAATGTGTAGTAAATGTAGACATGGTTCCTACCAGACTGATTGTAAAGTCCGTTCACTGAAGACTTTCAGACCATCATCACTCCGGGATGGTGTTAGAGAGATGGCAGATGGCCACTGTGCTCCATAGCTTAGAACTCTATGAAGCACCATGTACACTGTACACTATCTCCACCAGTTTCTTGTTCCGTAGATATTCAGACACACTTTTTTTTTTTTTTTTTGCGGTCCGCGGGCCTCTCACCGCTGTGGCCTCTCCCATTGCGGAGCACAGGCTCCGGACGCGCAGGCTCAGCGGCCATGGCTCATGGGCCCAGCCGCTCCACGGCACGTGGGATCCTCCCGGACCGGGGCACGAACCCATGTCCCCTGCATCGGCAGGCGGACTCTCAACCACTGCGCCACGAGGGAAGCCCTCAAACACACTTTCTGTCCTCTCTTCCTTGAACAACGTATAGTACCTATCATATTCAGTAGCATTAAAATTCATCCTGTGTCTCCAAGCTGAAAACAAGACAGGCATCCTAGACTCCTCGCCTTTGCTGTCCTTATCCAGTTGGTTAGGAAGTCTTCTTCCTTCTATGTCTTCTAAATGGCTTTTGAACCAGTTACCTAATTTCTTTACCCACTACTCCTATTTCAGCCCCTTATTATAGGATACTGCAGTGATGTCCTGACTAATCTCTTTGCCTTCAGTCTTGCCCTTCTTCAATCGTTTTTCAAAATTGCTGCCCAAACTATGTATTGTTTAAAGTTCAAGCTCTTTAGCCTGAAGACGCATCTGCCCCCTCTCTTCATTTCCCGTCATTTGCACCACTCATCCACCCTACACTGTAGACGTTTTGGAAGGACTGAGGTTCTCCTCTTTCATATATTCCTGCCTCCATTTCTGTTAGTCCTTCTACCTAGAATACACCTCCCCTATTATGCCTGTTTTTTTTTGTTTTTTTTTTTTTTTTTTTTTTTTTTGCGGTATGCCGGCCTCTCACTGTTGTGGCCTCTCCCGTCGCGGAGCACAGGCTCCGGATGCGCAGGCCTAGCGGCCATGGCTCACGGGCTTAGTTGCTCCGCGGCATGTGGGATCTTCCCGGACCGGGGCACGAACCCGTGTCTCCTGCATCGGCAGGCGGATTCTCAACCACTGCGCCACCAGGGAAGCCCTATTATGCCTGTTGAACTCAACTTTTCAGACCCAGATCAAATGTCCTCTTCTCAAGCGTTTCCTGAACTTTTATCTGCAAACAAAAGGCAGAAATAATGATTTCTTCCTCTGTGTTTCCAAGGTACCCTGAATATGCCAATAGTAATATTGATCATATTACCTTCCATTGTAATTATATGATTATATGTGTGATAAAGATGAAATATTCTTGTGTCTCCGCTCCTCACTCCCCATCTCCTCCCTGCCACAGGCCAAAGGACAGTTTGGATCTTTTCTGGGTGAAAGAACAAGGGGTGATTTAAAAACAGGAAAGAAAAAGGAGAAGAAAAACCTGGGGGCCTAGGAGAAAGCAACTAAGTCTATCAATAACAAAGAGTTCCGAGAAAGATAGTATTGCCATCGGGGGGATTTAACATATGAGGCTCTGGATAATCAAAGTGTGTACGTATGAGGAATTGAATTGAGACTGCTTTAATATTATTTGAGAAACATACATAAATATTTAAATATATTTTAATTACTACTTGGAAACTAGGCTGTGCTTCCCACACAGAGACTAAGCCACTTGCAGCCCTAGCATTTAGTTACATATATCTGTTGCCTCTCATTCTACTCCATGTTTATTTCAGTACCTAAGACAGTGCTGAATAACTTAATAAGTGAATGTATGAATTGTGTATCTGGCCCTTCCAAGAAAATGCCACAGGTTTCCAAATTAACAGTGATGAGCATTTCCAGATGGGGTCACTTTGCTGAATCCTCAAACACTAGTGGTTCTTGAGGCCTGGCCAGCAGATGAGAGGACTGCCCACCGGTTGGAATATATGCAGAGGGGCCTGGGTGAAAGCTCAGGATGGAAGAACAGGATATCAGGGAGGTCCAGAGTCTCCAAGGCAAGCTTTAGAGTGTGTTAAACCTCTGGTGCCCCATGTCAGTATACTGGAATCATACTGGTAGGCACTATATTCTGCACTGTCCCACACTTGCAGGAAAAAAAAAAGATGATGCAGTAAAAGTGATCTCTGAAGTAAGACACAAACTCCCTGGTTTTCTACCTTTCCAGCCAATGGTCCTTTGTGGGACCCGTTCCTGGACCAATTTCAGTAGGATCCTTGAAAAAATCAAGTATTCTCGGTAAACCAACTCCATTTCCACATTTGGTCTTTTCTATTCTTCCTTAGTTAATTTTCCTCCAGGATAAGTCTTTTAAATTGCTACTGCCTTGGTATAGAAAACAACATGAAACTGTGAGAATTTTTTTTCAGATTCGTAATTTTAGCAGTTTCAATCTATTGAATTTCTTTTCCAATATATATAATTCTATTGCATGCTCAGCTTTTATTGCCATTGTATAAAATCGGGTTCTATATTGTTTATTGCATGCGATTATTTGTGTAGTTAGTTTTTAAAGATCTAGTTTGCATCAATTTAAATCAGGCACCGGTATCGTGTTTCTGTACATATTTTCCTTATTTGAGTATTTCCCATCCTGCATTTTGAGAAAATTAATATAATTGAACGTTTTCTTTTTCTTTTCTTTCTTTTATTTTTCTAAACAGCAACCCAGGCTGTTAACCCTTCGGGATCTGAGACCATGGGTCAGCTGTATAATAGGAGACCTGAGGGACCAGTTATGAATCAGATTGTGCCTTATCTCAGCCACGGCATGGAAAGGGTTACACTGCACACGCTACAGGGGCTGTGCTGGGGGAGAGGAGCGAGTTTCCTTGCCCTTCCTGCCTGGGAGCACTTACCCTTTATCTGGCAGCAAGGTGCTGGAAATTCCCCTTCCACTTTTAAAATAAAAGACAAGGGTGCTTGCTGTGGGAGTTAGAACTGGGTAGTATTTATGGAGCACATTGGAGTTCTTTCAGGGTAAGCGTTAGAAGAACACAAGTTATTTCTTTTATTCTTAAACAATGTTCCTGTCATCAATAACTCTCCAAGCGTAGCCTTTTTTATTAAAACGCTCAATGCTGTAAATCACTGAATAATCAAGGGCTTTGCCATGAGGGAGGAGTCAAAATCAATCAAACAAAAAAAATCAGCCTCTGATTAAATTACCTTTGCCCCCCATTTCCCATCACAGATTATGGTGTACTGCCAGCTGGACACAAAGTGAAAGGGTGGAGATGGAAAGGTAGGAGAAATAGATCAAAATGGGAGCCCCAAAGCTCACAATGAAAGAGAAGAGAGAAACCAGGTGTGGTGTGGAGACAAAAAGCCATGCCTGATGGAAATGAAGTCCACTCGTGGGAAGGAAAAATAAATCCTATCCTGAGTAGTAAGACAGGAAAGAAATCAAAAAGTGGAAACTCAAGAATGAATGTGGGGAAGAATGTGGTCATATTTTGAAAGGGGTTCTGGGCTGTACAAAATTCAAGTGCCACACTTTGAAGGCCAATACTAAGGAAAATGGGGTTCTCTCTTTCCCTTGTTTCATTATCCAGTGTATGTCATCTGCAAAGAATTAGCTCTGGGAACACCATGTGTGTGTGTGCTAATTTTTTTTTTTAATCATACTAGTTTAAGTTTATTGTGCACACACCAAAAAAAAAACAGTTTGCAAGACAGGAGCACTCAAACCAAAACATGGAATGAGGCTCAGAGGTATATAGTTATAAAGCAGCTTATGTAGAGTGGAGGCAGTGACTATTCTTCACAGTGATTGGTTACAATATTAGAATTTTCTTAAATGAAAGGAATTGGTTCGTGATGACCTCATAACAATTTGGGAGAACAATTTTACTTTCGCTTATGATTTTCAGAGGCATAAGCAAGAAGTGACCCAGGTCATGTTAGCATCGTTTGGCTTGCAAACTAAGCTTAAATTAAGCTTTGCTTTTATAACTAAACTGGTTTTGTCTGCTCCAGGAATTTTCAAGTCTAGTCTCCATTTGTGTTTGATTTTAACAGTTCCCTCCTTTGCTCATTCTCTTAGCAAGCTCAGAGTATGAACAACTTGTACAGCATTACTCTTCGTTACCATTGTTGCTGTAGCCAGGCTGAAGAATCACATATTTGCTGTAACCAATATTTGTCAGGACAGAGGGTCATGCAATTGCTGTTGCCAACAGTTGCATCGTCATCATAGACCTGGGAGGTCAGATCATTGAGTTCCTCAAGTAACACTTGCGTGTAATATATGCATGTGCATTTATAAATATGCACACACTAGAAAAAAAATACCAGGTTCCTGAGGATGTGACAGGTCTGTTTCTGATTTTACCAATCTCCAATATATTTTAAAGGAATAGTTGATACCTATGTGTATTGCTGAGATATTCTTGTAATATATTCTATCCGTGACAAAAATTCTGCACGTGAAAAGGACTAAATGATTAGGTATGGAGGTGGAGAGAGCAACTTTGCCTTTTCATCTTGTAGCCTTACGTTTGAATTATTAGCAAGTTTATAAAGGTTTTTTTTTAACTAGTTAGCAATAGTAGTAATAATAACTAATTTATTTTTTTTAGTAAAAGGTTTCCAGAAGATTGTGTGGATGAGCTAAAATACAAGGCAGTAGCATGTACCTCCTGGATGGTCTGGAGCCTCCAGACTCACCTCTTGCCACATCCTGTCCCACATCCTTTATGCCAGCAAAGCCCCACCTAACCGCAGCTCCCTGGTACAGTGGGTTATTTCAAAGCTCCATGCCTTTGCTATGTGCATGATGTGCTCTTTGCAGAGCAAACATAGAAGGATAGTCTCCGTTCAAGTGTCACACTCACTGAAGCCTCTCTTGGGTAGCCTCTTCTCTCCAACCCTGATCCCCAGCTCCAGATAGCGTTTACTACTTCCTTCTTTGTGTCACCCTGGACCTTGCTCATTTCCATGTCTGTTTCATCCCACAAGACTGTCTGACTCCTCTCTCAGCATACTCCTTGCCCTAAAGTATCTGGTCAATAAATTGAGTGAGAGAGGAAAATGTTTGGGCTTAATAACTTGACAGCTGCTATCTCGATTTCTAAAGTAGGAGACTGTAAATATACCTACTCTCGTTTTCCTAGACAAAATATTTGTCATGTATCATGACACTGAGTTGGTTTTGAATCATCTTATAAAAGAAATATTCATAGTTCTTTGAAATAAAGTAGAAAAAAAGGACTATGAAAAGTACTTTCTTTTCAAGTTGTATCAATTAAAATTAAGAGGTAGGAAAGGTACCATTTGTATATGATTAAACAGATTGTCAGTTTTCTCAGTTGTCTCTGTAAGTTAAAGATACTTATGTGCGCAACAGTCGTTGCCACCTCTGACCCTGTATTCCAGACAATGTGGGCCCCTGGAGTTGTGCCCTCCATTGCTTTAAGTTGCCATCAGTGCCGCTGTGGTCCAGTTGCTGAGTCCCTAGTCAGCAGGTGGTTCCCATGGTGTACGCTGTTACCATCCCAGAAGTTTCGTCACTACCCCGTTCACCATCATAGACACATTTTTGTTTCCATTTCTATGATAGTTCTAGCATAGAGGTTGAAGGAGAAGAGGAATGCTCTCTGTTGGGATTTGGGAGAGGGTTAAATGGCAGAGAATTAGATACATTCCTGATAGTCCAGGTTAGAAGTCAGAGCACAATTTAGCATAGAAACCATGCGATTAAATGTGTTAAATTTTATACTATTTCGTGTAAATGTACTGCATTTGAGGTGTAATCAAAAGCTAGTGAGCCTCCTTAAGAAACTAGAAATTTACCATGCAGTCTGAATTCCAAAGGACTTGCAAGCAAACTGTGCTCCCAAAGTTCATTTGTAAATTGAGGACTTTGTTTTCATCAAATCAAGACGAAAGGGCAAGTGAAATAAAACACACCTTTGATGATACATAATTAGAAAAATAATCCTTAAAAGTAATTACCAGGGTAGCATGAAGACTTTTCACCGTACACACTTTATATCCATTGAATTGTGGACCACATGCATGTGATAATTATTCCCCCAATAAGATTTATTTTAGTTTAAAAGTGTTAGAAAGAACTGCCAAATTACATATTTAGAACATTTCTCTAGAGTGCAGGTGGACCGATACTATTTCTTTAAATTCTGGTGTCTTTCTCTGTTCTGCTGTTGAACTTGAACCAGCTTGGTTATGGTGCCAATAAATCTCAAGTAATCTACCGTTACTGTAAAAGTTACTCTGCATGCTGGCTACCCCTCCCTGTAAAAATAATTATACCACTATGGGGGGGGGGTAACTGACTTTGCCTTAAGTATAATATGGCTATCTTTAGCTGGAACACTTATTCCTCATCCCTGGTGTTTTCTTCCAGCTGAAGGGACATCAACTAGAGTAATTCTCTCCATCCCTACACTCTACCCTAGGAAGGAGGATTGACCTGCCCATGAATTGAGGAGCAAGAACTGGGTAATCAGAGCACCACTCCTCCACCTCTCCTCCTCTTGGGGACCAGCTGCCCACAGGAAGCATCAATGTCTCCAAGCCACAGTATTCCAGTACTAGACCCTGTGGAGGCAGCCAGTGGTGGTCCACACCTGAGTGGGGTGTCAGTCTAATTCTGGGGTTCAGTATAGCCCACAGAGGTAAGCCACATTCTCCAATATCTGCTTTATCAGTAATCAAAATGATATGTCAATCTCCATCTATCTTACTCCATGCCTACCTCATCAAAACTCATGCAAGAAAAGTAGGGGTGTTTTGTACCTGTCCCTGTGGATATCACCTGCTATACCTTTCTTCAGTGATGCCCTGAAGAAAAACAACTAGGATAAATATTCAAGTAAGATGCGTATTGAGGACATATTAGCATTGGAAAGTAATTTGGAAAAGAATATGAAAATGAGGAAAAGCTAATTTCAGACTGAATTTCCTGTGCTTTGTTCCTTTGTTTCTCTCTATTTTTGTCTCCTCCTACTATTTCCTGGCTGTAGGTACACTCTTATTTCCATATTCAGTTTTTCACTCACTACTCAATTCATCCATGTAGCAAATGTTTAGTTAACTTCTACATGCCAAGCACTGAGGATACAGAATTCCGAGATGACCAAAACAGAATCTAGTGGGAGAGATAGACAGATTGCTATTTAATATTGCTATGAAAGTGTAATTGGTTAAGTACAGTGGCAGAAAAGTGCACAGGTAATTATGGGTGCATCCAACCAGAGGGAGTCAGAGAAGATGAAGACCTGAGCAGCAACTTAAAAGATGGGTGGGAAAAATGAGTTCTGTTAAATAACTTAAATTTTTTTCATTGCTACTTGTATCTCCAAGAGGGTACATTTGCACAAATGATATTTAAAACAAGTAACCCATGCACCATGAGTAAACTTTTCAAATGTGAGATCTGGCTCTGTCATGCTACTGGTAGCGGACTCTTTGGTGCACCCTCAGCCTACTTCTCGTTTCAGCCACAGCTGTGGTGGACAGCTCCAGGCATGCTGGCAGGATTCACCTCCGGTACCACTGTATGCACAACACTTTTCTGCCTCTGGGTTTCTCCGAAAGCCTTGTAAGTCCAAGTGCAAGTTCAGTCCAAGTGCAAGTTCAGCCCAGAAGTATTTTTGCATCTATGTTCATGCATGTGATTAAGCTGTAATTTTTTCCTTTTTTGTACTAGGTTTCATATCAAGATTTTTTTTTTTTTTTTTGGTTGCATAATGCAGCTTGTGGGATATCAGTTCCCCGACCAGGGATTGAACCTGGGCCCTCAGCAGTGAAAATGTGGAGTCCCAACCGCTGGACTGCTGGGGAACACCCTCAAGATATTTTAATATCATAAAATAAACTGAGGAGTCTTTATTTCTATCCTCTGGAAATATTTGTGTAAGGATTGAAATTATTCTGTTTAAGTCATCTTTATCCTTATTGATTTTTTTCTGCTTTTAATTCTGCTTTTATATATCTATAAATTATTGATAGAATTGTGATGTTCTTCCACTAAGGTTGGATTTTTTTTTCTCAAAATTGTTGAATTTAGTGTGTTTTACATATATAGTAAGTATTGAGCACGTGGCTTTATTTTTAGCTTGTTATATTGTGTTTTTTATTTATTCCACTTGAATATTTGCTAAGAGTTTTCTGGGTACAATGCTTTTCTTTCTGGAGCAGTTTTAAAATTCTGCTTTACTTTTTTTAAGGGATACAAGACAACTCAGCCTTCCTCCCTCTTGTGAGTCATATTTATGAGTTATATTTTTCTAAGAATTCATCTATTTCATATACATTTTCAAATTTATTGTCTAAAGTTATTCATATGAAGAAACTAATATTTATTGAAGATATATTATGCATTGTATTATATACTGTACACTTGTGTTCTAGATTCTATTTCTCTTTTTTAAAGTTTTTTTAACAGCTTTTTCAAGATATAGTTGACAGACAATAAATTGTGCACATTAAAGTGTACAATGTGATATGTTTTGACATATGTAAATATCCATGAAACCATCACCACAATCAAGAGAGTAAAAATATCCATCACGCACAAAAGTTTTATCATGTTGCTTGGTAATCACTTCAGAGTACTCCATCCAGTGTCTGTGAACTATGCGATTTTCCCAAACTGGCTGGTGGTAGCAGGTACTATTCCTGGTTCTTCGTGAACTCCCAGCCTGCTTCCCTTAAGGCCTTCATATGTTCTTCTCTGGCCTCAGGTAGTTTCCTCACACGCATGTGCAGACGTACTAGGTTCTCTCTCTGCAAGGTTCTCGTTCTCAAGTCTGCTACTGTCTTGCAAACTCTAGCTTCTTTAGTGTCCCTGGACTCACAGCTCTGTACTCCCTGCCAATCAGCTTCTTAGCAACTCAGGGAACCTGCTGCGCTCCACCTTGATTCCCCTTCCCTGCACCGCCATGACCTGGAAATGCTCAAGGTAGTAAGTTCCAATCACAAGGCTCTCCTCATTCGTTTTCCATCTCTTAGGGAACACTGTTCTTTGTTCTCTGATGTCCAGTGTCTTGGAAATCGTTATTTCATATATACTGTCTGTGTCAACTACAAATTGGCACTTGCCATCTACCTCTATGAGAATTACATCATGTGCTGCTACAGCTGCTGACTTTCAACACCCCCTGAAAGGAGCTCAGAGTGGAGAGCAGAAATGAGGCACTCTGTGCTCTGGGAAAAACTGGCAGAACAGGGCTTCAGATGGTTAGATATTTTCAGGAGCCGATTTTATGAGCCCAATTCTTATATTTCCTCATATTTAGAAAAGCACTAAAATCCTTCATGGTGACGACTGCTCCCCATGACTAGCAGAAACTTCCTGCAAAAAAATATGTGCCTTGATTGCATGTACTCCCTCTTCACCAAAATCACATATATACTGACCTTCCCCCCTGCTTCTCTGGAGCGGTT
Source organism: Kogia breviceps (assembly GCF_026419965.1). NCBI lineage: Eukaryota > Metazoa > Chordata > Mammalia > Artiodactyla > Physeteridae > Kogia > Kogia breviceps. The sequence goes on along the minus strand of NC_081311.1, from coordinate 163,920,058 downwards.
TCTCAGAGCTATCTGAAATGCTCTCTCCCGGGCTATAGTCCTCATTTTGCCCCAAATAAAACTTAACTCGCAACTCTCACATTGTGCGTTTTTATAAGTTGGCATCTGGCTTTTGGGTTGTTTTTAGACAGGATGATAAATCTTGTCCCTGTTACCCCATATTGGCCAGAAGTGGATCATAATATCCTTTTGTTTGTTTTTTTAACATCTACAGCATCTTGTTTGCTTTTTCATTTCCTTTATTCCTCCTCTTTTTCCCCCCTTGATTAAACTTGCCCAAGGTTTGTCTAATTAGTCATCTTGAGAAACCAGCTTTTGTTTGCTGGTCTTTCCTTTTATATGTATATTTTCAATTTCATTCATTTCAGTTCTTATTTTTATTTCCTCCCTTTTATTTCTTCATTATTCATCCATTTCTAACTTAGATTCATAATATCATGTCCTCCTTATATTCTGGTATAGGCATTAAACACAATAAGTCTACCCACTTTTACACATGATATCAGCACCATTAATCCCCGAATGCTCCCTATATTTACAACGGACAGGCAGATATGGATGAGGAAGTGTAAAAGGCAGGCCCGTAGAGGCATATCTAGGGCCTCCAAGACATGCTGGCATCTGACCACAGTGCGAGTCTCTATAATCAACTTAACTATATTTTCAGTTCCCGTGCTCTTGTCTCTCGCCAGAACCCACCAGGAATCATCTTCATTTTGCTCCTTAGACTCTGCTTCTCTCCTTTTCTTCTATTCAGACTTGGAGCCTCTGGTTGTTGTCTTGGTTCCTTGACTTTGTTCTGTTCCTCATTCCGCTTTTACTGATTACACTTTGGCCACTTGTCACCTCCTCAGTTTCTGACCTCAGTCTTGCCCCTACTTTTTGGATTCTTTTCACGAACTGCTTGAAGGGACCCATCAGCACCAGTTGTGAGAGAGGAAGATCCATTATCTTCCATCCGGTGAGGCATCAGGGTAAGTCAGGAGTGCTGGAGTAGGAGCTGTTGGGCTAGACTGAGCAGACATGGGTACTAGTACATACCTGTCTGCCTAAAGCTCATGGCATGTGACCCACCCACAAGACACAGGAAAAGATAGATTGAAAATCAGGCTAACCCCTCCCAGACAGTCTGCTGGCTCTGTCTGTTCAAAGAACTAAATGGGTGTTAGTCATGCAGAACCTCTCAGAGGAGAGTTCCTAGAGCCTTTATAATGTGACTCATTGAATTGAGGGTTTTAAGAACAGCAGAGCCAGGGACCCTTTCTGTGTACCTATCTCAGCACTGGCCTCTTTTGACATCCAGCAAGTGAGCCTGGAATCTTCCCATGTGTTTCATTTCTTGGGGTCTTTGAAGCAGGGCTTTAGCAGCTGGCAACTGCCCAGCAGAGAGGGCTTAAGAAGCATAACAGCAGCTGTAGGTTTGCAGTAAGCCTTGCAGTAGCAGAGGGAAAAGGTGTCAACACAGCTTTAGGAAGAGCCACTAAACAGTAAAACAGACACATGCTGGACAGCTGCCCTGGACCATAGGTGTGATAGGGGTCCAAAATCAACTGTCCTCAGAAACTCTGTGCCTTCACTTGGGGAAATGTGCTTCCCTTGGGGAGACTCCCTAGCTCCTAAAAATACTAAAAGATAGTGCATCTTTCTGCTGCCTGTAAGTAACGTGTACTCATTTCTCCTTTTAAGGACTTCCCACCTTCTTTTATTAAGTTTCTATTTCTGAATGTCAATGTGGTGCCATACATCATGTTAGTCTCTTTGACACATAGAAAGATGGTGGTCCTTAAGTTCTGTTAGTTGTGTACCATTAGTCTTTCTTTTTTATTTTTCCTTTTGGTGCCAGGAAAGTCTCTTTGACTTTACTGGGGCTAGTACTAGTTTTTCTAAATAGCCAAGTGTTATGAAGCTCATAGTAACACTAGTTACATTTTTTTTTGAGTGCCTATTACATATCAGGCACTTTACACAGATATTTGTAATCTTCCCAGCAATCCCCAGAGTAGAATTATTCTTCCTGTTTTTCAGATGAGGAAACTGAGGCTCAAAAAAAATAATTTTCCAAGTCATAAAAACTGTGAGTCAGAGATAAAAACGGAAACAAGCCTCCTTACATTAAGCTATTAGTTGAGAAAAGTTCATTTTGAAGTTTTCTTTTCTCCTTAGAAACTCTCTCTGCTTCTTATCAGGTCATAAGTAATTTAGTCTTAAAAAGCTAACTCATCAAGGAAAACAAGATACCCGTAACAATTCTTCCTAGAAATGTCAGTTTGCTTCCAGCATCATCTCCCATTTACTGAGATGATCTTAAACAGGAGTTTGTCCCTCAAGTTCAATAGAAACCCTCTGCTCACCCCGTTTTTAGCATAAAAAATATTTAAACGTGATTTTTTATCTCGGTAGTCTATCACCAGGACCAGGAGGGGTATGCATTAAGAATCTTGTAGATGAGACATTCATGGTAAGAAAGGCAACAGTAGAACTTTGTGCAGGCTTAGGTTTCTGATACTGCTCTATAAATGACCTAGCATATGAGTGGCTATTACTTCGGTCCCTATCCCTCTAAGAGGAAACTTAAGAGTCATAAAAACAAATGGTATTTATTTTGCCTTAAAGTTCCTTAGAGAGATTTCTTATATCCATATATGTTTGAATACACTTCATAAAATATATTAGGTTGTTATTTAAAATGGATCTATTAATAAGATTAGTCATAATACTATATCAAGCAGTGTCACAATATTTCATACATATATGCATGGTGATATTGAATAGAGAGAACTCTGGTTAAATTGACGCACATTTAGCTAAAGTTCGAATAACACTTAACACCTAAGTTTGTCTGCTATCTCACCATTACTCACATTTCTTGACCAATGTCTAATGAATTTGGAAAATCAGAAAATCTGCATTGGCCAATGTTAATATTCACAGGTATAGAATATTGAACCTGGAATATTGGATTAGAATCTTCTAGCCCAGGGATCAGCAAACTATGGCCAAGAGGCCAAATTTGGCCCACTGCCTGTGTTTATAAATAAAGTTTTATTAGAACACAGCCACACTTATTCATTTACCTATTGTCTATAGGCCCATTCATGTTACAACAGAAGAGTTGAGTAGTTGTGACAGAGACTTTATGGCCCACAAGGCTGAAAATATTATCTGGCCTTTTACAGAAAGCTTGCTGACTCCTGATTTAGTCCATCCTCCTCAATATACAGATGAGGACACATTTCCAGATCCTTTGCTAATATTTCTATAGGTCTTATCAAGTTCCATACTTTGCTTAAATATATGAACATGTCCTTTAGCCAAAACTCACCATCTTTTCCTATGTGCCTTACTGTTCTCAAGATAAGTACATGTTTGTTTCACATGTTGGTACTGTATTCTCTTTTAATATAAAGACTTTTATGTTAGCTAAGGTAAATTTCGGGATTAATATTTTATTCTCCAAGTCTTTTTCAAAAACTTTTTCAAATATTAAGAGTTGTTTTACAAAAAGTAGTCTACTTTGGCTATTAACGTTTACAATCAAAATGTGTTTGAATACCACAAATTCTGCATTTCATAGTAAAAGACCCAAATGTGGCTAAAACCTTTATTTAAAATATACGGTATTAGTAAATAAATAAAAAATATTTATTCAAAAACACTTATGGAAGAATACCTCCAATTACTAGGCCCTGTACTGAGCGTAGGTATTAAAAATGATCAAGACCCTTGTATAGGCCATGCCTTTGAAAAGCTGGCATCCTTTGGGGGAAATAGACATATAAGTAGAAAACTGATGTAAGGAAGTCCCCAAACAATGATATGAATCATTCATTCCCACTAGAGCTATTATCTGAATTTCAGTGTTCATTATCTGAAAATATTAATATGCCATCTAAAGTCTCTTAAACTGTACTTCCATTAAAGCAAATTTCTATTGTGCACTTCACCCCAAAGAGAATCCTCTGGCTTTAACTACATTTTTAAATAGAGGAATACTGCTTTTTATCCCCCCAGCTTTATTGAGATACAATTAACACAAAATGCTGTGTAAATTTAAGATACAAAATGTGTTGATTCGAGAGGAATACTGCTTTTATATAACACATAGCACCACTAGGTAATATGACGATGCTAAATCAAACTTTTGTTATCTATAGCTATCTATATTGTTCCAGGTCATGATTTTTATCCACAGTAGATACAAATATGTAGAACAAAGAACAATGTTATAATGGTATTTTGCTCTGTTGAATGGAAATCCAATTATTTTCCCCTTGATTCCTATCATTTTTTTCATCCTGTCCTCTCTCTCTTTCTTATTTCTTTAAATAAAACATTTTCTTAGAAATTCTTTATCATTTTCTTAGAAAATTACTTTTATCATTTTCTTAGAAATCATTTATCATTTTCTTAGAAATTCTCATTACTTACTTATATTATTCCCAAGAAATGTTAAATCTGAGATCAATAATTTAAACATTTGACAGTTTTGATGCAAAAACATATTAAGTTATTCAGCAAATGTACATAGTACTTTATATTCAAAAGGCATTCTTCATCCTTATGAACGAGTTTAACTCTCCAGGAGAAAACTAACATGTAACCCAAGAGATTAAATTTTTTGCCTGCTTTTAATAGCAAGAGACAGCACAAACAGAATCAAGAATTTGAATTGCAAGGCTGAGTTTATGTTGCCTTTCATTTTGCAGCAATGGAGACTGAACTGGTGAAAAAAGGGTAATCAGGTTGAAAATCCTTACTTTGTTTTTGATGATCTATTCTCTGTTCCCTTGGAAACAGAGCTGGCAGCCACAGAGTTGCTGGCATTATGTTTTCTTTTTAAGCTTTGAAGCATCAAAGAAGAAGGTGAGGTTTTATGACTGTAATTCATAGAATCTGAGTTATTTTCAAGTAAATTAAAAACAAATATTATTGAATGCCTATTACATATAAGGTACTAGGAGGTAAAAACTAACAAGTTTGAGAAAAAGTTTTAAACTAATTGAGGGGAATAAACCTTAGTTTCTAAGAGCCAATCTATTATATACATATTTTTTAAGAAAAAGAGGAAATAAAGCTTATTTAAAAACCTATAGTGTGAGTGTAGTACACTGAGATCAGTATAATTTATTGAAATTAATTTTAGAAAGAAAATAGATTCCCACACCAAACAGCATGATCCTTTCTTCCTAGATAATATTATTATCTAGTATTCAAAACTAGATAATACGGGGGTGGTTACCATGTGTTGAGAGGACATTTTTTGCCTCCTGTAAATAAAACAGACAAAAGCCAAGGGGAGCATAAGCAAATCTAAAAGGTTTCCTATAATACTGATATATTAATGAATTTATTAAATGTTTCAGTCGACGGGTGATTGTCAAATAATTATAATATGGTCATTTCCTTTATGAAAGTTGCATTAATTTAAGTTTAAAAAGCCATACCTTTAAAAACCCTGACTGAGATGAGAAGGCAAGAGTTACAGGCAATAGTTGCAGGGAGGATTTTTCTTTTTATTTTAATAAGAGCTAATGCAAATCAAAACCACAATGAGATATTACATCTGTCAGAATGGCTATTATCAAAAAGACAACAAACAACAAGTATTGGTGAGGTTGTGGTACTGTTGGTAGGAATGCAAATTGGTGCAACCACTATGGAAAACAGTATAGAGGTTCCTCAAAAAATAAAAATAGAACCACCCTATGATCTGGCAATTCCACTCCTGGGTATTTATCCAAAGAAAACAAAAACACGAATTCAAAAAGTTATATGGGGCTTCCCTGGTGGCGCAGTGGTTGAGAGTCCGCCTTCCGATGCAGGGGACACAGGTCCGTGCCCCGGTCCGGGAGGATCCCACATGCCGCGGAGCGGCTGGGCCCGTGAGCCATGGCCGCTGAGCCTGCGCGTCCAGAGCCTATGCTCCACAACAGGAGAGGCCACAACAGTAAGAGGCCCAAGTACCACAAAAAAAAAAAAAAAGTTATATGTACCTCTATGATCATTGCACCATTATTTACAATAGCCAAGATATGGAAGCAACCCAAGTTCCCATCAATAGCTGAATGGATAAAGAAGTTGTGATACACAGACACACACACACATATGTGTGTGTATGTATGTGTGTGTGTGTGTATCTATCTATCTATATATATATGTAATGGAATATTACTCAACCATAAAAAAGAATGAAATCTTGCCATTTGCAACAACATGGATGGACCCAGAGGGTATTATGCTAAGTGAAATAAGTCAGACAGAGAAAGACAAATACTGTATGATTTCATTTATATGGAATCTAAAAAAACAAAACAAATGAACAAACATACCAAAACACAGAATCACAAATACAGAGAACAAACCAGTGGTTGCCAGAGGGGAGGTGGGGTGCAAGGATGAGAGAAATAGGTGAAGGAGATTAAGAGGTACAAACTTCCAGTTACAAAATAAATGAGCCACAGGTATGAAAGTACAGTGTAGGGAATATAGTCAATAATAACATAATCTTTTTGTATGGTGAGAGATGGTAACTAGACTTATTGTGGTGATCATTTTGAAATGTATGGAAATATCAAATCACTATGTTGTACATCAGGAACTAACATAGTGTTGTAGATCAATTATACTTCAAAAACAAATAAACGCACAGAAGAAGAGACCAGATTTGTGGTTACCAGAGGCTGGGGTACAGGAAAGGGGAATTGGACAAAAGTAGTCAAAAGGTATAAACTTCCAGTTATAATTAAGTACTAGCGATAAGTACTACCTATATAAGTTGTTAAGAGAGTAAATCCTAAAAGTTCTCATCACAAGGAAAAATACTTTTTAAATTTAATTTTGTATCTATATGAGATGATGGATTTAATCATTTCATGATGTATGTAATTACGGGGTACACCTTAAAATTGCTGTGTCAATTATATCTCAATAAAACTGGAAGAAAAAATAAAATTAATAAGATCTAAGCATACTTATATGCTTCAGGGAAGAGAGAAAAGAATCGGAGAGATTGACAGAGACTTTAACTTGATAGAACTAATTTCCTGAAGAGAAAGGAAGGAATGGGAACTAAAACACAGCTAGAGGGATTTGCTTTTGATGTCCTCTAATGACATCGTAATAATATTAATGCTTACTATGTGCCAGGCATTGTTCTGAGCACTTCCGATGTATTAAATGAATTAGGACTGGATGGAGCTAATGAACTTGGAAATGAAGAGTTGAAAGAATGTGCACCTGAAAATCAAAATTATCACTGTGAATATGAATATGAAGATAAAATTGTGTACTGGTAATCTGTTAAAAGAGAAAGAAAAGATGGTGTAGGCAGCCTAAAAAGAGGTGGTTTGAGGACTAGGAGAGGGAGTTGACCAGAAACATATAAAAGTATTTCTGAACAGTAATTCAAGTGATTGTGTCATTTTCTCCAGCAGTGCTCAGATACACTGGTGTCAGAGCTCAGAGCCAGACTATATTGACCCAGGGTTGGACGTTTATTAGCAGAGTAGGATTGAAAGACAAGAGTTCAGGAAGTTGACAGCACTGGCAGAGGGTGGTTAAGTGATGCTCTGGGTTAGGTTAGACATGAAATGAAGTGAAGCCAGGAGGGGGATAATAATAGGAAAAAAGAAAGTTAAAAGGTAGTGATAGAACAATTACAAACATAGAGTCCATTGAGTCTCTCTCCTACTCCTTTCTGAGTGTACCATCAAGGCAGCAGATTGCCACAACTCATGAAAGCCACCAGAACAGTAAGCTCGGTCATCTTCAGGTTCAGGGGTTTCTCCACGGAGCAGAGTCCTCGGGAAGGATAAAATCCTTGCTACTCAAAGTGTACCTGACTGACCAGCATCACTAACATCACTCAGGAGATGGTCAGAAATGCAGAATTTTGAGTTCCACTCCAAAACTGAATCAGAATCTGCTTTTTAAAACAGAATCTCCAAGTGACTCATATGTACATTAAGTTTAAGAAACACTGGGATAAACAGATGAGAGTGTAGCTTCACCCTTGGTTTATTTGTGCTGAGCGTGATACGCTAGGGGAAACAAGTCACAAACATCCTGCCTGTGATGTTCTTGAGATCCCAGGCTATTGAGTATTCCCCCTTTTCTTTTTCTTTTTTTTTGCGGTACGCGGCCCTCTCACTGTTGTGGCCTCTCCCGTTGCGGAGCACAGGCTCCGGACGCGCAGGCTCAGCGGCCATGGCTCACGGGCCCAGCCGCTCCGCGCCATGTGGGATCCTCCCAGACCGGGGCACGAACCCGCGTCCCCTGCATCGGCAGGCGGTCTCCAAACACTGCGCCACCAGGGAAGCCCGAGTATTCCCTTTTTAATGTACAATTTAAATCCTTTCTCAAATTACTCCTTATGCCCTGCACAAACTCCTCCCTAATTCCACCCCGGACCCCAGGTGCTCTCTTATCTGAACATCACAGTATCCTATGAGATACACTATAAGCTTCCTTTTAGTTTTAAAATTATTTGATTTTATGTATCATAGCCAAACTTCCTGTGCACAGAAAATCAGCCCAAGCGAAATGAAATTCAGTCAGTGCCAAAAATAATCCTCAGAAGAATTCGGCAGTTAGCTACAAACACGCACACACCCCATCTGCTGTTGGGTTAGCTTTAGAGGGTGCTACCGTGTCTTTCTAACTCCCAACAGACACTGTTTTGAAGCTGCTATACGTGATTGTGAATGGTTTTGGAGCTGCTTTTTACCCCCTTTTTGTGCAAAACCAAACCGAAATTCATCTAAATGAATTAAGTCACTTGAGGGAGTCTGAGTGGAAGCTTGAGCGAATTTGCCTCCACTTGTTAATGTGGAACCAATTTCCAAAGAGGTGGAGGAGATTCTGAGGAGTAAGGCAAGTCAGCAATAAACTGATCACGCAGATACCTATCGGGAGCATCAGTGTTAATGGAAAAAATTGGTAACGTTAAAGACTAACTTTGCTTTCTGTGATTCAGGCTTTCATCTTATACCAAGACCACAATCTCGTCGACCTGCTGGTGGTTTTTTAAGAGTCCGTGCTTTTAAGCGCTGTTACCTACTGGGCCGGCGTCGGCGGTCAAAGAGGGGGAGAAAAAGCCATTTGTTCCCTGTTTAAGCTAACTGGTCCAGAGAGCTGTGAATGTGCTCCACCACCGCTGGGAGAACCGAAATCGCGGAGGCCTGAGGCGTTTCAAAATTGAACGGTTAGGGTTTTTAAGCTGCGCAGGAGAGGTGTTCGCGACGTGACAGCTGATGGTCTCCGGGCTCTGATGTCCCCCACTCCCGGTTGGCTCACCATCATTAATCGCCTCCTTGTCTCCAGGTTAGCGCCCCCGACGCCCACCCCTAGCCCTTCCCATTCCTCTCTTGCAGGACCCCGTACTCCGCCCATCCCTCGCTAGTACCCCCCGCCCCCCACTTCTTCTTTCCCTCCAGCCAGCCTCTCATTGCCCTTCCCTCCCCTTTCCTCCTTTTCCTTTTCCTTTTCCTTTTCCTTTTCCTCGCGCCCCTCACCCTCCAACCCAGCCCACTTCGGTTTCTCCCTTCTCGGTCCTCCCATTCGCGCTCCCACAGCAAACGCCGCCTCCCCCCTCTGCAGGCTAGACGCCTGGCTGCAGGCGCGCCGAGAGGCTACGCGCAGGCGCACTGCTTGGCAGGCCAGCGGGCTGGCCAGGCATCCACGCAGGCGCGCGGTGCTTGGGCTTAGCTCCCCGGCGGGCAGCCGGGCGTTCTTGGGCTCCCTGAGTCGGGTCTCCGGGTCCCGCGGCGGCGCGGCGGCGGCACCATGTTCCTCCACTCCGTCAATCTCTGGAACCTGGCGTTTTATGCCCTTATGGTCTTCATGGCGACCCTGGGGCTGTGGGACGTCTTCTTCGGCTTTGAGGAAAACAAGTGCAGTATGAGCTACATGTTTGAGTATCCGGAGTATCAGGTGAGGTTCCGCCCTCCCTTCGCTGGGCGCTCCGAGGCTCGGGCCCCTCCAGCCTGGCCCTTCTGTGTGTTTCCCCTGCGTCGGCTCCCCGCGCCTTTCCTGCCCCCTTAGCCCAGCCTTGTCCCCTCTTGCTTCGCCCCGGAAGACTCCGCGGCCCCTTTCTCCTGCCCTTTGTGTCCTCTCTTCACGGTGGAGTGTTTGATAGATGGTTCCCCGAGCATGCTCCCCGCCCCCCTCGAGGTTGCTCCCCGGTCCCTTCGTGGTCCCAAATCCCAAACATAGGCTCATCAGAAGGGCCGGGCCCGACGCCCCTCATCCCCAGAGACGCAGCTACAGTCCCTCTCCCCAAACCCGGACCCCATCCTCCCCGCCTCCCTGCCTTAACAGGTGCCCCGGGCACTCCTTTGCTTACTACGCGCCGAAATTCTTCCCCTCCCGCCCAGGGGTTTGCGCGTCAGCTTTCGCTTTTCTAGAAAGGAACCGAGCTTCTGCAGAGCGTGTACCGGCTACACAGTTCCCAGGGTTGCCTTAGAGACTTCAGGGGTTTACGTCTGAAAGGCTAACCTGATGAGTAAATAAATGGGGAACTAGCGCAGTTCTCTCCTGTGAAGGTTTTGCGGAGCCCTCTTGTTTTGTAGGTCGTGGGTCGGTGCGTGTGCATGCATCCTGTGTTGATGCGTGTCGCCCCTTAACCAGTTTGCATACAAAATCTGTTTCATGGTGTTATTTTTGTTTTCTCAACTGTGTTTGCAATTGAAGAGAGACCCGGTCCTTCTTTCTCTTCCTCTCTCCGCCCCCACCTCTTTCGTTCCATTTTGGATATTTTCAGTCACAGTTGCTTTATCAGTTCAGCATAGTAGACGCTAGAATTTCATTCATGACCAGCTGTAAAAAGAGATGGTGACAAATTGCACAACCGTCCAAAGAAATTTCTTCCGAATGATTCTTTTCTTTATAAATGCATCTCCTAATTATGGAATATGTATTGTAATGATAACTACTTACCTTAGAAGTATATGTACTATAATACATATTGATACAATGCATTTAAAACCATAGCAGATTTATTCTTTGAGGTGAAGGATGCAGATCCTGATTGTTTCCGTGTACAGGTCATTATGAAGGAGCATATTATTTGATTATCCTGCTATTATTTAGATCTTAAAACTACTTAAGGTTTAAATTGCTGAACAGCATCCTTTCCCATGGGCAAAATTCGAATTTAGATTTCATTTGTTTTGAGATCTTTACCTTGGTTTTGCATCAGTGCTTATAAGGAAGTGGAAGCATTTGATACCAGATGCTATTGAAGGAGCACATTTTAACATGTTACTGTTGTCTCTTAATTTCTAAATGAATATGCTGGTTTATGCTTATCAGAGGCCACATATAGTTAAATATATGGGCTTTTAGTTTAGATTTTTAAAAAAACTGAAAATAGAGCCCTTATAATCTCCTTTCATTTTTCTATGGTTTAATAATTAGGAAACTCCCAATAGATTGAAGTAGGTCATTTTAGTTTTGTACTGCATTGAAGAGTTTGGTTAAAATAAAATCATTTTGGAACAATACAGTACTAATTTCCATTTATATTTAGATTACCCACAATTATTGAAACTATTTTAATATTTGCAGTAGTAGGAATCACTTAGTGTTGGGAACAAAGCATATGGACCTCACAGATATATTTCGTGCCTCATAAAATTGACTGGAAAGACACAGAAAATTAGTGTAGCTAATGCAGAAGAGCTCTTTGGGTTTTTTGGTGTTGTTAGGTAGTCTTATTTAGTTATTTTTGCTGTTTTGAGGTTTTACACTTCTGTTAATAATATGTTAGCACAGTAATATTACAGTGGCAGGAGTTTTTGATACACATTTTCAGTAAATTTTTATTTTTATTATGTAAAAAGTGTTTATTCATTACAGTATTTGTCTTTGACTCTTAGTCTTTATATTGTGCACACCAGGTTGCATTATTTTACAAATACAGTTAAAAGCTGCCTACAGAAATGATTCATTTTGAATATAATGTGAGCTTTCTGGATAATTGGGGTCAGCCAATTAAGAACCAATGGTTTGTTAAAAGTGTTCTAAACATATTTTTTATATTGCTTTTGATTATATTTTATAGTAAGCTCTAATTGTTCACAGGTTGGTATTCAGCCTATGGGATGTCCTGGTTGTTGGGTTTTCTTCTCTTTCTTGATGCTTTTCTTCTTTTTTACTGCTCGTTTGCATATTCTTTAGCGGGATTTTAGAGGCACTTGAATGGTTAGTTGAAACATGCTCAATTTTATTCTCCGTTTTAAAAATAAAATGTGGGACAGGAATTTGAAACTCTGAAAAAATTGTTTTGAATTTTAAATTGTTTGAGTATCTTTATTAATCCTCTACCTTTAGTTTTTCTGGATTCACTTATTCAGTTAATTGAACATCTCACACACCTACCAGGCAAAATACACACTATCCTTTAAAGCTTCTTGCCTTATTATGACAGCAAAGCAGAGCTTGTATTTGGCAGCAAACAGTTTTAGGCAAATTCTAGAATTCGATAAGAAAACTGGCTCTCTTTAGATATGTGACCTGACAATTGCTCTCTGAAAGGAAAAGTTGATATTGGGAAATATGACTCATATATTTTGTTATTAAGTGTGATGTTTATTTAGCATATAATTTATTTAATGACTTCTCTGTGTGGATATATTCTAGATCCTGGGTATGGGTGAGAGGGAATTAGAGATGAATCACACCTTGTGCCTTTAAATTTATGTCTTTAAAATATAATGGGGGAGACAGGAGTGAAATGGATAAGTAAAATATAATGTGTTAAATGTTATAATTTCACTGTTAGAGAGTGTGTACGAGGCTCTTCACAGAAGAGAGCAGCCGTGTTCGTCTTGGGTAGTTAAAGGCTATCGAGAAGAGGTTGTGCACTGGGCAGTGGAGGATGTGTATACAGTTCACAAGGTGCAGAAACAAGAAAATTGCAGGAATAAAGAACAGCATTTGTGAAGGTGGGAATACTAGGATACATTCCATAAGTAGTATTTATAGTATGTTATCATTTATGTAAAAAGGAGAAATAACCTAAAACAAATTTGCCTGAATTTGTGTATATGTAAAATATTAGTATTTCTGGAAGCACAAACTGCTAACATTTGGTTACCCTCTGGGTAAGGAACTGGATGGCTAGTAAACCAGGGGTAGGAGAGCCTTTTCAGTATATACTCTGTTGAATCTTGAATTTTGGAACATATTAAAAAATTTAAAATGTGGCATGTATAAATTATAAGGAAGTAGGTAAGAATAATTAGAGTGAGGTTTTAAAGGACCTGTCTCTTAAGTGTTTATCATCTGTGTATGCAGTGAGGAAACACATAAGGTGTATGTCTTAACAGGTTATTTCTTGATAGCAGTATAGACTTATATAATCTATAATCTATATAATATATATAATATAATATAATAAATATAATATAATTATATAATCTATATAATCTATAGTATAGATTGTTTAATTTTGGGGGTGGAGGGTTCTCATTTAAAATAATCAATATAAAATAATTTAAAATATATTGGAGTCCTGTTACTATAAATGTGGTTTTTTAAAACCCCTTGACCTTCTTCTGTATTTTTCATCATTATCCTTTTTGTATGTTTACATCTTTTCTGTCCTCAATCTAGTCAATACCCTTCCTGTCTTTTCCTGCCACTCACTCCCAACTTGAATTCTGTTGGATATGCAGCTTTGCCATTGCCTACAACTCCCACTTTTTATTTTTGTTCTACCTCTTTTTTCCACCTTTATACTTTTTTCTACTTCATATTATATGCCTTCATATTTTTAAATGTACATTGTCTCACTGTAAATTTTCCTTTATAATAGTAGATTATGAAATATATCAAGTAATATTCTTTTGCTTGTTTTTCTGTCTCCAGAGAATTAAATATTTCTTTTTCTATATACTTGCTAGTTCCTGTTCTTCTGAGTTAATTTTCAAGTAGTTCAAAACTTTTTTAGTTACTGTCCTAAAAAGAATAGTGATCTAATACGCACGTACTGCTATATCAAATGGTGTACTAAATTGAAAGGAGTTAAGATAACTGTTCCCTTTTTCTCTCATATTTTCTTTTCGCTTAATTTGTACCTAAAGAAAAAAAATATTACATCATTTTTATTTTTGATTATTTACTATGCATAATTAATATTGGGACTAGTCTGAGTTGAAGTACATGTACACATATAAAGCAAATAGTGGGGTTGATATCTCTGTATTTTGACTATTTGAGGAGATAAAGTTGCTAGTATCTTAAACAAAAAGATCACAATCTCTAAAGATGTTTTCATGGTGTTATTGGCACAGATTGTTTATGGTACTATCCTCAAAGGAATATTCAGGAATTTGCATGAATGATCAGAATTATGCTTTCTAGAACAGTGACAATTTTCAAAATTCATTCAGTAGTTAAAATTTTTACCAAGCACATGTACATTACTGCTAGATCATTAAATCTATTGATGTCTACTTAAAATCTACTGTTCAATGTAACTGGTTTCATTTTTAACAGTCTCCATCCCTTCGGGGGATAAAAGGAGCAGAAGAAGAGCTTATACTTTACTCCCACTTTTATAGATGCCTACCTTTTGGGGATGACATAAGACTTCATTTGTATTTTGCTGTTATGTGAATTATTGGCTCATTTGGTATACAGTAATATGAATTGCAGAGTAGTTTTAGGTTTGCTGATAAACCATGCACCAAGTCCATGAAAACTGAAATAGGTGTTAATTCACTGGAATGTTCATGGTGAGAAGAGTGTACATGTCTCAACCAAGACATGGCTGTAAGGTTCAGATTAATTTGTTAAGCACATTGTAGGTCAAGCATATTAAGTTGAGAGGTCAGGAAGCTGCATTATAAAACAAACTTACTTTCCTTTGAATGATGTAACAGCTTGGAGTATATAGTTAGGCCTGAGCGAAAGGAGAGAGACATTACAAAACAGTTTAAAATAGCAAAAAAGAATTCATTTGACAATGAGAAGCTTTTATCATTTCTAAGTATAATTGATAACTGATACTAAATTAAATGCATTCTCAATTACGTTAACATGGAACTTGCTGACATAAACTAGTGTTTTTCTCTTGCCAGTAGCTATTCTGAGTAATTTGTATTTATTAGAATTTCAAGTAATCCCATTTTATGCTTTCTTGAAGACTACATGGTTTAAAACTCACATAATTCAAGACTGAGTCTTCATATGTGTAAACTAAAAGTAGAACTTGTGCATTAAGTGTAGTTTTATCATCAGTAATATTTTTATATTGTACTATTTCAAATTCAGAATTGGGTGCGGTGAGACTGAATTGTATTAGTAAAACTGATAAAAGTGAAGTTTCTTTTTTTTTTTTCCTATAGAAAATAGAACTTCCAAAGAAACTGGCAAAACGCTATCCTGCATATGAATTATATCTTTATGGAGAAGGATCCTATGCTGAAGAACACAAAGTTCTCCCTTTAACAGGTATTCCTGTTCTCTTTCTTCCCGGTAATGCTGGAAGTTATAAGCAAGGTAAGTCTCAAAACTAAATTTTGAAAACTGTGAAATTCAACTGAAGAATTTATCAGACATGTACTCTGTGTTAGGTATTACGCTAGGTATACTGGAGACACAAATATATGACATTTTGTCTGAGAGAAGTACATGTGAGAAGTACACAAAAAAGAATAGCTGCAAGCCACTTTGCAAAGAGTAAGTAGGAGAAGATAAGATGGAGTTGAATGATAAATAGATGATATAGGGATTCAGGAATCAGCAGAAGAAAGAGATTTATGTTAGAAGTGGAGGGTACAGAAAACAGAACCTAAAGCATTGATTAGAGAAGTAAATCAGTGGTTTATGTTATTGCTGAACAAGAGAGGAGACTGGTTTCTTTGTTTTGGAGCTATTTAAGTTAGATCTAGAAATACTGAGGGAAACACAGAAAGGTGGGGGTAGGGAAGTTATGTGTACAGATTCCAAATGGAAATATAGCAGTTATTTTTGGCCTAACAGTCAGGCAATCTAGAAGTAATTTCAGCTAAAACCTGCTCTTTTTTTGTCGTTATTCAATGGTGTATTCTTTTGTATAATGAGAATAGAATTATTTCAACATTTAGTGTAATTACTTACACGTTTATCTATTTAGCTAGCAAATATTTATGGGGTACCTACCACGAGCCAGGCAGTATTTTAGATATTCTAGATATTAGTATGCCAGTAATATTAAAAGTTAGAAAGAAAAATAAGCCAGAGTAAGGGATAAAGGATAAACAGGGTCAGGAGGTGGTTAGTTTAGATGAAGTGGCCAGGGAAGGCCAGTATGAGGAAATGACATTTTGAGCGGAGGCTTGAATGTAGCAAGGGACTGAGGTATGTGACTATTTGGGGAAGACCCTGAGACAGGAACGTGCTTGGTGCGTTCAAGACCACTGAGACTAGAGAAAGTGAAAAGAGATGAGGATGGAAAAGTAGCCATAGGCTGTGTCATAAAAGCTGTGGAAGAGACTTAGAATTTTGATCTAAGTGTGATGGGAAACTATTGGAGGGTTTGGGTAGGAAATGATATACTCTGCTTTTTTAATTTAATCATTGTGTTTGAAATATAACACATATACAGAGAAATACATAGAATATGGCTATTAGGTTAAAAATGATTATAAAGTGAGTACCCATGGAACCAAAACCCAAGTCAAGAAGTAGAAGGTTGCCAGCACCCTGGAAGCCTCCTGTGTGCCCCTTCCTGATTAAAACTCCCTCCCTTCTAAGGTAGTCATTTTCTTGACTTTCTTTATAGTTTTAGCATCTAAGTATGCATCTCTAATACAGTCTACTTGTTTGGGGCTATGTTTAAATGTCACACTATAAATATAATCACTCAGTATGCATTGTTCTGTGTCTGGCTTCTTCCACTTAAGATTGGGTTTTTGTTCTTTTATCTAGTAAAAATAACTTTTACTGTTTTTATTATCATCTTAGATTTTTTAAAAATTGAAGTATAGTTGATTTACAATGTTGTGTTGGTTTCAGTTGTACAGCAAAGTAATTCAGTTATATATATATATGCACGCATATGTATATTAGTGCTTTCTAGGAATTAGGAGGAGAAGAGGAATGAGGAGTAACTGCTAATGAGTACAGGGTTTTCTTTCTGGGGTGATTAAAAAAATGTCTAAAGTTAGGGCTTCCCTGGTGGCGCAGTGGTTGAGAATCCGCCTGCCGATGCAGGAGACACGGGTTCGTGCCCTGGTCCGGGAAGATCCCACATGCTGTGGAGCAACTAGGCCCGTGAGCCATGGCCGCTAGGCCTGCGCGTCCGGAGCCTGTGCTCCGCAACGGGAGAGGCCACAACAGTGAGAGGCCCGCATACCGCAAAAAAAAAAAAAAAATGTCTAAAGTTAGATTGCAGAAATGGTTGACTATACAAAATATCATTGAATTGTACACTTTATACAATGAGTTGTATAGTACGTGAGTTATATATGTTAAAAAAAAAGGGAGTGGCAAACAGCTACTTTGTTTGCTAAACCCAAAACCTAGAGAGTACAAATGCAGGAAATGGGAATTGCATTTGAAACTAAGAGACCAGCAACTTAAAAAAAAAGTTGTGTATATATGTAGACTACTTTATCAAAACCTAAAACAGTGGAAGCAGAGAGACCATTTAGGAAGCTGTTACAGTAGTTCAGGCAAGAGATGATGTTGCTTGGATTAGGAAGGTGGTGGTGGAAATGAGGAGAAGCCTTGATTGGGGATATATTTAGAAGGTAGAGCATGATAGGATTTACTAATGATTGGATGTCATGTGTAAGAAAAAGAGACAAATTATGCATGAGTATTTACACCACTGTGATGAGCTGTAATGAGCAGACGTTTCTTGTAGGAATTTTCTCATTCTTAAAATCCTGAAGTGTGACAAAATTCCTATTTCTTATTCTTCAAGGAATCCTTCCTTCCCTTTTAGCTATTGTTTTCCCTACTGAAGGGGAAGCAGGTAGAGAATGAATGAACCATTCATGTTATACTTTAAAAAATTTACAGGACAAGACACACAATTGCTAAGTTGGTTTGTTTTTCTGAATTGCTGTTGTTAAGGATGTCACCCTGAAATAGGTTGTATTCAGAATATGGGATAAAGTTATTTGTTAAGAGACTTTGAAGCAAGAATAGATGAAACTTTAAAGATTTTTGTTTAATGTGCACTTCACCTTTTTCCTCTGCAGTTCGTTCTATTGGCTCTATTGCACTTAGAAAAGCAGAAGACATTGACTTCAAGTACCACTTTGACTTCTTTAGTGTGAATTTCAATGAAGAACTGGTGGCACTATATGGTGGAAGTCTTCAGAAGCAGACCAAGTTTGTGCATGAATGCATTAAAACAATTCTCAAGCTCTATAAGGTATGAGATAATCATACAAATCCATAGTGATCAACCTATTGGTTTTTTTTTTTTTTTTGGTTAAAGGGACTCAGCATATTTTAAATTATTTATTTGTTTGTATGGAAGTTGAAGCAAAGGTGGCACAAAGGTTTTCTTGTGTGGGACTCTTGTCATTTTGAACTCAGTGGTGGGTTTTGAAGTTCAAATTCAATTTACAAGAAATCTTACTTGTGAATTTTGGAAAAAAAAATTTTTTTACTTTATGTATAAATTAGGAGTGCAGTGCATTTCCTAAAGCCATTTGTATGGATTTCTGCTTCTAGTTTTGGCTAAATAACTGGTACTAGAGTAGACTACTTCCATATGTAAACAACTATAAAACTAGCCAAGGTATCTGAAGCACATGTTTTCAGGTGTTGGACCACTTGGACAACCAAGTGGTAAAGGACTGTGATCACTGAAAGAGGGGAAACATGTGAGGTGAGCTCCGTGAGTGCCCGGCTCTCTGCCTGGAAGCATTTTCCAGACCGTGGGGTAAATTTTTAGAGGTCAAGAACAGAAAATTGATATCACTAAGCTGAAGAAGGCAGAGATTGGAATTTGGGACTACCGAAATGGCTAGATTTGTGGTCAGGTAGGAGAAAGAAGAGAACTAGGCAGAGACGGGAGCTCTAGAAATTTGAATCTTTCAGTCTTTGAGTGCTGTGCTACATATGCACAGGGCAAGAGGCTACAAGGCAATAGCATACCAAAGAGGAAGTGGTGGGGTATGTCTACTTCAGGTGTAAGGAATAAGAGGGAATATGTGTCCCTAGAGAAATTTAAAACAGCAGTACAACAGACTCAAATTCATCTGTGCCAGCAATTCTAAACAGCGTCAGGGATAATTCTACTACCTACTAGGATAAGTTATTTCCTCCCTTGGTATACCACTGTGCAAGTCCTGGCAAAAACAGCTCATGGGGAATTGTGCATTGAATTGAGATTTGAGACCCACATGGTGTACAGGAGTTCTGACCAGCTAGTTAGAAAGACTTATCTGAATATTGGGCATTCATTTGAGACCCAAGAAAGGACACGATTTAGGAATAGAGCTACTCTAGCCCTAAAGTAAGAGCTACTCTAGGATCCACCCTAACAATGCTTCCATATAAGCCTCAAAAACATCAAAGTTAAGGATTTAGAATAAAAGATGCAAACAACAAGGGAACAGATGAGGGAGCTCAGTAGAGACATGGAAACTATTAAAAAAGAAAAAGGACAGGGACTTCCCTGGTGGCACAATCGTTTGGAGTCTGCCTGCCAATGCAGGGGACATGGGTTCAAGCCCTGGTCAGGGAAGATCCCACATGCCACTGAGCAACTAAGCCCATGTGCCACTACTACTGAAGCCCGTGCCCCTAGAGCCTGTGCTTCGCAATGAGAAGCCCATGCACCACAACGAAGAGTAGCCCTGATTGCCACAACTAGAAAAAGCCTGTGTGCAGCAACGAAGACCCAACGCAGCCATAAATAAATAAATAAATAAATAAATAAATAAATAACGAATAAAAAGGAAAAATTGAGAACTGAAACAATAAAACAGAAATGAAAAATTCAGTATATAGGCTTTAAGCAGGTTGAACACTGCAGAACAAGAGGTCATTGAATTTGAAGACAGGACAGTTAAAAACTATCCAAAATATGAAGCACTGAGGATAAAAGGATGGAAAGGACAGAGCTTCAGGAATCTGTGGGACAATACTAAGTAGACTAACACATACATAACTGGAACCCCAGAAGAAAAAGAGAGAGAAATATAAGAGGAAAAAATATTCAAAGAACTAAAGGCCCCAAATTTACAATTCTGATTAAAGTTTTCAACCGACAGATCAAGAAGGTCAATGAATGTCAAGCAGGATAAACACAGAGTCACACCCAAGTTTATCCTAGTCAAATTGTTCAAAACCAAAGTAAAGAGAAAATCTTAAAAGCAGCCAGAGAAAAAAAAGACTCTTTACCTACAGGTAAAACAATAAAAAGTATCGCTGGTCTCCATCAGAAATAATGAAAGCCCAAAACAACAGAGCAGCATCTTAAAGGTTTTTGGAGGATGATGGGGTGGGAGGGGACTCTCAACTTAAAACTGCATATCTAGCAAAAATGAGGGCAAAATAGAGACATTGTCAGAGTAACAAAAACTGGCAGTTTTGTGATTAGTAGAAGGAAAGAGGGAAATAAAAAATTCCCATTAGGTGAATTGCACAGTAATAATTGCTACACACAAGATTCATCATGGGTGCTAAAATTAGTAGGTGAAAGTTTGAGGAGGAAAAGGCTATTCACATGGTTTCACAGTATCTTTTCTAAAATATTTATTACCTACAAAGAGAAAGAACTTCACAATAAGAAACCTGGTAGACATCATCTTAACCAAGATTAACATTACCAGTAATAAGACATATTGATATCATGAATCTCCTGACATGATGCACCATAGTTTCTGTGGCATTATTGTCAAAAATGCGTAACCTTATTCTAATCATGGGAAAACTTCAGACAAACTGAAATCGAGAGACATGCTATAAAATAACTAACCAGTACTCTTCAAAAGCATCAAGGTCATAAAAAATGAGGAAACACTGAAGAACTGTCACAGATTAGAGGAGACTAAGGAGAAATAATAAATGCAAGGTGGGATGCTGGATGGAACCCTGAAATAGAAAAAGTACATTAGTGGGAAAACTGGTGAAACTTAGATTAGGTCTGCAGTCAATTCTGTTGCTGCACCAATGTTAATTTCTTCATTTTGATAATTGTAGTATGGTTATATTAAATGTTAACATTGTAGGAAACCGGGTGAGAGGTATATAGGAACTCTCTGTGCTATTTTTCCAACTTTTCTCTAATTGGTTCAAAATTAAAAGGTTAAAAAGTTTATTTTCAGTAATGAATCCCTTATGAGGTTTATAATTTATTTAGAAGGAAAATATATACTAATGGTGAAAAGGATGGGAAGAGGAGTAAACAGAATTATTCCACTGCAGTAAGAAGTATAATATTAATTCATGGTAGATAAGTTAAGGCTGTATATTGTAATTTCTAGAGTAACAACAACAAAAAAACAGATGTATCTAAAGAGCAAATGGAGGAGAAATACAGGTATACCTCAGAGATATTGCGGGTTCGGTTCCAGACTGCTGCAATAAAGCAGATAAGACCTAAATATAAGGCCAGACACTATAAAACTCTTAGAGGGAAACATAGGAAGAACACTCTTTGACATAAATCACAGCAAGATCCTTTCTGATCCATTTTCTAGAGAAATGGAAATTTAAAAAATGGACAAATGGGACTTAATGAAACTTAAAAGCTTTTGCACAGCAAAGGAAACCATAAACAAGACAAAAAGACAACCCTCAGAATGGGAGAAGATATTTGTAAACGAAGCAACTGACAAAGGATTAATCTCCAAAATATACAAGCAGCTTATGCAGCTCAATATCAAAAAAACAAACAACCCAATCCAAAAATGGGCACAAGATCTAAATAGACATTTCTCCAAAGAAGATGTACAGATTGCCAACAAACACATGAAAGGATCTCATCATCACTAATCATTAGAGAAATGCAAATCAAAACTACAATGAGGTATCATCTCACACTGGTCAGAATGGCCATCATCAAAAAATCTACAAACAATAAATGCTGGAGAGGGTGTGGAGAAAAGGGAACCCTCTTGCACTGTTGGTGGGAATGTAAATTGATACAGCCACTATGGAGAACAGTGTGGAGGTTCCTTAAAAAACTAAAAATAGAACTACCATACGACCCAGCAATCCCACTACCAGGCATATACCCTAAGAAAACCATAATTCAAAAAGAGTCATGTACCACAATGTTCATTGCAGCTCTGTTTACAATAGCCAGGACATGGAAGCAACCTAGGTGTCCATTGACAGATGAATGGATAAAGAAGATGTGGCACATATATACAATGAAATATTACTCAGTCATAAAAAGAAATGAAATTGAGTTATTTGTAGTGAGGTGGATGGACCTGGAGTCTGTCATACAGAGTGAAGTAAGTCAGAAAGAGAAAAACAAATACTGTATGCTAACACATATATATGGAAATTAAAAAAAAAAAAAAAAGGTTCTGAAGAACCTTGGGGCAGGACAGAAATAAAGGGTACAGACGTAGAGAATGGACTTGAGGACACAGGGAGGAGGAAGGGTAAGCTGGGACGAAGTGAGAGAGCAGCGTTGACATATATACACTACCAAGTGTAAAATACATAGCTAGTGGGAAGCAGCTACATAGCACAAGGAGATTAGCTCAGTGCTTTGTGACCACCTAGAGGGGTGGGATAGGGAGGGTGGGAGGAAGACACGAGAGGGAGGGGATATGGGGATATAGGTATACATATAGCCGATTCACTTTGTTATACAGCAGAAACTAACATACCATTGTAAAACAATTATACTCTAATAAAGATGTTAAAAAAAAAAAGCAGGGGCTTCCTTGGTGGCGCAGTGGTTGAGAGTCCGCCTGCCGATGCAGGGGACACAGGTTCGTGCTCCGGTCTGGGAAGCTTACACATGCCGCGGAGCGGTTGGGCCCGTGAACCATGGCCGCTAAGCCTGTGCATCCGGAGCCTGTGCTCCGCAACGGGAGACGCCACAACAGTGAGAGGCCCGCGTACTGCAAAAAAAAAAAAAAAAAAAAAAAAAAAAGCAGATGTAGCAATAAAGCAAGTCTCATGAATTTTTTGGTTTCCCATTCCATATAAAACTTATGTTTATATTATACCATAGTCTTAAGTGTGCAACAGCATTATGTCTAAAAAAATGTACATACCTCAATTTTAAAGTATTGCTTAAAAATGCTGACCATCATTTGAGCCTCCATCAAGTTGTAGTAGTAACATTAGAGATCACGGATCACACAGCTCACCATAACAAATACAATAATAATGGAAAAGTTTGAAATATTGTGAGAATTACCAAAAATGTGACATAAAGTGAGCAAACACTGTTAGAAAATGGCACCAATAGATTGCTCAGTGCAGACTTGCCACAAACCTTTGATTTGTAAAAAATACAGTATCAGTGAAGTACGATAAAGTGAAGCACAGTAAAATGAGGTATGCCTGTATTCATTCTGAAAGAAGGAAAGAACAGAAAGACAGATGGGACAAACAGAAAACAGATATCAAAGTGATAAGAGTTCAATGCAACTATATCAATAATTACATTAATTGTAGATGGATTAAACACTCCAATTAAAAGAAAGATCTTGTCAGACTGGATAAAAAAAGCAAGACCCACCCAACTATATACTAATCTGGATACTCGAAAGCAAAAGCCACTTTAAATGTCAAGATCCTGATAGATTAAAAGTAAAAGAATGGAAAAAATATACATACACACACAGATCGTATGAAAGCTGGCATGGCTATCTTAGTGTATATTCTAGGACAAATGATATTACAGGGATAAAGAGGGACATTTCATGATAATAAGAGTCATCTTGTCAACAAGGCAAAAGAATCTGAAGTGAGTGTGCAGCTAATAACGGAGCTTCCAGATTCATGAAGCAGAATCTAACGAACTAAAGGGAAAAATAGGTAAAGCCACGTTTAGAGTTAACAGTTTCAACAATCCTCTCTCAGTAATTGAGGAAATAACTAGAAAATCAGTAAAGTATAGAAGATTTGAACACTGTTAACCAGTTTAACCTGTTGACATAGAACACACCCAACAACTGTACAAACTGTGTTCTCTTTAAATGCACATGGAACATTTACTAAGGTATGCCATATGCTAAGCCGTAAAACAAGTCTCAGTTTCAGAGGATTGAAATCATACAGGGTTTATTTTATGAATATAGCAGAATTAAATTAGAAATCAACAAGAAAAAAATATCTGGAAAATCCTCAAATATTTGGAAATGACTTCTAGATAACCCAGAGGTCAAACAGAAAATCACAGGTAAAATCTGAAAGTGTTTTGAATTGAATTAAAATGAAAACACATCATCAGAATTTGTAAGGTTAAAGTAGTAGTTAGAAGAAATACAGTTTTAAATGCTTTTATTAGGGACTTCCCTAGTGGCACAGTCGTTAAGAATCCGCCTGCCAATGCAGGGGCTTGGGTTCGATCCCTGGTCCAGGAAGATCCCACATGCTGTGGAGCAACTAAGCCTGTGCGCCACAACTACTGAGCCTGTGCTCTAGAGCCCGCGAGCCACAACTCCTGAGCCCACATGCCTAGAGCCCGTGCTCTGCAACAAGAGAAGCCACCGCAATGAGAAGCCCGCGCACTGTAACAAAGAGCAACCCCCGCTTGCCACAACTAGAGAAAGCCCGTGCACAGCAGTGAAGACCCAACACAGCCAAAAACAAATAAATAAAATTATAAAAATAAATAAATAAATGCTTTTATTAGAAAAGAACAGGCGTTAAAAGCAATCATCTAACCTTCCAACTTAAGAAGCTAGAGAAAGGAGAACAAAGTAAACTCAAAGTAAGTAGAAATAAGGTAACAATAAAGATGAGAATGGAAATCAGCTAAATAGAAAACAGTCAAACGGTGGAGAAAAATTGATACCAATGGCTGATTCTTTGAAAAGATGTGTAAAATCGATAAACCCATAGATAGACTGATTAAGAAAAGAAAGGAGGGGACACAAATTAACAATATCAAGAATAAAAGAGGGGACATCTCTACAGAGCCTACAGATACTAAGAAGCTATTAAAGGAATGTTATGAAAGACTTTATGCCAATAAATTTGACAACTCAGATGAAATGCACAAATCCCTTGAAACATAAATTACAAAACAGATACAAGAAGAAACAATGTCTGATGTTTAGAATTTTTTTGAATTTGTAATTGAAAATCTTACTGTCAAGAAAAACCTAGAGTTAAATGACTTCAGTGGTTAATTCTTTCAAACATTTAAAGAGGAAATAATACCCATCTTACACAAACTCAGAAAATAAGACAACACTTCATTTAAGAAACCAGCAAACCCTATCAAAATCAGACAATAAGTGACAGTTGTTTGAAAAGAAAATAAAGACCTCATATCCCTCATAAACATAGATGTAAAATTCTAAACAAACAAACAAAAAACAACAACAACAAAAAAAGAGACTTCCCTGGTGGGGAAATGGTTAAGACTCTGCCTTCCAACGCAGGGGGTGCAGGTTCACTCCCTGGTTGGGGAACTAAGATCCCATA
This sequence comes from Kogia breviceps, assembly GCF_026419965.1. Lineage (NCBI taxonomy): Eukaryota > Metazoa > Chordata > Mammalia > Artiodactyla > Physeteridae > Kogia > Kogia breviceps. The sequence goes on along the minus strand of NC_081311.1, from coordinate 163,894,480 downwards.
TGCTGCACAGTGTGGCCAAGAAAATCTTTTTGGAATTCTAAACAAAAAATTAGGCTATCAAATCCAGCAGTATTTTAAAGTATAATACATTATCATGAAGTAGGATTTATCCCAAGAATGCAAAGTTGGTTTAATATTCAAGTATCAATCAATGTAATTCATCATAGGGTCATCTAAATAGATGAAGAAAACTCATTTGACTACATTCAGCACCCATTCATAATTTAAGGGAAAAAAACATAAAACTCAGCACAGTAGGAATGGAAGCAAACTTTCTCAAGCTGAGGAATTACGAGTATCATGTATATGCATAGTATTATGGGAGGAAACAAGCTGTATTAAGTTAAGGACCATTTATGTATCGATTTTGCTGGATAAGATAAATACGATGTGATCATAAAATGAGATTTCCATAAATGTTATTAACAATAAATAATCAAATGTCTTTAATGTTGTATACAGAAAGTTTTTTCCTTTCTTCATTTTTCAGCTTCTGTCTCCTCCCACCATCCCTATTCAACATTGTACAGAAGTCCTAGCGAGTGCAATAAGGCCAGAAAGGAAATAAAATTAATAAAGATTAAAAAGGAAGAATTAAAACTATCTGTAATCACAGATGACATAAGTATACAGAATCATTTAAAGGAATTTATAGAAAATTTTTAGAATCCATAAGTGAATTTAGCAGTCACAGGTAAATGGTCAGTATTCAAAAGTCAATGAACAAATGGAAGGTGAAATTTTGAAATGCATTTACAGTAGTATACAGAATAAATTCTTATGGATAAACTTAATGAAAGATGTACAAGATCTGTTCACTGAAAACTGCAAACCTTGCTGATAGAAATTAAAGAAATCCAAAATAAATTAACAGACCAACTTTATAGATTAGAAGATTCAAGATTAAGATATAAATTCTCCCCAAACAGACCAGTAGATTTAATGCAATACAAATCAAATACCAGCAGTTGTTTTTTTTTTTTTTTTTTTTTTGCGGTATGCGGGCCTCATTGTTGTGGCCTCTCCCGTTGCGGAGCACAGGCTCCGGACGCGCAGGCTCAGCGGCCATGGCTCACGGGCCCAGCCGCTCCGCGGCATGTGGGATCTTCCCAGACCCGGGCACGAACCCGTGTCCCCTGCATCAGCAGGCGGACTCTCAACCACCGCGCCACCAGGGAAGCCCCCAGCAGTTGTTTTTTAAAAAAACTGATGAGCTTATGTGGAAAGAATCAAAAAGACCAGTCTTGAAAAACAACAAAGTTGGAGGACGTGCACTGCATGATTCAAGACTTAACTGTAAAGCTAGAGTAATCCAGGCATTGGTATTCTTGTGTATCTTGAAAATGAAATTTAGGAATCATGATTCTTTGCATAAGCCAGCATTTTAAAATTACTTCAAGAGCAAGTACTTTTTAGCTTAAATCTATACTTATTATAGAATGAAATGAACCATAGGATGAAACAGGACTTTTTATTTATCTGGTATTTATTGGATAAGATAAATAAGATGTGATTACAAAATGAGAATTATTTCCATAAATGACTTTCACAATAAATAATCATGTCTTTAATGTTATATACTAGTTTCTTTTCCTCCTCTATTTTTTGTTGTGATTTTTCTCTAACAAATACATACTAAATTTATAATAAAACAAATAAACTTTCTTTAAATTGAGGCTTTTAGAGAGTACTATTTCTATTACAAGTAAGTACAGTAGGGGTTAGAGACAATTGAATCTTGTTGAATGGATACGATTTGGGTGTGAGAAAGTGAGAGGACATTTTAGGTAGAGAAAACCACGTTCATTCATCATATGAGTCTGCATACAAATATAGGAATGAATAAAACAGAAGTCCAAGCCCTCATGAACCTTATGTTCTAATAGGGAGAGGCACACAGTAAACATCATAAATAAGAAAAATACATACTATCTTATATGGTGAAAAATGCCAGGAAGAAAAATGAAACAGGAAAAGGAGATAGGGAGTTGAGGGTAGAAGACTGCAATTATAAATAAGGGTACCCAGTGAAGACCTCCAGACAGTTTAATACAAATTAAGGACATGAGGGAGTAGCCCATTTAGATATCTGGGGAAAATACTCTAGGCAGAGAAAACAAATATATGAGGCAAACACATGTGAACTGTATTTGAGGAAAAACAAGGAATCTGGTATGACTGGAACAGACAGTGAGTTAGTAGAAGGAGAGTTTGGGGTGGCAGTGGGGAGGGGGAGGCAGATTATAGAGCCTTGTAGGAATTTTAAGAATTTTGCCTTTTATTTTAAATGATATGGAAAGCCACTGAAGAGGTTTTTGAACAAAAGAATGACATGTTCTGTTTTAGGTTTTAACAGTGTCATTTGTTATGCTCTTGAGCATAAACTGAAGGGATGTAAAGGTAAAAGCAGAGAGACCAGTTAGGAAGCTATTGCAGTAATTCAGACCAATTATTGTGATTTGGATCAAGTTGATAGCAGTGGAGGTGATAAGAAATGGTCAGATTGGTGTAAATATTAAAGGCAACAGGATTTGCTGGCACATCAGGTATGGAGGGGTAATGCGAGAGAAAAAAAAGAGTTAAGGATGACCCAAACTAGAAGAACTAAAAAGATTGAATTATCATTAACCAGGATGGGGGGAAATGTAGGAGGAACAGATTTGAAGGATATTAAGAGTTTAGTTCTAGACAGGTTCGATTTAAGGTACATACTAGACATCCCAAGTGTAGCAAGCATGCAATTGGAGTTTAAGGTTAGAGTTCAGAAGAAGTCCCGTCTGGAGATAATAACTTGAAGATTGAGAGCATTTGATAGAGCCATGAGACTGGATGAGATTACTAATGGATTCAAGATGTGAAAGAAGAGATCTAAGGACTGAGGTCTGAGTCCCACCAGTATTAAGAGATGAGGGGAGATAAGAAGGAAACAGAAAGAGACTAAAAAGGAGCAGTCAGTGAGGTAAGGGGAGGACCAGAAGAGTATCCTGTCAAGGAAACCAAGCAAAGCATTTCAAAGAGGAAGAAGTGAATAACTATGTCAAATGCCATTGATAGGTCAAGTAAGATGAGGATTGAGAATTGATCATTAGATTCCTTGGTGACCAGATAAGAGCAGTTTTTAAAAAGTGTCGGGGAAAAGCCTGATCAGAGCGGGTTTAAGGGTGTATGAGAAATTGGAGACAGCGAGTACTGTGTAGACAACTGCTTTTGAAGAGTTGTACTGTAAAGAGATATATAGAGAAAGATGTGGTCACTAAGGAAAAGTAGAAGCAAAAAGAGAGTTGTTTCTATTTCTTAAGGGAGAGTAACAGTATATTTATATTCTAGTGAGAATGATCTAGTAGAGAGGGAGAAACAGTGATGCAAGAAGAAAGTGAGAATTGCCAGAGTGATGTATTGTACTTGAGAAGGCCAAAGGGAATAGGTTTCAGAGCACATATGTAGGGTTTGACTTTTGCTAAGATCAGGTATGTATTGGGGATCACCAAAACCATCCCCGGGCTCGATGTTCTCCAGGAGGACTCACAGGACTCAGCATACAGTTGTACTCACGGTTATGATTTATTACAGTGAAAGCAAAATCAGCAAAGAGAAAAGGTACATGGGGTGAAGTCCGGAGAAACCAGGTGCAAGCTTCCCAGTGTTCTCTTGCAGGAAAGTCACACTGGATGTGTTTAATTCCTACAGCAACGATTGTGACATGTATTAAATGTCATCTACGAGAGAAGCTCATTAGAGACCCAGTGGCCAAGGTGTTTTATTGAGGGCTGGTTACCTAGACACCCTGTGCCTCTGCCTTCCGTGTACCAAAATCCCTACCAGAAGGATGAAGGTGTTCAACATAAACCATGTTGTTTACAAAACAGTTCTAGAACAATGAGCAATTCTTATCATTTAGGAATGATGAGAACCCTCCCAAAATCTGTGGTCCCATACTGCAGCCCAGAGCCAACCTTGAATGCAGTCTGTTCTAAGGAGAGCAGTCTCAGGCCTATTCTGTTAACTCTTTTCTGCACAAAGCTCAATTTATTCATAGTAACAGAAGAGGCATAGATGAAGGATCAGTGTGGAGGGTGATGAGGAGAAGTTTGGTAGTAGAACTGAGGATACTATACAGAGACAGAAAAGATTTTTTAAAAAGAAAAACTTATTTTAAAAATAAAATATGTAATTGTCAGTGAATAAATGTTGTGGAATGCTGGCTTCTTTTTAAACCCAGGCACACAATAGAGACATAATTTGATGAGATAGGATATATCAATATGATGAGGTAGTATATTGCTGTGGCAGTTGTAACTGTTCCGGCTTTTTTGTGCTATTTCCATTTTCAAATAAATTATTTGACTGTATACATCCTATGAAATCTTATATTCTGGTATACACCAAATATAATTACACCTCTTATATACAATATAACAAATGGTAAAAACAGGATTTGCTAGACCAACTGTTCTGATTTTGGTTCAGAAAACCAAAGGCTAGCTGTTAAAAATGTTTGCAAAGCACAAAATATGTATACACTAATTACAAATATATGAAAATGTATTTCTGTATCTTATTATGGGAGGTTATATAAATAGTTTAATTTTCTTTTTTCTATGAAATTGCTTATATGTAGAGAGAAGTATTTAGTATATTTATTATGATATTAATCCTTAATCATGCCTTGGTGATTTTTTAAATAGGGTCAAGAATTTGCTCCAAAAAGTGTGGCAATAATTGGTCATTCTATGGGTGGCCTTGTTGCAAGAGCATTGCTTACATTGAAAAATTTTAAGCAGGATCTGATCAATCTTCTTATTACACAAGCAACACCTCATGTTGCTCCTGTGATGCCATTAGATCGTTTCATTACAGGTGAGTACTGTTACATAAACACTAACTGACCTCCCCATTGTTGTTTAGGATTAAACAGATCCTTGCAGCTACTGCTCCCTTTAGAGTATACTACAGGTTTATCCATGTGTGAAGCAGCTTAGGTTTAAATCAGCACCTCCAATTCTGAGCGTCTCTTTTTGTGACTTTCAACCTAGGCTCATAACTGAAACTGCTGTTAATTTTCTCTCCCTTTTGCATCTTAACATGGAAAACATGTGTCTTATAACCTCTAGGCACTTGAGCTTCATTTCAGTTATTCTTGAGGATGACTCTTGGTCTCTTAAAGTGTGTTTATACTTCCTTTTGTTAACTCCTCTGGGTACTTCATTCAAAATAACCTTATATTTAAGTAAAATAGTAGAAATGCCTTGTTTTTTTAAAATAAATGGGTCTGCTAACACTTTATATGATGAGGTAAGGTAGGATTGCTGATCTTTATAGAGCTCTTATTATATTTTGGATATTGTGGTAAGAACTTTACATGATTATTGTATCATTTGATCCGTATGGCAGTTCTTTGAGGTAGGTACCATTGTTATTGACATGTTCATGGACAGAAAAAAGAGGCCAAGATAAAGTTCTTGCCCAAAGTCACATGGCAAGAAAATAGTGGAGCTGGTATTTGACTCCAGCAAGCTTGTTTCTGGGCCTGTGCTTTTAATATTTACATATGCTGCCTCTGAATTGAGTTACGTTATGATAACAGAGGAAATAAAATTATGGATAATATTGTAATGTTGCAGGCAATTTTGAGTAAACAATAGGAGTTTATGATTGTTGTCATCTAATTAGACAGTGATAATGTCACAGAATAAGAATTAAATGCCTACTATCTCAACTTTTTATTAAAGAAAGTCAAGTATTATCTTCACTGCTTTTTGGAATGTTGTATGTGTAGAAGAAAATCTTTAGAAAGAAATAATTACTTTTCCTACTCAGTAAATTTACATAACTTCTTACCCTATAAAAATTTGCATTATCTTAATTGTGGTGAAAATTTTGTTTATAGATAAGTGAGACATATACCCTAGTGACTCCAAACCTAAGTAGTTTTCCAAAGCACCCATCTTAACATAACACTGCCAAGGAGTAACTTACTTGCTGGAATATCTGGTGCAGTAGCACTTAAAGAGAAGTTTGATTTTTTTCCTTATTATATTTAAAACTTTGCCTGTAGAACTCTTCTAATAAAAATTTTTAGTTTTATTATTGAAGTTGGTTAAATATGCTTTACTGATTCTAATAATTATAAATTATTATTTATAATAGGTTTAGGAAAAAATTAAAGGTATAGACAAGTCATAATACTTGTCATCACAATTGAGAATTCTTTCTCTTACTGCATTTTATGTGGTATATGTAGATGAACCATGCAGGTTAAATTATAATTACTCAAAATGCATTTTAAAAATCTCTTTGAGGAAAGAACTGTCAAGAGAGTCAGGTTTACTGTTTTTGAAGGATACCAATGGTCTGTCTCTAAATGGCTTAGACTGAAAGTGCTTCTTAGCGTCAGGGAGCCTCTCCAGTAATTAGCAAGCTTCTATGCCATTTATTCTGTATTTATTTTTTATTGCATTAAGCCATAATTAGAATGAAAACCAAAAGTTCAAGGGTGGATTTTAAGTTTTTAGGAGACCCATATGACCTCCAGAAGTAGATTCCGTATTTATACTTGGTGGAAATACTGTCCTTAAATAGGGGAAAGGAAGCCTTGCCCTGAGCTCTGTACTTCAAAGGGCCCTGCTCTCATGTTGCCATTCCCCACAGGGTGTGGAGTGTACAGGCCAAGCAGCCTCCCCACTTACAGGCTGTACCTTTGCTTCTGGACTATGATCCAGGTAGCCAGTCCTTCAGACTTTTCTTGCCCATATGCCTGAAGCCCACTTCCTTAGCCTCTTACTTGGATCTGTCCTGAGGACAGGTATATAGAATCCTGAGCTTGAGTTATAGCCAAGGGGTGGCTCTGTATGAGGTACAGACAGAATTTTCATGTGCACAGGAGGTCTTTCTGATGCAGGATGGAATGTGGATGGGAAGAAGAGAGCACAGTGATCTGTTCCCGCTTGGCTGCAGATCTCCACAGCAACCTGTGTCCGGAGATATGCTCTCCCTATGCTGCCATAATCTGGTGTCCAACTCTGAGGTGTCCTAGAATTCTTAATTTGAACCTGGCCTTCCAGGTTATTTCAATGATATATTTGTCAAGGTAGGCAGAGAAAATACATTTGATTTAAGTTTGTTGGCTGGAATTTTGACTTTTAAGTATTTAGCTATATGGCATGTATACCTCATTGGAACTCTTATCCCAAGCCCTGGAGATATTAGGAATGGGTCTGCTTTGTCTCAATCTAAGTGAATATTACTGAGATCTTTAATGAGAAGAGTTTGCTGTTCCAAAATGTTAAAAGCCATCAATGGGATCAAATGCCAGGATTAAAAAATGCAGTAAGTTTTGATAATCAGAATAGAAAACGAGAACTCCCCTGCCCTGGCCTCAGATCTTCGACACTAAATTCTTCTCATCTTCCATAGATAAAGTGGAAAAACTGTCTGCACCACTTGTTACACTAAATGGATAGAATCTTCTTAAGCATCAGGTTTTCCACAGCGGAGAGTCCCAAGACTAATGTGACTGTCATTGTCCTGATAGATTGTATTTTAAGAACTTAAATAGTACTTTGTTTGGTCACCAGTACTACAGTGGCTGCATTAGAGAGCTGCTAAGCCCTTATAAGCAGGGACACAGCTATGATTAGGAAGATCTATTGATATAACTCCTTAGCATAGTAAACTTATATCTTTGGAAGAATTTCGGGGGTTTCTTTCTATACTATGTGGCTCATAAACAAGCAGCATCCTTGTGGAATGTAGAGACCTGTTAGCTAGGGACTTGTCAAAGCTAATAAAATTGGGTTATCTTTTTTCTTTATTGATACCTTTACTAACTCTTAGTATTTGTACTCTGATGGGGAAAGTAGAGTATGTGTAAAGATACTGATTTTACCCAAAATAGAGAAATGTGGATGGCATTGCTTATAAACAATTCAGATGGTTTAAACAGAAATTCAGTTTAATATTAGTATTATAGATGGGTTATTGTTGCAGGGCATGATTACTGATTTTTAATGTATGTCTTTTTTATTTCCCACCAGATTTCTATATGACTGTAAACAACTATTGGATTCTGAATGCTAAACACATAAATTTAACCACACTGTCTGTAGCTGGAGGATTCCGGGATTACCAAGTTCGTTCAGGACTGACTTTTCTACCAAAATTAAGCCATCATACCAGTGCCTTATCTGTTGTGGTAATCTTTTTAAAGATTTTACTAAAGTAGTAACATGATGGACACAGTGGGGCATGAAAGGAGAAATGATATGTAATTGGTTGGAAATGATTCCTGAGTTGGTCTGGTATACTGTGTGTGTGCAAGAGTGCATGTGTATGTGAGAGAGACAGAACATGAAACAATGAATATGAATATTTGGGGAAGACAGAGGCATGGATACTTACATCCATGGAAGGTGTAAAGGATCTTAGAAACTGTGCAAATAACTCTTATTTATGAAGATGATTGTTTCTTGTTCAAAATAAGTGCCTATCCATTGATTAGAGTTTTAAGTATAAAAAAGTATGGGCTGAACCCAGGGGCCCTGGGTGTATCTCAGTGGTATGCTGTATACAGTGGTAATAGAAGATCAAACATTTCACATACTCTTGAATTTTAAACTTGAATGAAGGTTTACTGATTTTAAAATTTAAAAATTAGCTTTGATAGTATAGATAGAGCTCTGATTAATTAATTTGCTAATTATTCTTCCCTGCTAGGACATCAAGTATTTGGTCTTTAACTGGGATACACAGCTTCCGTAAAATAAGTTCAGGTTTCCTTTTAGGACTTATTTTTGTATGTTTAACCTTTAAGTCTTTAGTTAAGAGCTTAACTTTTAAACTCAGTATACACGTCATCTCCCAATATAACTTAATTTCTAAAAAGAAAATTTATAACATTCCTTTTGCTTTTTATTTCTTTTTTTTTTTTTTTTTTTTTTTTTTTTTGCGGTACGCGCGGGGTTCTCACTGTTGTGGCCTCTCTCGTTGCGGAGCACAGGCGCTGGACGCGCAGGCTCAGCGGCCGTGGCTCATGGGCCCAGCCGCTCCGCGGCACGTGGGATCCTCCCGGACCGGGGCACGAACCCGCGTCCCCTGCATTGGCAGGCGGACTCTCAACCACTGCGCCACCAGGGAAGCCCCCCTTTTGCTTTTTAGATGATAGTTCTTTGTTTCATAGTTGTTCTCTTAATATATACTCCTTTGCTCGGTTCACCTACTGCTGTTCATTCAGTAAATAGGTATTACTGAATGCTTGCTATACATAGAACAAAAATTATTAAGCTATTCTGCTCTTATCCACCATTTTCTTATAACTGAAGGAGTTGTGATGTAGCCATAATAGCTTTGGAACTAATTAGTACTAATTTACTAATTGGTAAATCTCTCAAACCTCATCATCGGTAGGAATCTTGTTTTTTGATGCTGAATATTTTGGGCAGATATGTGCTAGAAGTTCTCAAAACTCTAAATATAAACTCCTTAGTATAAAAATAGATGTTTTAGTCATATAAAATTGGATATAACTTATTTCCTAGACTTGGTTTGGAGCATGATGCTGTATTGATACCCTTTCCTGCAGCTTTTAAAGAATTTGGTCTTGGGGCTTCCCTGGTGGCACAGTGGTTGAGAATCCGCCTGCCGATGCAGGGGACACGGGTTCACGCCACGGTCCGGGAAGATCCCACATGCCGCAGAGCAGCTGGGCCCGTGAGCCATGGCCGCTGAGCCTGCGCGTCCGGAGCCTCTGCTCCACAACGGGAGAGGCCACAACAGTGAGAGGCCCGCGTACCAAAAAATAAATAAAGAAAGAAAGAATTTGGTCTTTTTAATGGTGTGTGTGGAGGTGGGGGCAGGCGTGTGCTTTCCTTGTTTCTAATCCATTTGATAATGTATTGTGTTCAAGGCAGCTTATATATCTGTATCTCTGATGAAAATATTATTTTACTTATTATGGAAATTTCTCAAAGCTGGTTATTGTATAATCTGAGTTGTATTTAGTTTTTAAATATTTAATTACTTAGTTTTTAGCTCTCAAATAATCTACAGTCTTTTATATATCTATATGTATGTTCTCTTTTAAAAAACAATTATTAAGAAGTAATTTTTTAAATGATTATCTCAAGAACAGTTAGATGACATTAAATCCATTGGGACTAGAAAAATTGTTTAAGTTAGAGACCTTAGTTATATTCGTAGGGTAGGCTGAACTACTGTAATATTCACTCATGCAGGCAATGGCACTTAAACACAACAGAATTTTATGTTTCACTCATATGACTGCCCTAGGTGTGCATTTACGTGGCGGGTGGTTTTTGAGGAGTCTCACTAAGGAACCCAGGCTGATAGTAGGCTCCCTCTTCTTGAATGCTTCACTTCCGAGGTTGCTCTAATCATCACTGTTTCAATCCACAGGAAGGGGGAAAGAGCATGAAGGAGAGCAGTTAGTCCTGGAAATGGCACACATCACTCTTTTTCACATCCCATTAGAGAAAACTTAGTCACACCATAGAATAAGAGAGGCTGAGACATGCATGCTAGTTAACTATGAAAAAGGAAGAAGATTTTGGTGGACATTTAAAAGTTTTTAATCACAAAGGTCATGAGCAACTACCTTTATAATGTGTGTTGACTTTCCTTTTCTCAGCTCTAACACAGATGCATTCATTAGACTGAATGAAAGTAAACTAGCTTTTGTCCTTGTTAATAGTAAATGATGTCTACTGTGAGTTCTTACTTTACTGAGCATCTAACCTTAGAACCACAGTGAACTCTGGTTGTCTTAATTTTGTAAAGTAAGTTGCCAGCAGCAATTCCTAAATAAGATAGCTAACACTTATAAGTTCATTAAGTAATCTATAGATTCCTTCAACATTAGAGCCTCCAACCCAAATACACATTGATATTTGCAGAGTACAGTGGTGACAATGACTCAATGACTCCTTAGAAGTTATAAATACCTTTTTTGTTGTTACAAATACCTTTTTTTTTTTTAAATTAAAGAGGCATAGGGCTTCCCTGGTGGCGCAGTGGTTAAGAATCCGCCTGCCAATGCAGGGGACGTGGGTTTGAGCCCTGGTCCAGGAAGATCCCACATGCCGCGGAGCAACTAAGCCCGTGCGCCACAACTACTGAGTCTGCGTGCTAGAGCCCGCAAGCCACAACTACTGAGCCTGCATGCTACAACTACTGAAGCCCGTGCACCTAGAGCCCGTGCTCCGCAACAAGAGAAGCCACTGCAGTGAGAAGCCCGTGCATCGTAACGAAGAGTGGCCCCCGCTTGCCGCAACTAGAGAAAGCCCGTGCGCAGCAACAAAGACCCAATGCAGCCCCCCCAAAATTAATTAAATAAATAAATTTATTAAAAAAAACAAAAACAAAGAGGCATGTTAGGCCTCTAAATTTTCTTGCATACAGCATTGTTAGTTTCCTATTTTCATTTTGTTTTGACAGTTCTAGTGAAGGCATCTCATTGTGTCTTTGACAGTGTAGAGAGAGAGATGACATGAAAAATATCAGGTTTACTTCATGTTTCCCCATCATATGTAAGATGCTGTTCACAGGGAGGTCATTACCCTGAGTAAATAGAAGTCTCTAGTTCTTGGAGGGTGTGCTGTGCCACTGTTAGGAAGGCTTCTGAAAAATAGTTATATTTTTTACTAGACTTTTGCCCTTTGGTCTCTAACCAGTAGTATATATGCTAATCATCTAGGGATTTTTTTCCAAATAAGTCTGGACCCCACTTATAAGAGTTTGATTTGGTAGTTTTGTGATTAGGCATATTTATTTTGAAAAGTCTCCTCAGGCCTAGGTATCTCTCAGGCACATCCTGATTAGAATTAACTTCTTAGAATTTATTAAGTGATAGTCTAGTCAGAACCAAAATTACTGAAATATCCATTATAATTTATATATACACTATGATTTATTAAAGAATCATAAACTCAACCTCTTATTAGAGTAATGAAGAGTTAAACAGTAAACTTCATTAAGTAATCTGTGGATGTTTTAATAATCTTAAAGGGTAATTTAAGCTTGACTAAGTAGTAATGACAAACAATTATTTTATGCAGGAAATATTCAATATCTTAATATTTTTGGATCACCTTTTACAAGGGTGCATTATTTAAAAATTTCTGCACATCATAAAATAGTGAAACTAAAGTTACATGTTTCTAAATATTAGCCTATAAGAATTTCAAGCCTTTTGGAGAATAACAAGTACATTTTTCTTAAGTATGATTTTTGTTTCTTTCCATTTAGAGTTCAGCAGTGCCTAAGACCTGGGTTTCAACAGACCACCTCTCCATTGTATGGTAAGTTAATATAACTTATTTTGGCAGTTTGTGGTGGTCCTCTTTTCTCATCAATGAATTGATTGGTTTGTTAGCTTTCTTAGAGCTTTATCCATAAATAAATAAGGATTTGGGAGAAAGATTAACTTAGGGGTTTAGAACTTCAGCCTTTGTTCTTGTCTCGGTTTAACCAAGGTGTCCTTGACAACCTATAAAATCATCTCCTGAAGAACCAGTAGCATCAGTCTCAAATGATGATGTCAAAATTTTAGAATTTGTCATAGCTGGGCAGAATCAGATACTTGTGGTAGGACTTTCTGAGCTCTTGGCCAGTCACCAAACTCGGACTTGATTAATGCAGCATTGCCTATTCTAGAGTAGCACATGGAAAACCAAGTAGGAATTAGATTTACCCTTAATATAAATAAAGAAATAGGTTAAATAAGGATCAAGAAATACATAAATCCTAGTATTTTTATCTCTATATGCATTGGCTTAAAGATTCTCTTTTCACCTTCCTCTGGCTGTGCAGTCAGTACTGTTTGCAAGGACCACAACAGTTCAGACTTATGAAGATGGGGCAGACAATATGTCTATATCTAGGGTAGACAGGAAGATTTAGGGAAGACGGGGGGCCTGACACTTATACTCTCAAATATCCAGGAAGATTTAATTTACTTTATTTTTATAGGTTTCAGCTTTAAGATGTATGCTTAATAATGATAATTTGTTAAATAATTTTAGAGTTTGCAGCATTAAAGGAAATTCATATATTCCATTGAATAAGAGAATTATTTATGTTTGTATTAAAAGTATATTTTTAAAGAAAGTTTCATTTGTAACATTTATTTTATTCTTTAGGTGTAAACAATTACAATTGACTACAATTCGAGCATTCTTTGATCTTATTGATGCTGATACTAAACAAGTATGTATTTTTAAACTAAAAGTTATTTCAGTGAAGTAAAAGCTTTTGTTAGAGCAGTGATAGATTTAATACATTTTTTTACTTTGATGAAAATAGAAGCCTACACCTTATATTGACTGTAATTAGTTTGAAAATGGAAATACCTGTATTTTTATCTGTAATCTTTGATAACTATTAATAATTAAGAATGCAATAAAAATGAAAAAGTAAAAGAATACCTTAAATCTTCCTCAGCTCTTCCCCTTTACTGTTTAAAATTTGATACATGTCCTTCTGACTTTTTTTTTTACCTTAAGCGAAATATTTATTACAAATATCCTTATGCAGTAGGATCAAAATATCTACATTCACTGAGAAACACAAGCTCACCAGAACTTAAATTATGTACTTCTAGAGTCAAACCTTTTCTGTATTGATATTTTACATATAAACTCTCCCAACTACTGATTTTCTAAGTTGTTCAGTTAGCAGGATACCTGGAAATAACTTATTAGGGAGAATGATAGATATTTAGCTCTCTCCTGAAGAACGCAGTAAAAGAGAGACACAAATTGATCTGTTTTATCACACTTTAAACCATAAGATACCATATTTAAGTTAGTATATTTATTAAAGTAAATCAGCTTCATAGAGTTAACACTGTTAACATTGGAATCATGTAGTCATGGAATGTAAATGTTTTTCAGTTTTTCAACCTTGTTTTAATTGTGACTCTATTGCAAATGTGTTTAAGCTGTTCAACTATATACAACAGTAGAATCAATTAAAATTTGTATTTGACCAGTTTGTATTTTAAATGACATTTGGTAGGTTTAGGAAAAACCCCATTTCAACTAATGAAAAACAGGTGAATCTCAGGTATATTATTTAAAAATTATACATCAGGGCTTCCCTGGTGGTGCAGTGGTTGAGAATCCTCCTGCCAATGCAGGGGACATGGGTTCGTGCCCTGATCCGGGAAGATCCCACATGCCGCGGAGTGGCTTGGCCCATGAGCCATGGCCACTGAGCCTGCGCGTCTGGAGCCTGTGCTCCGCAATGGGAGAGACCACAACAGTGAGAGGCCCGCGTACCACACACACAAAAAATTATACATCAAACTAATGTTAACAAATCAAATCTTGTTTTCCATTAAATTCTAAGGTGAGAAAATGCTAATACTAGCATGTAATAAATTATAATTCTGGATGGATAAGTATTTTACAGACACATTTTAAGGGACAAATGAGAAATTTTTGACTAATACTGCTAAGAATCAAAATATTATGAAACTGAGCTCTCTTTCACAAACTCAGTATGTATGATAGACTAAACTAAATATTAGACAATAAAATGTTAGGATATGATTCCTACTCCTCAAGAAGCATATAGTTGAGGAGGAGAAACACACATATATACAGGGAAACTAACTAAAAGCGTAGTTAGTCCCATGTTAAGCACTTAGAACAGTGCCTGGCCCAGAGCAAGTAACTGTTGGCTCTTATTATTATTACTTGAAACAAAGTTTCATTAGGTCATCACAGTGGATATAAAAGGATACAGAATGTATCAATGTTCTTTCTAGATAACTCAAAATCCCAAGAAGAAATTGTCGGTTTTGAATCACCACTTCATAAGACACCCAGCAAAACACTTTGAGGAAAATCCATCAATAATTTCTGACTTAACAGGTTGGTAGTAATAGCATGTTTTAATTTTAAGTAGAGTTTTGAGTATTATTTTTAGGTAAACTTGTCATTAGCAGACAAATTCTTTGAAACTGAAATGCTTCAGGTATTATAATCCTATTATATTTTATTAATTTCCCTATGCTGGTTTCTTATGAGGTTCTTGGCTAAGGAGGGGAAAAGTAAAAAATGTAAAAGTAAAAAGATGTTGCTGATAAAATTTTGTACTGAAAATACGTGACAGTAGAAAAATTTAAAAGTGTTAAATGTCTGTATTCTCCTGACAGCCACGTAAAATAAATTCTGTATTATTCTTGACTTAGTTTCTCAGTATCATTCTTCAGTCTTTTGGTTTAACAGCATATCTTTTGCTGGTAAATTTTTGTTTTTATATGTATCTGTCATGCTCTACTTAGTTTGGAAAATGAAATATTTGTTTTCTTCTGTTGATACTTCTGAGAGTTAGACATCAGAAAGATTTTAAATGCTTCACATGATCTGAGTGCTCCTTGGTGATGAGCATATAGAGGACATCTCAAGATTTTCTATTTTAAAATAGCCAGTGTTCAGGAAACTGCTTCTTTTTCAAATCCTGTTATGATTGAGAAGGATTCAGTAAAAGAAATCACTTAATGTTTTTTTAAAAGCCAAACAAATTAATTTTTTTTACCGTAGGGACATCTATGTGGGTTCCAGTAAAAGTGTCCAAATGGACCTATGTGGCTTACAATGTAAGTATACACCAATGGATTAAAAATTTTTTTTCAAGAATATTTTAGTGTTTACTTTTCAAAGCTAGACTTTTTAAAGAAGATAACAACATTATTTTCCCATACTAAATCAGTTTAGTAATAACTCCTTAATATCTAGTCAGTGTTCAATTTTCCAGTTTCATCATAACTGTCAAATTTTTTGTTGTTTCTTTGTTTTCCAATTTGTTTAAATCAGGGCACAAACAAGGTGTACGTATTATTTGTTGATATGTCTCTTATTCCTCTTTTAATATCTAATACTTCCTTCACCCTTTTTTTTCCTTGCAGTTTATTTGTTGGAAAAAAAAAAAAAACTAGTCATTTGTCCTATAGAGTTTCACACAGTCTTGATTTTGCTGATTGCACTCCTGTAATGTCATCCAGTATATTCCTTTTTCTACTCTTTCCTGTGACTTGGTAGCTGGATCTTGGATCTAGATGCTTCATCAGATTCAGGTTTTTGTTTTGTTTTTGTTTTTACTAGACTCTCTCTTTTTGTGATGTTAGCAGCTATTGATGAAGAAGGCCTAGAGTCATTAATAGGGAGTACAAAAGCAATGAGACTCCGATTATTCCTTCTTCATTTATTAACTGAAACACTATATAGAACAACTTCTCATCTACTAAATTTATCAAAAGTAGAACAAATTACAAAGGAAAAAAATGATAATTCTTTGGATCTTATATTTACTGGTTTTTAGAGTAGTGAGTTAGCTCACAAACACCCTCCATCAGTGACCATAAGATGTTTTGGGGGGTTTTTCCTCCAGTATTATTTTGAGCTTAAACATTTTTGTGTTTCTGTCTAAACTAAAATACTAAAATTGTTCTATCTTTGATACTAAAATTGCTATTAAAACTGTTCTGTCCTTGACCAGTGGAAGCCATTTCAAGGTAGGCTCCTAAATCTTTTTGATATAGCTGCTCTTTAGTTGTCTTTGATATTTTCCTCACTATCTAATATGAGAAAGTATTTTAGCTCATTGTGTACCATTTCCCGTCCCAGACCTTGAATCTGCTTTTTCTCAAAGAAGCTCTACTTTATTATTTGGGAAACAGTATCTGAAAACCATAATTTGGACACTAAGATGTTTATGGCCAGTGAGTTAGCATTTCTAAGGCCTTTTCAGTGAACAGAGCTAAGAAATGTATTTTTTCTTGGTCATAAGGCCAAAAACCAAACCCAAACAAAAAAAAAAAAACATGCATTCATACTGATACTTCCAAGACAAATTCAAGTCTACAGAGTTTATACCTGATCTGTCTTGCATCTGTGTCTTCTTCCCATTCCTAGATTATTGGTTCTCAACAACACCAAGAATGATAGAATTAAAATAATTAATCAGAATAATTATTCATTACTTTATCAGAATTTTTGAATGATGAAATTATCTACTCAATTTACTGTGTTTTCCCTCTTTTTTTAGGAATCTGATAAGATATATTTTACATTTCCCCTTGCAAATCATAGAAAAATCTACACTCATGTCTATTGTCAGAGTACAATGCTGGTAAGATAATTGATATACTTTATGTAAATTTAAAAGGCTAACTGTTGTTTATTTTTAAGATTCAACTAGTATCTAGTGGATATCACCTTTAGCTATGAACTATTATTAAATCTAATTAGTTGAAACACATTTATCTGGAACAGAGTATTGATTGAAAAGCACTAATCAAAATGCTTCTATAACTGATAATATATCTATACTATTAGCTTGTACCTTTGCCTCTAGTTTAGGTTTTTCTACTTCAGTTTCATGATGTTTAGGATGAAGGAATTCAGTTTAGAGCTCCTTTAATTCTAAAATTCTATTAGTATTTTAAAGAATAGATATATTTAAGCGAAGCTATCCTTTGTTTTATAAAGTAAATCCTGTTTTTCCCATGGCTTCCATACTCAAATTTGCAGTACTTTTTTATACCAAATATTCTCTAAAATGGTATAGTAACTTTTTGTTACAGTGTTATCTAGACTTACAGTATCAGTATGATGATTTTGTTTGTGTATTTCTTTTTAATGAGTACCTGCTATGCTAGAAATATGTTAGATGCTTTAGCATGCTTTTGTTATATTAGGTCTGTTTAAGTAATAATTTATCAGCTCTTCTTACTTTCAGGAATTTGTTTCCCAATTTGGGTTCCTTTCTCTCCATTCTGATTTTTTCCCCTCATGTCCTAGGATTCTTCACTTTATATTTGCACCTTTCATAATTTAAGTTCCCTCATTTCCCTTTTGTGGGATTATTTGTATTTTTTAGGACTAGGATCTAATATATTACTTAGTTGGTTGATACCGCCATTTGATATATAGTAAAGTCTTTAGAAAAGATGGTAGGCAGGCACTGTGGGCTAGGTGCTAATGAATACTAATTTTAGTGGAATTGCCACAGTTTTGCATCTCTCACCAGAGACAGACTACCATCTCTCAGCCTAAAATTTGGATGGGTAGTTTATCCCAAGAGAATCTGTCCCTGAGAGTGATGGCTTAAAATATCCACACTCCTACTAAATTCCAAATCAGAATGTCAGTATTATATTGAGAAAAATCCTTGCCAAAGTGCAAATTATCCATTTGGCTTATTGGAGGATCCCTTTTCTGTAATTAAGGTCCATGGGTGAGTATTACTAGTCATGTGAAGAATTTGTTTTAAATGTTTTCAATTTTTATCATAGAAGTTTTCAAACATACAAAAGTAGAGAGAGACTATAATAATAAATTCTCATTTAACCATCACACAGCTTTAACAGTTATCAATATTCTGACATTCTTACTTGATTTATCCCTTCCTCACTTTTTTTGAGTGAAGCATTTTTAAAGCAAAATCCAAGCATTTTATCATTTTATCCATACATATTTCAGTATGTTTTTATAACAGATAAGAATTTTATATATTATTATAATACTAATAATATTATTATATTATATTTAATAATATTATTATATTATTTTATCCAACAGAATTACTTATTCCTTAATATCATGTGGTATCCAGTCCATGTTCGATTTTCCTTTGCTCATTTAAGCTTTAAGTTAGCTTGTTTGAATCAGAATCCAAAAAGTACATACATTGCATTTGATTCATGTCTTATGTCTTTTTTTAACAGCCCCCTCTTTTTTTCCCCCATGCCATACATTTGTTCTGGGTTTAGTTGATTGTATTCTTGTGGTATCTTTTAACATGTATTTCTATCCATTGTTTTGTGTAAACTGGTAGTTAGATCTAGAATCTTGAATAGATTTATTTTTTTGTGGTATGAATGTTTTATAAGTAGAACTGCATACTTATCATATCAGGAGGTATATAATATCTGGTTGTCCCACTTTTAGTGACAAAAATCAGTGGACTGATACATCAGTGGACTCAGGTCATATCAGCATGACCCATTCATTATAAAGTTCCTAGTCAGTCTTTCACCTAATGATTTTAGCAGCCATCGAGGACATATTTTTTTTACTGTAGATGGATTTTTTTTTAGATCTATAAATTTTATAATTAAGTAGCATTTTCTTTTCTGTGCACTTCAGGAGTTAGTAAATTCTGAGTGACTTTTTCTAAGATTTTTAATACAAGTTTTACAATTAGCTGAGTTAGGGGTGTTTACTAGATGGCCTGAAATTGTTCTTTGACACCTTCTAGGTTATAACAACATGGTGTTTTAGGGTGGATTTGAATAATACTTTATTCAGTCTCTTAGTGAATGAATCAGAATTCCCTAGACACCAAAGTAAGTAGTGTGCAGTATTGGCAATTTTCATAATAAGGGCTGTCTTTGAGTTGCAGTAGCTTCAAAAACCTATTACAAAAGTGAGTTGGATCTTGAGAGGTTGCTAGATTCTCTTTGTCTAGGCTATGCAGATCTGTTCTGTTGCCTTGCTTTATAATGTCACATTGTTGTTCTGGTAAACACAGGTAACTGATAAAAGAGTTTACCGAAGTATTTTACCAGCAGTGGAGTGTAGAGAAATACCACATTGTTTATGTTTTCTTTCAGCTTGCTTTTCTGAGTTCTTGAAAAATATTTTAAAATTTTATTTAAGCTCGATGAAGGCAGAGGCTATGTCTGCTTGATTCATCCTTTTTCTTGAGGGCTTAGCATAATTCCTTGGCCCTGGAATGGACATTATAAATATTAATTGAATGAAAGGATTGATATTTTTATTGTCCTGTCTGTATACTAAGGAAGAATGTGTGTAGCTGTCTCTGCAGTGTTTCTCATTCTCTTATGCCCTGGTAGGGTTTCAGTAGTAGGATCATTAGATCTTGGAGCATTGCTCTTTCTACTTCATTAAAAGTTAGAGTGAAGATCTTGGGTCATACTGCTTTTAAATGACTGAAGCTGAATGCATAATATTGTTAAAATACCACAACCATCTCTGCAGCATTCCCAGTCTGTGCTAGTAAAGTAACAACTAGCTTTAGTCTTAAACCCTTGGAATTGTGCTTCAATCCAAGCACATTCTCAGTTGCATAAAAGTTATCTGCCTAGTAATCAAATGAGAACTCAAATGATAAACTAAAAAGCTGTACTTAGATTGTTATTTTTAGTTACTTGGCTCTGGATTTTTTTTTTTTCTGTTTGTGTGAAAGTCTACCTCTAGTTGTTCTCTTCTAGTTTTGTTAAAATATAGGTTACTTTCCATGTAAGTACCTAATTAAAGTGTGGACATTGCTGAACTCTAAAAGTGTTGGTTCAGAAATTAAAATTGCTTAACAGTATGCTGTAGAGACATAACGCATCAGGTCACTCTCTCATACTGCTGCTCCAGGTTACTTGCTTACTTTTCTATGTTGACATTAGACTTCTTTGCCTCACTTTGACCTGTTTGACTTTTGAGAACATTTTGAATACACTTCTAAACAATAAGTTGTTATTTTATGTTTCCATTGTGCCTACTGACCCTATCATAAACAGTGAAATGCCTATTTTATATAATTATTTTCTACAGTATTTAGTATGCTTTATTTTGTGTTATTAATCAATAGGATACAAATAGCTGGATTTTTGGCTGCATAAACAGCACTTCTATGTGGTAAGTGTTTTGAACATAAGGCCCTCTGTTCATTTTTCTCAACATAAGATATACTCAAATCACACTTTCAGAATAGCTTCAGATATTTTTTTTTAAAGCTTAACAGTTTGCTTTTTTCTTTTTAATATAAATTTATTTCTTTATGGCTGTGTTGGGTCTTTGTTGCTGCACACGGGTTTTCTCTAGTTGCAGTGAGCGGGGCTTTTCTTCGTTTTGGTGTGCCAGCTTCTCATTGCAGTGACTTCTCTTGTTGTGGAGCATGGACTCTAGGCGCACGGGCTTCAGTAGTTGTAGCTTGTGGGCTCTAGAACGCAGGCTCAGTAGTTGTGGCACACGGGCTAGTTGCTTCTCAGCATGTGGGATCTTCTGGACCAGGGATCGAACCTGTGTCCCCTGCATTGGCAGGAGGATTCTTAACCACTGTGCTACCAGGGAAGTCCCACTTCAGATATTCTTAAGCTCATTTTGCTACTAAACTAAATTATAGTATTGATTTTAAAATTAAAAATAAAGAAAATTAACATACTAGTAATTTTTGCAAACATTGATAGTTGGTTGCTAGGAAAAACTATGTTTTGCTCCCCAAAGGACTATGTGGATAAAGTGTATTGTGTTAGACCTATTAGACTTGAGTGCATTAGAACTGTCTTTGGTAGGTCTATAGATGGTTTATTTTTGCTCTGAAGCTTATTTATAATTTATAATACTTTAATATATTTGTCCTTAATTATATTTTCATATTTATTTCCAAGCCGGCAAGGGGTTGATTTATCATGGAAAGCTGAACTGCTGCCAACAATTAAGGTAAATTGTGGATTTAGAATGTTAATATCCAGGTGATAAAATATTTGAGCATATAGGCATGTACAGTATGGTCTTTGATTAATTCATCTAGGTATTAAATAAACTTGAAATTTGCTAATATACATTTTAGAAATATTTTCTCTGGAAATACATTTAATGGAGAATAACATGCAATTCATTTTTAGCTTTCAGAGGTAAAAACTATAAGTCATCAATCCTAAATAAAATTAAATCTATATGTTATAGCATCATACTAAGAGGTAGATAAATTTTTAAGATTCAATTTGACGGTTTGTTTGGAATGGTCTTTCTTAAAATATTAAGTTGAATATACTCAGAATTCATTTTGGGGAGGACCTACAGTAGGGAAGTAAGCATCTCAAAAAGACACAAAGCAATTTTCAGTTTCAGTATCATCTGAGGTTAAGCACTTCAGTAACTATCTACTTTTATCTAGTACTCTATGGAATTTATTTAATAATTGTTAGTGATTTCCTTAAGCAACTGTGGTAGGTCAGCACATCTTTACAAAAGGCTAATTTGTACACTCACAAAATCTATTGTTGAGAAAATAAAACAGTTCTAAAATTTGATGAAAATATCTGTTCTAATTTTCAGATTGTATTTATTATAACTGATAATCGTATGCCAGAGTTGATAGTTTTTAGTCTTCAAGTAAATCTACACTTTAGAATATATTGTCATAATGAATACTATATTCATAGGGTTGAATGTGAAGTCCTCTGGTTGGTCCCGATCATCTCCCAACTCCAGTTAGTTATTTGTGCTCATGAATGTTTATTTATCTGTATGTTTAGTCAATTCTGTCCTATACCAATGAGAGGAATGATGACAGGATGAATAATTGCAAGTCACTTACACTTGACTTTGGAATGATTGCAGTTATTTTTTGTGTCACTGTGGTCAGTCTTACTTTGTGCATGTTCATTCATGTGGCTTTGTATTGATAAGACAAATAAGTGATTTATAAGAACATTTTTAAGGTCTCTCACTAGTTCTATCCTAACTGTCTAGGCAGGAGCAAAGCAAAAACAGAAGTATTAGGGTATACTTACTGATCAATCATTCATAAGATATATTAAATACTTCCTTGAATTTCCAGTTTGGATATCCTTTCCAGTCTGTAATTTAAGAGTTAGGAAGAAATAAATCATAAAAAACCCGATAAAATGTTACTTTGCTACTATTTTAAAAAAATTATTTCTTAAATACTAATATCCTTTTTTTTTTTTAAGTCTCAAAGATTTAACAATGTATTGGTCTAGTTCTAGACCCCTGTGTTGTTTTTTCTAAGTGTAAGAAACAGCTGGCTGAGTAGTAGATCAAGTTCTTCCAGCTGCTTACTTTTTTAAAAAAAATTTATTTATTGTATTTATTTTATTTTTGGCTGCATTGGGTCTTTGTTGCTGCGCGCGGGCTTTCTCTAGTTGCGGCGAGTGGGGGGCTACTCTTCATCGCAGTGTGTGGATTTCTCATTGCGGTGGCTTCTCTTTGTTTTGGAGCATGGGCTCTAGGCACGCGGGCTTCAGTAGTTGTGCATGGGCTTATTTGCTCCGTGGCATGTGGGATCTTCCCAGACCAGGGCTCGAACCCGTGTCCCCTGCATTGGCAGGTGGATTCTTAACCACTGCGCCGCCAGGGAAGCCCCAGCTGCTTACTTTTTATAGTGGGTACTAGAAGAAAGTGCTAGGCAGCATTAAAAGCCTACTGGAATTTAGGGAGAAAACTGGAAGAGAAAAGTTAGAAAATGAGGATTATAATACTCTGCTATCTTAAGCATTCTCAGTTGAAAAGGATTATAATATTAAATGCAAATAAATTTTTCCATTGTAATGAAAATCAAAATTATATATTTGTGTGTTAGCCATTTATAAAAAGCACACAAAATTATTTTGCCATGAAGTTGAAGGGAAAGGAAAGATTGAAGTGAAAAAATCTTGTGGGTTTTATTCATATTTATATCATCTCAACAAAGGTAATGTAAGATGAGAATCATACCACCTTTGGCACCTCTGCTGACTGAACTGTTAATAAATAGATGGAATCTTCCAGCAAAGCACTTGTAAATTTGGGTTAGGGCCTTAACAGCATGAATCACATGGAACTTTTCTGTCATGGTACAATGAAGACAGAAACCACAGCAGACCAACAATTGGGTAAGCCCAAATGGACTTATTGCTAAAAACAAACAAAACAATGAACTTTGAAAAGAAATCTAAGTTAATGAGAAAAATTACCTAGTCACTATTGTGCCTAAATCGTACTTTAGCACCACAGCTTTGCCCTACACACAGCAGCAGAACTTGAAGGGTTTCTGACATCCAAACGCTGGTGTTTGATTTTCTGTGTGTGTTGCCTCAGCATTAAGGTCATTTTACCCTTAAAACACTGAAAAATTTCCAAACTTCATATTAATCTTACCTGTCAGTGTAACAATTTCATGAATATTATCTTCCCAAATTCCTACGGACATTGTAACTGTATGGGAACTTAACTTTATAAGTAAATGTATTTTGACACACTGATATCTTTTTAAAGTGTTCTGATCCTAAAAAAAATTCTTGAGGAAAAACATTATTCTTGAGAATAAATAACAGAAGCTCTCAGTGGATAGCTACACAGAGTAACCATGGTTCTCTCTAATTAATTTATCTTTCATATTGTCTACCACCTGTCTGGTTGGTTTCAGTTGCCTTTAGCTTTGGTTTGTGTGGCTCTTTTAAGGCCCTTTAATTTACATTAGAATATATAATTCTGTTGCAGAGACTTTGCTGAGTAAGTTGAGGTGCAGCCCAGAAGTTTAACAAGCACTCCCAGGTGAATCTGGTCAGGTTGTTTGAGGACTACTCATTAACATTAGAACCTCTATCCAACTTGCCCACATTGGTGCTTCGGAAGAACAGTGGAGAGTATTAAGTTCAGAAATTTCTTAATGTGCACAGATTGTCACAGCATATAACTTACTCACACCCTTGCCACATCTACTGTCAGAAAAAAAAAAAAAAGACTTGAAAACTGTATTTGGTGGCCTTGCTTTTCATTAGGTAAACCAGTCTCCAATCTATTCATTCCTCAAAATATGGACTGTAAGATAGTTTTGAGAAAAGAATAGGTGCTCATTTGGTGAGGTGCATTATTAGACTTACTGTGTTCATGTCTCTTACTGAATAAGTTCCAGGGAATGATGTTCATATACATCATTAGCCAGCAACTGTTTATTACTTGGGCTAGAGCAGAATCATTTGAGATTAAGTTGCAGTTCTTCCATCATATTGAGCATCCATTCATTCATCAACTATTGAATGCTCTTTGTCATATACTACCGAAATAACTGTAGAAATCATACTGTAACATTATACAAAACAAGTAGACAAATTGTAAGAGACATCAAATCTGGAAATAATTATGTAAAATAATTAAATTTAATGTTAAATGTCATTTATTTTACATGAAGGGATACAGTTCAAGGAATATTTTTGGCAGTCCATATTTACATAATTATTAGAAATTTGACCTTCAGCAGGCTCATTGACCTGAAAATGTAAACATGGGCATTTTATGAAGTACTGAACATAAAGTTTGAAGTCAGTTTTTTCATGACTTACTAGGTAAGAAATAAATGTTTGTAATTTATCTTTCTTTTAACATGCTTTAGGCTCTATATATCCTGAGAAATAAAATCAGCTTTTTTTCATCCTTTTTTAGTCTCTGACGTTAAGACTTCAAGACTATCCATCTTTGTCTCATCTTGTTGTTTATGTACCATCTATTCATGGAAGTAAGGTAACAAACAAGGTTGTTTTCAGAATGTTTTGGGGATACTCATGCTAAATATTTTAAGTTATTTTTTGATGAATTCTTCAGCTTAGGGCTTATCTGATTCAGTAGCCAGGTTGGTGATCCACCTAAGACTGTTTAAAGCATTAGGATCATCTACTCTAACTTGAACTAAGCAGAATAAATCCAAGTCTCTTTGTTTCAAGCGGGAATTAGTTCTACTTTATCAGCCTTTCAAAATCTGTTAATTATTGAGTACTCTCTTATGTGCAAGACTATGTGCCAGGAATTATAGGAGGCACACAAATGAGAAAGACATGAACCCTGTTCTCAAAAAGCTGCCTACTCTTGGGCAGGGGGAGAGAAATATATTTGGTGGCCAGGGAAAGGGTGAGAATGAAAGAGTTATCCAAAATGTATAAAACAAATCAGAATATAGCAAATCCATGAAAAGTGTTAAAGGCGGAGATATCTCTGATTGATGAAATCAAAAAAGGCATTATTATGAAGTGATATTTTAAGTTGCCTTAAAGGATAGTTAGGGTTTTTGTAGGTAGAATGAATATTCTAGACCTGGGATATCTAATATGGGAGCCACTAGCACTTGTAGCTATTTAAAATTAAATTAATTAAAATTAAATAAAAGTAAAAATTCAGTTCCTTAGTTGTATTAGCCACATTCCAGATGCTCAATAGTAACATCATTGCAGAAAGTTACAATGAACAGCACTGCTGAGACAAAGAAATAGTAGGATCCAAAGATGGACAGTGTAGAGTACGTTTGGAAAATAGTGAATAAGTAAATAGTAGTTTTAAAAGGATGGCTACCATGGGTAGAATAGTAGTGGAAGAAAAGTCTGGAAAAGTAGTTAATGGCCATATTCTGGAGGGCCTTGATTGGAAGATTCAGGACTTTATAGAATTCAGGAGTCAGTAGGGAACTGAAAGATTTTTCACCATAGTAGTAATGGGATCAGAGCTATTTATTTTGGAAACTGAATCTATTTATGGTATAGGATAGATTACAAAAAGAGAGAACAGTCGCCTCATATAGGATTATGAAAGCTTGTACTAGTGAAGTGGGAGTAGAAATAAAAGGATGGTGATTTTTGAGAGAAGTAGGCAGGGAAAGAAGAAGATGGAGGTAAAAGACCCTCTACTCCCCTTGCCACATTTCACCCAGCAAACTTACCCTTCAAGATCTAGCCTAAGTGTCCCTTGTTTTCCTTTTCTAGACTACTCCAGTAACCTCTTACTTATTCCCAGGTTACTTTGTTTATAACTTCTTTGAGGAATATATTATACCGAATTATAATTTATTTGTTTACGTCTTTATTGCCATCACCATAGTATGAATTCATTCAGAGTAAGGACCAGATAGGTTTTACTCTACTTTGCATCCTCAACCTTTAGTGACTACCACATAAATGCTCAAAAAAGTGTTTCTTGAATGAGAAAGTTAATGAGATTTGGGGCCAATATCATAGGAAAATTTAAAGGAAAAAAGAAAAGGGGATGTAGTTAGGAGAAGTCTCAAAGATTGAGTCTCACGAGTACCTTATAATGGATTCATTGTTTTGTTTTGCTTAGCTCATGTGAGAGGTAATTCAACATCTTCAATACTAAAAGCTCTCTTTAAGGGTTTTTCTTTCAGGTAAGTTGGTTTTGAATGAATTTAACATCTTCCCAAACTTGGAAAGGGCTTCCTTGGTTATTCCAAGAAATTAATGAGCGTTTCGCAAATAGCCAGTCTTAGTGGCCTAATAAATACTTCATGTGTCTTAACGCTCTTTGGAAAGTAACACTGCTGACTCTAGTGTTGCATACCCAATCTCACAAGGATGGTAACTTAGGCCTTTCATAATTTCTATGTGTCTGTTATAGCTCATCATCAGAAGGATACATATATTTAAATAGGCAGTTCAAAATTTTCTTGAGTCAACTAATCATCTTAATATAGTTTTCCAAATGTAAATATGGAATTACTTGCATTTTTTGATGACGGAAAACAAAATAATTAAGTCCATTAGAAATTTACTTACCTTGTATATTTCAGAGACAGACTTAAATTCTTTCTTTTTTTGGTAAGAGTTTATTCCATAAAGAAATGACCAAATTTTTAAAGCAATAATAAAAGTTGTATTATTTTAAATACCTGTTAAAGTGATTTAAAATTGCTTCCCTGTCTCAGGCAATGTCTAACACAAAGATAAAAATATAATGAATTATTCTGTTGAATAAATGATTTCTCTATAACAGCTGTTTTCTATAGTGAAAATACCTGACAGCGTTCTTTGCCTTCTAATTAAAAAGGGAAAAATAAAAGCAGAGCCCCTTAGTTTTTTTCTTTTATTCCCTCGTGTGTGTACATTCTAATAGCATTTTCCCTCATCTGTTTTTCATTTTCAAAAACAGCCAAAACTCCACCCAAGAGGCAAACAACGTAACAGCTTAAAATACAATCCAAGGTGTACTTACTGGAAAAGCCTAGGATAGATCCCACTGATTTCTACTTATTGTAGACAGCAAACTACTTGCTAGCTACAGTTAGGCGTCCGAGTAATTTCTTCCTCAGCTCATATAAATAGATCAGAGTAATTTGGTTGGATTGTGGAAATGATTTTAATGAAACTGTTCTTATTGTAGACAGCTGAGAGCAAAGTTCATTATGCCACTGTAGAAATGTTATTAGATAAGAAGTGTCATTACAGAAATTGCAGTGATGCAGATGTCACATTTTAGGTTCACTTTTTTTGAGATAGTGTTTTTTTTTTCTTTGTACATAGTGAATCTCTTTTCCATTTATTGATCTCTGTTTAGCCTGAAATAATCTTACATGAATAACATTAGCCATCTGTAGATGAATGGCAGTATGTCTCCAAAAGCCTTTTGTAGTCTAATTAGACTGCTGAAACATACTAAATATGCAGTTTTTAAAAAGATGTAACAAAATCACATTTCTTTTTGAGTATGAAAGAATTCAGATATATTACCTAAATTCTTAATTAATCTTGAGTTAATCTTGGCTCTTAATGCTTTGATCCATCGTTTATGGTCCCTCTTCTATAGACACCTAAAACTAGCTGCAAGAAAACTTTGCTGTACATCTGCTCTTATAGAAATGACCCTCTAATAATTTATCTGTTAAGTTAAGCTTTGTCACCAAATTCTCTTAGCTTAGCATCTCTCCTTGTGGAATTCATGCCCCCTAAATATAACCAGGGTTAGAGTGTGATAGATAATAGATAATACCTTCTTCAAAACTGAAGTTTATAGATTTTTATTTTCTACTCAAATATCAAGTGAAGATATTTTACTATAAATTTAATTCTATTTTTTCCTAATAAATCAACGTTTTATATTCCAGTTTGTTGTAGATTGTGAATTCTTTAAAAAAGAGACAAGATCCATACAGCTTCCTGTAACTCATCTTTTTTCCTTTGGTAAGTACTTTGATTTTGGAAATCTTAAGAATTGCTTTTATTTTTAAGAGTGTTGATTTATTTTGCCAGTTAGCTGCAATAATGCAAAGCCCTAACATTAAGTGTTTTTGTGTATTTCAAGTGTAGTTCTTAGAATAACCATGTGATATGGCTCAGTGGTTTGATTTTTAACTGGGCCAGCAATCATTTTCTGAGAAATGAACCTTATTTATTTTTTTATAGACTTTATTTATTTAAATATTTATTATTTATTTATTTCATTTATTTTTGGCCACGTTGGGTCTTAGTTGCAGCACGCAGGATCTTCGTTGAGGTATGCAGGATCTTTTGTTGTGGCGCCCAGGCTCTTGTGGTACACGGTCTTCTCTCTAGTTGTGGCGTGTGGGTTTTCTCTCTCTAGTTGTGGTGTGCAGGCTCCAGGGCCCGTGGGCTCTGTAGCTGTGGCGCACGGGTTCCAGAGCGTGTGGGCTCTGTAGTTGGCAGCATGTGTGCTCTCCCGTTGAAGCACGTTAGCTCAGCAGTTGTGGTGCGCGGGCTTTAGTTGCCCCACGGCATATGGGATCTTAGTTCCCTGACCAGGGATCGAACCCACATCCCCTGCATTGTAAGGCGGATTCTTTAGCCCTGGACCATGAGAGAAGTACCAGAAATGAACTTTAAAATAAACTTATCCGTGATCATATACATTTGCAGGTAATTGTCTGTATGTATGTGTTTCCACATGAATTTATACTACATATAGGCCCTTTTTATAAAAAGTTTATTCTAAGATATAAATTACTACCTGCCATCTGAAGGTTTCAAGATTGCTCTAAATATCTCCCATTTTTTTTTGTTGTGGTAACATACACATAACTAAATATTTCTTTAAATTTTATTTTGAAATAATTTTAGACTTACAGAAAAATCACAGAAAGAGTAGAGTTCCCACATAGCTCTCATTCACCTTAACATAAACAATAAAATTGTCAAAACTAAGAAATTAGCACTGATACAATACTGTTAACTACAGTTTTATTTGGTTTTCATTGGATTTTCCACCAGTGTTCTCCAGGTTCCCATATCGCATTTAGTTGTCATGTCTCCCTAGTTTCCTCTGATCTTTGATAGTTCGTCAGTCTTCCTTTGTCTTTTATAACTTTGAGGCCCTTGAAGAGTACAGGTCAGTTATTTTGTAGAATATCTCTCTATTTGGCTTTGTCTAATGCTTTCTTATAATTAGATTGAGGTTACGCATTTTGGGCAAGAATATCACAGGAGCAATGTGAACTTTTCAGTGTATCATATCAGAGGATACATGATGTCACTATGTCTAATTACTAATGATGTCGACCTTGATCACTTCTTGGTTAATGAGTTGTCTGCCAGGTTTCTCCACTGTAAAGTTACTGCTTTGCTTTTCTCTTTGTGATTAATAAATATCTTGGGGGAGATACTTTGAGAATGTGTAAGTATCCTGCTTTTCTTCAAAATAACCCACTAATTTTAGCATCCATTGGTTTATCTAGTCTGAAGCAATTATTACTGGCATTCTATAATTATTGGAATTCTTTCTAAGGGAAAGTTGTCCCTTTTCCCCCATTTATTCAGTTTTTATTTATGTCACTATGGACTTATGGATATTTATTTTATTTATTGGGTTATAATGCAATACTATTGTTACTTTTTTTTTTTTTTTTTTGCTTAAGTTGCTCCAGCTTTGTTTGTTGGGAACTCTTTTTAAGTTGGCTCTTGTGCTCTTTTGGCATGCCCAATTTTATCAATATTTTTCTTTTGTATTCCATTCGTGAAAAGAATCTGTTACTTGAGAGAGGAAACTTCCTTTAAGATTTTTATCCCTCCCCCACCTTTTTTTTTTTTTGGTTGAAGAATACACAGAACAATACAGAAATGACAACTCTAAACCACCTACCTCATTAAAAATAGCAAGCTTATAAAATAAGAGATCTGCCCTCCCTAGCTCAAATTTTTGTAATTGTGACTCCATGATTACACATACCATATTCAGTTCCATGTTCATAGAGGCAAATTCTCCTTGTTTTAATTTATGCTCAGCTAAACTGATTAATACTGTATAATGATAGGAAACTGGTTTCGTAGACATAATGGATATAGGTGCTTCTATGCTAAGCAATTTTAAAGTTAATCTATTAAAAGAAAAATGGGTCTTCGTTTCTTCAGGTGACAAAATGAAACTTTTATTGTTGCTAAAATATACTCTGACAATAGTATGTAACTGATGTCCACCAATACTTTTGATATCTTAGATTTAGTAATAAATTAAGACTTGAACTGTTTTAAAAGTGAGAACATTCAGGGAAATTTATGCTTTGATTACTGGTGAATGTCTCACATTTTAAATTATAGCACAATCGAACACTTGTGGCTTATTTGTTGATGTTAAACAATCTTCCAAATGGGCCTATCAACATTTTAATAATGATGTTCTTTCTAAAATCTTCAAGGTGTGAGTCAGGCTAAAAAAAATTTTTTTTTTAATTAGTAAAGTGTTCAGCTTCTGATTTCCCCAGTTTGGAAGCCATAGTGGAAAGCAAAATTTTAAATTATTTCTTTCCTCCTGTTAGAATTTTTTAAACACCCAAAAGTTAGACCATCTTACTTGTGAAGAAGGGTACCACAGTGAATGGTATTTTAAATTAGATTAAGTAGAATGTGAAGTATACTTCATATTTACTAGTTTTTCTCCTATTGTTAATTTTGAGGTGCCTTAAATTCAATGATGTATTTTAAAATATTGGTTACATTAGGTATTCATTAAAATGGTTTGTAGTTGAATGTGTAAGTTAGCATTGTGTTTTAAAAGTGATTTATTAATCACAGATTAATGGTACGCCTTGTACTTAGCAAATTTGTTTACATGTTGATAAAATTTCCTAAGTCTTTTTTTTCTTAACTCCAAGTATACATCCTATAATATAGTTATGATAATGCAACATTATGAAAAAACTGGTTATGTGTTTTAACTGGTGCTAAATGTGACTGACAGAATCTTAACATCATACAGTATTTATTTTTTAATTAATAGAATTTCAGTGATATACTTGGTAAAATATTTCAAGCCTTTTCTGTCTATTGCACAGTGGTGGTTTGTCTTATTGTTTTCTCTTTTCAAAGAAGCATCTGAACACTTGGATTTGCATATTCTTATCCAAAGGCATTCACATGTAAGTGGATGCTATTTTTAAAATTTTATTAAAATGTTAAAAAAAAACTACCAAGAAAGCATACCTTTTTGAAATTGGAACTATATAGTGATTTTTTAAAACACATAAATATCATTGAAAGTCATTATAAATGTTATGCTTTGTTCAAAATTTATTGAAGGAGGATTGGATTTTTAGGAGTTCACTCCTCCATACTGAAAGGAAGAACCTATAAACTCTTTTCTAATGTTAAAAATCTGTTGGCATTATTTTAGACATTGTTTAAGCAATCAGTACTGTTGTACTTTAAAAAAATTGTTTTGGTATTCTAAGTAATACAGTGCTTTTAATTCAATAGGATTGTCTTCAAGGAAAGTGATATTAAATACAAGTGGCCTGTTCTATAATATAGAGCTTCTGAACTTTGGACAGGTAATTAATTATCTTGACAATAACAGGACTTGATTTTACTTTACTGTTTAGTTAAACAAACTTATAAACTTGTTTTTTTTTAATTTTTGTGGTCAAACTCTATTAGATATACCAAGCTTTTAAAATCAACGTGGTAAGCAAGTGCTCAGGAGTGAAAGGTAAGTGTATTTCTGAAAAAATAGTATTGTCATTTGAAGAATCATTAGGTCTTCACTTGAATTTTCTGTAATACTTATTTTTCCATATATTTTATGTAAATTAATATTAAATATATGATAATAGAAAAGCTGTTTATATTTCCAAATGGATTTAACATAGACCCTTTCTTAACAGTAAGCATCTTCGTCTGTTTCAGTTTAAATATCTACGTTTTAAAAATACTGTATATCTTGCTGTTTTATTGTAGTAATAATTGAGATTTAGCTGTTTAATGTTTTTCCAGTTTCTTATACTTCCCATAAGCTCTAATATCTTGTAGGTCTTATTAAACATTATTATTAATTAATTCTCCATAATTTATTGTGTGATATAACTCTTACTGATTATTTTTTAATGAAATGAGTATTGTGTAAATTATTTTTTAATGAAACGAGTATTGTGTAAATAGTTAGGTATTATAGTAGTAACCTTAGTAACATAAGGTTAGTAATACATATTTCCTTTATGTTTCCACAGAAGAAATTACTAGTATCTATAGACTTCATATTCCCTGGTCTTATGAAGATTCACTAACCATTGCACAGTAAGTATATGAAAGAATTTACCTTAAACTTTGTTGTTTTTGAATAATACATATTCTACTTAGTCTGTTTATTTAAATCATAATAAAATTTTAGAGAAATTATTACAGGGCCTCTTAGTAAAATGTAGGTATCCTTTATGTAACATTGTGCCCGTAAGATAATATAATATAAGATACCATATAGTATTCTTATTTAAGCGATCTAGAATTTAAACCTTACTTGCTTCAGACATGAACCCTTCTCCCCCCAATTTCTGTGTCCTAGAAGGAGCTGTGATATGACTGGAAAAGTGTCAATCCATAGTAACGTGTGGCATCTAGCCTCCTTACGTTATTTCACTGTGTTGTGCTGAGGATTGACTTAGCCATGGTTATTTCACAGCATTTTGTATTTGAGAACTGATATTTATCTTTTCAGGGTTCCATCTTCCACAGAAATTTCTGTGAAACTCCATATTGCTCAACCAGAAAATGACAGCCATGTAGCATTATTAAAAATGTATACATCATCAGACTGTCAGTATGAGGTAAGTTATATGTTTGCTTAATTTTTAGGATTTAGTTATAGAATAAACAAAATATATTTTTATGTTTGCCTCAGATATATGGTGATGCAAAAGCCAATTAATATGAGAGAGTTAGTTACTTATGATACTTTAAATAGTCTCCATTTTGCCTGTTAGCACCACCTCAGTATTTCCTTAGCTGGACCATTGAAAATATGTATCTTAATAAGTAATAGAAAATAAAATAAAAACTGAGACTGCAGATTAACCGTCTCAGTTTGGAAGCCCAAAGTCCAGAATCCTCCATGAATTGAAGAACTTCATGAAATCAACTGACATGGCTATACTGCAGTAACTGGCATGATATATATTTTCCAGCACTACTGGATAAGCTTAAGGATCTTCTTTTCACTCATTATTTTAAGCTCCATTAATCATTAATATGTGCAATTTAGTACCTGTTGGGTTTGTTTTACAATCACATTAGATCTCTTTGCACTGAGAGAAGGGAAATGGACTCGAGAGTAACATTTTATTTACATATAGATTCATGAACTAAAAGAGTTCCTCTTTGTATAAGAACATACCAGCTTCTAGGGATTCCAGATTTAAGCGCTTGAAGTATACATTTCAATGGTGATTTTGGTTTACGTGAAATATCTTATTTCTACTCAGTTGCTTTAATTTGGATTCTTTATTAGAGCTAACTTTCTTAGGGTAAACTAGAATTGGTGGGTCAAGTGAATATAATCTGTCCTACAAGCTTCAGTTTGACCTATGAGTTTTTTTAGATTTCATGGAATTTATTAATGCTTTGATATCTTGCTTTCTGTTTCTAGCATTGAAGGATTTTGCAGGGTTATAATGGTTTTCAGCTTGTGGCTTCATATTTCTAATATTACTATAGAGATAGAAAGAATTGTGTTAATAATTTGGCTGTACTGCACGTTCTCTTAATGTCCATATTTTTACAAATACTTTATTTTTTTAAAAAGTCCATATATTGACAAAATATAGTTATTTTACAGCTTTTCTATGAAAGATGAATTTCCTTTTCCCAGACTTCCTAATATCAAAAGAGGTATATTTATGGCAGAGATAATTAATGATGAATTTCTTTTTAAAGTGTTGTTTTGGCTCAAATTTTATTACATGTGATCTGTTTGTTCCTGGTATTATATCATGTGAAACCTATTTTAATGAAATTTACTCAGAAGTGGTTTAGCTTAACTATATTTAGTACCATACGATTGTAGGTTTGAGATGTTAAAGTACGAGTTACATAAGTAAGTTGATTAATTTGTGCTTAATTTTTCAGCAAACATACGTATAGTTTCTGACTCAGTCATTCAATAAATTCCTTTAGCTTGTATGATCTGGTAATAAGATATTCTGATTAATTAAATATTCTAGTTAGTAAAGGGTTACCACATATCACGGTATCATATGATACCATATATCATAGAATTTATCCAATTGGGAAAGAATTAGATTACAGAAAAAATATTGAACAGCAAAGCCACAGTTGATACAAATTAAATGTTTATGGTTCAGAGAATTCTTTTAAGATCTTGAGTACCTTTAGGTTCATCATTATAAAAAAATTAATGGTTATGTTTAGTGCTCAGTTTAATAAAATGTGAACTAGAGTTTAGGGAAAATAACCTTTTTTTAATAATTGTTTTAAACTAGGTGACAGTTAAGACTTCCTTTTCACAAATACTTGGACAGGTAAGAGAGACTCCTTGTCGATTATTTATTGCCTTGTGAATAGAAACTGTAAGGCAGGGTTTGTAAACGTTTTCTGTAAAGCACCAGATATTAATATTTCAGCAGACCATATATAGTCTCTTGCCACTGCTGCCACTACTGCAGCTACTTCTTTTTTCTTCTTTCTCCTTTTTCTTCTTTTTCTCACATTAATAAAATCTGAAAGCCATTCTTGGCACACAGGCCATAGTTGGCCACCCCTGGCTTTAAGGTGATGCTTTCATGTTTGCTACTTCCTAAAAATGAAAGTTGATTCCTGATTTTCAAGAAAATTAATATTTTTGGCTAAATGGATATCATATTAAGATTTCATGTTGCTCATACGATGCTATAATTCATAATCCAATAAAATCTGTAGGCTCTGTCATATAAATGAGCTTTTTCCAAGAATTTTTTATGTTGTGCAAGCTCAGTTTGTAAAAGGTAAAAGTAAATTATATTAAAAATAGGGCTTCCCTGGTGGTGCAGTGTTTAAGAGTCCGCCTGCCGATGCAGGGGACATGGGTTCATGCCCAGGTCTGGGAAGATCCCACATGGTGCGGAGTGGCTAGGCCCGTGAGCCATGACCGCTGAGCCTGCGTGTCTGGAACCTGTGCTCCGCAACGGGAGAGACCACAACAGTGAGAGGCCCGCATATCGCAAAAAAATAAATAAATAAACATGCTGAAATAGGTTAAATTCATTTGGGGAGTATCTTAAATTAATAGGCAAATAGTGTTACAAAAATAATTTATCAAGTTGTAGAACTACTATATTATTATTCAACATAATTATAATTTGCAGAATTGTGCAATCCGGACATAAATAGATAATACTGATTAGTCAGAGAAATTATAGTTTTAAAATTCACTAAAAATTTTATTGTGTCTTTTATTACTTTCACTTTATTTTTTTGGTCTGGTATGTTTTGCAGTGTAGGCATAGCAGGATTTTTAAGTTATTTAATTCTATAATTATAATAAAACTCACAAGTTAAAAGTAAATCAGAAACTTTTTTTTTTTTTTTTTTTTTTTTTTTTTTTTTTTTTTTTTGCGGTATGCGGGCCTCACTGTTGTGGCCTCTCCCGTTGTGGAGCACAGGCTCCGGACGCGCAGGCTCAGCGGCCATGGCTCATGGGCCCAGCCGCTCCGCTGCATGTGGGATCCTCCCAGACCGGGACACGAACCCGTGTCCCCTGCATCGGCAGGCGGATTCTCAACCACTGCGCCACCAGGGAAGACCCCAGAAACTTTTTATGTATGTTATCTCATTTGATCCTGACAACAACTTGGTAAGAACTAGATTGTGATTATTATTAAATTTGTGAACATTAGAATTCTAAGCTAATGTGTAAAAATTTTGTGCTACATTAGAAAGAGAAGATTAAATGTTAGTGTAACTTGGAAAATAGCATCATGGATAGTTATAATAAATACTCTAAAATGTTAAGAGATCAATTATTAAGAAAAATTAAATCTTATTCCAAGATCTTGGAATAAAAGGGAAGAATTCATGCTATTGTATTTTTAGTATGTCACTGTACATGGTGGTATGGCTGAGGATATAGCACACTCTCTTATCCATATCATCCCTGGGGCTCAGAATTCAGATTAGTGACAAGAAAAGTCAAGTTTGCTTGATACTGTATAATCAGGTGTAATTATATGTACACCAAAAAAACCCAGACTAAGGCTTCCCTGGTGGCACGGTGATTGAGAGTCCACCTGCCGATGTTGTGAGAATCCTCTCACAACAGTGAGAGGCCCACGTACTGCAAACAAACAAACAAAGAAACAAAAACACACCCAGACTAATAGTCTTGTTTAGACATGGAAATTTTTCTAAAAAATGATGATGTGTGGGTGTTGCAGGATCAGAGGTAGGTACTTTTTTAAATGTTGAAGAATTCATGGCAATTGAGATAAGTCCTCAAATGTTTGGAATGATATAAGGTGCTCTTCCTTCATGTTTGTTTCAAAATTTAGCTTGAGAACAATAGGAGAATGAATTAGGTTTTGTATATCTTATTTATCTTTTTAAAATCATACATATTTTCAGTGTTAACTGATTCAGTCAAAGAAGACTGGAAAGAGGACTAAAGAGAAACCACTTAGGAGAATCTTTAACCTTTGATTAAATAATTTTTTCATAAAATTAATTTTTTTTTTTTAGAAAAAGGAAAGAGGAAAATGTACTTACATATTGGTTAGTCTACTCTTATGAAAAAGAAGACAAAATAAACTGAAAGTTGTTTTCTCAAGAGAATTATTTAAACTCTTAGTAAATCATTTCCATGTAGGAATGTTGCCCAGTGTTGCCCAATCTTTAGATTTTAAGAGAAACTAGAAATCTGAATTTTTAGATAAAATATTTTAATTTTTCAATGTTGGCATCGAATTCAAAATGTAAAGAAATACTATGCCAAATACTAAACCAAATGAAGCACGTATGCAATTTGAATATGACCCATGGAGGCCAGTTTATGATTGTTGATTGTTGTATCTGTGGCCCAGTGTCATATTTACTACTCATAACAGTGACACTCAGTCATTAAAAAGAAATTTTATGTAGGACCTCTTAAAAGATTCCTGAAAACAGTGAAGGGCATTAAAGGTTAATAATAACAGTGAATATTTTCTGATCACCTACTTGTGCCAGTTACTATTACAAATGATTTACACAAATGAACACTTTGAAGCCTCAAACTCCCTGTGAGATAGTGCTATTTAACTCCATTTTACTGATAAGGGCCTAGAGAGAAGGAGGGGTAAAATAAGTTGCCTAAGAGCTAGTGAAAGGCAAATCTGTAGTCTAAACTCAGGAGTATGACTCTGAGCCTGTTATGCTACCTAACTATCCTTCCAACACACTTAATAACTAAAGTATGCTATATATTTCCTAGCATGTCATTAGCAGGCAGTGAGCATCATTTAGTAATAGGTGGGAAAATGACCTTTTCCCTTTCACTCAACTCTCCTCTCCTTTCACTCAAAGCTACAAACTATAAATCATGAGTATGAGCTTTATGTTTTTTGAGTCTTACCAATTTTAATCTGGGAATCCACAGAGGAGCTTCAGGGAGACCTTGAACTTGCTGAAATTTTACTTAACATTTTGTGTAAGCATTCATTTCCATAGTTCTCATTAGATTGACAGGGGAGTCTGTACATTTTCTTAAAAATTCTGTGGATTGGAGAACATGCTTTAAAGTAATTTCCTTTTAAAACTTTAACATCAAAAGAAGAACTTACACTATGTTTTTGTTATATGTATGTTTTTTATGGAGATTGGATCAGCTGATAGAATGACTTGAGGTGCTATCACATAATGGTTATGAACTTAGGCTTTGAGCTAAATTCCATTCCACAAGATTTCCAAAGATGGTGAAGGACATAAAAGCCTAACAATAGCAGCTCATATTTTTGATAGTTTATCATGTTCAAGTTAATATTCTAAATGCTTTACACAAATGAGCATGTTTAAATCCTTAAAACCACCTCTAAGGTAAGTACTATTATCGTCCCTGTCTTACTGTTAAGAGCAAAGAGAGGTAACAAGTAAGTAAGTAACTTGCTTGTCTCTTAATTGTGCAAGTTACTTGGGCCCCCTGTACCTGAATTTCTTCATCTGTAAAATCGGGATAAGAACTATGTGAAAGGATTTTGGGGAGGAGAGCATGAGATAATGCATATAAGAGATGTTTAGTATTATACCTGGAATATATTAAATGCTCAATAAACATTCCTTGTAAAAAATTTTGTAGCATATGCTACACAATTATATATTGCCTCTATTATGCCTTTGATGAAAAATTCAGATAACATGTTTCTAATATGCCATATATTCTTAGCATTTATTTTGCTTAGAATTTTTATACCCATTACTCAAGATATCTTTTAGTCATGTCAGAGAATGTATAAAGTGAAAAACAACTTTTTTATTTCATGTGAAAGTATATTTATTTCATTAACATGAACATTCAGAAGTTGCCCATTGATTTGCCTGTTTTCTAGGTAGTTAGATTTCATGGTGGAGCTCTTCCTGCCTATGTTATATCTAGTATCCTTCTTGCTTATGGAGGACAGTTATACTCTCTTTTCTCAACAGGTAAGAATGTTTCTATTCCTCCCTCCCTCTATGCTTCATTACTACTTTTTTTATCCTACGTGTAGCTAATGAAGACACATCGATTTCTTGAAAATTCACAACCCTTCTCTCTCAAGGTTACAGGAGTTTGAGATCCTCTTAAGTTTTAAGAGATTACCAAGAAAATTCCTTACTTGTTTTCTCCATTTTATACCCTTGTGTCTAAAGTTTATTCCCTCTGTTCTGAGGATCTCTTAAGAGATAGAAACTGGTGGACAGGGATTTTGTTCTCCATTCTATCCCCGGTGCCTGACATAGGGCCAAGCACATAGTCGACATTGAGTGTAATATTTGGGCTGTATCAACTGTATCATTTAGGACTTGCTACACTGAATGGAATAATTAAGAGTTTAATTGAAGGGACTATTTCAAAGGTATGTACAGGGTTAAGGGAAACCAACAACAAATGATAAAATACCTAATTAGCAACAGAGCCCTCTGATACTCCTAGGTATCAGGGCCAGGGAGGGAGCAAAGCTAGAGAGCTGTAGGAGAGAGCAGCAGTACTGCACCTGAGCCTTGGGTACAGAAGTGCTGTGACCACTGTCAGCGTGTGGCTCAGCAGGGAGGAGGCAGGGAAATAAACACACTAACTTTATTTCCTTCTATCCTATCTGCCAGTGCTTCTCGTTCACTGAACCCGACTAGAAGCCAGTTCATCAGAGTCAGCCTCCCAGAGTTCAGAGCAAAGTAAAGGGTAGAACATGGATCTGGAGAAGAAAATATAGACTGTATAGTACATTGGACAAAGCCCTCTCTAGAGTATAGCAGTTAGAACCATTTCCCAGGAACCTCACACACTTGCCGGGCTTGTACAATGATAATCAGAGGAGGCAAGAGGGAAAGAAAGTGGGGACAAAAGTAGTCCAAAAATCCCCTCCACCATTTCCATGGTGCCAGATCCTTTCACAGCTACTCGTTTCCTTTCAGTGACTTTTTTGCAGTTTCAAGTCTGCCTTTAGTGTTCACTTTAACCTGATTTAACCTATTATATTCCAAGAAGAAGTAAGCAACGTTTAATGTGATCTGCTCAGATCCAACCTTTTAATTAAAAGACTATTCTGGCAATATGACATCTCCTACACTTGAATATAATTTTTGGAAATTTAAAAGAGACACCTCATTCCTCTTAGTTTTAAGTGACTTGACAACTGATTTTCAAACATTTGGGATTTATACCTAGATAGTCCACAGAGACCCTGGGGATATATGATATTGGTAAATCTAGAGGACTTAAGTATGGGATCGTGTCTCAAGTCAATTAAAGAAGTAGTTCTGAACCAAAAATGCTTGTTAGAAATCACTGGAATGGGTATTTAGATAATAACAAGTGTTAATGAGGATTTGTAGAATTGCAACCTTCTGTATACTGTTAGTAGGAACGTAAAATGGTATAGCTGTTTTGGAAAGCAGTCTGGCAGTTCATCAAAAGGTTAAACAGAGTTACCATATGACTCAGCAACTCTACTCCTGGGTATAGACCCAAGAGAACTGAAAACACACATCCACACTAAACACTGTTTATAATAGCCAAAAAGTGGAAACAACCAAAACGTCGGTCAACTGATGAACAGATAATGTGCTGAATGCTACAAGATAGATGAATCTTGGAAATATGCTAAGTTGAAGGAGTCAGTCACAAAGGACCACATATTATATGATTCCATTTTTATGAAATCTTCAGAGTGAGCCAATCTATAGAGACAGAAAGTAGATTAGTGGTTGCCTAGGAATGGGGAGGCATTGGAGGTGACAGTTAAGGGGAACAGTTTCTTTGGGGAGTAATGAAAATGTTTTAAGACTGACTGTGGTTGTTAATGCACACTCTATGAATATACAAAAAACCACTGAATTGGATACATTTTAACTGGATGAATTTTGAGTTATAAGAATTATATCTCAGTAAAACGGTTTTTTAAAAATAGGTCACCTGTGGAGCTTTGTAAAAATGCAAATGATAAAACCATAGCCTTGGCTTCCTGAATTTGTTCCACAAATGGTGATTGGCTATGTACTTTTGTATGAGAACCAGTAAATTAGAGTAAATTTTTATGGTAGGTTTATGTTTATTTTTTTTCTTTTATTTAACTTTTCTTAATTGATATATAGTTGATTTATAATGTGTTAATGTCTGCTGTACAGCAAAGTGATTCAGTTATACACAAATATATATATACATTCTTTTTTATATTCTTTTCCATTTTGGTTTTTCATAGGATATATAGTTCTCTGTGCTGTACATTAGGACCTTGTTGTTTGTCCATTCTATATATAAAAGCTTCAATCTGCTAATCCCAAAATCCCACTCCATCCCTCCCCCAACCCCCTCCCCCTTGGTAACCACAAGTCTGTTCTCTATGTCCGTGAGTCTGTTTCTGTTTCATAGGTTGGTTCATTTGTGTCATATTTTAGATTCCACATATAAGTGCTATCATATATTTGTCTTTCTTTTTCTGACTGACTTCACTCAGTATGATAATCTCTAGTTGCATCCACATTACTGCAAATGGCATTATTTTGTTCTTTTTATGGCTAATATCTCATTATATATATGTACCACATCTTTATTCGTCTGTTGATGGACATTTAGGTTGTTTCCACATCTTGACTATAGTGAATAGTGCTGCTATGAACATAGGGGTGCATGTATCTTTTTGAATTAGAGTTTTGTCTGGATATATACCCAGGAGTGGGATTGCTGGATCATATGTTATTTCTATTTTTTAGTTCCTTGAGGAACCTCCATACTGTTTCCCATAGTGGCTACACCAATTTACAATCCCACCAACAGTGTAGCAGGGTTCCCTTTTCTCCACATCCTCTCCAGCATTTACTATTTGTAGAGTTTTTAATGATGGCCATTCTGACCAGTGTGAGGTGGTACCTTATTGTAGTTTTGATTTGTCTTTCAAATTAGGGTAATTTTTAATCTTTTGAGAAGAGTATCTGTGATAGTAATACAGACCTTTGCTTTCTACGACATGAAATATGTTGCTCTTATGAACAATGCAGCATATGTCTCATACTTAATTACTGTGAATTCTCTACTACATATAATTTTCTTTAAAATCACTAGGTCACTGCTTAGAATATGCTGCTATGTTGGATAAAGAAGCCAAACCATACAAAGTTGATCCTTTTGTAATTATGGTTA
The DNA here is from genome assembly GCF_026419965.1 of Kogia breviceps. Taxonomy (NCBI): domain Eukaryota; kingdom Metazoa; phylum Chordata; class Mammalia; order Artiodactyla; family Physeteridae; genus Kogia; species Kogia breviceps. The sequence continues at coordinate 163,851,869 of NC_081311.1, read as the reverse complement.
AGTTTCTGTTGGGGTAAGTTTTATTATCTGTGATAATGATTTTAATTTTGTTTTATATGTAAAGTATTATGTTTGGCTCAAATATGAAGGATAAATTTCCATACAAATAAGGCAATTGACTTGTTTTATTAAATGGACTTTTTCTCTTAGGCAAAGGCCTAATAAGTACATCAACATTTACTTCAATAGTTTAGAAGTAATTATTGAACTTATATATATAATATATATACACATATATCAGTCTAAATTTAGACTATAAATATACCAGGACTTTAACATTTTCAAAAGAATATATGTGGTACATGAGCTTTGGGTATCCCAGATTCATGGACACAAAACAATATACGTTATTGGTGAAACAGTGCCTCAGAACACTTTTTATTACTTCCCATACAAAGTATATTTTAGATCTCTCTACCCTACTTAACATTGCATTCTTAATTTATTCAGGTTTTGTTTTTGGTTTTGTTTGGTTAAAAACCATTACTTAGATATCTTTTCTTCTGTCTTTATAACTAGCTCTTGGCTTTCTAACTTTAAAAAAAGACCAGTTATTACTTCATTACAAGGATCAATGAGAGCAGTAAAGCTGCATTGAGACTTGAGACTCAGATTCTTGAAGATCACTAGACTCAGTAGTTTCCTATCAGGAATTGAAGTTTGTTTTTTCAGTATAATTATAAATGAAATATCATGGTACTCTGGGAACTGTAGTGAATGATCAAACACTTCAAATATTAACTCCTTTAATGGGAGTTGTTGGGGTTTTTTTTTGCTTTTATTGTATTATTTGCTTTTATTTTTTGTATGTTTTCTTTTATCCACAGATACAAATGGTTTAAAGAATATTGGGATATGTTATTGTTACCAGAATTAGATGCCATCGTTTTAACTAGTCAGAGTATGTGTTTCCCCCTTGTATCTTTGATTCTTTTTCTGTTCGGAACATGTACTGCCTACTGGGGTGGCCTACTCTCGTCTACATCTGTGAGACTCCTTTCTTCATTGTGGTTGACTTTGAAAAGGTAAAGAATGAATGATGAAAACCTTTCTTATTGCTCTTAAGAAAAAAACTGTATTCTGATAGGGAACCTTAAAATTAACTTGCTTTCACTAAACTATAATTTCTAAGGAAAAATGTGTAACTAGCAAAACATAGGGTTAGTGTTCAAACTTATGTTTTTGTCATAGGTTATCATTTATTTCAAGTTAAATGCTACATTTGATTTTGACCATAGTGCTCAAGAGTTAATCAAAAAAGTTTGACAGATTACACAGGTATTTTTAAATTTCACTGTTGTAAATCTTTCCAAGGGCAAAGTGTTTCTCTGGCAATGCTTTTATATGTTGATTTTCAATCAAACCTGAGACTCGAATCTTGATATTTAAGATCAGATTAGATGAAGTGTATAAGAGCTCCAAAAACATTGCCTAGAGGTTTATTATGATCCAAAGACAGTATGAAGTTGCTGGTATGCTGTTTTGGTAAACCAGTGGTCTAGTTTCCATTTCCTCACCAGCCATGTTATGTGATTTACTGTCACAGAGGGGATTATGGTATGATGCTTCTTCCTCCACCCTTCTGAGGTGCTTCTGACATTAACACCATCACATGTCTGAGCAACCTCAAGACTTTAAGAACAAAAGTATTTCTCTTCCTATTAAGATTCGAACTGTATGGCACAGGGCCTATAGTTAATAATTATCTTTAATAATATTGTTTCTTTTTTAGCACACATATTACCCATAGTATATATAAATGCAAGAGAAAATATCACAGTGTATAAAAGAATTTTAAAATATGTGTCACCCCTCACCTTTATTTTAAAAAGCCTGTTTACCTTATAGTAATACTTGCACATTAATAAGGAGAGCCTGGCAGAGCATTGTATTGTTTTCTGCTTATATGTGATTGTGTAAATAACTGTTAATATGCTTTTGAAAGCTTTACTCTTGTTATTCCAGGCCCTCTGAACTTCCTAAAGATATGAAGATAATATCACCAGACTTGCCCATTTTGACAGTTATTTTGATCATAGTTAGTTGGACAACTTGTGGAGCATTTGCCATCCTTCTTACTTATCTTTACTATGTGTTTAAGGTATGTCAAATCAGTAAAGTCAGAAGGCCTGAGCTTTGTATCAGACAGGCATAGACTTTCCCATGGGTGTTGTTAAAAAATTTTTTTTGATCACTGCTGTTATATAACAGGCCTAAGTGTAAAGTTTTTTTTAACATCTTAGTTATATATTTATAACTATATAACTATATATATATATATATATATATATATATATATATATAGTTAACTGTAGAACTGAAGTTATTAATCTGAGTGGGTTTCTTTGTTAAAAACAAAGGGAGGGGAGGAGATATAATCTGTTCCATATTGCTTGATGCTCTGGCAAGTAATGTTAACTTTTTAAAAAACATTTTACTAGAACGGTTTTTATTCACACCTCCCTTTAAACGTGGATAATAGACAAAACAAAAAGTTATATCAGTGGGATCAGGCTGTCAATCATGCTGAAATAATGTAGAATGTTACAAATGTTACTGAAGAATCACAAGACATGATAAAAGTAATTAAGCTGACAATTTTACTGAGGAAATGAAAAACACTTCTAAGAAGGCTGACAGCTTTTCAGGAAAATCTACGTTATACAACTGCATGTTCTCCACATTAATCTTATGTAGAGACAGTTGATACTGGAAAGGATAATAATTTTTTCCTTTTTTTAACAAAGGTTTATTTGAGTCTGCATTTAACACTAATACATGCACATTATAGATTACTTTCAGTTTACAAAGGAAAAATATGTCCATCAGAAAAAACTATTTAGAATTACTTTGATTTACAGTTATAAATTAATTTGATTTATAAATATAATATTTGTAGTTTTTTTAAGTGGATATTTCAAACAAGTGACACAATAAGCAGAACTTTCTCAAATACTTAAGCAAACCTAGTAAATTTATAGACTTTCTCAGGTTCTTGTAAACATTTCACCACTGTATATAATTGAGTTCCAGATTTTCAAAGATTTAGATTATATAACACATGTTAAACTCTTTATACTATGCTGAATATAATCAAATTTTTGACTCACATGACACTTTAAGTTGCAATAGCAAGGCACCATTCAAGCATAGACTCACACAGTATGGAAGATATAGCATTACATCCTGGCCCCAACATACTCTGGAATTCTGTATTATTTTGCTTGTTTTTTAATCCATGATAGCAAGCACATGTAGTTATTATTTATCTTTTCTAAAAGAATGTTTTTAAATGTTTAAATGAAGTTTTATTTATTTAGGTTTTTAAAATTTCAAATTACAGTGCTTCTCAATTTCAGTAAAAATGGTTATGTTTTTTGTTTCAAAATAAAAGTAAAATTAAAGTCTTTTCTTTTTCATAGATTGTTCATCTGCAAGCCAGCTTAACAACTTTTAAAAATAGCCAGACTGTGGTAAGTTTTATTTTCAAAACACTATATCACTTTAGTATGAAAGAACATGGAAAAATACAAAAGTTTATTTTTGTAAAAAACGGTTATGACTTTACAGTATTTAAAAGATTTTATGAATTTAAATAACTTTAAGAAAAGCGAGCCTAAGGAATATTAAAATAAGACTTAGATTGTCATTTAATTTGATCTCTGTCAGTCCTTAAGTTTTTTTTGTTATCACAATTATCTTTTAAATTTTATTTCAAGTAATGACTTAAGAGGATATATTCTTAGCAGTGGAAATAACAAGTCAAAGGAATAAAAATTTTATAACTGATAACTGCTTTAAAATACTTTCAAACAAGGTACTTCAGTATTCTATATCAATTTGGTAATGGAAAGATGTATTTATTTAGCTGTTAGATAATTGAGTATGATTCTAAATAAAATAATAAACTTCAATTTTACTTAATATCTTGATATTTTTACTTTATTGCTTTGTAGAACCCCAAACACTCTAGAAGAAGTGAAAAAAAATCCAATCACCATAAAGACTCTACAGTACACCATCTCCGTTTATCTGCCAGTGATGCTGAAGATAGTCTTCGCATGCACAGTACCGTGATTAACTTATTAACATGGATTGTATTACTCAGCATGCCATCTTTAATTTATTGGCTGAAGAATCTTAGGTGTGTTTATTTATATAATTATAATTTATGTGGTTCAAACTATAAATATCTGTAAGTAAAGACTTGCAGGATTCCTGATGTTTCATAAAACTTTCTCGGGCTTCCCTGGTGGCGCAGCGGTTGAGAATCCGCCTGCCGATGCAGGGGACACGGGTTCGTGCCCCGGTCCGGGAAGATCCCACATGCCGCGGAGCGGCTGGGCCCGTGAGCCATGGCCACTGAGCCTGCGCGTCCGGAGCCTGTGCTCCGCAACGGGAGAGGCCACAACAGTGAGAGGCCCGCGTACCACCAAAAAAAAAAAAAAAAAAAAACTTTCTCAAGAACAGGAAGCTATCACCTGAAATTTATTTTCAGCATATTCACATCTTCTTCTTTTCTGTGAGAATACAAACTTCCCCAAAATCTGCCCAAAAGGGGAGGGATTGTATTTTCTTTAACCTTCTTTGAGTCTAGAAATATGTGAAAATGTGCTTTATTTTGCTGACTTATAGTATTCATAATACTAGTGCTTTATATATTTTTCAGTTCACAATCAATTTTATATTTTCTTAAGTTTGAGGGGAAGAAAAATGCTTACATTTAAAATAATAGAAATAACGAAGGAAGTGTGTACTTTTCTGATGTGTACTATACGTTGAACTAAAATAAATGATCAGCTGTTTTACTAGAAAACTGTCATTTGCTTTGTCACCTGATAAGTGTTCTAGGTTAAATGAGAGCCTAAAAATGCTCTCTAAGGTTATTTCTAGAATATTTAGTTATTGGTAAATTGTCTTTTTTAAAAAGCCACGTTATCCAGTTAATAGTTAACCCCTACTTAACATAGTTTTTAGAAATGATGTAAAAGTTTCAGATTATCTAAATACTGGAAGTTTTTTTTTTTTTTAAGTTGGCTGAATCAAAATAAGTTCAGTTAATTAAATCACAGGTCACCAGATATTAATATCCTTCCTTTGTCCCTTATTTTAATCAAGGTGCAAATTTTTGTCCACAGATTTGGGGAGAAAATTCCTTGAGGAGCACAAATTTATGATTCTAGAAGGCTGTAGACAGTTACTTTATATAAACCTTCATTTTTAAATCTTTTTTAAATAGAGCAGTTTAAATATGTTTTAAATAATTTGTTTTATAAAATATTATTTATATATGACCCTTCAGGCATATACTTATTGTAAAAAGGAAGTGCTTCCAGATGGGATATTTTCATTTCCTTTAGTAGTTTCTGAACATTCTCCATATAAAACCTTGAGTATAAAGATGATGTGGAGGGGCTTCCCTGGTGGCGCAGTGGTTGAGAGTCCGCCTGCCAATGCAGGAGACACGGGTTCGTGCCCTCGTCCGGGAAGATCCCACATGCCGCAGAGCGGCTGAGCCCGTGAGCCATGGCCGCTGGGCCTGTGCGTTCGGAGCCTGTGCTCCGCAACGGGAGAGGCCACAACAGTGAGAGGCCCGCAAAGATGATGTGGAGCAAAATTTATTTATCAATGTTTTCTTGAGCTGTTTAGCGCTCTCTTATATCCATATTGCTATAGGAACGTTTTGAAATGTATTTAATTGATTGATTCTGAGAATTTAGAATGATTGGCAATGCTTTGTTGATTTATGTTTTATTTTTTTCTTTTTGACATAGGTATTACTTTAAACTTAATCCTGATCCATGTAAACCTTTGGCATTTATCCTTATTCCAACTATGGCAGTTCTTGGAAATACTTACACTGCTTCAATAAAATCAAGGTATAGTATTTTAATCTTTTTTTTTTCTCACATCTGTTCCTGGTCTTTATCATACTTTCATGTCTGAAACATGTCTTTTGTTCCTAATTACTTGGACTGTTCCTGAAGGTAAAGCTATAATAGTAATTATGGTTTATGTGCAAATACAGTTTATATGCAAATATATTATATTTGTTTCCTTAATTATGCATTTCATTTGTTAGGATATAATCATTTTTTTTTCTTTAAAAAGTTAACCCTTGAAAAATATGATATCTAAGGTTTGCTTCCAAAAAATACAGGAGGAGTGGAAGTGGGCAGTAATATAGGTAAAGTAAGATTGGCCATGACTTGATAATTTTTGAAGCTGGTTGATGGGTCCATGAGGTTCATTATACTGTTAATCTACTTATGTATATGTTTAAAATTTTCCGTAATAAAACTTTACTTTTCATTGACTGCTTGTTTGCTCTGGGAGCCTTTTCAGTTGATTCTGGCAGATAGTTGCAGATATTCTAAAGTCAGGCAGATCTGGGGTTTCAATCTAAGGCTCTGTGTCCTTAGGTAAGTTTCTTAACCCCTCAGTTTCTCTGTTTTCAGAGTAAAAAGGTGATAGCCTTTCCTGATAATATTTTTCTTTTAAAAATAGTGTCTTATCTTACATGTTCCTGTTAGGAATTAAAGATGGTTCCTTTTTTATTTGGTTGAAGTTTTTTGCTGATATTAAATAGGGTGAAAATAAATATTTCTGTAGCTATGTCTTAGTAAACATTGATTTTTTTCTTATTAGGATAAATCTCTAGAGGTAGCATTGGTGAATAAAAGTCCAACTAGTATTTTTCTGTGGTTAAAATTTAAAAGAATAAACAAAACTGCTTATTTACTCAATAGAACATTTTTCTCTTTTCTAGCCAAAATTGACTTGTATTGATCTTTTAAAAAATTTGGGGCAGTTAAATTCATTATACGAAAAATTACTTTATCTACAATCACTTAGAACACTTTCTCAAAACTGTATAAAAGATTGACATGTTCGGTTTGTGCTCACAATGTATGTTACATTATAATGTATATTTCTGTCTCTTTACAGTAAATTGTTGAAGACTACTTCACAGTTTCCACTTCCCCTGGCTGTTGGTGTGATTGCTTTTGGGTCAGCACACTTATACAGGGTTCCATGCCTTGTCTTCATTCCTCTTTTACTCCATGCATTATGCAACTTTATGTAAGATTGGATTTAAGGAATGATAAAGATCAGTTATGTCTTTAGGTCCAATAATAAGAGGGAACACACAGATCCATCAGTGTGGGCAGCAAGATCCTTTGGAGACGACAAGTCTATTTTTACAATGTTGAAAATAGGAAATTAGTTTTGTAATGCTTGAGGAAGGTAGTTGAAGCATGGTTTTGTTTTGTGGTATGACATCTGTGTACTAGTCATTATGAAAACTCAGTAAAAGGATATGGTAGCCTCTGTCTTTGAGGACTCTGCATATCAGCTAGTCTGCTTGATTGGCCATACCAAGATCTTCTCCTAAACACTCAGTAAGTGTAGCATTGTTTGTATCCTCGCCTCAAGTATTCTCACTTCATCAAACTTGCTTCTGAAAAGTGGGTTACTTTGTATTTGCTACGGTATACATGTTGAAAAATAAGTCTTAAAAGATGAATGAAATTTAAACTTTGCTTTCTCAGAAATGAAATAGCCACAGTCTTTAGTCAGTTTTTGGCAGCCATAGTGAACAAAATAGATCTTTTGTTTTCGTACACCTATGAAAATACAACTTTAAATTCTAAGGAGACATGTTTTCTTGGTAACCAGCAGGATTGATGAATGGAAATGTAATTCAAATTCAAAACTCAATGAAATTTTCTTTTTTCTTTTCAAATAAGAATCTTATTTTGTATTCTTAGTGAATATCAGGAGACTACTGAAGAGATGTATTGCTAAATTTGAAGATTTTCATAGATATTTACTTACAGGCATTGGAGCAGTTCAGTCATTCAGCCTATACCATTTTATTCAATTCACTGACCCCATGGTTGTCAAAAGTGCCTCGGGTCATGGTGGATTGTTAAAATAACTGAATTCCAGTGGTTAGAAAAAACTCTACATTTGCACAATTTTTATCTACTATGGAAAGAAAATCAGTGTGATGAAGTGCGGTACCACATTTAATGTATAAAATTATACTATTAATGGAATAACAGTGGAAAAACTGATACCCCATTAATAGCATAAGTATAAACAATGAATACCTGAATAAGTTGGAGTGTTTAGCCACTAGGTTTAATAGTGGAATCTTAATTTGCCAAGGTGATTACTATTTGACAGATAGAGAGTAATATTTGTATTTCATTTCAGATTTCAGCTCACTTTTTGGAAATAGGTAATGGAGCTAGGTATCTTCGCCTTAAGATAGGATTAGCTCAAGGCTGGGGTATACCTGAGTGATAGAGCCCTTCCTTTAGATGTGTATGCTGTAAATACCCCAAATCTTGCAAGTATAGTCCTTAAGTCCCAGTAACTCCACAGTTGTACCTGTGAACTTGTATCCTTGTTAGTGCCCAGGGATGTCCTAGAGTACCAGGTTCATTTTACGTGCCATTGCATCTGGATTCCATTACAGCCTCTCAGCTGTTACTGCCTATTAGAAGGTTACTCCCACTTTACTGCCTGTAGAGGGTTACCTCACTTCTTTTCTCATTTGTTCTTCGGGTTCTTGCTGTTTCATCATCAGTTGAAGATGGTCTTTTTTCATCTATGAAAGTTTTAAGTTTGTTTGATTCCATTGTTGTCTTTCCCAGCTTCTTGTTCAGTACTCATATTTTCACTTACTGAGATCATTAAAGGTAAGTGATAACCTCATAGTATACATGGCAGGCATACCAGGCTCTTGTTTGTTTGATAGAAGCAGCAAAAGGGATAAAATACAGAATACTTGTGTGTTCAAACCTGAAAGGAAAGAGGACTTACCAGATTATATATGCACTTTTCCATGGCATATATATTTAAACAAGGACACATCTGCCTAGGTTTAGCTTATACATGTACTCATAACAACTTTTGTACATATGGTGTTGTATTTCAAGTTTTCACCCATATGTTGTTGTATTCCAAGTTACAGGTTAAATATGTCATTTAACTATTTCTGAATTTGAACTTAGGCCCATATACAGAATTTAAGAAAATTCATTAATTTGAATCTTCTATTGACAGCCACAATCAATGTGTTTAGATGATCTAAAGTCTCCTTGTTTAGTCATTCCTGCTCATGAATAAAATGTAACAAGCTTAAATTTCTCATTTGTGAGTAGTACATTAGCTTTTTAAAGCAGCAGACTAGGCACATTAGTTTCCATGAAAATAATTTCATGTGAGTGTCATTATCATCAAGTCCTAAAGTCTTATTTATTCCAACAAAATATTTTATTTTAGGACTACAAAAAGGATTCTCATTAAACATGTTATAAACAGCAGTAGTTGGGGTTTTTTTTACATATATTTAATATTATAAGTGTATGTATACACACACATACACATTTTGACAGAATCTTCATCAAGTCCTAATGCACTTTAAAACCAAATAACTACCAGAGATGAGAAAGTAGGCTCTGTCTGAAGATTAACAAAACTGATGTTTCTATCACTTGAGTAAAGGAAAGTCCTTTGTCTTTAAAGTCACATTATTTCAGCCATGCCTACAGTCTGTATTATTAGCTAGCAAAAACAGCCCAGGTTTATCAGAAATGTTACCGAAAATGAAATTGTTCATTGGCAGTTAGGGATTATCTAATTTAGCAAACTTCTGAGCTCTATTGTTATGACATTTTTATTTAGATTTTTTTTTGAGTTTTGAGTAAATTTTGGACTTATAAAAATTACTCCTGGATCCTATTGTTGATGCCTAGACCAAATATAGACTGGACAGGACAAACAGTGAGTACTTTCAGTGTCTCTAAAGAGTCCTCTGGAGTTACTACTATTATAATTTGGAACAGATAATATGATAGAAATCATTAATGCTCTTTTCTTTATCTTTTTCATGTTGGAAATTACACAGGTTCTGCTAGCTCTTTTCTTGGTTGTCACCAGAATGAAAGTATTTAAAACAGTAGTCCTAAAAAAAAAAAACATTTGTGCCTGGTTAACACTGATTTTGAGTCTCTTCAATATATATATAGATCATGTGTTAATTAATATTTAATTTTTTTTCATATTTTGCTCAGATAAATTCAGATGTATATAATGGAATACATTTTCTTGTTTGAGCTACACTATAATATCGGCATGATTATACAGTAAGGAAAAGAAATAAAGAACTATAATAGGCCTAGTAAATGTTTGTTGTTGATTATCCTGTCACTCATGCAGATGGTACACATTTCCACCACACACACATACTTACATGAGGCAGATTGTCTGATTTGTTCATTGTCTAGTTCCCATTCTTTTCTAAACTCTTCAGACTTTTCACTTATAGCATAGTGTATTCTTTTTACCTCACTGCTTATTAGCATCTCTTACAGAAGGTGGTCAAGGGAAATAAAACGCAATAAAAGGTAAAACTCAATTTTCAGTTTATTCTTGAGAGCTCTGGGGAAATGGGGTAAACACAAAGATGATGAGATAAACTAGGTCTGTTGATTTCCCAAATCCCCAGACAATTCAGTTAGCCTGTATTTTCATCTTAAGCGTTAGGTCTAAATTAGTGTAGTATCTTGCTTTATTATGAGGTTTAGTGCAAAACCTTACAGTGCTGCATTTGCAATTTTTTAGGAACTTGTTATGAAAATCAGTTGGGAAAATATTTTTTAATGTGTTGAGACCTTCTGTGACTAAGGCATTTGTTGATTATTTTTCATCATCACTTTTTTCTCTGTGTTTTATTTTTATAAATTTATTTTTTTAATTTATTTTTGGTTGCGTTGGGTCTGTTGCTATGTGCGGGCTTTCTCTAGTTGCAGCGAGTGGGGGCTACTCTTCGTTGCGGTGCACGGGCTTCTCATTGCAGTGGCTTCTCTTGTTGCAGAGCACGGGCTCTAGGCACGCAAGCTTCAGTAGTTGTGGCTCACAGGCTCTAGAGCGCAGGCTCAGTAGTTGTGGCACACAGGCTTAGTTGCTCTGCAGTATGTGGGATCTTCCCGGACCAGGGATCGAACCTCTGTCCCCTGCACTGGCAGGCGGATTCTTAACCACTGCGCCACCAGGGAAGCCCTTCTCTGTGTTTTAGATTTGTGAAATTACAGGAAACAAGATACCTTGTGTAGTTTTTGGGGGGGTCAATTTGGAGAGTATAGCACTCCCCAGGAAAAAGGAAGCAATAAAAGTATCTTTGTATTATGAAATTAGACTCAGACAGAAAACTTCTTGCCACATAAGGTAAATGTAGAAGATACTATTACAAAATATTAAGATGCCTGGGAGCTGAAATTTTTTTCAGTCTTTTTGAACAAAGAACATTTCAAGTTCTGTAATGAGCTTTTACTTACACATTATTAATCATGCATTCTTTCACATTATATTTTAACAGCCTGAGGAAATAGAAAGTTTGTGAGGCTACTCACATGGATAATAGGAAAGAAAAGTCAGACCCATAATCCAGATCCGAGTATGTATACTCTTAAATGCTCAAGAATTCACATTTTTGATAAATAAATTATATTATGAATACAGATGACTGAATTTTATAATTAATAACTTAGTCTTAAGAATGGAATAAAATTTGGAAATAGTGAGAATAAACGTAATTTACAGTAGAAGTGTAACAGTACCCCTGAATTGGTAATGTTGCTTTCAAAAGTTAGAAGATATTCTGAGCTACATCTTGATTACATTGTCTGTAGTTGAAAATTTTTAAATCAAATACAGTACTTTCTAAAAGTGTTTGGCATGTTATGTTGCCACAAATGACTATGTTTTAAAATACCAAGTAACCAGTTAATTTCTGATGACTTTGTATAGGACTTGATATATGTGAGTCAGATTTATTCTGTACTCATTCTGTACATTGTAACTTTGAACACTTATGAAAAACTGTATCTGTTGATGTTGTTTTATTAGTTAGTGTAAATTTGTTTGCATATTTGAACATTAATCTTAGTTTAGGAAATCTAAACCATTTTTGTAAGGTTCATATGCTATTTTTTTCAGTATTATCTTGGTTTTTAGTATTTATATAGTAGAAATGTTACTAGTAAAAATTTATAGACAAAGCATAGAACTATTAACTGTTCAAAAGCCTAAGTGTTAGGCATATTTTGTATTTCATGTTGCACTTGTTTTGTTTCATATTGGACTTTTTACATCCCTTTTTTAGGAAAAAAAAAGATACATTTGAATTTTTTTTAGCATAAAACTCTACGTTGCAAAATAGAACTGTTTTCATATGGTTAGCAAAAACACACTTTGCCACCAAAGCTAAATGAAACTGTAAAATACCTCCAGATATTTGTGCCAATGAACTTTTCTTACTATATTGGGATTAAAGCAAAAATAATCTTTTCAGTATTTTTCTTCTAGGACTTATATTAAATACACATCATCAAAATTTATATTCCTTATCCTAATTTTTCTTTCAAAATATGTAAAGCTTATAGCATAGTGTATTCTATTTTGTCTGATTTCTGGAATAGTGTTTTCTGGTTTTATTGGGTGAAAGTTAGTTTACCCAGTAATGATCTTTCAGTAATTAGTTGAAGAAATCATTTAGGTAATCTTGCTTCAGATTCATTCTGTAAAACTTTAAATTCTGTTGCCCAGATCATTTTTAGTATAGGTGTCTCCCATTTATGTAATAGAAAGTTTATTGTGGAATTTCTATTATTTTCTATGTGTTTCCATTCAGTCCCTCTATACAGTCATGTGTTTCATAGGGGAGAATTATCCACTAGAACTTAACATAATACAATGAAATAAACATTGTAAAATGCATCTTAAAGGAAAATATAGTGTAGTGTAGTGTACTCATGAGAGAAAGCAGAAATATGATGGATTCAGAAACTGTTGTGTTTATATGATTGACATTCTTTTAATTTCTCTCCTACAGAAATTTTCAGAGGGAATGTCAGTCGCTCGTATTATGGTTTTTCCCATAATTTAATGTCACTTAACTGTTTCTCTGCCCAGTCATGTTGATGTAGTTTGCATAAGTAGCCTTGGAAGTAAAGAGAGGAGAAAGCCAAATATTAAAATGTTTGGCCTTGATTTAGTTACAGTTTATCCAACTATCTGCTAGGGACATGGATGATATTAATAAAAAGATGATACACAAGACCTAAAAATTCAGTGAACATTATTTTTGGAATGAGTTTGTCCTTTGTGTTGAATAATTTTATCCTAAGTAAGAGATGCCTGTATTTAACATAGCCATGCTTTCTACATAAGCAGATAATGTATTTGTTGGAATATTGGTAGAAATAATCTTCTCTGCCTCCACTATGGAAGCAGAAAAATCCAATTTTTAGTGTATATAAATTAGGAAATTGTATTGTGTATTTACATTTTTAAAACTATAAAAATGACTTAGATATATTATTTTGAAGTGATTGTATTACCATTTCTTAAACTTATGACTAACTGTAAATGTAGCAACATACCCATGAGAAACCAGACCAAAATTGAATGCATATTTTCACTGTGACCTTGAACTTACAGTTGTTTGGGATAAAACAGACTGTGCCTTAAAATGGTGAAGAAATGCCCTGCAATTTTATAACTATATATTTATTGTGGGTGGTCTTCTCAAATTGGCCCCAAATTCTTTTCTTTGAGGTTGGTGAAGTAAAAATTTTAAATAAAAGTTCATCAGTATTTCCCTTAGTATCTGCTGAACTATTACTCTAGAGGCCTCCTTTAATTTCCACAGTTCCCATTTCAGATTAAAATTGATTTACACTTCATAGGTGTAGAAAATTAAGTTTGGTTAAAGTTTCTGAAAATAAATTTATTTTAGGAGAAGGTGCTGGCACTTCTGAACTTATTACACATGGAAAAATTAATCTTCAAATGTAATTTTTTGTCTTTTTAGTGAATACTCTATCAAAAACATGAATTCTTCCCTAAAACCTGTACTTATTGTTCCTCAGATTATTGAGGCTTGTATTTGTATATCAAATAAAGTTAATTTAGTCAATAATAATTTTTCAATAGTTAAATATAAACTCACATTCATGTATATTTTTAAACATTTTCCCTTTTACTTTTTCCTTCCTGATTATTTTTAGGGTATCAAGAGAGAACTGGCTCCAGATTTTTGTGGGTTTTTCTTTTAATGTAAAGACTGACATTTTTACTGTGCTTATTTAAAATAACATACAATTTCTATCAAAACAAATTATTCTATTCATAGGACATTCATGGTCTCGGCCAAAAGATGCCCACATCTCTGTGTGGCATCTCAGAATTTTTTTGTATAATTTTCAATTTCAATTTTGAACATAAATTCTACACTTTTCTTTCTTCTCATTCTACCTCCACTGCCTCCCATCAAAGACAAAAATATAGGTTTCTCTAAAAACATGTAAAAAGAAAACATGTCTTTCCTTAAAGCATGGTCAAATTGAGATGGAAATAGTTTGGGGAAGTGTATGTAATACAATAAAATACATGGCTGTCAACTCGCATCAGTTTCTATATTATAGTTAAAAGTTTATAGAGGACAAACTGTGTGTTTTACTGAGACAGAATCAGTAATCACTTATTTGCAAATCAATAATTTTACTCTCTTCCAGAAAATTCAGTGCATAGTAATTATACTTAACAGTGCAAATTTGTCCTATAATATATACTGAAAAATGATTGTCACCTTGCAGATTTTTCTTTTTAAACATGCATGATCTTCTCCAGTACTTTGTACAATGTATGGTATACTAAATACATTTACGTGTAATTTTGTGTGTATTTTTACGGTATAATTAACTTTATTACATTTAACTGTTTGTAATGCACAAAAAAGTGCTATTTATTGTACTCTGTAGAGTGTTGTGAATGTTTTTAGCTTTGTTTCAGCATTATGGTTTAAGGTTTAATAGATGAATATTTGCCTTCGGTCTCCACTCAGGTATTAATGTGTAGCAATTTTTGGTGCTTTCTTTTTTATCTGTCATAATCTGGTGTTCGTAATGTTCAACAATAAATTTGGTGAACAAGAACACATGGTGCAGAATTGCTTACCAGTTCACATACTCCACAATACCATCTCAGGAAAAACCCTTAAAATGATTTCTTTATAGCATGTCTAGCATTTCAGAAGTTTGAATGCCTAAGCATGGGACATGATAAACAAGATACATCACAGGTAAATATTGGAAGCAAGATAATTTCTAGTATTTCCCGACTTGGTATCTTGTAGCTTCCCATGCATTTGTATGGACATTTTATGGTTAACGTTCTATTTTAAAGAATTGCACAGTCATGTTTCTCCCAGAGACCGTGCTTTCCACTTTTCTTATGCTAACTTAATATATATTCTTGGGTGCCCCATTTCCCAAATTACGCGAGAATAATTTAGACATTTTTTGAAAACAGATTCCCTGGTCATCTTAGAACTACTAAATTTGATCTGTAGGGAGGATACCTGGGATTCTGTTTTAACAAGTGCCTCAAACATTGCTTTAGTCAATAAAAGTAACTTGTTAGAGCTCCTAGAAGCAACTAGAAAGGCTGTCTTTAGGATTACAAGGTACTAAAGTGACACTACATAATTTGAGAATTTAATATAGATCTAAACTTTATTATAGAATGGATGACAGGAGTCAAATGGGGTAGGACATCTTTTGAGGGATTAGTGTCTTCTTACACATTGATTGGAACAGTGTTTCCTAAATTATTTTAACCAGCATCTCTAAATATATGAACATTTATAAATTATCTGCATATGTTAACATTGTGTATGTTATTAAATATACCCCAAAGGGTAGATGTTTAAAATGAGAAATATACAACTAGAAGCTTTAATATCGATATTTTCCTTGGATACTTAGAGGATTATCTTGAAACCACCCAACGTGGAGGCCACTAGAGTGTACACCATGAAAGCCTCATAGGCCTTTCCCACTAGTTTTTCTTTAATCAATTCCCACTTCGTCTTCACTTTCTTTCTGTAAGATAGATAGGTAGGTAGGTAGGTAGGTAGGTAGGTAGGTAGATAGATTACAAATTTAACAGCTTGAAACAACACCTATTTATTTACTCACAGTTCTGTAGGTCAGAAGTCTGGGCACAGACCAGCTGGGTTCTCTGCTCAGAATCACACTTCTGAAATCAAGGTAACAGGACTGCAGTCCCATCTGAGACTCATTCAGGTTGTTACAGGTGGAGGTTCCTGTTTTCTTGCTGGCTGTCAACTTCTTAGCTCCCTGTGGCTTTCCCTGCTGTGTAGCCCTCCACAAAAGGTTGGTTTACTCCTTCAAGACCAGCAGGAGAATTCCTCTCAGGTTTTGAATCTCTTCACCTTCCTTTGTCTCTGACCTTTAGACCTGGATTTAGAGTTCTCTTGTTGGCAGCTCACATCCACTTGAGATAGTTTCTCTTTTGATTAACTCAAGTTCAACCTTAATTATACCTGCAGAATTCTTTTTGCCATATAAGGTAACATCATATTCCCATATACACATTGTCCGCTCACACTCAAGAGGCATGGATGATACAAGGTGTATACACTAGAGAGTGAGACTCTTGGTGGCCATTTTAGAAGTTCGCCTACCATGCAATATTAGGGAACTAAAGTCTTTTTCATAATTGCTGTGCTTAAATAATATTTTTTCCATAGCTTTAATTGAAAGAGCTGATAAATATAAAATATTACTGGGAAAGAAAAGCCCCTCAATTCTTGGAGTGAGTTTTAAACAACGCTTAGAGATGAAAACAGTCTCCCATCCCTGGGTTAGTGTGTGTGTGTGTGTGTGTGTGTGTGTGTGTGTGTGTGTGTGAGAGAGAGAGAGAGAGAGAGAGAGAGAGAGATTATAATTAGTTTAGAGATTGTTTTATTCTTTCTTGTTTCTTTTCAACAGTTAGAACTTGGATATGGTCTGAAATTAAGGAATAGTAGACTAGCTTACCTTGTCAAGTGAATGGAAACATTTTACTGTACTTAATAGATATAAGTTCATACTGGGTATAGGTCAAGAGTAATGACCAACTCAACATTACATAAAATATTAAAATTGAACTTTTAAAAATACTTCTCGTGATTTGCTTTTCTCTTGAATATGTTTAGAGAAAGAATTGAGTTTCATTAGACTTCCTAGATGTGCTTAAATCATAGTATACTGTGTAAATGGAAATCTTCAGGTTTTGCAGTTGTGTGCTCATTTGAATATCCATGTATGTAAATCAGCCTATCCTCAGTATCAAATAGCTCTATAAGGTATGTTCACATGCTAAAAGAGATTCAATCATTATGCTTTTTACCCTTAGTATTTGTGCCATTCTGATCAAGAAAGAATTATAGAAGGTTGAGAAAAACAGAATGATCTAGGGACTGGAGTGTAAGATTTGACTGAAACAATAAAGGCCTTTTTACTCTGGAATTGCAGATATTTAGTGAGAAGGTGTTTGAAGAGGAAACTTGATGATTCACACTTTTTGTTCCCTGGCTTACAGGAAATAACAGTATTTCATGTGGTAGACATTACAGAGATGGTTGGTTGCCCTTAAGAAAGTGATACAAGATTGGGATGGAGAAGAGAGGAAGAAAACCTTTCTATAAAACGTGTGACCTACTGGAGAAAAAGGAATTTAGTTAAGAAAGGAACTTGTTTTACTCTTTTTATAAAACCAAAGTGTGCAATATAGTTGTACTTTAAACTAGGAATGTGTAACATTCACTGCACTTAAAATATCTTTGTCCTAGCTAATTTTTAAGTAGAATAAATAAAAGATTTAGTTACATATATAAATTACAGATCCACAGAGTACTGTAAAAGGAAATATGATTGTTTTGGACAGTAATCTTAAAACTTTTTTTTTTTTTTTGTGGTACGCGGGCCTCTCACTGTTGTGGCCTCTCCCGTTGCGGAGCACAGGCTCCCAACCCGCAGGCTCAGCGGCCACGGGTCACGGGCCCAGCCGCTCCGCGGCAAGTGGGATCTTCCCGGACCGGGGCACAAACCCATGTCCCCTGCATCAGCAGGCGGACTCTCAACCACTGCGCCACCAGGAAAGCCCCAAACTTTTTTGATTGCACACCCTTATCATTAAAAAAGTTTGAACTTTACCCCCATAAACATACTACTACTATAATATGTAAACTTTAATTATATGTAACTTTTACATATAATTTTATTTTATATAGTAATATATGTAATTTTAATAGAGGAATAACCATCAGATATAGTTAAATTATTGTTTTTAATTCTTTTTTAAAGATTTAGTATTTATTTATCTATTTTTGGCTGTGTTGGGTCTTAGTTGAAGCATTCGGGATCTTTCACTGCGGCATGTGAGCTTCTCTCTAGTTGTGGCATGCGGGTTTTCTCTTCTCTAGTTGTGGTGGGCAGGCTCCAGGGCGCATGGGCTCTGTAGTTGTGGTGCACGGGTTCCAGAGCGCGTGGGGTCTAGTTGAGGCACACAAGCTCGGTAGTTGTGGCACGTGGGCTGAGTTGTCCCGTGGCACATGGGATCTCAGTTCCCTGACCAGGGATCGAACCCACGTCCCCTGCATTGGAAGGCGGATTCTTTACCACTGGACCACCAGGGAAGTCCCTGTTGTTTTTAATGCTTAATGAGCCTGACAAAAGAGTAGACGTGTAGACACTGGTAAATTTTCTTTTGTTGGTTTGCATTAGTGGTATTATTTTCAAATTTTGTTGTAAGGAGTAGTGTCTTGTAAGGTGTATTTTTAAGCTGCTTATTTTGTGATAGTTATGTTCGTTAAAACTAGATAATGTGATAAATACTTAATATAATGCATGGATTTTAACTGGCTCATCGATAGTACCATGTCACAATATGCTTAAACAAGTGAATGAAGAAAACTAGTGGGGTGCCCCGTCATCCTCCAACAAACTGTAAAATTCCCACTCTTCTCTCAGAATACATCTCACGCTCTATGTATGATCAGCTATGAAGAAGGCTGAGTAAGGGCATTGGTATCAATTCATGTATAAAATGCTGGTACATTAATTTGTTAGAGATTAAAAACATGAAAATGAATTGTTTTCCTCCCACATCCCAACATGTTGCCTTGCACACCACTTAGATTGTACACAACCCCCTTCTGAAGAAACTTAGTTTAGAATGTATTTTTGTAAGCCTTTGAGATTGTCTTTAATAGGTTTTAATATCTATATTTATATTATCCTGAAAGCAAAAAAATGAGGTTTCTGGATCAGGAACCAACTATTATTACTTAAGGCAATAACCACGGCAGTTCTCCTTGCCCCATTCTTCCCCCTTGAGGGCAGTTGAGGAGGGTCAGGTGAGCCCTGAATGTTCAAATGGGGTTTTCTGTTTTGTTCTGCACCACAGGAAAGGAACTCCGAAATTATATATCTGGGAGTTTATATAACCTACATGCTGCCCTCTTCCCCTCCTGAGAGAGGAAGTAAAGCCTTTGTTCCCAAATGTTTTACAGTCTTTTAGAATGTAAACGGACGGCTCCAGGTTTCATCTTCCCATAAAATGTAAGCGTGTGGCTCCACCGAACATGAGGCAAGGGGAAGAAGAGCACTGGAGAGTAAATGTTTCTGGGAGAAGGAGACATGTCTTTATAGCATGTCAGTTTCCTTTGCTCAGGAAGCCAAACCATGCAGAAACATGAAAATATACATGAGGCATTGTTTCCCAGATAGCCTTCTTGGGGTACAGAAATAATGCCTCGCTCCAAGCTGGCTTACTGTTAGAAACATTTAATGACCAAAGGAATGGAGTAGGGCACCTTAAATGTCATGACTTACAATCCTTCAGCTGTGATCTATTGGGTAGGGTAGACAGGAATGAAACTGGTAGAGCCAGCATTGGGGAGTTCTTTTCTGAAACTGAAGTTTGTAAAATCTTTGTGTGTAAAAAAAATAATGGGAATAAAATACGCAGGATAGAAGGGAAGTAGGTGAGACAAGGATAAGGAGATCATTTATCAAACTGCTACAAAATTTGGAATACTAGTAATGATGATTTAAACTAGGTTGGGAGCCAAAAAAAGAGTGAAACAATGTAAGGGGACTCTTTAGGGGTTAGCAACTAATTGGATGTGGTAGACAAGCCTCTTTCTGTGTTAGATTTGACGTGGGACCTTGCCTGACTCCCTGTGTGTAGCATATTATGAACGCAACCAAAATGTCTTAAGTTGCTGCCAGCCAATAGCCTATCTTAATTTTCATTTCCCCCAAGATCCTAGGTACCTTAACTACAGCAGACCAAGTGGAGAATGGATTGATTTTCTGAATCTCCATTTTGTTCTTTCTTCATCCTGTTGCAGTACCTTATAGTTTGAAGTTAACTTTTTTTTTATTGTTCCAGTGAGACTAAAATGCAGTAAGATCTTTAGGTGCCAAAATGCAACTAACTGGAATCCTTAATCAGAAATATACTCTGTAATTCAACTTTGAAAGAAAAGAAACAAGTCATAGAAAAACTAAAAAGTATAAGCAATTTCTTTCAATAAAAACATTCCAGACCATATTGTGGGGTTTCTACAGACCACCTTGTCACCTATACTTTATTCTTTCAGCAGACATTCACTAAGTACCTGTTGTACCAGAATCCATGCCAGACACATTCACGTTCAGTTTCTCATTTCATTCTCCATAAAAACCTTTAGAGGGAGGATTATTATCCTCCATTACAAGAAAAGAAATAGTCTCAGAGAAATTAAGCAACTTGCCCGTAGTAGAATTCAAACCAGACTGAGTTCTGCAATATGTAATTATCAATACTAGTTCACTTCCTACTCTCTGAAAATCTTTTCTGACCATACTAGTTACTCCTTTTGCTTTGGAAAAAAATGTTTCCAACGATATGCCCACAGCTTTCCTTATTACTCTTTCTATATTTTCCCTTAGAGATTTCATCTGTGACTTCAGTGTTATAGTCTTGGTTGATGATTCACCAAGTCAGACAGACTTGCTCCCTCAGTTCCATATCTAAGTATTTCTCAATCAGTGGTAATGTATTTATTAGCCTCCCTGAGACTGTATCCTCATCCATAAATTGTGACAATAATATTATCTTAAATATTACCGTTACATGAGATAATGAACGAAATGCATCTGACACCTTTGTGTACAAGAAATGATAGGTGCTTTCTTCCAGCTCTTCAACCTCTAGTTTCCTCCAAACTAAACAAATTCAGTTGCAACTCATTGTTGAAATTTAACCTTATGATTTCTCTCCCTCCCTAATTAACAACTCCTTTCAGTTTCCAAATTTCTCTTAAATCCTCCAGCTACTAAAGTTGAACCTCCATTCGTTTTGATCATGTCTCCTTTGCCTACCATCTAGTTCCTCCTTGCATACCACAGGCCCTGAAGAGTCCAGCACTTTAGGGCCACCCTTACATTAGTTCACTCTTTTCTGACTCTCACCCTAATTCAAACCATCATTACTAGTATTCCTAATTTTGCAGCAGCTTCACAAATGATCTTCTCATTGTCTCACCCTCTTCCTTTTTATCCTGCATATTCCCATGAATCCTTTTTTAAACAGCAATGTAGCATTATCACTCTCTTTTTCAAAACCTTTTAATCTTCCCCCATGTTTGACAGGAAACAGTCTGAACTCCTTGACAGTTTGATCCATTTCCAGCCTTCTCTCCTACCGTTTCCTCCCCACACAGGCTGTTTCAGCTAGGATTAGTTTGCAAGAAACAGGAAGCCTGAGAAATAGTTGCTAAAACAATCAAATTTTCAGGTAGAAAGTCCAGGATAAGACTCCATGAAGAACCAAAGTTCCTTCTATCGCATTTGTTCTCCATCCTTAATGTGTGGCTTTTATAACAAGACCGTGGCTGCATGATATTTCCATTCCAGGAAGGAGGGGAAAGGAGCAAAAGGAATTTTGCCTTTTATTTGGAAAGGATTCTCCCTCTCCTCTCCCTTTCCCAATCTCAGGGACTTCCATTTACAGCTCACAGGCCAGAATAATATCGCATCACCACTAAAGAAATGCAAGGGAGACGGCGGAATCAAGTTTTTAAGCTGGGTTTGTGCTACCCCAAACAACAACTAAGAAGAAAGGTGTATTTCTTGGGCTGCTCTAATAGGATTCCACAGACTCCGTGGCTTAAGCAACAGAAATTCATTTCTTCAAGTTCTGGAGGCTGAGAAGTCCAAGATCAATGTGCCAGCTGTTAAGGGGTTAGGACTTCAACATATGAAACTTTGCGGGGAGGGGAACACAATTCTGCCCATAACAAAAGGGATAAAGGGAAACAATGAGCCAAGTCTGCCACACACGCAAACTTGGCTACTGCATCTCCTTTGTCTTCCTTTTGCTACTTCGCTGCCTTTGCTCAAGAACTTCTTCCTCCCACATCTTTGCTGTCAACATTTTATCCGTAAAAATCTACCAATTGCCATTCAGGACTAATCTTATCCCTACTTCTAGCTCTTGCTGTCATAGTTTCATAGCCTATGGGAATCATCACATTATGTCACGTTATGTGCAGTTCTTAATAATAGTGACATTTATTTAGCATCTACATGTCAGGTGCCCTTTATTTGTATCATTTCTAAATCTTACAACAACACTGCAAAATAGGATTACTTCACAGATGAGGAAATTGAGGTACAGAGAGATTAAATAATATTTGCCCAGGAGAATGGCAGGGTCCAGTTTTGAACATGGTTAAATTTGGTTCTAAAACTCCATGCTGTTTCTCCATATAGATTGTTTGCTCCTAGCAGGCAGGGATCATGTCCCTTTCCATACACCTATTTGTAGTCCACACTTAACAATGCATATTTTACATGGTAGAAATTTGTTAAATATTTTTTCAAATGAGTAATCATAACAGTGACCCAAGATAATTCAAAATCCCGACTTAACAACAACAAAATTTACGTCTGTAACAAAATTGCCTATGTGTTGATAATTGTTGAAGCTGAGTGATAAGTACGTGGACTTGCATTATTCTTTTCTCCTTACTTTTGTATATATTGGAGTTTTATATAACAGAAATTTTAATTATGGTCCAGTTATTATATTTACTAAATAGATTAATACATTTAGAAAAACTTTCAGAAATAATTGAAGTTTTTCTTTTTACAATTGACCCCAGCTAATTTTAAAGTATTATTACCTGTGGTTCCTTATGTGTAAGATTACATATTATAATCCCTAAAGCAACCATTAAAATAATAATTCAAAGAGGTATAGCTAGAATGCCAATGGAGAAATTAAAATAGAAATTTTTAAATATTTTTAAAGCCCAAATCATAAAAGACAAAAATCGATGAATTAGACTTCACCAAAAATTAAAACTTCAACACTGTTCAAAAACAGTGTTAAGAAAACGAAAACACAACTCGCAAGTGAGAGAAAACCAAACATACATCTGTTAAAGAACTTGTATCTAAAATACATATAAAGAATTTTCAAAATTCACCAACAAGAAAACAACTAAATTTATAATGAGCAAAATACTTAAACACTTCACCAGAGAAGATACATGGGTGACAAACAAGTACATGAAAAGATGTCCAACATAGTCACTAGAAAAATGCTAATTATAACCACAATGCCTAAAATAAAAATTTTCAGAAACTGGCAATAGTTCTGGTAAAGATTTGAAGCAACTAGAATTCTCATACATTGCTGGTGGGAATGCAAAATAGAATGTCACTTTAGAAAACAGTGCAGCAATTTCTTAGAAAATGAAACATACCTTTAGCATATGAACCAGCAATACCACTTCCATATGTGTACTCAAAACAAATGAAAACCTATGTCAAAACAAAGACCTGTATGTAGATATTTATAGCAGCTTTATTAATAATTTCCCCAAAGTGGAAGCAAACCAAGTGTCTGTCAACTGGTGCATGGATAGAAAATTTGTGGCACATCCATAAAATAGAATATTACTTGGCAAGTAAAAAGAAGTGAACAGCTGATATGTGAAATAATATTGATGACTCTTAAGTTCAGTATGGTAACATGCCATATTGTGATTCTACTTATATGAGAGAAAAAGGAAAAACTGTAGTGACAGAAAACATAAGAGTGGTTACAAGGGAACTGACTCCATAGGGACTTGAGGGGAATTTTGGGGGTGATGGAAATGTTCTAAATCTTGATTGTGATGGTGGTTACATAGCTATACAAAATTTGTGGAACTTTTTACTAAAAAGGATATATAAGTTACGTGCTAATAAACCTGACTTAGAAAAATTGAAGCTTCCCCCCAAAAAAACTCCAGGCCCAGTTTATTTCAGTGGTGAATTGTATGGAAGTTTTAATTCTGTTGAACATTGGGTAACACCAATGTTGACAACTCTTTTGGAAAATAAAAGAGGAGGGACCACTTCCCAAATCATGTTATGTGGCAGGCGTAGCCTGATATCAAAGCATGACAAAGAAATTACAAAAAGTTACTGACCAACATTCCTTGTTAACATAAATGTGAAAGTTCTTAATGAAATACCAGCAAATCAAATCCAGTAATTTATAAAAGCCCTCAGGAATATATAAATCAACTACTAGGACTGGTATGGTCACAGAATTTAAGGTCAATATGCAAAAAATATTTTCCATATTCAAATATCAAACAACTGTAAAATAATTTTTATAAAATGCCATTTATATTATGATACTTAGGAATAAATTAAAATATGTACAAGGCCTCTCCACCAAAAACTACAAAATATTGCTTAGAGAAAATTTTAAAGCCCTAAGATAAAGAGAGATAATATTCATTGATTGGAAGACTCACTATTTTTAAGATGTCATTTTTCTCCAAAATGATATATATATTAAATGCAATTTCAATAAAAATTCCAGCAGGCTATTTTTCTAAAACTCTACAAGCTGATTCTAAAATGTATATAGAAAAGCAAACAATTTCAAATAGTCACAACAATTTTGGAAAAGAATCACACCAATAAGTGACTTCAAGACTTACTATAAAGCTACGGTAATCAAGGGAGTGTGGTATTGGCAAAAGGACAGATAAGTAGTAAGTACATCAGTGGAACAGAACAAAGAGTTCAAAAGTAAACCCACGTGTTTATGGTCAATTGATTATTGACAAAGGTGCCAAAACATTCCAATGGGAAAAGAAAATCTTTTTAGCATACAGTTCTGGAGTAACTGGATACTTATATGGGAAAAAAAATAAGCCTGGACCCTTTCTCACATCATATACAAAAGTAACTTGAGATGAATCATAAACCTAAATGTAAAAGCTAAACTATAAAGCTTCTAGAAGAAAATATAGGAGAAAACTTTGAGATGTGGTGGTAGGCAAATGTGCAGTTAGGTTAAAGAAAGCAACGACAATTTAAAAATTGTTAAATTATAGGGGACTTCCCTGGTGGTGCAGTGGTTAAGAATCCGCCTGCCAATTCAGGGGACATGGGTTTGATCCCTGGTCCGAGAAGATCCCACGTGCCGTGGAGCAACTAAGCCCATGCACCACAACTACTGAGCCCACGTGCCACAACTACTGAAGCCCGCGCACCTAGAGCCTGTGCTCCACGACAAGAGAAGCCACCACAATAAGAAGTCCATGCACAGCAACTAAGAGTAGCTCCTGCTCTCCGCAACTAGAGAAAGCCCGCGTGCAGCAATGAAGACCCAACGCAGCCAAAAAAAAAAAAATTGTTAAATAATAGTTCATCATAATTAAAGACTTCTGCTCATCAAAAGACATCATTAAGAAAGTATACAGGCAAACCACAGACAGAGAAACATATTTCTATAAGGGATTTGTTTTCAGAATATATAAAATACTTCTACAACTCAATCATAAAACCTCAAATAACCGAATTTTTAGAAGTAGAATTTTTAAAGACAGAAGTCAGGAGGTAGTATTTTTAGCAGAAACCTAGAACGTCCTCACTGCCGCTTGGAAGCACATTATTGTTGGAGGATTAAGATGACATCGTCTCTGCTGCTGAGATTTCTTGGGAGTTTCCCCAGGGCTAGACTTAACAGAATGCACTTTTGAAGAGTAAAGGTCTGCTATTTATTTTATTTTGTTTAACATAATTGTATAACACATTATGCACCTAGAGAACTAAAGAGCTCCTAGAATACTAGGAACTAACCATCGATTTGTGGGGGGATCATTTTAGGGAGAGGGGTTTGTTGATTTTTTAAAAATAAAAACTCACTGGCTCTATTTCAGAGCTCACAATTGATGAATAGCACTAAGAAAAGAAATCATTTGCCCATTATGCCCCAAAATATCCAAAGAAATACCCATCTGAATTGTCCTCAATTTTTCCCCTTTTCTGAAACTACTCCCTTTATCATGCAAAATATGTACCTGGAAATTTAGGTGGTATTTTAAAAATGGTGTTTCTTCTAGGTGTTTAAATAATTTTATCAATGGGTTAAAATATGAGGTCCATTACAAAATTATATAACTCAGGGGTGGGGTCTTATCTAATTTAATAGTCTAAGATGGAAACTTTTCTCACCCCTTTCATATCAAAAAGACATTTTATAGTATAGTTTTCCTCATGTAGAACCTCAGGTTCATAATAGACATTTCAACCCAAATCCATTTTGTATTGTGAACTGGAAGAGAGAAGAAGCTTCACCTTTCTTAAAAGGGAATAGAGACAGCTTCTAGGTCTCTCCATGGTGCAATGTATTCAGTAGAGGCTATTGTGGTGAGTTATGGGTCTTTCTCCTTTGTGATTGGCCTGACATCTTGACATTCCTTGTCTTAGTTTCCAATGGCTACTGTAAAAAATTACCAAAAAGTGGGTGGCTTAAAACAACAGAAAGTTACTCTCTCACAGTTCTGGAGGCCAGAAGTCTGAAATCAATATCACTGAGCCAAAATCAAGGTGTGGACAAGGCCATGCTCCCTCTGGAGACTCTAGGGAAGAATCTGTTCCTTTCCTTCTCCAGCATCTGGTGGCTGCCCACATTCCTTGGCTTGTGGCCTCAGCTCCAGAACAATTTAAATAGAAAGGCATGTGTGGTCATAAAAGTGCCACACTCCAGTCACCATTGGTTTGTGTGCAACAGCTAGACTGAATGTTAATTTACACTTTACCAGTCCACTGAATATTCAAGTCAAATCAAAAAATATTTATTGCCTACCTACAGGTATCTCTTCCCTCCTTATTAAAATGTGGCATTATGTAAATCTTTAGATGAACAGTACAAAATAGAAATGTAACAAGGCTCAAATTTCAGAAGAAAATTGCAAGAATCTGAACTCAAGTTTTACCTAAAGAATGATTAATTCTATAAGCATTTGTGATATGCTGGCCCATTCTATGCCAAGCCTTATGCCAAACTCTGAAGAATTAATGATAAAAAAGACATGATGCCAACTTTAAGGAGCTCACCTTGGAACAATGAGACATGTGGAAGCAAATATCATCATCCAAATTCAGCAAGGTAAAAGCTTTTGAAGTAACTAAGTGGTTTCTTTTTCTCAGAAGATGTGACCTTTGAGGTGGGCCTTGAAGGACAGGGAGAAGTTCTGAGATCACACAAGGGTTAGAGAAGGCATTCCAGGCAGAAGCAACAGTGTGTTCAAAGGCACTGAGGTATATGTGTGGGTGGTGTTCATTAGAGAGGTCAAATGGCTTGAATGGTAGGACTGGGTCATATTGAGGGTCTTTACATCACAGTCAAGAGCTTAGACTTTATCTTATGGGCATCCTGAAGCCACTAGAGGTGAATGTGATGGTAGTAAGCTTTTTTTGAGATGTGAGACCTTTTTTTTCTGTTGTCTCTCCGCCAGGGTCAGTTGCAAAAACAAACTTGTTACCAACTACCTCAGGCTCTCTGCTACAAAAATATACTGCCTGCTGAAAAGCTTTTTGCAAAGTGATAAGAAATGATTTATCCTTTTATATTTTAGGAAAAATCCTTAACTTATTTATGACTTTGGAGATACCAATGTGGCCTGAGGTGGCAAGGGTTTTGGGACCTGGTTCTCAAACCCAGGCTGAGAGAGTTTGGTTGATACTTAAGTCACCTCGTGAATCTAGATGTCCATTTTCTTGCTCTGTGTCTCCCAGCTGGTTTCAGATCAAGCATGATTGTCATAATTTCTACCTTTTGTTGCCTCTACTCCTTCATCTTAGTTGCAGGAGAAATAGCTGGAACTTGGGGCAGCATTGAAAGATATGTGCCGGCTGTCCCTCTCTAACTAGCCCATGGTGTTTGTGTTTCAGGAAGGCCGGTGTCAGGGAGGAAGACCGACCAGGGAAGGGACCTTGGGAAGAAGGGAGGCCACTGCTGAAGCCCCAGCTGTTGATAATGGAGACCTGAGGAAAGCAGAGGCCTTGAGACCAAGCTGGGCTTGAAAGCAAATGCTCTCAGGGAAGGGTGGCCACCCCACTTACCCTTGGCTTCTAGGATTGGCACACACCCTGGCCCTAAACAGCTGTAACATGTTTTTGGAGGAAGATCTCTTTTTCTCTTCAAAATACTCCTTTCACGTTTTTTAAACAAAATAGAGGATAGCAAAGAATAAAACAGATTTTTCCATAGTGAATAGCTAGAGAATTCTGAGGGTCAACTCTCTACAGTCAGAGGTACTTACCCTGTACTGATAACTGCTGAAAGGAGCAAACAGTCAGCTGTTTTGTGGAGGTGTTAGAGAATGTCATGGGTTTTTTAAAACCAACTTGTCTGCTCTGAGCCCCTTTCCGAATGGGGTTGGGGAGCAAAAATCCAATTCCAGCGTTTTCTGGACCTTCCCTTACCTCTCCAGGGTCTCACGGGATCTGGAAACTTTATGTGGCCCCAGGATATGAGGGGTGAGGCTCTCCCATCCATCGAGGTCACAGTGGGTTCTCTTTGCTTCTGTTCTATGCTTGACAAGAGCCTTATCCCTTTTCCCCCCTCTTCTCTTTAGTCTATTTTCAAACTGAAATCTGCCCACTGCCACAAAAAGCAGTTACGATTGCTGTGAGCAGAAAGCTGCCTCGCATACTCTATTAGTCATGTAAGCAACCTTTCTGTTATCTCTGAAGTTCTCATCATCACTGAGAAAGCAGTCTATAAACAGTAATTTTCCCTTTCCCTTACTCAGACCAGAGGGAAGAAAAAGAAGGTAAAATTCTCGTCCCTGTTCATGATACAGCTAAATAGCTATACCAGCTCTTTTTTTTTTTCCTAATAAGGACAAGAAGGGTTTCAATAGGTTATAGAGTCCAACAGTCCAATAGTTTAAAAATTCCTCTGTGCCTGCCACAATATCCTCTTCATTCCTCATCTTTACCATATGTTTGAATTTATTTTTATTTATTTTTAACATCTTTATTGAAGTATAATTGCTTTACAATGGTGTGTTAGTTTCTGCTTTATAACAAAGTGAATCAGCTATACATATACATATATCCCCATATCTCTTCCCTCTAGTGACTCCCTCACTCCCACCCTCCCTATCCCACCCTCTAGGTGGTCACAAAGCACCGAGCTGACCTCCCTGTGCTATGTGGCTGCTTCCCACATATCTATTTTACATTTGGTAGTGTATATATGTGTATATATACACATATATGTGTATCTATGTCCATGCCACTCTCTCACTTCGCCCAGCTTACCCTTCCCCCTCCCTGTGTCCTCAAATCCATTCTCTACATCTGCATCTTTATTCCTGTCTTGCCCCTAGGTTCTTCAGACCTTTTTTTTTTTTTTAGATTCCATTTGTATGCGTTAGCATACAGTATTTTTCTCTTTCTGACTTACTTCACTCTGTATGACAGACTCTAGGTCCATCTACCTCACTTACAAATAACTCAATTTCATTTCTTTTTATGGCTGAGTAATATTCCATTGTATATATGTGCCACATCTTCTTTATCCATTCATCTGTTGATGAACACTTAGGTTGCTTCCATGTCCTGGCTATTGTAAATAGAGCTGCAATGAGCATTGTGATACATGACTCTTTTTGAATTATGGTTTTCGCAGGTTATATGCCCAGTAGTGGGATTTCTGGGTCGTATGGTAGTTCTACCATTATGCTTGAATTTATAATCTAATTAAGTTTGTAATTCAGTCACTACATATTTATTGGATTGCTTTTATGTGGAAGCCCTGTGCTGAGTATTCTATTTTCCTTTTAATTTCTGGTTGAGAAATGCCAGCAAAGATCTTCATTCAGATGCGTCTAGGTGTGGGAGGCTGACTGTCCCAACCGCTACTTTTACACACAGTCTATTTAATGAAGAGGCTAAATGGGACAATTTAGACTAGAAATTAATGGTTTGGGAAACCGAACTTTCCTGGGGTTTTTTCCTCCTTTTGATTGAACTTATCAACTGAATAATTGCAAAATACCTACTTAGTACTGTGTTGATACATTCTGAAAAAAATGTCATCAGCTTTTGCCTTTCAGGACAGAGATTTGAAATTAAGAAACAATTACAAGAGCTTAAAATAGTTTTATTTAAATATATAACTTCTTTTAACAATCAGGAAAACTCCAGTCTTAGTGAACAAGATGACAATATGTGTGTGTTACTTTTAGTCCATTGCTCTTTTGAGAATCTAAATATTTCTTAAATGGGGAGCTCTTGAAACAAATGAGCTACGGTTTTATACAAATGGATCTAAAGTTAGAAATTATTCATAGGTAAATGGTTATGCAAATCTTTTCTGATTTATTCAGTCTTTTCCATTTAAAAAGTTTATTGTCGGGCTTCCCTGGTGGCGCAGTGGTTGAGAGTCCGCCTGCCGATGCAGGGAACACGGGTTCGTGCCCCGGTCCGGGAGGATCCCACATGCCGCGGAGCCGCTGGGCCCGTGAGCCATGGCCTCTGAGCCTGCGCGTCCGGAGCCTGTGCTCTGCAAGTTCATTGTCTATGCATTGGGCTCAATGCTGGTACTAGGGGAACGTAAGTGAGCACTGTTTAAGGAGTTTACAGTGTTAATAATCTCAACACTTAATACTTCAATATTATTAGATGCTTTAACTTCAAAGTCCTGGAGTTTCTGGTTTTTTTTTTAATTTTTTTAATTTAATTTTATTTTTTTTATACAGCAGGTTCTTATTAGTTATCCATTTTATACACATCAGTGTGTACATGTCAATCCCAATCTCCCAATTCCTCCCACCACCAACCCCCCACTTTCCCCCCTTGGTGTCCATATGTTTGTTCTCTACATCTGTGTCTCTGTTTCTGCCCTGAAAACTGTACCAAAGTCCTGGAATTTTAAGGAGAGTTGATGTAATGAAATTCCAGGGTATTCATTTGCTCACTTGACCACTGACATTTAAACAGACTCAAGTCTTAACAATAAAATCAACACCTTCTCTTATTTCTATTTCCCCCTCCAGGTACTGACTCTCTCTCCTCTCTCTCTCTCTCCTCTCTCTCTCTCTCTCTCTCTCTCTCTCTCTCTCTCTCTCTCTCTCTCCCTCTCTCTCTCTCTCTCTCTCTCTCTCTTACACACACACACACACACACACACACACACACACACACACACACACACACACAGGTAAACTTCTCAAGAGCTTGATGGATTCATTCTCTCTTTCCTGTCCATCGACTCCCTTCTAATCTGACCTTCACCTCCATTTACCCAAACATCTCTAATACTCTATGGATCCTTTTAAGTCCTCATTTACCCAATTTGTCCCTTCTTGAAACATTTTCTTCTCTTGCTCCCATCCTCTCCTGGTTTTCCCCCTACCTCCAGGGTCTCCTTCATATAGATTCTGGTATAGGGCTGGTTCATGTTAAAATTTCTCAAAGCTCAAGTCCTATGTCACCTTTTCTTCTCATTTGCTAATCTTCACTGAGGTAATCTCATCCTTTACATGCCATATTTACCACTCCCATAGTTACATCTCCTTTCCAGACCTCTCCTCTGAGGTTCAGGCCTGTGTATCCAATTGGATACTCCCCATCCCCACTTGGAGATCTCTAAGGCTCCTCAAATTCAACGTGTCCCACTGGAACTCATGAGCCTCATCTCCTCATGCCAGTGTTTGATATGTCAGCTAATGGCACTGTAGTCCGCTCAGCTGCATAATCCTGAGACCTAGGGATTGGCCTTGAAACTCTCTTCCCCTTAGCTCTGCTTCCCATAGTATCCAGTACATTATCAGTACCTTCTAAATTTCTCTCAGATCCATCCACAACTCTGCATCTGTGCTACCACCCTAATCCAAGTTAACATCTTGTCCTGCTTGGACTATTGCAGTAGCCACCTAACTGGTCTCCCTCTTTTCTAGCTCAGTCTGTCCTCCACGGTGCAACCAGAATAGCTTTTTAAAATTGCAAGTCTGTTATCAAGTCACTTGGATGCTTAAAACTTTTCAATCAGTTAGCATTGTTTGCAGCAGAAAGATCATAATCTGACTACCTCTAAAGGCCCAGATTGCATCAGCCCCCCACCTTGCTCCTTATACTCCTCAGATACTGACTTAATTTCAATTGCATTAATATGCCATGTTCCTTCCAGCCACAAGGTCTAGTACAGTTGTTCACCTTGTCTGAAACTCTTCTCCCTCTGTCCTCCCTAGGTTGCCTAAGTAACTCTACTCATCTACCAGATATAAGGTCACTTCTTCACAGAAGCCTTACCTGGTCCCTGAGACTGCATCAAATCCACCTGTTCTACCCTGTCATAGTGCCATAATCTCAATAGAAATTCTCATCATTGATATTTATATACTTTGTTATATGATGGATTGATTAATGTCTGTCTTGCCCACTAATCTGTTAATTCCATGAGGGCAGGGAATCTATTATTCTTACTCTTTTATCCCCAAAGCCTTGTGCAGTGCCTGGCACATAGTAGGCACTCAGTAAAAATTTGTTGAATAAACAAAGGCGTGAATAAATGAAGGTCACAATACCCTCCCAAGGTCAAAATGGCAAGGCTGAGATTGTAGCCAGGTATTCTAATTTCCAGTCCAGATTACTAGCCTTCTCAACAAAGAGCTTGTTCTGGGTTGTTCTGAATTATTGGAACCAAAGCAACTTCAGTTCATCAAGTCCAATTCTCAACCCTACCATTTTCTGCGGATGGCATTTATTTAGCAAGGGGATGCTATAGGTAAGGTAATTTTTCTTTTTTCCACAAAACATGTGCTATCTTTTAGCTCTATTTTGAAAGGGTATTATGATTAACCATACCACTATTTAAAACTTTTAAAGCTTCTTGAGATTCTAAGAAGAAATATAAGGTATGGGTCACAAAGAGCAATTTTGTCTCTTGCAATAGAATTTTCTGTTTAAAAAATGTGATTAATTTGAAAGGCTGATAGCTCCAAAAGAGCATTCTATGAGGTGAGATAATCATCATCATATTCCCAGCTGCTGTGTATACACCTTCTCTTAAAAGTGAAAAAGGAGGAAGACATTTTGCTGTGTGGAAGTGCCTTGTGTGTTCTATAACATCCAAATGAAATGTTCGGTGGTTGGAGGAGAGTCCGCTGTATTTAGGACAAATAGCTTCACTGTTAACCCTGAAGAAGTCTGAAGATGTGATTCTCAAGGGTCTTTGAGCTGTGGATGAAAATGGAATCATTATTTTTGAGCCCCCGCCCCCTCCTGCTCATGTCAATGACTCCCACCTGCAGCCGATCCACTGGTTATAAGTATCCATGAATCGCCTTGCAGACTGTAGGCAGGGTAAACAACCAGGGCCAGGCAAAACCAAACTCCTGGTAAGCTTTATTACTACCAGCTACTCCTGGTAGCTCTTTCTGTGTGTTTCATTTCCATTTCACACCCTGGGGTGGGATACAATCTCTACTTACACTGGTGTGGTGTGTGTCTGTCTCAGACCTGTGTATAAGGTGCATCTTTCAGTTCGGGGTGTATATTTTTTTTCTTTTCTCTCTTCTTTTTTTTAAGACTGTTGTCTTAACACTTAAAGTAATTTAAGATTGGTTGTTTTTTCGTTTTTTTGTTGTTATTGTTAAGAATTGCAGTTTCGGGCTTCCCTGGTGGTGCAGTGGTTGAGAGTCCACCTGCTGATGCGGGGGACACGGGTTCGTGCCCCGGTCTGGGAGGATCCCACATGCCGCGGAGCGGCTGGGCCCGTGAGCCATGGCCGCTGAGCCTGCGCGTCCGGAGCCTGTGCTCTGCAACGGGAGAGGCCACAACAGTGAGAGGCCTGCGTACCACACACACACACACAAAAAAAAGAATTGCAGTTTCTTTGGAGACAACAAAGTGCAATTTTGGCATACTCACTTTCTAGGTTGTATTCATGATTGCTTTGTTTATCACTATATAACATTCTCCTTATCATGGACTCCTTTAAGCTAATAATTGGTTTTAGGGGGGGGTTCATTAAGAAATGAATTTGGAAAAAAAGAGGGCTGCAAAATTCAGGTGAACCAATATACTATTTCTTCTTCCTTGTCTCCCTTTAAAAATGTTTCTTCTTTCACTTTTCTACTTTTGCCCTCCCTTCTGCTCTCTCTCCCTCCTTCAGTCTCTCTCTCTCTCTGGCCATTGACATTTCCCTGATCCTTCCTTTCACTCAGCTTCCTTCCACAATGCCCAAAGCACTCCTGCTGCTGGCTGTTGCCCTGGTGCTACTTGGGCTTGTGCATGGAGGCATGTTGAGAAACGAAGGAAAATGGAAGCCCCTCAACAATCCTAGAAACTGAGATCTGGTAAGAACAGCCACTGGGACATGCTAGGCTGCAGGGTGAAATTGGCACCTCCCTGGAGTTATGCACACTGCACTCTGCTAGAGCACGGTGGAGAGGAGGCTGCCAAGGGCTGAGAAGATTCCCCAGCAGGACCAGAGAAGAATTTTGCTAGCCTAGTGGCCAGTGTTCTAGCCAATTTACACTTGTTTCTGTACGGAGAAACAAATTTATATTTAGAAATGATCTTATACACACCTAGCACATTACATTTGTAAATATTATATACACATTGACTTCATAGCCTTAATTTCTTTTTTTTTTTTTTTTTTTTTTTTTGGTGGTACACGGGCCTCTCACTGTTGTGGCCTCTCCCATTGTGGAGCACAGGCTCCGGACGCGCAGGCTCAGCAGCCATGGCTCGTGGACCCAGGCACTCTGCGGCATGTGGGATCTTCCTGGACCGGGGCACGAACCCGCGTCCCCTGCATTGGCAGGCGGACTCTCAACCACTGCGCCACCAGGGAAGCCCCATAGCCTTAATTTCTAATGTATTGATATATACACAATCAAGAGCATAACAGGGAATTACGTTTTGCACAGCTTAGTTTGAACTGATAACAAAACAGATTCTCACATAACCAATACTTGCAAAGCTCCATTGCAAAAACTGAAAGTCGACCTTCAGTATTTTCAATTTGCTAGGCATTATTTTCAACATAACGTTATCTGGGAAATCGAATTCAAAATACCAGTAAAAAATCTATTTAAAAATATGCCAAATACAGTAAACATGATGACATTACGATTTCAAAATATAGTTTTTCTAAAAATGATGTGAAATATAACAATATAGGATTAAAACAAACAAATAGCACTTTGCACAGCTTCTATGTATTCACAGAATACACAGCTGAAAAC
Source organism: Kogia breviceps (assembly GCF_026419965.1). NCBI lineage: Eukaryota > Metazoa > Chordata > Mammalia > Artiodactyla > Physeteridae > Kogia > Kogia breviceps. The sequence goes on along the minus strand of NC_081311.1, from coordinate 163,816,393 downwards.
CCCACATCTGAAATGACTGGGACCTATCTCACCATCAATCGGAGAGGAGACACCTGAGGTCTGATCACCGTGGAGTTCAATTTCATCTCTGACTTCAGTACTCAGAGATGGGCAATGAATCTTCTCACTGTGGGCTGTTAAATAATTGATATTCAAGAATGGTGAATTATCTTTGTTTAGAGTTGAAATGTCAGGTAGAAAGGAGGGGGAAGGAGGAGAAGGAGCCACAGCTTGTGTTTCTGAGTTTTCCACCTCCTGCCTCCTAGGTTAGCTCTAAAATCCATTTGGGGGGGAAATGAGAGGGGAAAAATACTCATCTTTGAGTATTTGGAGTGTTTAAATGATAAGTGACATTGAACGTTTTCTTTCTCTCTTCAGTTTTTCAGAACCCTTCAGGCATATTTTAAAGGACGAGGTCTTGATCTTGGGATGTTTTCAAATATTTCCTCCATGAACGAGAATCCTGGACCTCTCTCTTTCCAATCAGAACTTATTGCTTCTGCATTTGCAGATTATGAAGAACAGAAAAACTCCTTCCCCAATTACCCCAAAGTCTGAATGTTTCTTCTGAGTACAGGTAAAACTTATCCCTTTATTCCCAGCATCTATCTAAACATACAACTCAGTCATAAAGTCATAAAGAGGTTTTGAAAAATGATTTTATTTCTTCATGTAAACAACTGCTCAGTTCTGATGATACTCATCACTGTTAATACTCTGATTTGGTTCATATATTTTACAGTCTGGTTTTAAAAAGAAATGACAGTTATGATTTTTAAAGCATAGTTTTCTGGGGAGATATATATTAAAATAGTAGAACTATCACTCAATAGAATTATGAAATATAATTAAAAACCACATACTTATACCTATATCATTTTTCAGACCAGTTCATAGAGCTAAATTATGTGGAAAATCATCGGTAAAGAAATATATTGAGCTGTACAGTTGGATTAAATGGATAGTAAAAATTTAAAAGAATGGTTTCTTTGGGGAGAAAGTATTAAGCATATATTTGAGCTTGAACTTCCTCACCTAGAGAGGGAAAAATGGTAGAATATTAGTAAAGATGGCATTTCATAGGAAAAAAATTAGAAATTTATGTCTAAGATTTGAATTTTACTATTCTTATTACTTTAGCATTCCTATCAAATAAATACCTACCATTTAAAAAGGAACAGGTATGGTGCAGTCAAAGAAAATATACTATGATTCTAGTCTGTTAGCTTTTCATTTGGCTGAATAATAAAGGGAACCGAATCATAATTAAAATCTACTCCCATTCTTTCATGGGCATATATGGATGAAATTGTGAGGAAGCAAACCATTGTTGCACTTCATTATGATTGTGAAAGGATTTGGATGATTAGCTCTTTTAAATGTGATGATTTTTTAAAAATAATGATTGTTATTCTAAGAGGATGCAATTTACCATGTGGTACATGCACTTGAGAACTGTCCTACAATGAGAAAATAAAATAGAATAAACAAAAATATATTAATGAAGGATCCCTTGACTATTTTTCACACTCAGGCCCTAGGGTAACAGACACTAAAACAGAGAATAATTATTAATACCAAGTACCTATTTCAGTATGAGACAGTATTGCATACAAGTTGTTTGTAAGCCTTAGTTTATTCATCTATAAATTGCATATATGGATTTCTAATAAAAAGTATCACAGAAAACATCAAATACTTCCGTGTGAGCATGAAACAAGGAAATGTTTAAGGGCAGGAAAAAAGAGAAAGCACCCAGTTTGTGATATTGTAATATAATAATTATTCAACTTTGCAAAAGAAGCAAAGTTTCTGATTTGGAGAATATTTCATAAATACAAGCTCTCCTTTCCTAACAACTCTCATTAGGAAATGAAGACAAAAAGAGTTTTCACTGAACTATGTTGATCTTTGGGTCTGGTGTTAATCATATAATCTTCATTTTCCATTTCGTTATAATGTTTTCTTTCAGATGTCTGGTGGTTTTAAAACTACAGATGAAGCTTCTCATTAGAAAAATTGATTCGTGGTCATGGCTAAACTTTTGTGTGTTTTTCCCTCCATTTTTGTTAATTTGTAATGATTTTATTCTACATTTTATTCTACATAGCTCAAGCTATGTAAATAGCTTGAGCTTTGGGACATATGTGACTTATGTGCATGGATTTTTTCCCCTGTCAGTAACCATAGATACCAGTGTAGAGCACGGCATATATCGCAAGGATTACAGAAACACCATAAAGTCAAGAGAAATGATCTTCTAAATTATGTTTCCTTTAAGATTGTCTTCTATGTTTACCTTTTATCAATCTATTTTTATTTGAAAGGGACATTGCTCATTTTTACTTTAGTTCATTATATGTAACAGGAATTTGGGTTTTAAATTTATCCTTTTCCTAAAAGGAAGATGCATTCCCATTGTCAGCATATGCTATTGAAAGACCTCACAGTCTTAGTTACATATCAAGGGAGAGTAAGTGATGAATGTCCGCAATTAAGTTGAAATGGAAGGCAAAGAAACGTGGGATTTTAGGAGTCTCTTGGGCCTCTGGGAGATGTTCTCTGCCACGATGTTCAGAGGTGGACATTGTGCTACACCAGATATCCTAGCCATGCCTCACGTCTGGCTCTTCCACACACAACCTCAGGAAGGGAGAGCAGAAACAGGTGGATTTCCCTTCTTTCATAACCAACCCCCTTCCTCCACCCACCCCTCCCCACCTGAGGCTGAATTATTCTGAATCTCACATTCTCATCTGAAATAGCTACTTTTCTTTATGAAGAGTTGCATCATTTTCTCTGATTTCTGCAAAAGGAACACTGCACTAGAAGGAAACACTGTAATCCTAAAAACACTAGTCTGTACGTTCCAAAATAGTTTTCTGTGGCTTTTTTGTGGATGATTGATATTGAATATCAAGAATAAAATATTTATGGGGTTTCTCTGGTGGTGCAGTGGTTGAGTCCACCTGCTGATGCAGGGGACACGGGTTTGTGCCCGGGTCCGGGAAGCTCCCACATGCCACGGAGCGGCTGGGCCCGTGAGCCATGGCCGCTGAGCATGCGCGTCCGGAGCCTGTGCTCCGCAACGGGAGAGGCCACAACAGTGAGAGGCCTGTGTACCGCAAAATAAATAAATAAATAAATAAAAATAAAATATTTATGCAAGAACAGATTCTATATCTGGTTCAATAGGTTCTATTGTAATTCGTTGTATAAGTGTTTTCCCTGGAGGGTTGTGAGGTATTTGTGAGCCAAGATCACATCTAAGCCATTTGTATTTCTCCAGCACCTAGTACAATGCCTTTCATGTAGCAAGCACTCAATAAATACTTGCTAAATTGAAATAAATGTGTGTTATTTTGCTATTAGTCACACAGTAATGGAAGCTGCTTCTAGTTAATGCCAGACTTTTTTTGTTTTACCATTTAAAAGATATGTCATTATTTATAATTTTATGTTTGGCTGCCTTGGGTCTTTGTTGCTGCGCGTTGGGTTTCTCTAGTTGCAGTGCACGGGCTTCTCATTGTGGTGGCTTCTCTTGTTGCGGAGCACGGGCTCTAGGTGTGTGGGCTTCAGTAGTTGTGGCACGCAGGCTGAGTAGTTGTGGCTCGTGGGCTCTAGAGCGCAGGCTCAGTAGTTGTGGTGCACAGGCTTAGTTGTTCTGCGGCATGTGGGATCTTCCCAGACCAGGGCTTAAACCCATGTCCCCTGCATTGGCAGGCAGATTCTTAACCACTGCGCCACCAGGGAAGTCCTATAAGTAATTATTGATGAGCTATTCCTCATAAAAATAAGCCTGTTCAGATAAATGGTAGAGTGGTAGGGAGTGCTTCACCCCTGTCCAATTCCACTCAAGTACCTTTCACCACTCCTGCTCTGGTTGTCAAGACCTCCACAAAGGGAATGTTTATTAGTTTTAAGGCCTCTGAAAAGGAAGGGCATCCCCAGGGGACTTTTAGCTATGAGCTTGCAAAGTCTCAGCACAGGACATGCATGCATCCTTCTGCTGGAAAATTCCTCACAACTGGCAGGTAGCTGTTGATGGGAGGCCTACACTCCACTAGACTGGAGTTTCTTATCAGTGATGGTATTGTCAGTTGGGGAAGGACAAGTCTTTGTGGTGACCATTTAGCACACCTGGTCCCCAGACAATGTATAGCGGTATATTAGTGATTTCCCAACCCCTGCGCTATTATTTTGACCACCAAAACCTCCCTATTCACATTTCTAAAAGGCCACTGGGGAAGTGATTTTGGTTTTGGCCGAGAACTGTCGTTAGGAAAACAGCAGAAGTGTAGTGTTTCCTGCAATGAAAGTAAGTGTTCTGCAGGTGATCTAGGCTCCCAAGGGGTCTGTGGTCCTTCTCTACATAGGTCCTTGACAGTCTCTCAACACTGACTCTGCTCCTCTTTGATGGGTATTCCATTCCCCATCCCTAGGACATGGCCTGTTGTCCCCTATCCCGGGTCTAGTGTGGTCAAGAACTATTAAGGTGCGAGATTTTACCCGATTTGCAAGCTACACACTGGCTGCTACAATTTCACAGATCCTGGTGGGCCCTGAGACCAGTGGGTCTAAGGCAATGGACTTTATTATTCATGGCTCAGCAGGCAGCATGAGTCCAGGTGTTTACTGGGCACTAGTTGGTTTGTGCCACAGCTGAGGAACCCCAAACTTAGGAAATTCCCACTCTGACAAGGGGGCTACATGCCCAAACATGCCCAACCTTTGCCCCAGAAGGAAACATTATCATACTGGTCAGAAAACAAATCTGCCCTCTGTCCCAGAGGGAGACAATATCTCTATCTTTCAAGGCTGTTCTCCAGACATCCTTGAAAAGATAGTCCAGAGTGAAAGCAGTCACAAGTTTTTGCAGAAAAGTGAGAGAACCATGGGAAAATTGTCTCCCCAAAAGTGTCACACCCCATCCTGGCTCCTCCCCTTGAGAAAGGAGGGAGTCATTACCTCCCTGTGTACTCTTCATGCTCTCGTCATGGTATAAATTCAGTGTTCTGCTTTCTTCAGACATTCCATTTTGATTCTCAGAAATCAGTCTGAAAAGTTTCTTCTTGCTATTTTCATTACTGCTATAACAATTCCATTTCATCTCAAGGTAATGTGGATACCTCTGACTCACCAGGGGACACATCACTTACAACGAAGCGGAGAAAATAAAAGCAGAAAGATTCCAATTTCAAGACCTGTTGCTACATCCTGACCTGTTAACAAACAAACAAACAAACAAACAAAAACCTGTCACATCATCAAGGTGTTCCACAGCAGAAAAACTCTTCTCCCACCCCTTGCTCCCTGTTGCAAATCTCTGCAGTGTGAATCTATATCATCACAATTGTTATTCCCATATTCCAGGCCGCCAATAACAAAACAAGCTAGTCTAAGCCATCTGGGTCTTAGGAGAACATTCTCCTTAACAGGTAACCAGTTTTGCTCCTTTTGATTTCCTTCTTTTCCCCTAGGAGAGTTAGGACTAGAGACTCGACTTCCTCTCAAATGCAGTTCCCTGACAGCCTGGAGAAATTCAGGGGGGAATTTACCTATTAGGGATTTCTGTGGATTCCCTTAACCCAACCCACCCTCCTAGCCTCCCATATTTTATACCCAGATAGGGCCCTGAGGATCCTTTATCATGAGAAAGGAATGACTTCCAGCTGTGAGATTTTTTCTCTCACCTGGAAGTTCCCCTCTTACAGGTTGCTTGTTGCTTTTCCTCATTTGGATTGTCATAAAGAGGCACCAATGGCCAAGCCAGGTGATAGGCTCCCTGTAACTTGTCCCTAACCTCAGCTTCGTATTGAGCTGCATTCCATACCTCTTATCCCTTGCCCATTCCCAAGGCACTTTCAGTTGTTCCATCCAGTTGAATTCATAAATGTGTTTTGAGCATAGATTACTAGCCTACAGAGGAGAGTTCACAAAGATGTGTCAGGTAGTGCTGTTCTCAAGATGTTGACAGCTAGCTAGTGTCTTCAGAAGAGGACAGCAGAGAAATAGTTATAAGACAAGGTAAAATATAAACCACAGGAGTGTGTAGGAGCTGAAGAAGCATTCCACTGAGAGGCAGTATATCATATTAATTCCAAGTAGGGGATTTGGAGTCAGATAGAATCTTGGCTCTACTTCGTATTAGATACAGAACGTTGACAATAGGAATAACATAAAATAATAAATACAATCCAAAAGGATTGAGATATGAATGTAATGCATAAGACAGTACACGTCCTGTATAGTAAATGGGAAATAGCGTATGCTAATCATAGAAAATATTTGATTCTCTCTAAAAGTTTAACTGTTAAGAAAAGAAGAAAATTTGGGTGAGAATTAGAGGTGGGACGTGAAGTCTAGATGACCTATTTACAGACTGAGGAGTCTGAGGAAGGGGCGAGCTTGAGGATTTGTGGAAGAGGGGAAAACTGATGGTGCCATTGATTGGAGGAGATGAGAGTTAAACCATAAATTGTGGGAGGACTTTAGCTTTCCGTGGCAGGGCAGAGCTGGAAAGTGGAACGTGCACGTGGCAGAGCAAATGGTTAAATTAAGAAAAAAAATCACTACACCAAAGATTAAATTAATTTAAAAAACATTCGAAAAAGAAATGGATTGAGAGTCAGAATTTTAATGGAGAATTGCGGGAAATGATGTAGATAAAGGAACATTTCCTTAAAGCACATTTTTTCCCCCACTCCTTAATAAGCTTAATCCGGATGCCTGAGCCCAGCGGCAAGCGAGGCAACCCCGTCGCCGGGAGGGTCCAGCCGCGGTCCAGTCCGGGTCCTGCCCACGCCCACGCCGCCAGGAAGAGGCGGGGCCAGAAGCTCCTGCGGAACCGGAGCGCCGCAGTTGCGGCGCAGGCCGGGCAGGTTTCCCGGAAGGACTACGGGTCCTTGTTTTTAGCGCCTCGGCGTGGGGGTAGCGTCTGGGAGCCTCTGCTCTTCCGTTTCTCTGTCTCGGTTCCTGGAACTGCACATCAGAACCCCGCAGACATGTCGGGGTTCAGCCCGGAGCTCATCGACTATCTGGAAGGGAAGATCTCCTTTGAGGAGTTCGAAAGGCGGAGAGAAGAGAGAAAAACCCGGGAGAAGAAGGTGAGATAATGGGCCAGCATGCTTCCCCACTGTCTTGTCGCCCTAAAACACTTAAGAGAGATGTGAGGGACCCAATAACCCCATTCGCTGTGATGGGGCGGGCCGGGTACTTCTAGCAGTTTCTTCCCTGTATTACCGAAACTCGGGTTCTCACCTCGTCCCTATTCTAAGCTCCTCTTCAAAACATTTCACCCACCAAAAAGCTTTTGTCTCGGTGGTAACCACTTATCTTTTTTTCTGTTGCCAAATAGTGCATTTTTTATTTGAGGGTAGCATACTCTGGTAAATTAAATGGGGGGGCGTGGGGAGTAGAGTTTGGAGTCAGTATCTGGTTCTAGTCCTAGCTTTGGCACTGTCTTCTTGCGCAAGTCACCTCTCTTTAGGCCCCAGTGTCTCTGTTTCTAGACGGAGTGATTTGAGCTTCCATTTTTGAGGAGTCTCCAAATGGGGTGTAATCTTCCACGGAAAAGAGTGAATTTTCTTGTCTGATAACAATCTCTGGTACATATTTTTTTATACTTATGAGGAAATACATGAACTTTCCATGTCTTCTCACTTGAAGTACGAGGGAAAATAAAAGTCATTACACCTTTTGAGATTAGCTGTTGGATTCCTTCCTAAATCATGCAGCTAATAGCGCCCCGTCTCTTTTCATTTAAAAAACAAGGATACAATGTGTAGATTAATGAAATCATCAAGGTTTTTAAAATTATTTTTTACCAACGACTGATTCAGCCTGAAGGATGAGACCTAAGTACTATGAAATGCTTTGGCAGTATTCAAATTTAGATTCCACATATGTATGTGTTCAGAGCTCAAGTTATAGAAATAGAGAATGAGGCAGATGCTGTATTCTCAACTGGGGAGCACTAAAGGTGCACTTGTTTTTAGAATCATTAATTAATTTTCAATCAGAGTCTTCAGGAAAAAGGCAAATCATCAGCTGAAGAAAATCCAAATGACTCTGCAGTTCCATCATCATCAGGAATTAACTCTACCAAATATCAGGACAAAGATGTCAATGAAGGTATGTTAAGATCCCTACCTTAAATGCATTAAATGTTAAGGGTACCTAATAGTTTAGTGAAAGCGTTATTTTTTTTTTCCTGCAGTGGTATTCTGTCATTGATACCTGGCTTATTAGGAGCATAGTACATGGTGTGTAAGAGGTGCTCAATAAATATTTGTTGAATTATTGATTATGATGATGGTTAGTTTAGTGGGTTATGTTTGTGTAGAAGTGTTTCAAATCAACATCAGCGTTTGTTTGAGAGCCTTTAAATTGACTCTCTCACTTGGTTACTAATTCTTCTAGACTATATTCCCCTAAATTGTAATGAATTATACTTCTCTACAAAGTGGCTTCCAAACCACTTTTTTAATTATGGGAGATAAGATAGAAATGTCAGAGTGGAAGGCCAATGGCTCCATATGGGACCTCACACACACAAGAGGTATCTTGATATGTTGCCTCATTCCAGGATCCAGTCCTCAGCTCTGCATGACCGGATATTATATTTGGTCGCTACACCCAGACTAATTAAACTCATGAGAGCCTAAGTGATGAATTATTACGCAAATTTATTAATTTCTGGTGATTGATACACCTTTTTCGTGATCAGAATACTGATGATAGTTCATGGTGTCCATTTACCCATGTCAAGTAACCTGGGATACTGAACTATCAGTTAGAATTTAGATTTGGGTGTAAGATCTGATTGAGAACTTAATTGAACTTTCTAGTCCTAGTGGATAGAAATAGAGGCTCGTCCTTTTCCCTCCAAACAAATGAGACTTTACATAGAGAAAACACTGGTAGGGTGGACAGAAAACGAACAGGCTTTGTTCCTGCTTCCTTGGACCAAGTGGGGAAGAAAGGGTAAAGAGGAGAGAAAATTGGGGTTATAGTTTCTTACCTTGCCAGGCAAGTGCAGTGAAAAATGGGGCTGAAATAGTTCTAGAACCTGTGAGCCCTTCCGTATCTGCTCAGAGGAGGAGCTGCTCTTCCATCATCACATCTTTGAGGTGCAACTGTAGTACCAGACACCATGGGGTGCCTGCCAGTTTTCTTACCTAAAGCTGCCCCTGAGAGGTGGCCATTAGGCCCTCCCTAAAAAAAGGTGGTTAGTTGAATCCCATTCTAGCTCCCCATGAGCAGTCAGTCATACTAGCCTCAGCTCAGATAATTCCATCAGTCCTTTTAAGATATTAAACTCCCAATTTCCCAGGAAGGTATTGTCCCAGAACTTTACCAAGACCTTTGGTAACTCAACATATATTCAGAGCAGAGGAAGGGTCAGTTTTGAACAGGTAAAGTCTGCTAATTGGAATATATGGCCACTAGAGTCATTGTCTTTTTCCTCCTATGCATTGGTGAATTCCACTGCAAAATTCTTTTTCTTGAGCACCAGGCAAATAGGGACTTCTTTTAATTTCATTTTCAGTTAATTGTTGCTGATATAAAAATTGCAGTTAATTTCTGTATATTGACTTTGTATCCAGGAACCTTGCTAATTCATGAATTCTGACAGTTTTTATGCAAAGATTCTTTTGGATATTCTATGTATATAATCATGTCATCTGTGAATGACAGTTTTATTTCTTCCTTAATCTTTATGTCTTTTATTTCTCTTCCCTTATTACATTAGCTAGGACCTCCAGGACATCCAGTAAAATATTGAAAGGAGCGGTGATAGTAGGCATACTTGTCTCATTCCTGATGACTTTGAATAATTAACCGTTAACTGTGTTTGCGGAAAATTTTCTGTAGGTACTGTTTATCAAACTGAAGGTATTCCCTTCCATTTCTAGTTGACTTGAAATTTTTATTAGGAATAGGTGTTGGATTTTATCAAATGCTTCTCTGGGGGAGTTCGCTGGAGGTCCAGTGGTTAGGACTAGGCACTTTCACTGCCAGGTATGATCCCTGGCTGGGGAACTAAGATCCCACAAGCCATGCAGCATGGCCAAAAAGGAAAAAAAAAAAAAAATGCTTCTCTGTATCAAGATGATCATATGACTTTTCTCTTTTTTTTCTGTACTGTAGTAAATTTTATTGATTTATTTTACACCTTTTTTCATATTTATTTTGGGTGTTTAGAATTCTTGAAGATGATCATTATGACTTCATAATAATAATTACTATTTGTTGCTCAGAACACGTGGGTTTTTTTCATTCTCTTCTTCCTTAAGTGTATTGACTATCTCATTTATTCAGCATCTTTGGGGTTTGAGGTATTTCGCATAAGTGAATAAGCTTAAGGATTTTCGAATATATATATGTTTAAAATTTTAACTGTTGTAGCTTTTCTAAAATATGCTACTTGTCTCTGCTTTAACAGAAAATTGGCTTCTAAGCTTAACTTTTCTTGATCATTCAAGATAATCATTAGGGCTTCCCTGGTGGCGCAGTAGTTGGGAATTTGCCTGCCGATGCAGGGGACATGGGTTTGAGCCCTGGTCCGGGACGATCCCACATGCTGTGGAGCAGTTAGGCCTGTGCACCACAACTACTGAGCCTGCGCTCTAGAGCCTGTGTGCCACAACTACTGAACCTGTGTGCCACTACTACTAGAGCCCATGTTCCGCAACAAGAGAAGCCACCACAATGAGAAGACCTCGCACCACAACGAAGAGTAGCCCCGATTTGATGCAACTAAAGAAAGCCTGCGTGCAGCAATGAAGACCCAATGCAGCCAAAAATAAATAAATACATACATTTTTTTTTTAAAAAAAGATAATCATTCTGAACTTAGAAAAATCATTTTACTGTAGTGATATCCTCAGATACAGATGAAATATGTCATGTTATTTTGTTCCTGAAATAATAATAGTATTTTAATTTTAATAATAGCATTTATTAAGCTCTTACTATATGCTGGGCATTTTTCTAAGTACATACATATAAGGACTCACATCATCCTCAGTTACCCTATAAGGCAGACATTATTGACCCCTTTTACAAATGAGCAAACTGAGGTACAGAGAGCTTCAGTAATTTGCCCAAGGTCACACAGCTGCTGATAGATGGAGATGAAGTTTGAAACTAGACAGCTTGGCTTTAGAGACCTCACCTTAAACCACTGTGCTATACCCACTGGTTATGTATCACTTTAAACTACTGTGCTATACCCCCTGGTTATGTACCACCTTAAACCACTGTTCTATACCTCCTAGTTATGTACCACCAGACTTGTTTAGTTCTTAGGTCTATGTCCTCTTTTATTTATTTTTTCCTCTCTGCTTTTAACAGTCACTGTGTATGCTTCTGATTTCCCACTAATTTTGCCTGTATGTCTGGATAAGGCCTAAAGGATGAGTCAGCAGTTCCTACGGAGTAAAATACATGGCTTTGTGACAGCTTTTTTCTTTGGATTGTTTTTGGGAGTGTTCATTTGTCTGTGTTTTTCTTTCAAGTTTGGTATTGCTGGGGTAGAAATTTATATTCCAGAAAATACTGTTTGTTTTTTCTTTCAACTAGTGAGTATGCTAAAGCTTTCTTTACAACCTCAATGTATTTTTCTTTAGGAGAAACATCAGATGGAGTCAGTAAGTCAGTTCACAAGGTCTTTGCTTCCATGCTTGGAGAGAATGAAGATGAGGAGGAGGAGGAGGAAGAGGAGGAGGACGAGGAGGAGGAGGAAGAGGAGGAGGAGACACCTGAGCAACCCACTGCAGGCGACGTGTTTGTATTAGAGATGGTTCTCAATCGTGAAACCAAGAAAATGATGAAAGTAAATTGTTTCTTATTTTCGTATTTATAAATGGAATGTAAAAATGTGACATAGAAATTGAAAAAGAATCTATAAATTATACATATATTCTGAAAGAATTCAAACTGTAGGAAAGGAAATACTATGAGACAACTACTGTTACTGGTTTCTTATGTTTCATTTTAGAGATTTTTAAATGTAAAACTTTAATTATTGCATGTCTCAAAATGTACTGTAGTTTTGCTATTAAAAGGTCCATATTGTAACTTGATATTTTTTTTACCAAGTTCATTCTGAGTGGATAAATTTGAAAGGAGAATCTTCCGTAGATTGCGTCATAAATCTCCTGACATATAAATCCATTTTACAGCATCCAGTTCCACAGTTGTTCTAATTAGTAATTTAGTAATGCCTGACCAGTTTGATTTTTGCTTCTTTAAATATTTTACTGTGATTTGAACTTGCTACTGTAGGGAAGTTGTTGGATTTATTTTTTGTTTGAATCTAAATGTTATTTTTGTTCTGTACAGGAGAAAAGGCCTCGGAGTAAACTTCCCAGAGCTCTGAGAGGTCTCATGGGTGAAGCCAACATTCGTTTTGCTCGAGGAGAACGTGAAGAGGCGATATTGATGTGCATGGAAATCATAAGACAAGGTGTTTAATATGGGGATTATTGACAATAGTTTAATAGTCTGACTTTTTTAAAAAAATAAATGTATTATTTATTTTTGGCTTCATTGGGTCTTCGTTGCTGTGCGCGGGCTTTCTCTAGTTGCAGCGAGCGGGGTCCACTCTTCGTAGTGGTGTGCAGGCTTTTCATTGCAGTGGCTTCTCTAGTTGCAGAGCGTGGGCTCTAGGGCGTGTGGACTTTAGTTGTGGCGTGTGGGCTTCAGTAGTTGTGGCGTGCGGGCTTAGTTGCTCCACTTGAACCCGTGTCCCCTGCATTAGCAGGTGGATTTTTTTTTTTAGCAGGTGGTTTCTTAAACACTGCACCACCAGGGAAGCCCTAATAGTCTGACTTGTAAAACAAATGGAGGAGCACCTCACTGTGCTATTTGGAAAATATATTCAAAAGCTTGGAGGTGATTGTGATAACAGTGATTTACCACTTTTCACATTGAATAGGAGTCATTGCCAAGAAAGTGAAAATCTCAGAGTATGATTCAATGAAATATCATTAATATTTATTGAACTCTTACAGGCTTTTTTAAAATTTGTTTTTGAATGTTTCATTTTTGGAGTTTTAGGCTTTTATAGTATGAGTCTTTTTAAAATATGGCAAACAATTTATTTTAAAACCACTTTTGAAGAGTATTCTTTTTTCTTCTATTTTCCAAATCAGACAGTGTTAGATTATTTTAATCTACTTTTTGATAAAAGACACAGTATATACTTGTCATCTTTCTATTAAACTGCAAACCTAAGGCATACTGAAGGATACCTTCAGAAGTCACTTTTTGACTAATCACTTATATTTATTATTTTGCTCTCCTGATGTGTTGCCCAATGATGCCCTGCATAGTGGCAGGGATAGTTGTACCAGAGTGAACTTTCAATTTATCTTTTCAATATTTTGGCATTTCCTTTCATTTAGTCTAGGGTCCTTTTAGAAATCTTGGAAGATGCCTGGATCATTCATTAGAGTAATTTGAGGTTGCTGCTTTTCCTCTTTTACCCCATCAGAAATAAGATTAATCGAATTTTTTCCATTAGGATATTTTGTTTGGTTCCTACTTCAGTATTATCTGTTCCTTTATTTGTTTATAATTGTTTATTTTGACAATTGCCTTTGATTTTAATCCCTGTGATCTTAGAACCTCAATTCAAAAACATTATTTCAGAAATGTGGATTAACCTTTCACTTTGATAATCTGGATTTAGGTGCTATGTATCTTCTGTCCATTAATCCCATACTCCTCGGTGTGGAAGCTGGATCATGAAGATTTAACCCCACTGCTGTGGCTGATGCTCATTAGGATGAACTTACTGAGTTAGTGAGCCCTGTTTAGCCTTAGCAAAGGGGGATTTTCTTGAAGGGGGCATGGTAGAGAGTAGGGTTTTTCATGAAATTACACTTTGCTTACAGAAAAGAATATTTTAAAAATGTGAAAATATACTAAAGCAAATATAATCTGTTTATTCTTTTTTATAAGTAAATTTATTTTATTTATTTATTTTTGTCTGCATTGGGTCTTCGTTGCTGCGCGCGGGCTTTCTCTAGTTGCGGCAAGCGTTGCGGTGTGCAGGCTTCTCATTGTGGTGGCTTCTCTTGTTGCGGAGCACGGGCTCTAGGCACGCGGGCTTCCGTAGTTGTGGCTCACGGGCTCAGTCGTTGTGGCTCGTGGGCTCTAGAGCACAGGCTCAGTAGTTGTGGCACACAGGCTTAGTTGCTCTGCAGCATGTGGGATCTTCCCGGACCAGGGCTCAAACCTGTGTCTCCTGAATTGGCAGGTGGATTCTTAACCACTGCGCCACCAGGGAATCCCCTCTACTGTTTCTAAATTCTAAATTCCATTAAGTGGTTTGTATAATTCTGCTCAAGTTATTTAAAAAGTTTAAATATTAGAGAAAGGATCCATAGTGTGAAACATGGAATTGACATCAGCTCAAGCCTCTTCCCTCAACCAATGGATTTTTTTTTTTAATATTCATTGTAGCTCCTTTGGCTTATGAGCCATTTTCTACTCTTGCTATGATATATGAGGACCAAGGTGACATGGAGAAATCACTGCAGTTTGAGTTGATTGCTGCACATTTAAATCCCAGTGACACTGAAGAATGGGTTAGATTGGCAGAAATGTCCCTGGAACAAGACAATATTAAGCAGGCTATTTTTTGCTACACAAAAGGTAATAAAAGTGTTTTTCTCATTTTCTTTGATAAAATGTTATATAATAGGTTTTTTGATCAATGTACTTGCTCTTCTGGGGTGATGTTAGCTGAAATATATTTATTCCTTATATTCTGTTATACCAGAGATAAGTGTTTGGGCTCCCTGTATTTTCATGTTTATTAGCGACTTTCTTTATATTGTGAGCTAATACTGCACAAAAGTTGGTAGAAGAACAGGACCTTCAGTTTCCCACCAAGATCAGTGTTGGTTCTAAGCTGTTCTTTGAGGGTTAATATTAGACTTCAGTGACCAAATGGAGATTAATATGGAGATTTCAGGTTCTGTTTGGTGTTAGATCAAGCCTAGTCTGGAGTTCCTGTAAAGGTAGATTTATTCCAGAATAACCCACTTGGTTGTATTGGAGAATTAGTTTAGAGTGTTTAATAGATTTTCTGAAAAGAAGGTGGGTCACACCCAGGTACCATGAACCCCTTTTTATGATAAATCTATTATTTATATTCCTTTTTTCTTTTTAGCACTTAAATATGAACCTACTAATGTCCGTTATCTGTGGGAGCGATCAAGCCTTTATGAACAGATGGGAGATCACAAAATGGCAATGGATGGTTATAGGCGTATTTTAAACCTTTTGTCTCCATCTGATGGAGAACGATTTATGCAGTTGGCTAGAGATATGGCAAAGTAAGTTCAAAGTGAAATATATATAAATGCCCTCATTAATCATCTTATTTTAGAAATCGAATCATATATTTGATGTGAATATACTTTTTACTGAGGTTCAGTGAAGTGTTTTGCTTCTTGTATTTTATATTGTGCCTAAATATAGAGGTTTTTCCCCCCAGTACTTTTCTGTTTCCAAGTCAACTGTGTAATTGTTTAGAAAAATTTGGATATATGATTATCTTTCACATGCTCAGAAGTTTAAAAATGGAGCATGTTCTGAAAGGATGACTAGGTTCCCAGGTTTTCATAATTTAGGTGAAGTATGTACCTTTGCAGTAATATTAAATTATTGCAAATGTGCTATCGAAATATATGTGCTCTGAGATCTTCTGTAATCATTTTATCTTGAGCCTGTACTAGAATAACATTTTAAGATGAAAATTTTTCTTTAGATTTGGCACATGCTACTGACTATGATATATATTTTATTCTAAAATATGCCCAACTACATTTTCTTCTCTGATATGCTGTGCAGCAGAACAAAGCAGGGAACATTCTGGCTACATAATGCGTTGTGGTATGCTTTCTCTTCTAGGATGTCTACTATTTCAGCCTAGGATTAACCGTGTTCATCTATGATTTGGGTATTTTAGGTTAACCCTATTAATTCCATGGCCATTGTCATGAAGATTCTTCACTGTGAGATCACTCACTGTGCTCCCAAAGATGGGCTATGTAGGAATACTGGAAGTGTTTTTAGGAAATTTGTTGAGGGGAGGCAACCCTTAATCGATCCCTGATGTATATGATGAACATTGAGGATCTTCCCAGGTTACTTTCTTTTAGTCAAATCTTTGTCTGTCATACTGGTTAGCCCAGTAGGCTTCTACTTTATGAATTATTAGATGCCCTATGAGAGTAAATTTGTTTTCCACTTGTATTTATAATCTTGTCAGGAAAGGGTGGTAATGAACAGTTCTGCCACTGCCATAGAAGTCTTTCCTACATGGAATTCTATTACTATAACTTCTGATTGATTAGACTTTCTCTCAGTCCCTACTTTCCCTCCAGAAATAATTACTGAATATAAATTAGGTATTAGGCAGGCACTGTACAGGGCACCAGGAGATTCAGTATTGAATGAGTTTTAAAATTTCCTGCTGTTTTGGAGCTTACATTCTAGTTGGGGGAGACAGACAGTAAGCAAATAAACAACTTAATATGTAGTATGTCAGATGTTGGTAAATGATATTAAGAAAAATGAAGCAGGGAAGGGGAGATAAGTTGAGGAATAGGAGTGAGTTATTTTAAATCGGGGGATTAGAGAAGGACTTAATTCTTTATGTTATGGTTATAGTGACCTGAAAGTGAACTGAAGGAGATACGAGAATAGATATTAGGGAAGAGTATTATAGGCAAAGGAAATGGCAAGTACAAAGATATGCTCAGGGAACAACATGGAAGCTGAGGGTTTAGGGGGACCGCAGGAAGGGGTAATGTTAGAGAGGTATCAGGAAAAGATCCCTCGGTCCTTGTGGGCCATTATAAGGTCTCTGACTTTTAATCTGAATGAGTTTGGAAGCCATTGGAAGTTTTTGAGTAGAAGAGTGACTTGATCCGACTTAAATTTTAAATGCATCAATTTTGGCTGCTCTTTTGAGAATAGATTGAGTAATGGTAAGGATGGAGCAGGGGGGAACAGTTAGGAAATTATTGTAGTAATTCATGGAAGGGATAATGTAGCTTGGATGAGGGTAAAAGCCGTAGGAGTTGGTAAGAAATAACCAGATTCTGGATGTATTTCGGAGGCCGAGCTCTAAGGATTTTCTGATGTATTGGGTATGAGGGAAGGGGTGTGTGTGTGTGTGTGTGTGTGTGTGTGAGAGAGAGAGAGAGAGAGAGAGAGAGAGAGAGAGAGATGGGGGAGGGGGCAGGAGGAGGGGAAACAGAGAAGGAAAGAGTTCTGAGAACTAAACCCTGAGGCACTACAGTGTTTAGAAGTCAGGAAGATGAGGAGGAAACAGCAGGGAGACTGTAAGGAAATGGACAGTGAAGTTGGAGGAAACTAGGAGAACATGATATTCTAGAATTTTTTTACTGAAGAAAGCACTTCAAGGAGGAGGGATGACCATTTGTGTGAAATACTGCAGGTAGATCACATAAGATGAGGACTGAGTATGAACATTGGAGATGGGTTGGGGGAGTCTGGGGGATAGGCAGCTCTTTGGAGAAATTTATTAGGGGAGCAGAAGAATGATGAGGTAATTGGAATGGGTTGTAGGGACAAGAGATAATTTTTAAGTTGGCAAAAATGACAGTATATTTGTATTCAGGTGGGAATGATCTACAACCAAGGGACATATTGAAGATTCATGAGAGAAGGGACAATTGCTTGATTGATATCCTTGAATAGATTGGAGGGAATGGGATCTAGTTGAGGGTTGGCCTTATGATAAAAGGAGAAGGCAGAAGATATGGCCATGGGTCTGGGTAAGTAGGTAGATGTGTTGGGAGTATGTGGGATGTCTGATTTGATTCTCTTTGTAAAATAAGAAGTGAGGTCATCAGCTGAGAGTGAGGATGGGAGACTTGTGGGTTTGGAGAGAAGATGTGAAATAGCTGTCTGGGTCTTTGAGGTCTTGCTACCCCACAGACCAGAAGCATTTGTATTACCTGAGAGCCTGTCACAAATGTAGAATCTCAACCCTGCCCCAGCACTACTGGATCAGAATATGCCTTTTTATAAGATTCCCAGTTGACTTGTGTGCACATTCAAGTTTGAGAAGTACTGGACTGGTAACTGTAGTAAGATTGCTGACCAGCACCATGGGCCCACTTGAGGCTAGTGGTCATTAATTCAGAGTTTAGTGAGGATGGGCAGCTGGGCAGCCGGTGGTGGAGGCATATTTGGATTAACCGGTGTTGGAGTTTTATCAGATGATTTTGATAAAGGGAGAGAAGGGCAGGAGAAATGAGGTGTGCAATGGAGTAATTATAATGTTGGATCACAGAGAAGGAGGAAACTGAGGACAGGAAGGGTGCAGAGACAGTGAAAAAGTGGTAGGATCAATGCTTTGTAGATCCCCTTGAGGTAGGAAAGTCATTGGTATTGCATTACAGAGGAAGTGAGCTAGAATGATATGAAATAGCTCTGGGAGACTGAGATGCTTAATGTTATGACATTACACATTTTTCTCTGGATCAGCTCTGATTATGATTTTAAAGAAGAGTTTTTTCCCTCCTCCCAAACTTTAAGAAGATGATAATCATAGTTAATAGTTAGAGGGTCTGTGTAAGAAAATGAATTTTATAATCTGAATTAATAAGCACTCATCCATTTTGCCGTTAATTTTTTAGGAGTTACTATGAAGCCAATGATGTTATTTCAGCTATTAACATAATTGAAGAAGCTTTCTCAAAGCACCAGGGCCTAGTCTCCATGGAAGATATTAACATTGCAGCTGAACTATACATTTCTAATAAACAATATGACAAAGCTTTGGAGGTAGGTACACTTATGTATTTCTCTGTTAGGTTTTGAACACGTTTCTGTGTTCTAGAAATTCTTACAAATTGACAATTCCCCATTTTAGTTATATATATTAAATTACTTATACTTTAAATTACATATTTAAAGTCTGTATGGACACATTTAGATTTTATAATAGTCCCATATGAAATATAAAATGTAGTTACCATATAATAAAAGCTATTGCTGTTATCACAGGTGCTAGATATGTCTGTCCTTCAGGGTAGCAGGACTCAGCAGCCAGACTAATTGCTATGATTCATTTCTTAATCTTTTGGGAAAATTAGATTGGTTTGATATAGAGAAATTATGTATTTTCAGTTAAGCATTAGTTAATATGACATAAAAATGTTAATGTATCAGAGTGGTTCCCTATTTTAAAGAGACATACTGTCGCTTTTTATAGCTTATTTATGTTTCGTAAGGATTATTTGAATTAACTACAAATCTTTGCATTGTGAAAAGGTTTTTCATACATACCTATCATATTATTTCCTTTTCTTCCCCCATTCTTTTAGGTAATTACAGATTTTTCTGGAATTGTGCTAGAAAAAAAAACTACAGAAGAAGGCACTTCAGAAGAGAATAAAAGTTGTAGTTTCCTCTGCATAGGAGAGTGTGCGTAATCCTCTCTTGTTCATAATGTGGCATTTTGAAATTGATAGTGTTCTCATAACAAGTTTTCCCAAGGAGCATTTTTTCGTAACAGATATTCCATATCTTTTTCTTGTGAGTATTCACTCACAGGTAATCTTTTTTTTTTTTTTTTAAAAAAGTGTTTTCAGGAGCTTCCCTGGTGGCTCAGTGGGTGAGAGTCCACCTGCCGATGCAGGGGACACAGGTTCGTGCCCCAGTCCGGGAAGATCCCACATGCCGCAGAGTGGCTGGGCCCGTGAGCCATGGCCGCTGAGCCTGCACGACAGGAGAGGCCACAACAGTGAGAGGCCCGTGTACCGCAAAAAAAACCCCACAAAAAACAACAAAAAAAACCAGTGTTTTCAGTCCCTTTTATTTCTCAGTGCATCCATTTGGACTTGGCATTTGTCATTGACCCAGGGTCTTGATGGTGCTATGTGAAAAAAGAACAAATTACCGAGCAACTTATCAAAAACCTTTAGAACTGAAGCAGTTTACTTTTCAAAAAGGGCTTAAAATGCTCTCTACTAATTTATTTCAAACTTAAGCATTGGAAAAATTCTACTTGAAACATAAGCATGCACATAAAATGCTACTTCAGACTTAAGCACACTATTTTACTTTATCCCTTTCTCAGCCTCTTTGTAGTGAAGACTAAAAAGAGGCTTTTGGATTCAAGAAGAAAAAGAGAAAGTTCATGTATCCGTATTTGTCACTTTTGTTTTTTAGTTCTTTGTAGTTTTGATAGAAGGTGTGGGAGTTTATGTAGGTTTTCAGTAAGTGGTCAAGGTATTAGGAAAAGAATAGGAAGGATAATTGCTACCAAAGGACAGACCGAAAGAGGTGTAAGAACCTAGAACTAGAGTTGGCCAAACTTAGAATTGACTGTAGAATCATTTGCTTTGAGTGAAGTAAATGAGATCTTGCTCAGAAGGTACAGTTTGCTTCATTTGCCCCACTTTCTCAGATTACATATAGGAACTTTTTGTCTGTTTGTCTAATCCACAGCTGGTGAGAATGTTTCCTGCAGTATACCGGATGGTGTGCCAATAGATATCACAGTGAAGTTGATGGTCTGCCTTGTACATCTCAACATCCTTGAACCACTTAATGTAAGTAACATTAAGATTTGTACTTAAGATACTTTAGATCAAAAATCTACAATGTTTAGATAACAAGAAATTTTAAGTTGACCCTAGATTTCATATTAATAACCAGGAAGTCACAGTAAACATCAGATTATTTTGTGTGAATGTCTTTTAAAAGCTAAGTGTTTGGAAATGGGCTTATGATAATTTGTTTTTCTTTTAAAATGAGAATAATCCAGAGATCAGAATGTGAGATTGGGCCTTTTAGACAGTTGGCAGTTTCTGACAGCTGTTCTCTTTTGCCGACTTTGGACTAAGTATTTCATTGAATAAAAAAATGTATTGGGCATCTACTTTGCAGACCTTAGGATAAAGTATTGAATATAATATACAAATCCCTGTCCTCATGGATCTTTTGTTTTAATGGGATTAGATAGTAAATAAAATAAATACATAAAATATGGGATGTTAGTTGGTGATCAGTGCTCTGGAGAAAAATCAGAGAAGAATAGGGAATACTGAGGGTGGGAGGAGTTACAATTTTATTAAATCGGTCAAGAAAAGCCTCCCCCGAAAAGTGACATTTGAATAATGACGTGAAGGAAGTGACGAAGTAAGCCAGGCAGGTACCGGAGGGAACAGCTTTCCAGAAAATCAGCAGACACAGAGGCCCTGAGGCCTGGGCATTATTGACTTGCCGGAGGAAGAGCACAGCAGGTCAGTGTTGCCCTAGCTTCTGCAATGCCTGCTTTGTAACAGGCCTTCAGAAGCAGTGTGCTGAATGAGTGAATGACGGCAGTATGAATTCTTTTTAACAGAGACTCAGAAATGAATTTAAAAAGTGATTATTTAAAGCTGTTTTTATTAAGCCTCTCTTCTCTTAGATTTACCTCAGATAACTTGTGTATATGTTAAAAAGAGAAATATAAGTAGATGAGTGTATTTGTAATGACTGTTTGACTTCCGGCTGTTCATTGTTGGGGTCTAGCCTCTCTTGACAACACTCGTGGAACAGAATCCCGAAGACATGGGAGACCTCTATCTTGATGTTGCTGAAGCTTTTCTGGATGTTGGTGAATATAATTCTGCACTTCCCCTCCTTAGTGCGCTAGTCTGCTCTGAAAGATATAACCTCGCAGTGGTTTGGCTTCGGCATGCAGGTAATACTTTTTTGTAGGAAGGAGAAGTTTTAATCACATAAGCAGGCAAGAACTTATTTCCCCAAGATGGTAATAATTATTATAAAACGTTAATGTCTTAGTGAAAGTATTTCTGGTTTCAGGGCAGTTTTTTGAAAGTCAGTATTTTAAGTTGTCTTGGTTTACCGCTAAGTGATTTTCCCTCACTAATGCATTGGAGGAATGATTCACTTAATGGTACCAGAGTGAAGTAGAAAGACTAACATATCCCTGTTAAAAACACCTTAAATACCTGTCTTTTATCTTTCTTAACCACAGGCTCTGGTTTATAGTAATAGATTGTCAGACTTGGGATGCAATCTAATTTTTGAAGAGCTTTTGAGGATTTATATTTAATGTTATTTTGAGGAAAAAGTTAATATATTTTCAATGTTCTTTGAGCTGAAAATATGCTCAAGATTGGATTTTATATATCATTTTATTTCATTGCATCTAAATCCACAGTAATCTGAAATAAATCATTTAGAGTAGGAAAAGCAGCTTGGGAAAAACAACCAAATCTCTTACAGAAATGTATGAAAGCCAAAAATATTCTCATAGGATTTCCTATTGAATCAACATAAGAGATGCATTAAAGTTTGAATAGTCTTTGTTTCCAATATTGCATGATGGCAGAAAGTTTTAATATTTTCTTAAAATATTACATAGTGGTAGAAAATCCTCTATAACTGGAGCAGCATTGGTTGATATTCTGGGATATTTTGACACATATCACAGATATGAAATGGCAAAGAGAGCACTTAATGATTAAGATAGCATGTTACTATTTGGATGAGTGAGCATGAATACAAATGTAATACCATCATAAAAAGTTACATTATTTGTAGGTTTTGAATTTTAAAGACATGAGCTGGGAATTGAAGTTTTTATTGCCTTCCATAAGACTGTGGTATTTAAACTTCTCCTGTTACTAACAGTAGACATTTTAAAATCCTCTTTAATTATGATCATGATACTGATAAATGCTTTTTCCATGTTGAGCCTGTGTAGCTTGAAATGAGTGGAAGGTAAAACCTCAGAATCATCTAAAGATCATAAAGAAATTTGGAACAGTAGATAATAAAGATCATTAGAGGAATTTAATACTTGTAGCATAATAACAAAATATCTTTTAAAGTGAGAAGTGAAAAATTATGAGAAATTCCATCACAAAGATCCATCCACATTTAGTAGTCTTCCTTTATTACCAAAGTTTAACCTAAAGATAGTGATCAGGAGATATTTGAGAAATCTGAGATTTGAGAAAACAATTAGAGGCAAAATACCATCAGGAGATCATTGCAGTGAAAAGGTCAGAGGTGAAAGGGCTTAGATTAGTGAGTGCTGTGGCTATTAGGGTGGAAAGAAGAAATGCTTACCAGGAATTCATCTTCAAGTTCAAATGATAGGACTTAATGATTGATTGGCATAAAGTGTGAGGAATAAGGCCCAGTAGCCTCACTTCTGAGAACTTTTCCTGAGGAAATAATTGAGTGAGGTGGTTTATATTGAAGATCACAAAACTCAGGAGCCTGGCAGGTAACAAAAGTGAATAAAGTAGCTAAGTGAGAGGCCCAGGGCAGGGTGAGAACTGGAGACGCCTGTCTAAAGGGTGCTGCTGTTCCTCAGCATGGCTGATGCACCGAGTGGGAATGAAGGGACTTGCTGTTGCCAAATCCAGATTTCTCAAAATAATCCAGTAACTTGGATTTCATAAAAAATCCTAGCTTTTAAGAATGTAGGGTTTTCCTGGTGGCGCAGTGGTTGAGAGTCCACCTGCTGATGCGGGGGACGCAGGTTTATGCCCCTGTCTGGGAAGATCCCACATATCGCGGAGCGGCTGGGCCCGTGAGCCATGGCAGCTGAACCTGTGCGTCCAGAGCCTGTGCTCCGCAACGGGAGAGGCCACAGCGGTGAGGGGCCCGCGTACCGCAAAAAAAAAAAAAAAAAAAAAGGAATGTAGACAATTCACTGTTTTTAACAGCACTGTGGCCTAACAAAGCATATCTGTAGGTTAAACTGATCTGCCAGTTTATGAACTCTGGCTTATATACATGAAGATATTTACTGTGGTGTTATTTATTAAAGTAAAAATTTGGGAATAACCTAAATGTCAAATAATATGGTTAAGTAAATAAGCAATTTAATTGAATATTATAATCAGTCAGAATGCCAATGAAGGCATGGGAAAATGTTGAAAGCATAATAGTAAGTGAATAAAGCAGAATACCAAATTATGTGTGTGTGTGTGTGTGTGTGTGTGTGTGTATGTATATATATATTTATGCTGATTACATTCTTGTAGCATAGAATAGAGATTAGAAGGGATAATTGTTTTAAAGTACTGGAAATATGCATATATTTCTTCCTTATTATAATTTGTTTGTATTGCTATAATTTCTTTTAAAATGGAAAATAATTTTGGCCCACTTACAAATCTGTAGTTCATATTAATGCTTTATTTTAACATCATTTTAGAATGCTTAAAGGCCTTAGGCTATATGGAGCGTGCTGCCGAAAGCTATGGCAAAGTGGTTGATCTGGCCCCCCTCCATTTGGATGCAAGAATTTCACTTTCCACCCTTCAGCAGCAGCTGGGCCGTCCTGAGAAAGCTCTGGAAGCTCTGGAACCAATGTATGATCCCGATACTTTAGCACAAGATGCAAATGCGGCACAGCAGGTAGGCCATGTAACATAGAAGTTTTTCTTGGTGGATTATGTTTTATAACTTTCTCCTTGGTTAAGGATGTCCCTACAGCTTATATCCAAGTTTTATTTTAGTGTATTAAATTCAGTGGTTTTGAAAAAGTGATTTTGAGTTTTAAGTTACAGAACTTAACATTGTAATTGTTACTGTTATAATTTATAGTTTGTAAAACATTGGATTTTAATTATTGTGAGAGATCATAAAGCAAATGTTCTTAAGGTTTGGTTTCTAAGACAAAACTTTTCTATGCAAACAAAACAATTTACAACAAATGAATCTTGTTGCACTTATTATCATGTGCTTATTTAACTTAGGAACTGAAGTTGCTGCTTCAACGTTCTACTCTATTGTTTTCACAAGGCAAAATGTATGGTTATGTGGATACCTTGCTTACCATGTTAGCCATGCTTTTAAGGGTAAGTAATGATCTTTATATTAGCCTTGTTCACTTTTTAAATGTTTAGAATTTGGTTTAAACATAGATTATAGCCATTTTGTAACTCTCTTTTACTCTGTTAAACTCAAACTTTTTAAAGTGAAAGTCAGATAAAAGAAGACTTAGAGATTAATGGTATATAATTGAAAGTTGTTCTGCATGAAAGTGTAAGCTTTACTATAGATTGTACAATAAAATCTTTGCTGGTACATATTTAGAAAAATGAGAACCATCATGGTATCAGGTATTGGCTCTGTAGACACTGCTATGTGCCAAAATTGTTCACTTTGCAAAAATGTTTTCCAGATGTGACATCCTTTCTGAATCTGGCTTTTTTACAGGGAGGTGGCTGTGTGTGTGTGTGTGTGTGTGTGTGTGTGTGTTATAAACTTAATATTAATTGCTTTCTTTTTCCTTACTATGATGAGTAATGTGACCCACATTCCTTTGTTAAGAAAAAATAAGTCTATTCATTCTCTTCTAGGCGTTTATATACACAATGACTGGTCTTTTCTGCCTTACTAAAGAAGCTTTCAGGCATACCTGTGACACTTGTTTCCCATAGATTTTCTCTTAAAAAATTATGTGACTGAAAAATCTCAATTATCATCTTTAATTCAGGTAGCAATGAATAGAGCCCAAGTCTGTTTGATATCTAGTTCCAAATCTGGAGAGAGGCATCTCTACCTTATTAAAGTGTCAAGAGACAAAATATCAGACAACAATGACCAGGAGTCAGCAAATTGTGATGCAAAAGGTAATTATCTTCATTTGCTTTGTTGCACAAAACTTGGCTGAGTTGGAAAAAAAAAACTCATGAAGTAATACTTGACAATAATCTAATTGAAAATATATCCTTTTTGAATAAAATGATATTTTCTAATCTAGATCCCTCAGGTAAAATAAACTTTTGGTGTTTTTAAAAAAGAAAGAAAGGCTATACATAAATACTTCAGTTTAAAAAAATTAAAAGGCAGGTATCTGCTTAGATCCTTCTGTGAAAAAACTAAAACAATCTTTTTTTTTTATATAAAGTCAACCTTTTTTTTTTTTTTTTAAAGATGTTGGGGATAGGAGTTTATTAATTAATTAATTTTTGTTGTGTTGGGTCTTCGTTTCTGTGTGAGGGCTTTCTCTAGTTGTGGCAGGCGAGGGCCATCTTCATCGTGGTGCACGGGCCTCTCACTATCGCGGCCTCTCTTGTTGCGGAGCACAGGCTCCAGACGCGCAGGCTCAGTAGTTGTGGCTCACGGGCCTAGTTGCTCCACGGCATGTGGGATCCTCCCAGACCAGGGCTCAAACCCCTGCATTAGCAGGCAGATTCTCAACCACTGTGCCACCAGGCACAGCCCCTAAAACAATCTTTTAATTTTGACTTTTTAAGAGGAAAATATACCCTATTTAAAGAAATTTGTGATTAGATGATAATACAGATTGCTTTATTTGTCTAGTCACTTCAATTACATATATTCCATTCTCTGTTAAACTTATTTTTGACAAATGTAGCAATAGTCATAAAAAGTCTGAAAATAAGTTTCTTTGGCCCCATCTCAAGTCATGTGACTTTGCAAGCCATCTATTTTTAGCTGAAAAAGGATCAAGTATGTTAGGTGAGGTTATTACTCAGAGAACTTTGGAAGAGACCTAGGCTATAAACTAGAGATATCAATCTGGCAGAAAATTTTTTCATTGTTAATCAGGTCCACAGGTACTAATTAAATCATTGTTACAGACATGGCAGTGTGCAGTGGACAGGGTTTTAGAATCCAGAAGTGCTGAATCTCTGTTAAGCACAATATAAGGACATAGCAAGATGTCGTGGGGGAAGAGAGTCAGAGGATAGGAGTGTGGGCTCAACTGCTTACAATCTAGCCTCAGAGCCCTGCCGTCTCTCTAGTTTATTGATTCTGGGCTTATCCCAGTGGCTTCTTCCTCTGCACACATTATTTTGGACTATGTTTCCTTAACATATTTTTCTCTGTATCTGATCCTGGCTGTTTTCTCTTTCAGTATTTCCTCATTTCAGGTCCATTGTTGGTTTTTCTTAAGTTCATAAGGTTTTTGTTTTGTCAGTTAGTTTCATCATGGTGGGGATCACATTACACCAGTGCACCTTGGTAGGATTATCTAGGGCTCTTTATGTTACATGTATCTTTTTACTGATTTTTTTTCACTCAACATTTTCTCATGTTCTATTCTCTTTGTAGCTGTTATATTTAAGGAGTGTGTAATATTCCATTGGATAGCAGTTCCATAATTTAATCATTCCCATATTATTTTTTGATTATATGGTTGCTTTTGATAATTTTCTTTTCTAAGTAATAGCGTAGTGAGCATCCTCATGCCTATAGATTTATCCATATTTCTGACTAGTTGTTTAGGATAGATTCCCAGGAAGAGAATTACTGGATCAAAGACAGTAAAAAAATTGTGTGGCTTTTGGTATTTTTCATGGGCTATAAAGGGAGGTTTCTTACAGATAAATAAGGAAGAGAAGATTTGTTAAGTATGAATTT
This sequence comes from Kogia breviceps, assembly GCF_026419965.1. NCBI lineage: Eukaryota > Metazoa > Chordata > Mammalia > Artiodactyla > Physeteridae > Kogia > Kogia breviceps. The sequence goes on along the minus strand of NC_081311.1, from coordinate 163,788,967 downwards.
GAAGTCCTTTGCTTAGCAAGTATTTGAATGCCTTGTAGGTGCAGAATCCCATATCTGACCTCAATCATGGAAAGCACACTCGCCCTGAAGGAGCATATATTCTAGCTAGCACTGAGCAACAAAAATGAAGTAGCTGGACTTTACAATCAGAAATGAGAATTACCTAGGACTGCAGGTTGTTAGGCAGGCGGAGCAGAGGGGGGTCATGTTAAGGGAGTGGAAACAAGCAGCTCCTTCCTCATCATTGTCAGAAGAATGTTGGCAAGAATTCAGTCCCATAGGGCCATGGTTATTAAATTTAACCATAAAATTGATCATGTGAATTTTCTTTCTAATACTCCTATTTCTGGAAGTGCAGTGTCCTAACTGATTTTCATTGGTCTCATTTTAGCAATATTTGCTGTACTCACGAGTGTTTTGACAAAAGATGACTGGTGGAACCTTCTTTTGAAGGCCATATACTCCTTATGTGACCTATCCCGATTTCAGGAGGCTGAGTTGCTTGTGGATTCTTCATTGGAATATTACTCATTTTATGAGGACAGGCCAAAACGCAAAGAGCTAGAATACTTTGGTCTCTCTGCTGCAATTCTGGACAAAAATTTCAGAAAGGCATATAACTATATCAGGTGATTTTCCAATAAGTTATTTTAATTAGATTATTTGATAGAGCATGTATATTTACTTTGACGTAGTTTCTCATGTCCAAGATTTAATAAGCTGTGTAATTTTAACTCTCTTGTCACTTACAGATTAATTTGTTCATTGGTGATTCTCAGAAGCAGTATATGAGAGCGTGCACTCCCATTTACTTAACCTCTTGTGCCTCAGTCTCCCCATTTATTGTGATAAAACAGGCATCATAATATTACCACCTTATAGGATTACTGTGAGAGTTAAGTGAGTTGTCGTATGTAACACCTTTTAACAATGTCTGATATACATTATTATTACGCAGTGTTCATTGTTCTGCAGCTATGAGAGTGGGCTGGGAGAGAAAAGGTGAAACTTAAACCTCTTGATTCTGTTTTGTGGTTTAAAAGTTTTGTTGAAAAGCGGAAACAAGATGTAGAAGCACTACATCCCCCTTGTTGGGGGTGGTACATTTCAGTGTTGGTGGGACAGCACTGAAAGGTTTCAATCTTAAAAATCAGGAAGATTTTTCTTTTTACATTATTTTTTACCCTCACACTCTTTCTGCAATTTTAGGATAATGGTAATGGAAAATGTCAATAAACCCCAGCTCTGGAACATTTTCAATCAAGTTACCATGCATTCCCAAGATGTACGACATCACCGCTTTTGTCTCCGTTTAATGCTGAAAAACCCAGATAATCATGCCCTGTGTGTCTTGAATGGACACAATGCATTCGTATCTGGTAGTTTTAAGCATGCACTTGGTGAGTGTCCTGGCATATGACTTTGTCTCCTTCCCTCTGCCTTGGTTTCTTTATCTCTGAAATGGACATAATAATTGGACCTACCTTGTAGATTATTGTGGAAATTAAATGAGTTAATATAGAGTACTTAAAATAATGCCTGGCACATACGGTAAGTGGCTATAAGTGTTCTCAGTAATTATAATAATTAATATTTATTTTTCTTATGATGCTTTGGTTTCAAAAGTTTAAAGTAGGTCTTTAAAGCAGAACTTTTTTTTTTTTAATGTTTTTTTGTGTGTGTGTGGTACGTGGGCCCCTCACTGTTGTGGCCTCTCCCCTTGCGGAGCACAGGCTCAGCGGCCATGGCTCACGGGCCCAGCCGCTCTGCAGCATGTGGGATCTTCCCAGACCGGGGCACGAACCCATGTCCCCTGCATCGGCAGGCGGACTCTCAGCCACTGCGCCACCAGAGAAGCCCTTTGAATGGGTTTTTAAATTTATCTGTTTATTTATTTTGGCTGCGTTGGGTCTTCGTTGCTGCACGCGGGCTTTCTCTAGTTGCAGCAAATGGGCTACTCTTCGTTGCGGTGCATGGGCTTCTCATTGCAGTGGCTTCTCTTTGTTGCGGAGCACAGGCTTCAGTAGTTGTGGGTCACAGGCTCTAGAGCACAGGCTCAGTAGTTGTGGCTCACGGGCTTAGTTGCTCTGCAGCACGTGGGATCTTCCCAGACCAGGACTCAAGCCTGTGTCCTCTGCATTGGCAGATGGATTCTGACCCACTGCGCCACCAGGGAAGTCCGAAAGTAGGACTTTAAAGCTCAACAAGTCTCCCTGCTGAGGCTTGTTCGTTCTCAAAATAATTTTCATTAATTATGGATGTTTTGCTACCTGATTTTAATTTGCTATAGTAACAAAGAGGGACTTAAGATTTGCTGATAGTTCATTCCTTTAGGACCGTGGTCCTGAACCTTTTTGGCACCAGGGACCAGTTTCATAGAAGACAGTTTTTCCACGGATCAGGGGTGGGGTGGGGTGGAGGGGGGGTGGGGATGGGGATGGTTTGGGGATGATTCCAGCACATTACATTTATTGTGCATTTTATTTCTATCATTATTACATTGTGATGTATAATGAAATAATTATACAAATCACCATAATGCAGAATCAGTGGGAAACCTTAGCTTGTTTTTGCTTGCCGCTCACTGATAGAGTTTTGATATGAGTCTGCATCAGTTGGTCTCTGTGCATTCAAACCTCTCCGCTAATGATAATCTGTATTTGCAGCTGCACCCCAGCACTAGCTTCACCACCTCAGCTCCAACTCAGATCATCAGCGATTATATTCTCATAAGGAGCATGCAGCCTAGAACCCTCGCATGCACAGTTCACAGTAGGGTTCGCGCTCCTATGAGAATCTAATGCTGCCACTGATTTGACAGGAGACGGAGCTCAGGCAGCAATGGGACCGATGGGGAGCGGCTGTAAATACAAATGAAGCTTCACTTGCTCGCCTGCCGCTCACCTCCTGCTTTGTGGCCCGGGTCCTAACAGGCCATGGACGGGTTGGGGATGCCTGCTTTAGGAGACAAGTCTTTTTTTTTTTTTTGCCTTATTTATTTATTTACTTACTTATTTACATATACATATCTCTCTTCTTTTTCAAATTTTTTTTCCATTTAGGTTATTACAGAATATTTTTTTAAAATTTCTTTGTTTTATTTATTTATTTTTATTTTTATTTTTTTTGGCCACATTTGGTCTTAGTTGCAGCAACGTGGGCTCTTCGTTGTGGTGTGTGGGTTTCTCTCTAGTTGTGGTGCATGGGCTCCAGGGCATGTGGGCTCTGTAGTTTGTGGCACACAGGTTCTCTCGTTGAGGTGTGCGAGCTCAGTGGTTGTGGCGCGTGGGATTATTTGCCCCACAGCATGTGTGGGATCTTAGTTCCCTGACCAGGGATTGAACCCACATTCCCTGCATTGGAAGGCGGATTCTTTACCACTGGACCACCAGGGAAGTCCCCTATTACAGAATATTGAGTAGAGTTCCCTGTGCTATACAGTAGGTCCATGTTGGGTATCTATTTCAAATATAGTAGTGTGTATATGTCAATCCCAAAGTTTCAATTTCTGCTTTGGTAACCGTAAGTTTGTTTTCAAAGTCTGTGAGTCTGTTTCTGTTTTGTAAATACGTTCATTTGTATCTTTTTTTTTTTTTTTTTAGATTCTACATATAAGCAATATCATATGATATTTGTCTTTCTGTGTCTTAGTATGATAATCTCTAGGTCCATCCATGTTGGTGCAAATGGCATTATTTCATTCTTTTTAAAGGCTGAGTAATATTCCATTGATATGTACCACATCTTTATCCATTCATCTGTCAGTGGACATTCAGGTTGCTTCTGTGTCTTGGCTATTGTAAACAGTGCTGCAGTGAACATTAGGGTGCTTGTATCTTTCCAAACATGGTTTTCTCCAGATATGTGCTCAGGAGTGGGATTGCTGGATCATATGGTAGTTCCATTTTTAGTTTTTTAAGGAATCTCCATATTTTTCTACATAGTGGCTGCACCAATTTACATTCCCACCAGCAGTGTAGGAGGGTTCCCTTTTCTCCACACCCTCTTCAGCATTTATTGTTTGTAGACTTTTTTGATGATGGCCATTCTGACTGGTGGGAGACAAGTCTTTACATTAAGATTTATTTACATAGCTCTTACTAATTCTAATTAAACTCAGGGAAAATTTAATCATTTATAGGAAATTTCTGTAATAAGGAATCAGGAGCAAACAAGTAGAAAAATACCTAACCAAAAGTTTAGGTGAGACATGTATCTCCTGCTGCCTGAAAGCTAGTGTTGCCAAGTTCACTTCTGAATATACTGTGATTTTGGCTGTTTAATACTTTCATGTTTCTTTGTGTATGGCTGCTGTTTTTATAGTTGTTCAACCAATAATCTTAAACATCAGACACTGAAACTTTCCTTCATTGTGTATGCTTTTGTGGAATTGTTAGTTTAATATTAAGAAAATATGAAATAGAGATTTGATTTTATTTTCCTATATTTAGAAACTTTTGCACTACACAAAAATAGGAAGTCCAAACGGCAGGCTACCATCTGTACTGCTAAAGAGATTTTACAGTGCTGTTCCTTCTGTGATAGAAGTTCTTATCTATATGATAAATTAGAGATCATACCTTTATAAGAAAAATTTGCTTAAATTCCTCTATCTCATAGTTAGGCATTTGATATGAGACAATTATATATATAGAATACATGGAATTCACAAAACCATGAATTCTTATTTTATTATTAGATACATTTAGCTCTTCTCAAGAAAAACAAAGTAGTCGCTATGTTTGGGAAAATAATACCCATAACCTAAAAAACAAAACAAAACTATGTTTCTTTTTCTCACCTCCGTGATTCATCACATTTGAATTTATAAGATAGGTCTCAATTAATTTTATGAAAGAATTCACCAAAAGACACATTCCCCCATTGGCTTTTAAAAAGATTTAAGGTCATAAGATATATTTATGATCACAATTGATACATTGTTTATTTTGGAAGTACTATTCTACATGGAAATGTCTGTACCTTAAAAAAAGTTACTTTTATACTCATATTTAATCTTCATGGTCAGGATATGTTCATGGATAAGTCCTTCTAATTTTGTTATATGTTATATATTATTTTAAAATTCAAATTAATGTGTACCTGGTTGATGTTTTTAAATTTTTATTTATTTATTTACTTATTTTTGCCCGTGTTGGGTCTTGGTTGCTGCTCGCAGGCTTTCTCTAGTTGCGGCGAGCAGGAGCTGCTCTTCATTGCAGTGCGTGGGCTTCTTATTGCGGTGGCTTCTCTTTTTTGTTGAGCATGGGATCTAAGCGCACAGGCTTCAGTAGTTGTGGCACACGGGCTCAGTAGTTGTGGCTCACGGGGTCTAGAGCACAGGCTCAGTAGTTATGGCGCACAGGCCTAGTTGCTCCGCCACACGCGGGATCTACCCGGACCACGGCTCGAATCCATGTCCCCTGCATTGGCAGGCAGATTCTTAACCACTGTGCCACCAGGGAAGTCCCTGGTTGATATTTTAGCATGTATTCCTTGCATATGTTAAAATAACAGTAATGTTTGTTTACCTTAAAATATATTAGAGTAAGTGTTGAAGAAATAAGGAACTATGTTTTTGTCCCACCATCTGACATCACTGTTCATTTTTCAGGACAGTATGTGCAGGCCTTTCGCACCCATCCTCATGAACCTCTCTATAGCCTCTGTATAGGCCTAACCTTTATTCACATGGCATCTCAGAAGTATGTATTAAGGAGACATGCTCTTATTGTGCAGGTAATCATTTGGATTCCTCATTACTTGATTTTATGTTCTTTAAAAATGAATATACTTAATGCTTTTGTGACACTTCTTCAAAAGTAGTACCTGCTTAGTGCACATGTTGGGAGTGCCCAACATCTTCCTATGTTCAGCACTCATGGACCAACATCTATGGGTCCTCCCGGCTAAGACTTATGCAACCATGTAGAAAAGGATGCGCAGCCAGATCATAAACGAAGAAGACACAGGCAGAATCTTAAGGAATCCTGTGCAGACTTCCTTATATTCTGGAGCCTCAGAGGCTTCCAGCCTTCTAGGTCCTTAAGATTTTTAAATTAATTTTAAAAATATAATAATATATACATACAATAATGTATGAATATGTGCCTTTGTGACTGTTTCCTTACATCATCACCACAATTTGCTCTTTTAAAGTCTTCTTAGTTCGTAAAGCAGTTTGAAATTACCTTTTTGTTTTCTTGTTTACTTTTTTACATAGCTTGTCTCCTCTAGTAAAAATATAAACTCCAAGAGATCAGAGATCTTATCTGTCTTGTTCACCCCTGTATCCTCAACACTTTTGCTTCTGTTTCAGTTTTCATGTTTATATATTTGATGCATGTATATACCTGTTATTTAAGTAGTTAGAAAAGGAAAGAAAACGTTCTTTCTCAGATTTTTGTCTTTAAATTTCTCATTTTTAAATAAGAAGATAAGATATTTCTGAGATTGTTTGTCTGCTGTTACTTAACAGAGAACCGTGTTTTTCAGTGGAGTAGAGGTCATATTCATGTACTCAAATGGGTTCATTTATTGTGCAGAAAGTATGTTTTGTTTACTGAGCATAATTTTTATTCCTAGAATGCATTAATTCTAAAGTATTCCTTAATTTTTATTATTAATTTATGAAGGAAAATTTGTAACCATTTATTACATAGAAGATCACCCAGGAAATTGCATTTTATTTTCTGTACGTACAAATTAGTTGACTTACTCTTAACTCAGGTAATATATTTATTTAATTACTTACATCAGATACTTGCACCTTGCAACTTGAAGCTTTCTGTGTGTGATAAAAGTTGAAGCTGCATTAAAGGGGAAAGTGAATACAAGAAGAAGTGAAGAAGCAAGTTGCTTTCTGGACACTGTGACACACAGGGAGCCTGCATCATTACAGTTAGACTCTGAAATAATCAGTTTCTCCATAAAACTATTGAGTCAGAAGTTTTCAGAGGGAAAAAAAGAGTTTTTTAAGGTTAAGTGGTTATTAAGGTTCTGAGAGGTATATAAAAGGTACCATTTACCCAGAAATGTTAGAAAAGCTCAAGTGAATTTGCTCATCAGGATGAAACTTTCTGAATTGTCATTATAAGGGCTTGGATTTTATATTTTGGTCAAGCTTTTTTTTTTTTTGCGGTATGCGGGCCTCTCATTGTTGTGGCCTCTCCCATTGCGGAGCACAGGCTCCGGACGTGCAGGCTCAGCGGCCATGGCTCACGGGCCCAGCCGCTCCGCGGCATGTGGGATCTTCCCGGACCGGGGCACGAACCTGCGTCCCCTGCATCGGCAGGCGGACTCGCAACCACTGCGCCACCAGGGAAGCCCTGGTCAAGCTTTTAGACATGTATCTCAAACAAATTTTACTGGCCTCTAATGCCACAAAAGCCAACTTGAAACCATAAAAATATATATTCTGTGTGCTTATAGATTACAGATTTTTAACAGCTAGTTGCAACATTTGGCTTTCTTTTCTATGAATTCTTTTGTCTTTAGTTTAAGAAAAAAATCTCTCTTTTACACCTTCAGAAGAGATATTGACTATATTGTGATATGACACCACACCACAGGCATATATTCTTTTAGGGTGGCACTGTCTTTTTGAAAAAAAAAATATTTGTATTCCTGCACCTGGCACATACTGTCAAATGAGTGAACTGTTGAGTTATTTATCTTTTTATTTTTGGTAGGGCTTTTCCTTTCTTAATCGATATCTCAGTCTACGTGGGCCTTGCCAGGAATCATTCTACAATTTGGGCCGTGGCCTTCACCAACTGGGGCTGATTCACCTTGCAATCCACTATTATCAGAAGGCCCTGGAGCTCCCTCCATTCGTGGTAGAGGTATTGTATGATTTACTCTAAAAACTGATGAGTCACCCCATTTCATCTATAGATAAGTGCAGTTAGCTCAGTGTAGTGGTCCAGACAGTGAAATTAATTGTAGCTTATATATTAAAATATATTTTCCCCTTATTGAATGCATTTATTTAATTATGTTCAGCAACAAGTAATTCTTTGATATCCTGGCCTTAATGACCTGATTAGCAACCATGTGGCCATATATGACTTCTGGTTATGACCATTTCAGTTATCCTAAGATAGCCCCTGTGGTTAACAGGTGTGAGATGGTAGACAGAAAGCCTGAGTATTGAGTAATATAGCCATTATTCATTTCCAAGTTCAAAAGTGTAATTAACATACTTCTTTATAAAAATGAAAGACCAATATAAATCCAGTTTTAAGATAATGTAATATAGGGTGAAGTGTTGCCAATACTATGACAGTCTGTGTTTAAAGCCTGATTTTTAATTTCTGAAGGAAAGTATGTTTTCACTGTTACTTTTTTTAAGTTGTACTCATAATCCCCACATTCCCTCACAGCTGTTTTCTATTACCCTTGGTCAACTTAAGCCGTTAAGCAAATGAATACATATTCTTACAGTTATGCTGATGAAATACATATACTTTTGTGTTCTCTATTTCATAAGTACTTTATATATTGCTCCTTAAGCTTTATAGGTATCATTTTTAATTGTTGCAGATGTTTTGTCAGTTGACTACAAAATTTTGCATGGGGAAGATTAGGAACATAGATCTAATCTATTCCATTGAGTTCATTGCTTTGTTATTTAAGTAGAAAAAAAGGCAATAACACTCATAAGGTAATCATTATAATCAATTTGGTGTATGCCCTCCTAGACCTATTCTTTATATGCCTTTCTGTTATATAGTACAGGTATTTATTTCCCATCTGGTCATTTGTGTTATGATTTTTTTTTTTTGCATGCAGAAGTTTTACATTTTTTATGAAGTCATATCAGTCTTTCTCTTTATAGTTTCTACTTTTGCTGTTATACTTAGAAGGGCTTTTCCTACCCAAGATTATATTATTTTATTTTTCAACTGTATTTTTCTTTTATGGTTTCACTTTTTTACTCTTAAATCCTAATTCATCTATAGGTCATTCTGCCATGTCTTGCGGTTGAGACTTTTTTCTTTAACTTATTGGTTACACATTTTAAAATATTTGATGATACAGTTACTGTAACAACTGAATCAGCATTACCTGATAAAAATTTAAATCCAAGGTATATGTCTAGTTTTATAAATTTTTTTTAGTATTATGAATTTTAATAGTTTTTTTAACACTTACAAAACTATTTATTTGCCATAAAATTGTTCTGGTTGTCCATTTGAAGTATAACTCATTCATATATTTTTTCCCCCTAGGGTATGGAAGTTGACCAGTTAGACTTACGAAGAGATATTGCCTACAATTTGTCTCTCATATATCAGAACAGTGGGAATATTGGAATGGCTCAGAAGCTTTTATATACTTATTGTTCTATATAAAGCCCCTCAGCTGGGAAAGCAGCTTGGGCAGCTGCTGTGCATGGACCAGTATTTTCTGTCTCAGGGCTTATTATTAACACAAAAATGGACATGATAATTTCAGAATTATCTGTGTATTTCATTTTTAATATATGATAATGATCTTTTGGTAGATATGCAAAATTCATTCCTGCAAGAATTTTATATTGGTCTGTCATTTTCCCTTACCATTTTTTTGGTAAGTTGTCCCCAAAACTGAAATGAACAGTATTAGCCATTGAACCAGCATAGAGTTGAATACACTTTTTTTCACACCATTTATTCATTTGTGTATTTAATACTGTATATTAAATACCTCCTATGTACCAGGCACTGTGATAGGTGTTTGGAATACAGTAGTAAGAGAGATATTACCTCTCAATACAGTTCTTTAAATACAGACCTTGAGCATATATTTATTTGAAAGAAATGTTTGCTACATTTCTACATATATCATTGTTGTCAGTCATCCATTTCTTAGTGCCCTGTTACTATTGCCATTAGTTTTTCAAATACATAGAAAAGGAGGTCGCTTAGTAGAGGAAAGACAGATTGGGACTGTCATGTCAGCACAATTATGTAATTCACTTAGTTCCTTGCAAACTTATTTTAAATGGTTATGTGGTAGGAAGACAAGTAATGGAGTTAATCTTTTACTTTTCACCTGCATGTATCTTAGCCATAAAGTCTGAGGGCTGGGAGGCTGGGCTTAATTCATAGCAAACTGCTCTGAGGCAAATAAAAAAATGCATTATCAATGTTTGTCTTTCTGACCAAAAAAAAAAGAAAAAAAAGGTGACTAGGTTCAATAGCCATGACCTGGTTTCCATTTCAAGATCACTAGGAATGTAATAGGAAGACTAGGGAATTGTATGTATGGAATAAGGTGTTACTGATGAAGTTGAAACAGATAAAAACCTTTTACTTATCTCAAATACTACATATTATTGAATCTGAGATAACAGTACTTGTTAGATATACTTGGTTTAATAAGAGCTTTTTAGAGTTTCTTTTTAGGGGGAAACAAATACTATAATAAAAGTACATGTGGGTTATAAGACCCAGTCCAACTGTGGGAGGAAAACAAGTATGAGACTTAGGATGAAAGAAGTACAGTGGGGGCTTTTTAGGAATTCTTACCACTGTTTACACTCTATACATAACTTTGTAGTTGAGAAGCAGAATTTGTATGTAATAAGTAAATGTATGGTGCACTCTGTATGTGTATATGTAGAATTTAAATAAACTTTATTTTTGTAATTAAAGTTAATTGTTTCATATGCTTATATATATTTTTTATTTCATGCCATTTGCAGATAATGATAAAGCTGACTGTGATAGAGTGATCAGGTAGATTTGTGTCTTGGAATCCTGTGGAGTTGAGTAGTCTGTGTTCAAAATTTCTCTCTTGAATTAAACTCACTGTGCTGTAACTCCAATATCTGCTGAATAGCCTTGGAGGACACAATAAATCTCTCTAGCAGTCTTCTAAGAAAAAAAAGCTGATAATTGCATGAGTTTAACATTTAAAATCATAACTACTGTTTGCTGAGTGTTTTTACTATGCTATTGTGTTCTAAGTACAGTGCAGGATATTTTAGATACATTAACTCTGATTCTGTCGGAGGATCACCTGCAAGGTAGGTGTTATTGTTGTTATTATCATCCCCATCTTATTTATGAGAGATTAAATAGCATGTTCAGGATCACTAGCAAGCTACTCCTTGCTCAGAGATGTTCCTTTGGAGGAACATACTTGCTACAGTTCAGAGTAACAACATAAAAATTGAGCATAAATTTACTTTAGAAAGAAGGAGATGAGCAGTTATTTTTTCTACCCTTCAGGCCTTCTGCCTATTTTTTTTTAATTACAAAAGTTTTTATTTTGTTTTTTCTATTTTTTTAATTTAATTTTTATTTTATAGTTGATCTACAATGTTGTGTTTTAGGTGTACAGCAAAGTGATTCAGTTATACATATACATATATCTATTCTTTTTCAGATTCTTTTCTCATATACATTATTACAGAATATTGAGAACAGTTCTCTGTGCTATACAGTAGGTCCTTGTTGGTTATCTATTTTATATATAGTAGTGTGTATATGATAATCCCAACTTCCTAATTTATCCCTCCTCTCCACACGTCCCCAATGGTAACCATAAGTTGTTTTTCAGTCTGTGAGTCTGTTTTTGTTTTGTAAATAAGTTCATTTGTATCAGTTTTTTAGATTCCACATATAAGTGATATCATACAATAGTTGTCTTTTTCTGATTTACTTCACTTAGTATGATAATCTCTAGGTCCATCCATGTTGCTGCAAATGACATTATTTCATTTTTTATGGCTGAGTAGTATTCCATTGTATATATGTACCACATCTTTATCCATTCCTGTCAGTGGACATTTAGGTCGCTTCCGTGTCTTGGCTATTGTAAATAGTGCTGCAATGAAAATTCGGGTACCCATATCTTTTTCAAACTATGGTTTTCTCCAGATATATGGCCAGGAGTGGGATTGCTGGATCATATGGTATTTCTATTTTTAGTTTTTTAACGTACTTCCATACTGTTCTCCATAGTGGTTGTACCAGTTTACATTCCCACCCACAGCGTAGGAGGGTTCCCTTTTTCCCACACTCCAGCATTTATTGTTTGTACACTTTTTGATGATGGCCATTCTAACCGGTGTGAGGTGATACCTCATTGTAGTTTTGATTTGCAGTTCTCTAATAATAAGTGATGTTGAGCATCTTTTCATGTGCTTTTTGGCCATCTGTATGTCTTCTTTGGAGAAATGTCTATTTAGATCTTCTGCCCATTTTTTTGATTGGGTTGTTGGATATTGAGCTGCATGAGCTGTTTGTATATATTGGAGATTAATCCCTTGTTGGTCGCATCATTTGCAAATTTTTTTTCATAATGTGGGTTGCCTTTTCGTTTTGTTTATGGTTTCCTTTGCTATGCAAAAGCTTTTAAGTTTAATTAGGTCCAATTTGTTTAATTTTTTTATTACTATAGGAGGTGGATCCAAAATGATATTGCTATGATTTATGTCAAAGTGCCCTGCCTTTGACATAAATATATCAAATTTGAAAATATGATTTATGTTTTCCTCTAAGAGCTTTATAGTATCCAGTCCTTTTCAAAAATTTATTTATTTTATGGCTGTGCCACGCAGCATGTGGGATCTTAGTTCCCTGACCAAGGATCGAACCTGGCCCCTCAGTAGTGAGAGCGCACAGTCCTAACCACTGAACTGCCAGGGACTTCCTTATATTATCCAGTCTTACATTTAGGTCTTTAATTCATTTTGAGTTTATTTTTGTGTATGGTGTTAGAGAATGTTCTAGTTTCATTCTTTTACATGTAGCTGTCCAGTTTTCCCAGCACCACTTATTGAAGAGACTGTCTTTTCTCCATTGTATTGTTGCCTCCTTTGTCGTAGATGAATTGACCATAGACACATGGATTTATTTCTGAACTTGCTATCCTGTTCCATTGATGTATATTTCTGTTTTTGTGCCAGTACCATACTGTTTTGATGACTGTAGCTTTGTAGTATAGTCGGAAGCCAGGGAGCCTGATTCCTCCAGCTCCATTTTTCCTTCTTGGGATTGCTTTGGCTATTTGGGGTCTTTTGTGTTTCCATACAAATTGTAAAATTTTTGGTTCTAGTTCTGTGAAAAATGCCATGGGTAATTTGATAGGGATTGCATTGAATCTGTAGATTGCCTTAGTAGTATAGTCATTTTGACAATATTGATTCTTCCAATCTAAGAAGATAGTTTATTTTTCCATCTGTGCAATCTTCAGTTTCCTTCATCAGTGTCTAATAGTTTTCAGAGTACAGTTCTTTTGCCTCCTTAGGTAGGTTTATTCCTAGGTGTTTTATTCTTTTGAATGCAATGGTAAATGAGATTGTTTCCTTAATTTCTCTTTCAGATCTTTCATTGTTAATGTATAGAAATGCAACAGATTGCTGTGTATTACTTTGTATCCTGTAACGTTACTGAATTCATTGATGAGCTCTAGTAGTTTCCTGGTAGCATCTTTAGGGTTTTCTATGTATAGTATTATGTCATCTGCAAACAGTGACAGTTTTACTTCTTCTTTTCCACTTTTGTTTCCTTTTATTTCTTTTTGTTCTCTGATTGTCATGGCTAGGACTTCCAAAACTTTGTTGAATAAATGTGGTGAGTGTGTGCACCCTTGTCTTGTTCCTGATCTTAGAGGAAATGCTTCCAGCTTTTCATCGTTGAGTATGCTGTTAGCTGTAGGTTTCTCATATATGGCCTTTATTATGGAGGTAGGTTCCCTCTATGCCCACTTTCTGGAGAGTTTTTTTTGTTTTATCATAAGTGGGTGTTGAATTTTATCAAAAGCTTTTTCTGATTCTACTGAGATGATAATATGATTTTTAGTCTTCAATTTGTTGATGTGGTGTATCATACTAATTGATTTTCAGATATTGAAAAATCCTTGCATCACTCAGATAAATCCGAATTGATTATGTTTTTGATCCTTTTAACATGTTGGATTTAGTTTGCTAGTATTTTGTTGAGGATTTTTGCATCTTGTTCATCACTGATATTGGCTTGTAATTTTCTTTTCTGTGGTATCTTTGGTTTTGGTATCAGGATGATGGTGGCCTCAAAGAATGAGTTTGAGAGTGTCCTTCCTCTGCAATTTTTTGGAATAGTTTCAGAAGGATAGGTGGTAACTCTTCTCTAGATGTGTGATAGAATTCGCCTGTGAAGCCATCTGGTCCTGGACTTTTGTTTGTTGGGAGTTTTTTAATCAGAGTTTTAATTTCAGTGCTTGTGATTGGTCTGTTCATATTTTCTATTTCTTTCTGGTTCAGTCTTGGAAGGTTATACCTTCCTAAGAATTTGTGCATTTCTTCTAGGTTTCCATTTTATTGGCATATAGTTGCTTGTAGTAGTCTCTTATGATCCTTTGTATTTCTGTGGTGTCTGTTGTAACTTCTCCTTTTTCATTTCTAATTTTATTGATTGAGCCCTCTCCCTTTTTTTCTTGATGAGTCTGGCTAATGGTTTATCAATTTTGTTTATTTTTTCAAAAACCAGCTTTTAGTTTCATTGATCTTTTCTATTTTCTTTGTTTCTCTTTCATCAATTTCTGCTCTGATCTTTATGATTTCTTTCCTTCTGTTGATACTAACTTTGGATTTTGTTTGTTCTTCTTTCTCTAGTTGCTTTTGGGGTAAGGTTAGGTTTTTTAAGTTGAGATTTTTCTTGTTTCCTGATGTAAGATTGTATTGCTATAAACTTCCCTCTTAAAATTGCTTTTGCTGTTGCTTTTGCTGCATCCCATAGGTTTTGGATTGTCGTGTTTTTATTTTCATTTGTCTCTGGGTATTTTTTTATTTCCTCTTTGATTTCTTCCGTGATCCATTGGTTGTTTAGTAACATATTGTTTAGCATCCATGTGTTTTTATTGCAGTTTTTTTTCTTGTAGTTGATTTCTAATCTCATAGTGTTGTGGTCAGAAAAGATGCTTGATATGATTTCAGTATCCTTAAATTTACCGAGGCTCGCTTTGTGGCCCACCATGTGATCAGTCCTGGAGAATGTTCGTGTGCACTTGAGAAGAATGTATATTCTGCTGCTTTCAGATGGCATGTTCTATAACTATCAATTAAGTCCATCTGGTTTAATGTGTCATTGAAGGCCTGTGTTTCCTTACTGATTTTCTGTTTGAATGATTTGTCCATTGATGTAACTGGGGAGTTAAGGTCCCCCACTATTATTGTGTTACTGTCAATTTCTCCTTTTATGGCTGTTAGTATTTGCCTTATATATTGAGGTGCTCCTATGTTGGGTACATATATATTTACAATTGTTTTATCTTCTTCTTGGATTGATTCCTTGATCATTATGTGGTGTCCTTCTTTGTCTCTTGTAATAGTCTTGATTTTAAAGTCTATTTTGTGTGATATGAGTATGGCTACTCCAGCTTTCTTTTGATTTCCATTTGCATGGAATACCTTTTTTCCATCCCCTCACTTTCGGTCTGTGTGGGTCTCTGGATCTGAAATGGGTCTCCTGTAGACAGCATATATATGGGACTTGTTTTTGTATCCATTCAGCCAGTTTATGTCTTTTGGTTAGAGCATTTAATCCATTTACATTTAAGGTAATTATCGATAGTATGTTCTTATTGCCATTTTGTTAATTGTTTTGGATTTGTTTTTGCAGCTGTTTTTCCTTTCCTTCCTCTTTTGTTCTCTTGTGATTTGTTGAGTATCTTTAGAATTGTGTTTGGATTGGTTTTTCTTTTTTGTGTGTGTATCTATTGTAGTTTTCAGTTTGCGGTTCCCATGACGTTTTGATATAGCAGTCTCTGTATATACAAGATTGTTTTAAGTTGCTGGTCTCTTAATTTTCAGTGCATTTCCAATATCTTGCATTTGTACTCTCCTCTTCTTACAGTTGCTGGTTTTGATATCATATTTGTGTGTGGATGATTTCCTACATTTACTGTATGTTTGCCTTTACCAGTGAGCTTTCCCATTCATAATTTTCTTGTTTCTAGCTGTGGCCTCTTCTTTTCCACCTAGGGAAGTTCCTTTAGCATTTGTTGTAAAGCTGGTTTGGTGGTGCTGAATTCTCTTAGCTTTTGCTTGTCTGTAAAGCTTTTGATTTCTCCATCAAATTTAAACGAGAGCCTTGCTGGGTAGAGTATTCCTGATTATAGGTTTTTCCCTTTCGTCACTTTATTTATAATTATTTGTTTAATATTTATTTTATATATTTATTTATTTTGGCTGCACTGGGTCTTAGTTGTGGCATGCGGGATCTTCATTGCTGTGTGTGGGATCTTTAGTTGTGGCTTGTGGGTCTTTTAGTTGCAGCATGTGGACTTCTTAGTTTCAGAATGCACTCTTATTTGCGGCATACAGGCTTCTTAGTTGTAGCATGCTGCCTTCTTAGTTGCGGCATGCGAGCTTCTTAGTTGCGGCATGTGGACTCTTAGTTGTGGCATGCAAACTCTTAGTTGCGGTGTGCATGTGGGATCTAAGTCCCTGACCAGGGCTCAAACCTGGGCCCCCTGCACTGGGAGTGTGGAGAGTCTCACCCACTGGACCAGCAGGGAAGTCCCCCTTTCATCACTTTAACTATATTGTGCCACTGCCTTCTGACCTGCAGAGTTTCTGCTGAAAAATCAGCTGATAACCTTATGAGGATTGCCTTGTATGTTATTTGTTGCTTTTCCCTTGTTGCTTTTAATATGTTCTCTTTGTCTAATTTTTGTCCATTTGATTAATATGTGACTCATTGTGTTCCTCCTTGGGTTAATCCTCTTTGGGACTCTCTGTGCTTTCTGGACTTGAGTGTTTCCTTTACCACGTTAGGAAAGTTTTCAGCTATTATCTCTTGAAATACTTTCTCAGATGCTTTCTCTCTCTCTTCTCATTCTGGGACCCCTATAATGTAAATGTTGGTGCATTTAATGTCCCAGAAGTCCCTTAGACTGTCCTCATTTCATTCTTTTTTCTTTATTCTGTTTCACAATAGTGATTTCTATCAGTCTTGTCTTCCACCTCACTTATTTGTTCTTCTGCCTCATTTATTCTGCTATTGATTCCTTCTAGTGTATTTTTCATTTCAGTTTTTGTGTTGTTCATCTCTGTTTGTTGTTTAAATCTTCTAGTTCTTTGTTAAACATTTCTTGTATCTTCTCGGTCTGTTCCTCCATTCTTTTTCCGAGATCTTGGATCATCTTTACTGTCATTACTCTGAATTTTTTTTGAGGTAGATTGCCTGTCTCCACTTCATTTATTTGTTCTTCTGGGGCTTCATCTTGTTCTTTAATCTGGGACATATTCATCTGCAATCTCATTTTGTCTAACTTTCTGTGTTTGTGGTCTCCATTCCTCAGGCTGCAGGATTATAATTCTTCTTGGTTCTGGTGTCTGCCCCCTGGTGGGTGAAGTTGATCCAAGGCCTTGTGCAGGCTTCTTGGTGAGAGGGACTGGTGCTTTCCCACTGGCAGGTGGAGTTGGGTCTTGTCCCTCTGGTAGGCAGGGCCATGTCAAGAGGTTTGTTTATAGGCAACTGTTTTCTAAGAACAAATTTAGGCAGCCTGTCTGCTGATGGGTGGTGCTGTGTTCCCACCCTGTTGGTTATTTGGCCTGAGGCTTCCCAGCACTGGAGGCTGCAGGCTTTTGGGTAGGTCCAGGTCTCTGTCAAAATGGCGACCTCCCTGAGAGCTCAGGCCAATGAGTAGTCTCTGGGGCATCCACTACTAGTGTCTTTGCCCAAACAGTGAGCCACAGCTGACCCCACCTCTTCCAGAGACCCTCCAAGATCTGCAGGTAGGTCTGGCCCAGGCTTCTATGGAGTCACTGCTTTGCCCTGGGTCCCATTGCACGTGAAACCTTGTTTGCACCCTCCGAGAGTGGAGTCTCTGTTTCCCCCAGTCCTGTGGAGCTCCTGCGCTCAAGCCCTACTGGCCTTCAAAGCCAAATGCTCTGGGGGCTCCTCCTCCCAATGCCAGATCCCCAGGCTGGGGAGGCTGATGTGGGGCTCAGATCTCTTAACTCCTATGGGAGAACCTCTGTGATATAATTATTTTCCAGTTTGTTGGTCACCCATCCAGCAGGTTTGGGATTTGATTATACCAGAAAATTGCCCCTCCTACCATCTCGTTTTGTCTTCTCCTTTGCCTTTGGGCGTAGAAGATCTTTTTTTGTAGGTTTGAGTCTTTTTTGTCAATGGTTGTTCACCAGTTAGTTGTGATTTTGGTGTTTTTGTGAGAGGAGGTGAACTCAAGTCCTATTCTGCCATCTGTGCAATTTCTAGAGACCATAGCTGTGCACCAGAGAACAGGAGAGAAGTAGTTTCTCACAATTCCTGCCTTCAGAAATTCACATTCATTTGTTCAGTAGATATTTACTGAGTGCCTACTTCTTGCTAAAACTGGGCAATTGAGATTCAAAGAGGTTTTCTCATGTGGTGGAGGCCCCGTGCCTGTGGTATGGTAGATGGGAGGGGGATGGGGGGAGGAGTTGCCCCTACCCCCTGGACTCTTGGTTGAAGATGCCCTTCTGCCTATTAAGAGCCTGGAAACATCTACTGGTGTACCTTTTATAAAGCTAATAATTCATCATCCTCGCCCCATCATGGGATCCTGATAGCCACTTTATGCAATGAGATTCTTTTCTACTGGTCACAGTTGATTCAGCAGGGAGTCTGCCCCTGAACCAAGCTGGGCCAGTCAAGAGTTTATACCCTCCTTGCCTGGGAATTTTAGAATTGAGATAGAGCGTTTCTGTGGGACTGGAACTTGAGAGCTATGAGGACATTTTCTGCTTTCCTTGTGGGCCAACTAGCAGTTAACCCATTCCATTGACAAAAAGCCTGTGCATTAATAGAAGCAGAGATGAGAGATGGAGAGAGCACTCCCTGGGTCCCCAGGGATTTTCCAGTTCTCCATTCCCATCCTTCTTAAGGCTGCAATCTTACCCTTGGGTTCTTTCTGTAAGATAGCCCTGATTCTGTAATAAATTTCACTTTAAAATTTACACTAGCTTGAATCTGTCTGTTATGTGCACCCAGAAAAGTCCTAACTGATCCACGATTATTCCATCTTCTTTTTCGTTTAACATTCATGCTTTTCAGTTTTTTTCACAAGAGGGAAGGACATATAGCAACCAGGGACAATGTCACTGAATTGTAAGTAGTGTTATGAAGTCTAATCCACAATAGAGAGACTTTACAAAACTTCAGGGCTCCCCTGGTGGCACAGTGGTTGAGAGTCCGCCTGCCAATGCAGGGGACATGGGTTCGTGCCCTGGTCCGGGAAGATCCCACATGCTGCAGAGCGGCTGGGCCCGTGAGCCATGGCTGCTGAGCCTGCACGTCTGGAGCCTGCGCTCCGCAACGGGAGAGGCCACAACAGTGAGAGGCCTGCGTACCGCAAAAACAAAAACAAAAAACTTCAGAGCAATTACAGTAGGAATATGCCTACTGTTTGGTGATATAAAGTCAACATAAGACCATAGAATTGTTTGACCACTGTGCTTCGCATAGTAGTTAATTCTGTAGGAAGCATTAATACTCAACAAGGTGGAAAAGCATGGAAGAGAAGGGGTTAATGCCCAAGTAGTTAACAATATGATATGGGATAACTATAAATGAGCTTCATCTCCAGGTCCATAGTCCCCAGAGCAATGACTGTTATGCTCTGAAACTGCAAATTGTAATTTTTGAGGCATACTAAAGAAGAAAATGAAATGATCTGAATTTTTGAAACAGGCAAGAGGAGATGTTGGAAACCTTTTGAGCATGATATTCACGTGATTCTAGCCAATTTGTGTGCATGTAGAAGAGATGTTCTTTAGATGTGCTCCCTTTGCTTGGAAGGGGACTTGGTGGCTCAAGGGACTACTGTAACTTCAATCTATCTGGATCTCAACAGTATTTGAGGAAGTCTATGGTAATATGCTTGTGGATTGAATGGAGAAATGCAGCAGAATGACCAAACCTGAAGAATGAATCTTGATAGACTGATGTCAACTGGAGAGAAATCACGAATGATAATATGCCACCAGGTTCCTTAACATCAACAATTTAGATGAAGATATAAGAGGTTGTCAACTATACATGTGAAAAAACTAAAAGTTATAATAAGTACCCATATGAATCAAGAATGAAAACTAAATGAACTACAAATAAGAGTTGAGGAAAAAAATAAGCACTTAAGGTCATGAACATCAATTTTAAAAATGCAGATTGTGGCTAGTTTACTAGTAGCTCATTAAAAGTAAGAGTCTCCTTCACTCCGATCAGATTCCACTTACATAAAATCTCTCCAGAAAATGACAAATAGGAAAGTGAGGGTTCTTTAAAAAATAATAAATGGAGAACTCTAGAAAGAAATTAAGATGCCTACCCTAGACTATAGAAGACTCAAAAGGAAACATGATAGTTATTTTCAAATAGTAAATGTCAGACATGTGGGAGGGTGATTACTCTTTTTCTGGGTGACCCAGAATAAATGGTATTTCTCTTTTTTCTGAATCTAGCTCATAAGACATATCTACCTAATACTGTCCCTCATTTTCACCTGTACAATCACTGGCAAATGGCATCTGCCTAGCAGTAACAACTTTTTTTGGATGACTATTAGCTCATACTTCCTCCCTCTATGGAAATGGCCCTCAATTAGTACTAAGTCCTCCTGGCCACTGCTAATTGAAGTTGCCTCAAGGTGGGCCAATCATATTCTCTCTTCCTGATATTTTGAAGCTCAGCCTTGAGAGATGTGGGTGAAGTTCAGTGTCCTTGGAACTAAATTACACCAACGCAGTACCTTAAGGGAAAGTCTGGCAGGGTCCTGTTGCTGAGGCACCTGGAGTGCTTCTTCCTTCACCAGTGGATTCTTCATTTGATTCTCTAAGATAACTGTGTCCTCCCAAGAGATTCTCTTTCTTACATAAGCTAGCATGCCAACTGCATTCTCTAGGAAGCAGGTGTTGAAAACAAAAGGTGTATTGATGAGTAACACTTGTGAGGAGAACAGGCCCAGGCCTGGCAGGGGAAGCCATCAGACTTTGATGAAGACGACACAATCTGAGCCAGCTCAATGGGGAGCTCTGGAGCACAGATTGCCCATGGGAAGAGTTCCTTAATGGTGGACACGGCTAGGCCCTTGCATTCCAGCTTTGCTCAGTCATTGCCTAGAATTCAGCAGAGACGAGCATGATCTTGGTTATTTATCTCCACCTTGCTCAGTCATTGGCTGGGGGCCCCCGTGAGAAGAGCATGGCTTGGCTCCGAAGCTGAGGTGTAGCTTGAAGTCACTAAGAGCTGGAAACAGTCAACTAACTGGTCTACAGAGACACCCCAGAGGTTTCAAGATCAAAAAACAAAAAATCCAAGAAACCCAAAGACAAGAGCAAACAAAACAAAAAATACAGTATAAACTCAAGACCACAGAGAATAAAAGACAGGCAGATGAAATAATTTTGGAAAGTAAAAAGCAATAGGCAACTGGCAACTGAATATGCCAGAGGAAAATGAAAGCGAAGTGCCTACAGGAGGTGGTGGAGAGGCAGTCGGATGCCAGTTGATTCAAGCCCTGAGAGGCTCACGCATTAGAGACGTCAGCAACCTCCAAAGGCGGGTGAGGTGGGGCTAAAAACAGGTGGAGCAGTTGAAAGTCTGTTAAGCTTTACATCTTCTCAGTTGCCCTATTCACCTCGAGTAGGTTACCACTTCACCCCTGCGCTGCAGAACACCAGTGGTTTATTTTCTGGAGCTGTTGAATCAGGATCTCTGGATGCAGGAATACCAGGCACAGCTGAAGACAGAGTGTTACACCGAAAGCAGAGGATTAAGTAAAAGTCTACACACGGAACAGTGATCTCAGCATCCTTCTCCTATTAAACTCTCAGAAAACTGGCAGCCAAGTTAATATCCTCCAAGCAGGGGATTAGAGGATTCCTCTCAGGAAAACCTGGCCCAAGATAAAAGACCTGTAGATACTGACAGCTGGGGGTTCCCAGTGAAACCTGCCAGTGGACAAACCCCTCCCACTTTCACTGTGCCCCAGTCAGCTTGGAGGTACCTTGATATTCGTCTGAACAGGCAGCTAATGATCATTAGAGGTTTGGAGAAAGCCTCTGAAATGACAGAGATTCATATAAGCGAATGGGTAGGGGATGGGGGTAAACTCAAGGGAACAGAACTAGTGCAGGAAGTAGAAAACTAAAGAATATGTAATTAATATTCCCAGATGAGAAGATATTGTATACATGAAGAGAAAATGCTATAAAAAGGAATATTCAAAGAATAAAAGAGAGATTTATCAAATTAAAATGTAACAGCCAGAATTATTTCCATGAAAGGGCTGGGGAAAATAGAATTTTAAAAAGACAAAGGAAAATTGAAGGGATGAGAAAATTAAAGGTTACAAAACAGTCTAATACAAGTTCTTTGCGGCAGTTACCGTATCTTATAAATTCATTTATATTTCAAGGTACGTGATTGCTTGATTATACATAATTCCAGTAGGATGCACAATGATTTTTTTATATGCAGTAGATGGCCATACATTTTATAAATTTAGAATTGTACTTCATCATTTCATTGTCTTAATACAGTTATGCCAGCTTTTAACATTTTTCCCCCAAGTAAGCTTAATTATTTTTACCTGAAGAGAAAAAATTGCAAAATCACTCTCCACATTTGGGCAATCATATCCCCAAAGCTCTGTCCCTTTGCACTGCTCTCCATCAACATGGAGAGGACAGCTGGAGCCCTAGCATGTGTTTCTTGCAGCCCATTTTTTTGGCCTTGAGCAAAAGAATGTCTAGGAACTATCAAGGTACCCACACCATGCACGAAAAATAAATCTACCCTGTTTTTGGACTCAGGATAAGCAAACTAGGATCAGAGTGACCATTAACAAGACCACTTGGCATTTTAGCAAAGACACTCAGGTGTTTGTGTTCAGAAAAGGGAGTTCAAGCAAGCGAAAAGAGGAAACAGAAAGCTGAGAAACACAGTTCTGACTCCGGGGCCCGCAGGTGTGTCAAGAGGGCCAGAGGAAGTCACTCCTGGGGTAGCGAGTTCTAAGGATGTCAGTCGTTGCCTCTTTCTAGAGCTAGGTAGTGGTGTAGACTAATTTCAGTTTCTAGTTTCAGAGGGGGGTTGAATGCAGCAAAACAAGTGTTTCTTATTTAAGCCCACCTGCGTACCTACGGACAGTTGAAAGAGGTATTTTTCTAACAAACACTTTGCAGAGTTAGCTCTGCCTTGTGAGGACAGAGATGCTTGGTAAATGTGTGCGTGGGTGAGGCGCGTCTTCCCCATTTCAGGTGTTTCTCTTCCGTGATTAAAGGGAGAAAGGTAGGTACTCTGACCACTAGAGGGAGCATGGTATTGACAGACCTTCGCAACCGCGACAATCCTCCAGCCGGAGCCGAGCCGATCACTTCGTCAGGCCGTGCAGAGGCTAGAGAATCCTGGAGCCGCCTGCGTGCCCTGCAGCTAGTGCCAGTTATCGTGTGCCACGACGTGGAAAAGGTTGGAAAGCACGACTCTCGTGCCATTTTTGAGGCGCAGATTAAAACCAGCTTTGGATGAGTAAAGAACAATTCACATTGATTTTTATTGCCGGGAGATTATCAAAAGGTAAGAATATCCTGACAATTTCAGAAGTGTTAAATGACAGGACGGGGTTTTTCCCCTCTCCTTAATCTCTTGCTAGCCCTACTCTTTTTCTAGAGGGTCTCTGGTAAGCCTGAGAAAAGAGACAGAGCCGGTAGCTTATTAACACATTGAAGTTCTGCTGTGTCCGGAAAGACCTAGACTTTTCCTCTAAGGATGCAAAGGACTTGGAGTTACTGATTGAACCCTTCCAGGGGAAAAAGAAAAGAACTGTGCTTGCGTCTCTGTGTAGAGTCAGAAGAGTCAGAATCGTCGGGTAAATGCTACCGAGCTGCCCTCCCAGGTGGCTGTGTTGATTGTGGGAGGTTAGCTGTCTCCCCATGTCCACTTAACACCCGATATGTTTTTCCCAATTGGTAGGAGAAAAATGGTTGTTGCATTTGCTTACTACCAAGGTTGAAATCTATCGTCTCATGTTTATAAACCTTTTGGATTTTTTTTTCTTATCTGAATTGCTGAATTTTCTTCTCTGAATTGTCATATCCTTTGCCCATTTAAAAAATTGGGTTCTATTTTTCGTATTTAATTGTAGGTATTCTTTAATCTGTAATTAACTCTTTGTCTTTCACTTGTTTTTTTTCACTTTATGGTGTCTTTTTTTTTTTTTTTTTGCGGTACGCGGGCCTCTCCCTGTTGTGGCCTCTCCCGCTGCGGGGCGCAGGCTCCGGACGCGCAGGCTCAGCGGCCATGGCTCACGGGCCCAGCCGCCTTCTCGGACCGGGGCACGAACCCGCGTCCCCTACATCGGCAGGCGGACTCTCAACCACTGTGCCACCAGGGAAGCCCTATGGTGTCTTTTTTTTTTAATTGAAGTTTTAAGGTTTTGGCATAATCAAATTTGTTATAATTTTTTCCCTTTACGGCCAACATGAAGCTTCAGAAGCAAGTTGGACTGTGTTTAGGAAAGTCAGGAAGATTCTGGAACATCAGGTGGAGTTCTTAGGAAGATCCCAGTAGAAGGCAGACTAACCCCACCTCCATCTGGACTGACAGGAAGTAGGGGAAAAATGGTAGGACCACTGAAATAGACTGGGTGGAAAGCTGGTGGGTTCTGGAAGCAGAAAGCAGGTGCTCGGGGAGGGAGAGGTGTCTGTAGAAACATGGCTAGAATTCTCAGAGACTAAGAGGCAGAGGTGGATTTTGGAGGAATTACTAGGCCCTCCTGGAGATGTAAGAATTAAAAATACGGAGAGGGTACATGGCTCAGGTGCTTGCCTGCTAAAGGGCTTTATAGCAAGCTTTGGCTTTGCCTTATAGCAAGCTTTGGCTTTGCCTTATACCAATGATTCTAGTCTCATCACAAGCCAGAGGTCTTCTCTAGGAAGAGTCAAGAACTTATATATGTTTTCAAAGGGAGTGGAGATGGGGAGGCCTACTGGCTTCTGTGGGCCAACTTCAGGCATCTCAGGAAGCAAAAGAAACTCCCAAGATTCTTCTAATTGTTAATTCTGAAGGAGGGAGGGAAAGCGGGGACTATATAGTCTAGGGAATCAGGGAAAACAACACAGAGCAACTCCCATCAGCTAGCAGAACACCTTGGAGCAGGTGAGGCAGAATTGGCCTTGTAGGTGTAAGAAGAGATGTTAATAATCCATTAAAGGCAGTAGGAATGAGAAACCTATAAGCCTCACCTGTCCAGAAGAGACCTTGCATTTGAGGTCATGGGGTTTTCTTTGGCAGGAATCCTTTATGACTGACCGGTGGCAGAGTCTACCTACCCAGAGGCGCACTCCCTTGGTAACTGGAAAAGGTGCAGAAGTGTTGAGAGGCTGCCAGGAACGGACTCGGGGTCCAGACTGACCCAGCATTACCTCAATCTCTACTTGGCTCCAGGCCGTAAAGCAACTTCTGGCCGTCTTCTAGATGGGGTGGGGGGTGGTGAAAAGCTGTCCCAAGGGGAGCCATGCCAAGAGTTGCTGGTCCCAAATAACTGCCTTTTACTAGTCATTCTATGAGCTAATACTTATAAGGTCTCTGTGGCTTGAAAATAGAAAGTCACTAATACTTGGGATACCCTGTGATGCGCTTGTTAATTTCCAAGCACTTTGCGGAGGAAAGTGCTCGGACATTAACAAGATAAGTTGTAGGTATGCTGCATTGCGGTGCCAGGGATCCCTGGGCTCACAGCAACAGGGGAGCTGATTATAACCAGCTGCTAGAACTCGCTGTTGTTGGCAATAGGCTAAGGAAGGTATCATACACATGCTTCTGTCCCCTTTGTATGGTACAGCCCTTCAGTGTTCCCCAGAATTCCTGGGAGCGGTGAGGTCAGTGTATTAAGAGCAGGATAGTGCTTTGTGCTCCCCCAGCACCCAACCTAGAAATGCAAAGAAGGTTAATATGGAAGTTGAAGGCTAGGAACAGGCATGTCATCTCACTACACCTGGGAATTCTAGAAGCATAGACATTTGATGAGTGTTGGAAAGAGTTTGGGCAGAGATCCGTGGTTTGAGGTAGTGCTGTCCAATAGAGCTTCCTGTGATGTAAATGTTGCACGTCTGTGCGGTCCAGTTCGGTGGGCACTAGACACTATTGAGCTGTTGAAATGGGGCTAGTGCGATTAAGGAGCTGCATTTTAAATTATACTTAATTTTAATTTATTTAAATTTAATTTAAATTAAAATGGAAATAGCTTTGGCTGCCATATTGGACTGTACAGATTTGAGGGACCATGTTAAGACATGCTTAATTAATGCCAGTATCTGAATTTTAAAGCTCTTAGGCCTTTTAAATAGTCTCCCAGTGGTAGAGGCTGTGTATGAATTACAGGTACTGAACAAGCAAACTTAGACTGATCAGTTCATTGTGCTCTGAGTTCAGGATGCCCTCAACTGCTAAACAGAACTAGCGTGTCAGGAATAGGGGTTCCCAGATGCTCATGGTGGAGAAGAAAGAGAAGACAGCTCACATATGCCGGTACAGGGAGTCACTGGAGAGTGGTTGGGATGTGAAGTAGTTGGTGGTGCTACTGTGGGTAACGATTCAATGATGTTGAAAGGGCTTTGGAAGAGCATGAGAAACAGGTGTCTGAACGGGTGGCTCTCCTGCAGGAAGTAAGGAGGGAAGAAATCTGTCACTTGAAAAGCATCATTTCTCTTGCGTTTCAGAGAAGTATGTGAAACACATCATTTTTAATAAGCATCGGATTCAAATAGATTTCTTCCCGGGTCCATCAGCTGCCGAGAACTAAGGCTATGTTTTGAGTTTAATGGGCATGATAGGTGGTTTGTTGGAGACAGTCCTGAAATCACCAACCATTCACCAATTTGACTCGAGTAACTTGGCAGCAGGAGGACCTCTTCTGGGTGTGCAAAGAGGGCAGAGCACCTGGCTGTGGATGAGGAGCAACTCCAGTGCTACTGGAGGCTTTGCAAACCCCCCAAATTCTTGCTTATCACACACCTTTTTATTTCAGGAGGATCTGGGGATAAGAACTCTGTCGCATTTGCCATGGTTGCTCATCTGACAGTGAGGAGGCCTTGTGTATCCTCTGTGAGGTTCAGACTAAAGTGGTCTCTCCCAGCTGTAAGCCAGGACCCGTGTGGGTGCCAGCTGACTGCCCGGAGGTGGGAGCCTCATCGCCATACCTGGTGGGCCACAGGTGCAAGACACAGGTAGACGAGGAGGAGAAAACTCAGTGGGTATGTTGTTGGCTTGTTAATTTTGTTTATAAAATAAAGAACTCTTTTTTCTAGTTTTTTTTTTTTTTTGCGGTACGTGGGCCTCTCCCGTTGCAGAGCACGGGCTCCGGACGCGCAGGCTCAGCAGCCATGGCTCACGGGCCCAGCCACTCCACGGCATGTGGGATCTTCCTGGACTGGGGCACGAACTCATGTCTCCTGCATCGGCAGGCAGATTCTCAACCACTGCGCCACCAGGGAAGCCCTAGTTGTTTTTTTTTTTAAACTTAGTTTAGTTTTGGTTGTGTTAGGTCTTTGTTGCTGCGCGTGGGCTGTCTCTAGCTGCGGCGCGCGGGAGCTACTCTTCGTTGCAGTGCGCGGGCTTCTCGTTGTGGTGGCTTCTCTTGTTGCAGAGCACGGGCTCTAGGCACACAGGTTTCAGTAGTTGTGGCTCGCGGACTCGAGTGCAGGCTCAGTAGCTGTGGTGCACGGGCTTAGTTGCTCTGCGGCATGTGGGATCTTCCCAGACCACGGATCAAACCCATGTGCCTTGCATTGGCAGGCGGATTGTTAACCACTGCGCCACCAGGGAAGCCCTCAAGTCTTGTTTTTTCCCTATAGGTTTTCTGTTTGGGGTGTCATTCTTAGAAATGTCTTTCTCTCCACAGGATGACAAAACTTTCCACTCATATAATCTAGTACTTGTATGGTTTTGTCCCCACCTTTTAAAAATGTGGTTAAATGTACATAACATGAAACTTACCATTTTAGCCATTTTTAAGCGTATAGTTCTGTGGCATTAAGTACATTGACATTTTTGTGCAACCATCACCACCATCATCTCCAGAACTTTTACATCTTTCTCAACTGAAATGCTGTACCCATTAAATGAGAGCTCTCTATTCTCTCTCTCCCAGCCCTTGGCAACTGTCATTCTACTTTCTCTCTCTATGAACTTGAATTTGACTACTCATGTAAGTGGAATCATACCATTTTTGTCCTTTGTGACTGGCTTATTTTACTTGGCATAATGTCTTCAAGGTTCATTCACGTTGTAGTATGTGTCAGAATTTCCTTTTGAAGGCTGAATAATATTCCATTCTATTATATGCCAAATTTTATTTATCCATTCATCCATTGATAGGCATTTGGGTTGTTTCTACCTTTTGCTATTGTGAATAATGCAATGAACATTGGTGCACAAATTTCTGTTCAAGGTCCTGCTTTCAGTTATTTTCAGTATATACCCAGATGTGGTGTTCTTCCCCTTTAAGTGTAAAATCCCTCTGAATATAAAGGCTTGTACTGAGGTAGGATGAGGTGGAAACCCACCTTTGTTTTACTAAAAGGCTGACTAACCAGCCTGTGTCTCGAATGACTTTACTGAAGAATTTTTTACCACTGTTTTGAAATGCCACCTGCAATGTCTGCTCTGCTTGAGCAGCACAGTGACTCAGTCCAGTGGGACACTCACAGTCACAAGACCAATAGGCCACACCTGGCATCAGCCTCATTTAGATCTATAGAAGGATACAGGACAGGAATTACAGCATGTCAGCAGAACAGCCTCAGGTGTGTCATCACCAGGGGTCCTTACAGAGTCCAGGAACTAGACTTTTGGCCTCCAAGGAGCAGCACAGGTATAAAGGAACAAAGCCACACAAGAACCAAGACCACCACAGGAACCAATATTGTTTGTAAAAGCTCATGAACATCACTTCCAGGGCCCTGCATGGAAGCATGCACTCGCTCACAGAGTGAACCTCATAGTGAAGCCCCAGGGCCCTGCTTCCCACCAGGCATTATAAGCCTCCCAGTCTAGGTGCAAGTTACTCATTAGGTGGTCATTTTTACTA
Organism: Kogia breviceps; assembly: GCF_026419965.1. Classification (NCBI taxonomy): domain Eukaryota; kingdom Metazoa; phylum Chordata; class Mammalia; order Artiodactyla; family Physeteridae; genus Kogia; species Kogia breviceps. The sequence goes on along the minus strand of NC_081311.1, from coordinate 163,759,918 downwards.
GAAGCAGTGCTGCCTGGTAACACAGCTGACACTCTACCCTATTAGGTTTCCAGGCAAATAATGCTGGGAGAAGGTGAATCCAAGGACTTTTCCTTTTGGAAAAGGAGAAAGGGTTTTGTTAACTCTTTATTCACACCATCTTAATTACATAGCAAATTCAAATGGTGACTCTTTCTGGACTTTCTGTTTTGTTCCATTGAACTGTTTGTTTGTTTCTGAGCCAGTAGCAAATTATTTTAATGATTATAACTCTACAACACATTTATTTTCTTTCTGTTTTTGAACTTAATTTTTATTTTATATTGGGGCATAGTTGATGTACAATGCTGTGTTAGTTTCAGGTGTGCAGCAAAGTGGTTCAGTTATACATATATCCATTCTTTTTTAGAGTCTTTTCCCATATAGGTTATTACAGAATACTGAGTGGAGTTCCCTGTGCTATACAGTAGGTCCTTGTTGATTATTTTATATCTAGTAGTGTGTATATGTTAATCCCAACTTTCTAAATTATCCCTCCCCTCCACATGTCCCCTTTGGTAATCATAAGTTGGTTTTTTCAAGGTCTGTGAGTCTGTTTCTGTTTTGTCAATAAGTTCATTTGTATCATCTTTTTAGAGTCCACATATAAGTGATATCATATGATATTTGTCTTTCTCTGTCTGACTTACTTCACTTAGTATAATAATCTCCAGGTCCATCCATGTTGCCGCAAATGGCATTATTTCATTCTTTTTTATGGCTGAGTAATATTCCATTGTTGTATATATATACCACTTCTTTATCCATTCCTCTGTCAATGGACATTTAGGTTGCTTCCATGTCTTGGGTCTTGTAAATAGTGCTGCAATGAACATTGGGGTGCACGTATTTTTTCAAATTATGGCTTTCTCTGGATATCTGCCCAGGAGTGGGATTGCTGGATCATATGGTAGTTCTGTTTTTAGTTTTTTAAAGAACCTCCATACTGTTCTCCATAGTGGTTGTACCAATTTACCTTCCCACTCACAGTGTAGGAAGGTTCCCTTTCTCCACACCCTCTCCAGCATCTATTGTTTGTAGACTTTTTGATGATGGCCATTCTGACCAATGTGAGCTGATACCTCGTTGTAGTTTTGATTTGCATTTCTCTAATAATTAGTGACGTTAAGCATCTTTTCATGTGCTTTTTGGCCATCTGTATGTCTTCTTTTTTATTCCACTGAACTGTTTGTCTATTTCTGAGCCAGTACCAAATTATTTTAATATTTATAACTTTATAACACATTTATTTTCTTTTTAAAAATGGCTTATTTAGTGAAAGTATAATATACTTAGGGAAAAGGGCTCAGATCATAAGTGTAGCGGCCAGTGAATTATTTCAAAGTGAACACAACCATGAAATCACCACCCAAATCAAGAAATAGAATGTGACCAGCTCCCCTACAGGCCACCTATACTCATTGCTTGTCGGAATGTGCGGTTTGAACTGTGTCAATCTAATTAAGCTGGAACTACATTTCCAGAATTCCTTTCTCTGAGTGGTTCCATGTTAAGGTTGGCCTGAGGAGTTTGTGTGTGTGTGTGTATATATATATACGTGTATATATATATATATATATACACGTATATATATATATATATAAAATTTATGTTTGTGCTGTTGACTGCTCCCCCAAGGCCACCCCACTGCATTAGAAAATCCATGTGCTGCTATCTCTGCCTCAAAGACAAAGGAATTGATAGATGCCTCACTCAAGGACAGGAAGGTAAAACCGTTTGTATAGAATCAGGACTCAAATCCTAGTTTTTTTTATTCCATATATTGTGATCTCTAATTGAACACAATCTTTTCCCCACACTTAATTTAAAGTTTTGTAAAATGAAAATACAGGTGTTATATTTATTGAAAAAATTTGCATGCAAATGGACCTGTGCAGTTCAAACCCATATTGTTTAAGGATCACCTATGTGTATATATACGCACAGACGTATATATGTATATATTTTATATAATATATTTTATAAACATATATTTATAAATAAAGTAAAATCTATTTTTATATATATTTGCTCTTGTTAAAAACTCTCTATTCCTATTTTCTTGAGTATTTTTATCTTCAATGGATGTTTATTTTATTTTTTATTTATTTATTTATTTTTTTTTGTGGTACGCGGGCCTCTCACTGTCGTGACCTCTCCCACTGCGGAGCACAGGCTCCGGACGTGCAGGCTCAGCGGCCATGGCTCAAGGGCCCAGCCGCTCCACGGTATGTGGGATCTTCCCGAACCGGGGCACGAACCCGTGTCCCCTGCATCGGCAGGCGGATTCTCAACCACTGCACCACCAGGGAAGCCCGATGCTGATTTTTTTTGAAGGCTTTTTCAGCATCTGTGAAAATAATTATGATTTTTTCCCATAGATTTTAAATATTTTTCCCTTTTGGTTTTTAATATGGTATATGATATTAACAGATATCCTAATATTGAATCAACCTTGCATTCCTGGAATACGTCCCACTTGGTTATAGTATATTATTTTCTTGGTATGGTGTTGAATTCTGTTTGTGGATTCATGGTATTTTTGCATGAATATTCATGAGTGATATTGCTCTGTAGTTTTTTTTTGTATCATCTTTATCAGGTTTAGGTATCAATGTTATACTTGCCTTCAAAAAGGTATTAGGAAGTTTTCTTTTATTTTAATGCTCTGCAATAATGATGAAGCATTTGGGTACCAGTCTTTGAAGGTTTGGTAGAATTCTACGTTTATATTAGGTAATTTCTTAATAACTTTCTCTATTTCTTCTACAGAAATTAGTCTGTATAAGCTTTCTATAATTAAGGGCATCAATTTTGGTCATCTGTATTTCCCTGGGAAATTATCCCTTTCATCTAAGTTTTCAAATTTATTTGCAGCAAGATGTGCAAAGTAGTCTCTCATGACTTAAAATTTCTAATGTTTCAATGGTTATTTCCACCTTGTCATTTTTCAGTATTTATGCATTTTCCCTTTTTAGTGATCACAGTGGTTTTGTCTATTTTGTTAATTTGTTGTTGTTGTTGTTGTAGTACGTGGGCCTCTTACTGTTGTGGCCTCTCCCATTGCGGAGCACAGGCTCTGGACGTGCAGGCTCAGCGGCCATGGCTCACGGGCCCAGCCGCTCCACGGCATGTGGGATCTTCCCGGACCGGGGCATGAACCCGTGTCCCCTGCATCAGCAGGCGGACTCTCAACCACTGTGCCACCAGGGAAGCCCTTGTTAATTTTCTAAAAATAGGATTTTAATTTATTTACTAGATCTATTTAAAAATTTTTCTATCATCAATTTCTGCTTTTATCTTTATTATTCCTTTCTTTGTATTTTCTTTTGGTTTACTTTGTTCTTTCACTAGTTTCTATTAGCTTGAAACTTGATTTATTGGTTTTCAGTTTTTCATTTTTATTGATAAAAATGTTTAGTGCTATGAATGTTCTTCTGATCACTGCTAATACTTTGGTAAGGATTTTTGCATCTCTATTCATCAGGGATATTGGCTTATAGTTTTCTTATGGTATCCTTGTCTAGTTTGGTATCAGGTTAATGCTGGACGCATAAAATGAGTTTTGGAAGTGTGCCTTCCTCTTGTATTTTTTGGGAGAGTTTGACAAGGATTGATATTAATTATTCTTTGAATGTTTGGTAGAATTCACCAGTGAGGCCATCTGGTCCTGGGCTATATTTTGTTGGGAGGTTTTTGATTACTGATTCAATCTCCTTATTACTCTTCAGTATATTCAGATTTTCTATTTTTCATGATTCAGTCTCAAGGGTTGTATATTTCTAAGAATTTATTTCTTCTAGGTTGTCAAATTTGTTGGTGTGTAATTGTTCATAGTAGTCTTATGATCTTTTGTATTTCTGTGGTATCTCTCTCTTTTTCTTGGTGGGTCTAGCTTAAAATTTGTCAGTTTTGTTTATCTTTTCAAAGAACCATCTCTTAGTTTCATTAATCTTTCATACTGTCTTTTTAGTCTCTATTTCATTCATTTCTGCTCTGTTCTTTATTCTTTCCTTCTACTAACTTGGGCTTCATTTTTTTCTTTTCCTAATTCCTCGAGGTATAGTGTTAGGTTGTTTATTTGTGATTTTTCTCATGTCTTGTGGTAGGTATTTATAGCTGTAAACTTCCTTCTTAGAACTGCTTTTGCTGTATTCCATAAATTTTGGTGTGTTTTATTCCCATTTTCATTTGTCTTAGGTATTTTTTATTTCTCTTGTGATTCCTTCTTTGACCCACTGGTTTTTCCATAGCATGTTGTTTATTCTCCACATATATGTGAGTTTTCCAGTTTTCTTCTTGTAATTAATTTCTACTTTTATACCATTGTTGTTAGAAAAGATGCCTGATACGATTTCAGTCTTCTTAAATGTATTAAGACTTGTTCTGTGGCCTAACATATGACCTATCCTAGAGAGTATTCCAAGCGCACTTGAGAAGAATGTGTATTCTGCTGCTTTTGGATGGAATGTTTTGTGTGTATCTATTAAGTCTATTTGCTCTAATGTGTCATTCAAGGTCTGTGTTTCCTTATTGATTTTTCCGTCTGGATGATCTATCCATTGATGTAAGTGAAGTATTGTAGTCCCCTAGTATTATTGCATTGCTGTCTATTTCTCCTTCTTTTTAGTCTGTTAATATTTGCTGTATATATTTAGGTGGCTGTTCTGTTGGGAACATAAATATTTATACCTGGTATATACTTTTGCTGGACTGACCCCTTTATCATTATATCCTTCTTTGTCTCTTATTACAGTCCTTGTTTTAAAGACTATAATATTTTGTCTGATATGAGTATAGGTGACTCACCTTTCTTTTTGTTTCTGTTGCATGGAATATCTTTTTTTTAATCCCTTCGCTTTCAGTCTGTGTTCTTACAGATGGAGTGTCTTGTGAGCAGCATAGATGAGTCTTAGTTTTTGTGTTTTTTTTTAATCCATGTAGCCACTCTTTGTCTTTTGATTGGAAAATTTAGTTCATTTAAATTTAAAGTAATTATTGATAGATATGTATTTATTGCCATTTTGTTAATTGTTTTCTGGCTGTTTTGTACTTCTTCTCTGTTCCTTTCTTCTCTTGATCTCTTCCTTTGTGGATTGGTGACTTCCTTTAGTGGTATACTTAGATTCCTTTCTCATTATCTTTTGTGTATCTACCATAGGTTTTTTCTTTGTGGCTACCATGAGGCTTATATATAACAACTTATAACAGTCAATAAATTGATAACAAGTTTGAATGTAGTTTGAAGTTCTACCTTTTTATGCACCCCCAAAGTTTTATATTTTTGATGTCACATTTTACATCTTTTAATCTTATGTATCCCTTAACTAATTATTATAGTTATAGTTATTTTACTACTTTTTTCTTTTTAGTTTTATAAGTGAATGATCCACTACATTTACCAGTGAGAGTTATACTTTCATATGTTTTTCTGTTACTAATTAGTGCCCTTCCTTTTCAGCTTAAAGAAATCCCTTTAACATTTCTTTTAAGGCTGGCTTCACGGTAATGGAGTCCTTTAGTTTTTGCTTGCTTGGAAAACTCTTTATCTATCCTTCAATTCTGAATAATAATTTTTCCAGGTAGAGTATTCTTGGTTGGAACATTTTTTTTCTTTTAGCACTTTAAATATATTGTGTCACTACCTTCTAGACTGTGAAGTTTCTGCTGAAAAATCTGTTCAGAGTTTTATGGGAGGGTTCCCTTGTATGTAACAAACTGTTTTTCTCTTGCTGTTTTTAAGATTTTTTCATTGTCTTTCACTTTTGAAATGTTAACTGTAATGTGTTTCAGTGTGGATCTCTTTGGGTTCATCTTTTTTGCAACTCCCTAGGCTTTCTGGATCTGGATGTCTATTTCCTTCTCCATGTTAGGGAAGTTTTAAGGCATTATTCCTGCAAATAAGTTTCCTGCCCTTTTCCCTCTCTCTTCTCCTTCTGGGGCCCTTTAATGTGAATGTTAATATGCTTGATGTCCCATAAGTCGCTTAAGCCATCTTAACTTGTTTTCATTCTTTTTCTTTTTGCTGCTCTGATTGGGTGAGTTCCACTGCCTGGCCTTTGAGTTGACTGATCCTTTCTTCTGCTTCATCTACTCTGCTGTTGAACCCCTTTAGTATATTTTTCAGTTCTGTTACTGTGTTCTTCAGTTCTGTGACTTCTGTTTGGTACTTCCTTATTTTTCATCTCTTTATTAAAGTTCTCACTAGGTTCATCCATTGTTCTCCCCAGTTTGGTGAGCATTTTTATGACCATTATTGAACTCTTTATCAGCTAAATTACTTATCTCTGTTTCATAGGTTTTATCTTCTTCCTTTATTTGGAACATATTCCTCAATTTCTTCATTTTACATGACTCTTTGTTGGTTTCTATATAGTAGATGAAACAACTACCTCTCTCAGTCTTGAAGGAGTGACCTTGTGTAGGAGATGAACGTTATCATTCAGCCCTGCCCCACCTCTTCATTGTCTCTCAATCCTTTGTGACTGTCCACATGGCCTATTTTATTTTTAATAGTTCCCAGTAGTTGCGTGTGTGCCAAGACCTGTCAGAGTTCCAAAGAGGGGTATTTCAGTCAGCACCTCGACTCAGGCAGATTTAGAAGCAGACCTTCAGGCAGCAGCTTTTAAAGCATGCAAATATATACAGTCCTGTGGAACTGCAAGCATAAGTCCTGCTGGCCCCCAGAGCCAGGTGATCTGGAGGTGTCCTCTGGGCAACAGCTACAAAAATCAAGGCTCCAGAGGCGTGTATGAGTTCCTTTTCTGGGAGTGAGGCAGAGGGAGAGAGTGTAGATGGTGTCCTCTTGCCCATATTTCTTGAGAGCACCTCCACATGCCTCTAAATGCATGCGATACCTGAATCCTGTCCCTTAGGCCAAAGTTCCAGGACAAGTAAATACCTCTTTCACAGAAAGACCAAGGGTGTGTTTCAGTCTTCTGTCTGTGCAGTCTGCCAAGAAGTCTCTCTTCTATTGTTACAGTCTTGTGGAATCCAGGAATGTGAGCCCCTGTGGCTACCAGAGCCAGGTGATAAAGGGATGTTTCCTGGGTGGCAGCCACAGAAACCAGGGCACCAGAGGTAAAAACTGGGGCACTAGACATGTGTAAGAGCTCCTGCCCAAGCCACACTGGCATTCTGGAGTGCCAGTACATGCTCTGCAGGAGAGCATGAAGGTAGTGCCTGCCCTGTGCAGCCTCTAGAAAGGTTTACAGTCAGCCCTTGGTGTGTTTTTAATTAGAAGCCTTGCCCCTATGCTGCATCAGTGATGCTAAACTTAGGCCTCTCTCATAAGAAGACTGAGCTCCTGGCTCTTCTGAGCTCCTTGCCTCTTGCTGTGCCCTACGGGTGGTAGCTGTTTAAGAATTCTTTCTCCTGGCTATAGTTCTGGGGGACCCATAGTGTAAGCCACCAGAGCCAGAAAATGTAGAGGTGTTCCCTGGTGGCAGCTGCAAAAATTGGGGCACCAAACAAGGGTATAAGCTCCTCTCTGGGATATACCAGCAAGCTGGAGTGAAGCAGGGGGAGAGCACAAAGATTGTGCCCACCAGCCTCTCTTCCCCAAGATCACCTCCTAGAAGTGTACCAGACCAGAAAAGCCTGCCGCTGAGGTCAGAGCTCCTGGACAAGCAAATAGGCCTCTTTCTCAGAAACACCCTGAGTATGTTTTAGCAGGCTGTCTTTGCAGTGCCCTGGGGGTAGACGTCTGCCAAGAACTGTCTCTGATTGTTACAGTCCTCTGGCACCCAGGAATGTAAGCCCCCAGGCCTCCAGAGCCAAGTGATCAAGGGGCATCCTTTGGGCGGCATCCACAAAAACCAGGCACCAGATGCATATAAAACCTCCCCTCTGGGAGATACTGACACTCTGGAGCACAGTAGAGAGAGAGAGAGAGAGCACAAAGATGGAGCCCAGCAAGAAGAGAAAAAGAAAGGTCTAGCGTGGGGAAAAAGATGGCACCTCTCGGTTTAGCAAAATTAAAGTTTTAGTGAGGATGGCACTCCCTGGTTGGAGGGTCGAGATGACACCTGCCAAGGGGTGAGAAAAAAAGGCACCCATTGGCTTTAGCAATGCAGAGGGAGAGTGTGAAAATGATGTCCACCATCCTCCATCCCTGGAGAGCATTGCAGCACATCCCACCCTTCAGGTGGATGCTTTAAGATTAGCAGTTGAATCTCCTTGTAAAGTCGAAGTGCTTTTCAAATGGCTGCTTCTGTGCTGGGCCCCGTGGTGAGTGAGTTCATGCAAGCCCTTCAAGGGCCATTTCTCAGATTGCTGCAGCCCTTTGGGTCTCATGGACATGAGCCTTGTTGGATTTCAAAGCCAGATGCTTTGGAGGCTTGTCTCTCATGTGCAAATCTTAAAAGTTGGGGTGCCTTTTTTGGGGTACAAACCCTTCACTCCTCAGGGAGCAGCTCTGTGTTTATACATTTCCTCCTGATTGTGGGTTGCCGTGCCAGGGATGGGGTTAGTGATGAGATTGGATCTCAGCCTCTCCTACTGCTTTGATGTGGCCTTTTGCCCATTTTCCCCATGTAAAGGAGATGCTCAGCTAGTTTTCAGAGGAAATTGTCCCCTATGTAGCTGTAGATGCAGTGTGTCCGTAGGAGGAGGTGGGTCCAGAATCTTCTTACATCATCGTCTTGAACTGCCTCCCTTGCTTGTACTTTTTAAAAAGCTGTTAGTCCAGTTTCCTTATTTAACCTTTGCATCTGGTTTATCAAGTTTTTGTTTATCCTTTAATGCCCTCCTGTGGCCTACATAGCAATAGTATTATTCTTTTTTTGTATTTCCTTCTTTTGCCGTTTTTGTAGTTGCATTTCTGCTTTGTCAAAATATGTAACATTTGTACATCAGTTTTCCATTGTCATTCCGACCTTTGCTTCATATATTGCTTTATATATTTTTAAATGCTCACACCATCAGTCCTTTGCCTGAAAATTTCCCAGTTATCACTTGGTTGGATGAGGCTCATCCTTAATACACAGGTTGTTCAAATAAGGCCCACAGGCCAAATATGGCCCATAGCCCATTTTTATATGGCTTATGAGCTAAGAATTTTTCTCCTTATTTTTAAAGAATTGTATAAAACACACACACACACACACACAAACCAAAGAATAATGAGTGACGGAAACCATATATGACCCTCAAAGCCCATAATATCTACCATCAGGCCCTTTACAGAAAAAGTTTGCTGACCTCTGCTCTTGCAAATTCCTTAAGAAGGGCTGATGGGCTTCCCTGGTGGCGCAGTGGTTGAGAATCCGCCTGCCGATGCAGGAGACACGGGTTCGTGCCCCGGTCCGGGAAGATCCCACATGCCGCGGAGCAACTGAGCCCGTGAGCCATGGCCGCTGGGCCTGCGCGTCCGGAGCCTGTGCTCCGCAACGGGAGAGGCCACAACAGTGAGAGGCCCGCATACGGCAAAAAAAAAAAAAAAAAAAAAGAAGGGCTGATGGGTCTCTAAGTTTTTATGTTTCTAACCAATTTTCTTAGTCTTGATATTTGAAGGGCAATGTAGCTGGATATAAAATCCTTGGTTCACACACATTCTTTGAGGTTTTTTTTTTTTCAACACATTCTTAGAGTTTTAAAAAAACGCTACTTGTATTAACTTTTTATTGCTGCTACCTTAAACCCTTAAAGTAATACACACTTATTATTTCATAGTTTGTGTGCATCAGGAATACAGACACAGCGAGGCTAGATTCTCACTCAGGGTTTCGCAGGCTGAAAGCAAGGTATCAGCAAGGCTGTGCTTCTCTCTGGAGGTCTAGGGAAGAATTTTCTTTGAAGCTCAACCTGGTTGTTGGCAGAATTCAGGTTTTTTTGCAGTTTTAGGACTGAGGTCAACATTTCCTTGCTGGTTTTCAGCCGGGGGGCTGCTCTCAGCTCCTAGAGGACACCTGCATTCTTTGCCATGTGGCCTTCTCCATCTTCAAGCCAGCAAGGGCATGTGAAATCTTGTGCTTCAAGTCTCTGACTTCCCCTTCTATAACCAGGTGGGGAAAACAGTTTTTAAAGACTCACGTGATTAGACCAGGATACTCTTCCTTTTTTAAAGTCAGTTGTAACATATAATTGAATCATGAGTAAAATCGCCATTTTCACAGTGCCAGGGATGGTGTAGTCATGCATATTAGAGTGCAGGAAATCTCAGGGCCTTAGAATTCTGCCTACCACACTGCTGCACTGTTGCTTTGCTTGGTATGTTGGTTTTTAAATGTCTATTGCCAGTTTCTTTTGCCTTTTAAGTTATTTGATGTTTTTGCCTGTAGACTTTGTTAACATTTTATCTTTGAAATCTAATAGTTTTATTAGAATATGTCTCAAAGTTGATCAGTTTTCCCAGGGTACCCGCAGAGTCCTTATAGTGTAGATTCAGATACACATTTTTTTTTCTATTTTTGGAAAGTGTGCCTGGGCTGTAGGTTAAAATATTACTTCTATTCTAATGTTTTTTCTTCCTCAGGGTCTCCAATAATACGATTATTATTCCTTCTTTGCCTATTTTCCATTCCATTTACATTTTCTCTGACCTTTATATACTTTTCTTTTTTTCTTTTTTATTTATTTATTTATTTTTTGCGGTACGTGGGCCTCTCACTGTTGTGGCCTCTCCCGTTGCGGAGCACAGGCTCTGGACGCACAGGCTCAGCGGCCATGGCTCACGGGCCCAGCCTCTCTGCGGCATCTGGGATCTTCCCGGACCAGGGCACGAACCCGTGTCCCCTGCAACGGCAGGTGGACTCTCAATCACTGTGCCACCGGGGAAGCCCTATACTTTGCATTTTCTTGGTTGTTTTCCTGCCTTTCTTCAATGACTGTTATTTTCATCCAATTCTTTTCTTCCTTTGAGCATCTTGTAACTTATTCCTCATTTCTGAGACAATTTTGTCTTTTTCTTCCATTTCTTTCCTGAGTTTAAACAACTCCTCTTTTACTTCTGATTTTTGTCCATTTCTGGTCTGTTTTTGAATTTGTTTCCCAGTGGTTTATCATATCCTCAAAAGTTTGTCTGAAATACATTTGTTTGGAATGTTCACTTTTTGTGTCTTCTCCTTCCTGTATGCTTATTGGAAACTTTCCTCAGTTGAAATGTAGGGAATTTCACTTCCTGACTTTCTGCAGTAGCTCTGTATGGACTTAACTTTCCTCTTGTTCACAGGTATAATATTTTATGCTTTATGCTTCTCTTTTTTCTTACTGGCCCTAAAATTTTCCTTTTTTTCTCTTTCCCCTTAACAATTTCAAAAGAGGGCTTCTCCCTTTTGCCTTTTAAAAAATCCTCCAGAATCTATGCATTTTGATGACTGCCCCCTTAAATCATGCTTGTACCTTTTAAATCACGTATGTACTTTGAAGTTTCTTTCCTGTAGTTCATGCTCTGATCTGCCTGGACACTTTGTAGTATTTCCAGATTTAGGGTGCATTTAGTCTTTGTGGTGACAGTTCCAAATCAACCTTAGACTCCTTCCCTAGTTTCCTTTTTCTGTCTTCACTGCAGTTATTTTGGTCTACCTTTGTCTGCCACAGAGCCTTTTATTGAGGGAGGTGGGGCAGAAGTGTGTGAGAGCCATGTATGGGGATTTGGTGATTTTTTTCCTCCTCATTTTACTTAATTATTTTGAAGATTTGACATTATCTGCCTTCGAGTTATATAGAGTATGGTTTTGTGTAGAATTTACTTTTTCTTTCTTGTTTCATAGTGCTTGTGAAGAGAATATTAGGAGGCAGACAACTAACTAGCTGCCACGTCTTTAGTTACCTGGAGGCCCCTATACATAGGTTACTAACAAAATAGATTTAAAAGCTTCAGGAAGAAGCTGACAGCTTGTGGCTGTCCATTAGTGCTCTGGAGGAAAACGAGTGTCAGTATGAGGACCCTATCTGCTACTCAAAGCTCTCTGGCTGCAGTGTAAATGAAGTTCACTAGTGACCTTGGTGTATTGTCTCCACTTACAAACTTTTGACATCTGTGGTTTTGATCTGGTCCACCCCTCCATTTTCCCTTTCTTCTGGAAATATCACTTAAGATTTCCTTTGGGGACCACCCTCAGTTTCAGAGATGGACATATCTCACATAGAGACCTAACCAGTCAGTATATAATTTATCTTTCAAGTCACAGTGATTGGTTGAGGGTGGCATTGAACCAATCCTTCCAATGAGACTCAATCCTGATCTCTTATTAGAACTATATAAGAAAAGAAAAACACTCTGCTGGGGTTGGCAATCAGGAAATATTCCAGTCTGCTTTAGTCTTCTATATATTGTTCATCATTTCTGACCATTTAGAAAAGGGATTACATTAGCAAATGGTTTACAGAGTCCCTATTGCCCAAGGAAATCCAAGGTAGAGAAAATATTATAGCGTGGTGCCGCCATAGAGCCATCTCGCTCAATGAAGTGAGAGATCACCAGAGATAAAAGCCCAGAATAAACACTCTTGAGAAGAGAGATGTCAAATATTATCAAATAGTCAAATTTCTTAGAAAATCTCCTCTTTTTTCAAAAGTATTCTGGGGTAGACCCCACAGCTGAAGTAAAGGAGGACTCATCCTCCCTTTTTGTTAACAGGCTCAAATATAAACTAGGGAACTTATTACGAAAAAAGATTGAAATGTGAAACTATTTTTAGAAAATATATGATATGTGGCCAGATGTTTTTAGAGAGGCTTAGAGAGTAAACAAGCTACGGCTCTCTAGATAAAATTGACCCCTGAGATAAAAACTAGACTAAAAGGTCTTCTGTTAAGAATTGGAAGCCTGTAGGTAAAGAAGCCAGGAGAATAGTGCAAGTGAAAGGAGCACTGAAATAACAATTGTTCAATACTGGCTAAGAAGCTGAAGGACAATCCAAAATCTGTCTAATCATGGCCGCTCTGAGGGAGACCCGAGTCCACAAAGTCCCACAAAGTTCTTCGTCCTTCCTCTAAACTCCCAAGTGGAACAGTATAGCATTCTTGTTGATATTAATGTTCTCTAACCCTTCATCCTGCTACTCTGGAACATCAGAGCCTCAGACGAGTTTTGAAGTTGTCTAAAAAGCAAAATGACTTACAGTGAGAGAGAGAAGAATTTTGTCTCAATGTAAAAATGACTGACATGATAAAAGATGATGAAGAATTTGAAAATGTATGGTAATAATAGAAGCTTGGGGAGAAATAAACTTTATTTGGTTTGGTCTACTAGAACCACTCTAAAAACAGAATTTACAACAATTCTAAGTCTCAACCCATATCTGATACTTTGGGATCTCTGTTGGAGAAATATTCCTTTATTCTTTGTGGCACCTACAGATTTAACAGGCAGGATCTACTTCCAGAGAAAATATACTGCAGCCCTTTCATATTATCAGATTATAGCTGATGTGACATTAGAATACCTACACTAGTCTATAAAGAAATGACTCAAGGAATTACCAAAGATACTTACATGTGGAATCCTCCCCAAAAAGGTCAAACTCATAGAAACAGAGATTAGAAAAGTGATTTCCAGGGGTTGGGAGGTAGAGGAAATAGGAAGCAGTTGGGAAAAGGGTACAAACTTTCAGTTGTGAGATAATGTATAACATGATGATTGTGGTTGAAAATACTGTCTTCTATAATTAAAATTTACTAACAGAGTAGAAATTAAATGCTGTCACCAATATTTTTAAAAAAGATGTGAGGTGATGGATGTGTTAATTAGCAAGATGAGAAGAATCTTGCACAGTGAATATCGAATTATTACAACATATACTTTAAATATCTTATAATTTAATGTCAGTTATACCTCAATAAAGCTGACCAAAAAATTACCAAAGAAATAGCTATGGTCTCAGAATCCCCAAGGGTAAAAGACTTTACAGACAGGCTAACTGGAGCAAAGTCAATTAGAGTTCAGATTGATTCTTCCTAGATTTTCATAAATCTTTTTGTACTGACATGAAAAGGTTAGGCCGTGCACTAGGGGTGTTAAAAACATGGCATTGCCTGTCCCTTAAATCAGGAGAAGCCATGGCTTAGTCTCCTTGCTTCAGACCAATTATAGTCTTCCAGAAGTTAGTCAAAGCATCTTCAGATCTTGTGTTAGGCTCACCTTTAAATCTGATGTTACCACATGCAGTAAATCTCTATTGCTAAAGGAAATCACTCATCATTTTTCTAGTTAACTAAATAATTATAAACTATTGTCACTTTCTTTTTCTCATATTAGCATCTACTGGTATAATATTCTTTGAATATACAGAATAGTTCCAGTAATTGTTTTAATGTCTTTGTCTGTCAACTCTAATGTTTGTGTTAGTTCTGGGTCAATTTTGATTTTTTCATTATGGGCCCTATTTTCCTGCTTCTTTGGATGCCTGATAATTTTGCCAGAAATCGTGATTCTACCTTGATGGGTACCATATTTTTTGTATTCTTCTAAATATTCTTAAGCTCTGTTTTGGAACACAGGGTTACTTGGAAATGGGTCATTTGGGGCCATGCTGTTAAGACGTGTTAAGAGCAGAGCTGTGTTGACTCCAGGGCTCACTATTCGCTACTACTGAGGCAAGGTCCTGTTGTATACTACCCAGTGCCCGTAAATCACAAGGTTTCCAATTCTGGCTGGTGGGAACTGGTACTGTGTGTGTGTGTGTGCGTGTGTGTGTGCGCGCGTGTGTGCACACACGCACATGCGTGTACATGTGCGTGCATGTGCATGCTGGGCACTGTCACTTCTAACCCTTTTGGATGGTTTTTTCTCCAGCCTTAGGTAGATTCCTCAAAGGCATGTGCTGACCAGTACTCAGCTCAATACTCAGAGAGGACCTTGTGGACATCTCTGAGATGCCCCCTCTGTGCAGCTCTCTCCTCTCCCATACTCTGTCCTGGAACGCTTGCAGCCTGTGTCTCCCTGGACTCTCAATTCCCATTCCTTAACCCAGGGAACCCATCCTGATTTCCACTCCTTGCATCACAGCCTGAACCTCAAGGCTGTAAGTTGAGGCAACAATAGGGCTCACCTCACTTGTTCCCGAGTGCTTTGTTGCTTGATGTCCAGTCTCTTAAAAACCATTGTTTCATATTTTGTCTGGTTTTTTGTTATTTCAAATGAAAGTAGAGGGTCACAAAAGAAGCTAGTATATATGATAGACACTCTAAACGTACTATACAAACACTTCTAAGGTATCACAGAAATACTTTAACAAATCATCACACTAAATAGGCTGTTTTAACTATAATCTTGACTAGAAAGGATCACCAATCTAAGTCTATAATTCTCCTCTTGTTCTGGATGAGGATATTAATATACTTGGCATGTGACTGTCATGACAACACTCATTTGCAACCCATTAAGATGGATCATCTCTCCTGTGCAGCAACTGGGATCTTTGTCCCTATGCATAATTCAGGACCAAGGTTTTCAGTGCCACCCCAGGACCAAGGTTAATTGTTCTATGGGGCTCTTAGTTAGGCTGTTTCGAGATTCTGACTCCCCAATACCATCAAATTGACAATACCTCCTTACCTCCAAAGGGATAAATACTATAGGAGTTAGACAAGGAGGCTTTAACCAGCCTGCCAATCAGTGAGTCCCTCACTCTTGAAAGTCAGACATGGAAATGGACGCCCTCCAGGAAACTTGCCTCTGAACGTCAATTAATCAACAATAGTCTCACTCAAGTACAACACACCTACAGATGATGTCAACCCACTTAAATCTCTGAAACTCTTCCAATGCTTGAACTCCACGCTTCCTCAAAACCCTATATAAGGGCTTCCCTGGTGGCGCAGTGGTTGAGAGTCCACCTGCCGATGCAGGGGACACGGGTTCGTGCCCTGGTCCGGGAGGATCCCACATGCCGCCGAGCAGCTGGGCCCGTGAGCCATGGCTGCTGAGCCTGCGCGTCCGGAGCCTGTGCCCTGCAATGGGAGAGGCCACAAGAGTGAGAGGCCCGCGTACCGCAAAAAAAAAAAAAAAAAAAAAAAAAAAAAAAAAAAAAAAAAAAAAAAAAAAAACCCTATATAAGATCAGCAGTTTGCTCTGATCAGGGAGGCCACTGTCTGACTAACTTATCTCTCCCATAACACAGTAAGCAATAAATTCAGCTGTGTTTTTATATTTTTCAGTATTTTGTTCTATTTTATTTTATTTATTTTGGGCTGCATTGGGTATTCGTTGCTGCGCGTGGGCTTTCTCTAGTTGCAGAGAGCAGGGGATACTCTTTGTTGCAGTGCGTGGGCTTCTCATTGTGGTGGCTTCTCTTGTTGCACAGCATGGGCTCTAGGCACGCGGGCTTCAGTAGTTGCAGGATGTAGGCTCAGTAGTTGCAGCATGCAGGCCCTAGAGCGTAGGCTTCAGTAGTTGTGGCACATGGGCTTAGTTGTTCTGCGGCATGTGGGATCTTCCTGGACCACGGACTGAAGCCATGTCCCCTGCATTGGCAGGTGGATTCTTAAACACTGTGCCACCAGTGAAGTCCCCAGCTGTGTTTTTTTTAATATTAGATATTGAGTGGTGAGCTCATTAACCTCTGAGAGTCTTATATTTGATATTCTAATTTTATAATTGCTCACTTGATTTAGGTCCTAATACTATTATCAGCAGCTACCATTACTAGAGCATCAATTAAGCCAAGTACTATGCCAGCTGTTTACATACTTTAAATCTGAATTACTTAATCTGAAATGAGAAGATAAAGCTGAATTTATTGCTTACTATAGCAAGGGAGAGCTACATTGGTCAGGCATAATCTCCTGGAACAGAGTTGAATAAACTTCTTTGTAAATGTCCAAGGAAGCTGCAAATACAACCTCTGAGATATCTTATATACGAATAGAGATATGACCTTATAAAAGGTGTGCTAGTAATTACCCAGCATAGAAGGGTATATGTTTACTAGACAGTGGGAGAGTTTTTACCACTTTTCAGGTGATTGTATTTCCAGGGATTATCTACTAGATGTTAGACTAGGACATTTCACTGAAATAAAGTATCATATCATTTAGTTGCCAAATCATCCAGTACCTCATTAAATGCTTTTTGATAAAATTTACTTAGAACAATAGCCAAGTATTATGCAACAGCATCTCCTATCATACAACACACTAATATAAATTTATTGGGTGGAAAATGGGGAAAGGGACAAAAAAGATGGGGTGGTTCTCTACTGATATCAAAGAATTCATAAAAGGATAAATTCAGGTCCAAAATCTTCAGTCCACATCAAAGAGTTCATGTCCTGATGACGGTGGAAACAGCCCAGCCCTAGTTGCTGGGCTCAGGGAATCAGGGTGACGTAGCTGTTCTAAGTGAAGAAGCTCCTCTGTCAAGGACGTCACTTGCTCTTTAGTTCAAAATGACACTTCTTGGGCACAAAGTTTCTGTTTATTCTCCCATCCATGTAGAGCAGACTGATTGGATATGCTGTTGTGCCTTTTATCTTGGTCCTGTTGGAAAGAAAACACACCCCAAAACTGTTAGAAACTAACTGCAGAGCCGAGGACCTATTTTGTCTTTATGGATGTCATATTTTTTCACGATAGGTGGTTCTAAACCAGTCAGCTTGGGAGAGGTAGAACTTTTAAGAAAGAAATTCAGCTCATTGGTTTTCCAAACAGTAGTTTAAAGAAATCTACAGATTAGTGGAGAGTAGCTGGATGGAGAGAGAACTTGTGTAATTAGAAATCTGAGAAGGAACAAAGCCAGAATTGCTTAAGACAAATATTCCACCTCTTCCTGCCACCTGTTTTCCCTCTGCAACCGGTTTTTGGTCAGCTCAAGCCGTAGGTCATCGAGTTTGCACTTAAACCAGCGCCGCCGAGCTTCTTCCGGGTTAGCTGTTATCTGCACATACAAATGTTCTCATTAAAATTTACAACAAAGGAACACTTCAACTTTTTGTGTATTAGTTCAAGAGACTCTTTCTTTATACATTGTATAATTTAAAAGCTTTATTTCCCCCCACAATTAGCAAATGGGCTTCATATTAGTTTAACTGGAAGTTTTCTTCCTATAGTTGCCAGTTCAAGAGACTTTACCTAGATATTTAAAGACTCAAATTCTAACTGCATGGTCTTTGCAACCTGTTTGCATAATACACATCCTCCTATAGATGAGAGAATAATTTCTGAATATGGAGTTAAAGAATGAATGCAAACCTGCTGATTTTCATGCATTTGTTAATATTTCCTGGATGTGAACTGAGGTGAGAGGGCTCAGGAGAAAGTTAAGATAGGAGTGAAAGTACAAGATGGCATTGAAAATTCATTTGGTAGTTCAAACCACACTTTGAGTTCTGTTCTCTAAGACTAAACACTTCTTCAAGGTCCTGAACGGTAAAGCCTAGATTTTCCTGCTGTGCTTTATAAAAGTAATAGAATGAATTAGTAAAAACACTGGACCAGCTTAGTATAAATGGTATTCTTTTTATTTCCTTTATCAAAATATTTTATACTTTAGCTCCTAAGCACAAGCTTCCAAATGATCTGTTAGACTTGAAAACAGTCCCTCTAGTAGTCTGCCTTTGAAGATGATCTAGAATCAGTATTCATTTACTTGACAAATATTTACTAAGTGCCTATATGCACCTGGCACTTTTCTATGTATTGGGGATATTTTGTTATTTTGAAGGGAGAGCCAACAGGTTTCTATTATATATAAAGGTTGCTTCAAAATAGCTGTAGAACATATCCTCTAGAATAAAAAGTAGAATGACTGGTTTTTCCCCTTTGATTATGTTTCATGGACAGCATTTTCATGTTTTGACTCTGAGGTCTCAGAGACTAGTGTATTTCTCTCTTGCTTGGGAGAAGGCAAGTTCGATGAGAGCAGGGGCTTCGTCTGGCTTATTCACCCTATATCTCCATCACCTAGCACGGCACCAGCCATATAATAGGTCCTTTATAAATCTGTGCTACTATGTACTTGTCCCATATTAACCAGATCACAGTGTGGTTACAAAATAGTGAGATAATAGAGCTCTGCTTGTCATTTAACTTTTAGAAAGCTACAAAGCTAAAGTATTTTCCAGGTCTGTCTGTGCATCCTGACGACAGAAATACTCCCAATCTCCCCCCAAACCAAACCCCACTTTTCTCTTTATCAGAAGTGGAGGGAAAGATGCTTGAAATGACAATCATTGTACATCATGTCTCCTCTTGTATGGAGAATGAGAATGGAGCCAACATTTATTGAAACTTACTCCAAGCCATCTATCAGAGTAACAGTGGTACGTAATAACTTCCTATTATGGAAGTGGTAACTGATGAGTTACAGAAAGTAAATGTAACTTCCTTAAGGGCCCAGTAAGTGTCATTGTTGGCAAACTCACGAGAGGACTCCATATTCCTTTTAATTCATTCATTAATTTTTAAAAACATCTTTATTGGAGTATAATTGCTTTACAATGGTGTGTTAGGTTCTGCTTTATAACAAAGTGAATCCATTATACATATACATATGTCCGCGTATCTCTTCCCTCTTGGATCTCCCTCCCTGCCACCCTCCCTATCCCACCCCTCTAGGTGGTCACAAAGCACTGAGCTGATTTCCCTGTGCTATGCGGCTGCTTCCCAAGAGCTATCTATTTTACATTTGGTAGTGTATATATGTCCATGCCACGCTCTCACTTTGTCACACCTTACCCTTCCCCCTCCCTGTATCCTCAAGTCCATTCTCTAGTAGGTCTGTGTCTTTATTCCCGTATTACCCCTAGGTACTTCATGACCTTTGTTTGTTTGTTTTAGATTCCATATGGATGTGTTAGCATATGATATTTGATTTTCTCTTTCTGACTTACTTCTCTCTGTATGACAGACTCTAGGTCCATCCACATCACTACAAATTACTCAATTTCGTTTCTTTTTACGGCTGAGTAATATTCCATTGTATATATGTGCCACATCTTCTCTATCCATTCATCTGATGATGGACACTTAGGTTGCTTCCATGTCCTGCCTATTGTAAATAGAGCTGCAATGAACATTTGGGTACATGACTCTTTTTGAATTATGGTTTTCTCAGGGTATATGCCCAGTAGTGGGATTGCTGGCTCGTATGGTAGTTCTATTTGTAGATTTTTAAGGAACCTCCATACTGTTCTCCATAGTGGCTGTATCAATTTACATTCCCACCAACAGTGCAAGAGGGTTCCCTTTTCTCCACACCCTCTCCAGCATTTACTGTTTGTACATTTTTTGATGATGCCCATTCAGACTGGTGTGAGGTGATACCTCATTGTAGTTTTGATTTGCATTTCTCTAATGATTAGTGATGTTGAGCATCTTTTCATGTGTTTGTTGGCCATCTGTATCTTCTTTGGAGAAATGTCTCCTTAGGTCTTCTGCCAATTTTTGGATTGGGTTTTTAGTTTTTTTGATATTGAGCTGCATGAGCTGCTTGTATATTTTGGAGATTAATCCTTTCTCAGTTGCTTCATTTGCAAATATTTTCTCCCATTCTGAGGGTTGTCTTTTCATCTTGTTTATGGTTTCCTTTGCTGTGCAAAAGCTTTTAAGTTTCATTAGGTCCCATTTGTTTCGTTTTGTTTTTATTCCATTTGTCTAGGAGGTGGGTCAAAAAGGATCTTGCTGTGATTTATGTCATAGAGTGTCCTCTAAGAGTTTTATAGTGTCTGGCCTTACATTTAGGTCTTTAATACACTTTGAGTTTATTTTTGTGTATGGTGTTAGGGAGTGTTCTAACTTCATTTTTTTACATGTAGCTCTCCAGTTTTCCCAGCACCACTTATTGAAGAGGCTGTCTTTTATCCATTGTGTATTCTTGCCTCCTTTTTCAAAGGTAAGGTGACCATATGTGAGTGGGTTTATCTCTGGGCTTCCTATCCTGTTCCATTGATCTATATTTCTCTTTTTGTGCCAGTACCATACTGTCTTGATAACTGTAGCTTTGTAGTATAGTCTTCAGTCTGGGAGCCTGATTCCTCCAGCTCTGTCTTTCTCAAGATTGCTTTGGCTATTCGGGGTCTTTGGTGTTTCCATACAAATTGTGAAATTTGTAAGTTGCTTTGGGTAGTATAGTCATATTCACAAATGTTGATTCTTGCAATCCAAGAACATGGTATACCTCTCCATCTGTTTTTATCATCTTTAACTTCTTTCATCAGTGTCTTATAGTTTTCTGCATACAGCTCTTCTGTCTCCTTAGGTACGTTTTTTCCTGGGTATTTTATTCTTTTTGTTGTAATGGTAAATGGGAGTGTTTCCTTAATTTCACTTTCAGATTTTTCATCATCAGTGTATAGGAATGCAAGAGATTTCTGTGCATTAATTTTGTATCCTGCTAGTCTACCAAATTCATTGATTAGCTCTAGTAGTTTTTTGGTAGCATCTTTAGGATTCTCTATGTATAGTATCCTGTCACCTGCAAACAGTGACAGTTTTACTTCTTCTTTTCTGATTTGCATTCCTTTTATTTCTTTTTCTTTTCTGATTGCTGTGGCTAAAACTTCCAAAACTATGCTGAATAATAGGGGTAAGAGTCGGCAACCTTGTCTTGTTCCTGATCTTACAGGAAATGGTTTCAGTTTTTCACCATTGAGAACAATGTTGGCTGTGAGTGTGTCATATATGGCCTTTATTATGTTGAGGTAAGTTCCCTCTATGCCTACTTTCTGGAGGGTTTTTATCATAAATGGGTGTTGAATTTTGTCAAAAGCTTTCTCTGCATTTATTGAGATGGTCATATGGTTTTTCTCCTTCAGTTTGTTAATATGTTGTATCACATCATTGATTGATTTGCATATATTGAAGGATCCTTGCATTCCTGGGATAAATCCCACTTGATCATGGTGTATGATCCTTTTAATGTGCTTTAGGAATTCTGTTTGCTAGTATTTTGTTGAGGAGTTTTGCATGTATGTTCATCAGCGATATTGGGCTGTAATTTTCTTTCTTTGTGACATCTTTGTCTGGTTTTGGTATCAGGGTGATGGTGGCCTCGTAGAATGAGTTTGGGTGTGTTCCTCCCTCTGCTATATTTTGGAAGAGTTTGAGGATAGGTGTTAGCTCTTCTCTAAATGTTTGATAGAATTCTCCTGTGAAGCCATCTTGTCCTGGGCTTTTGTTTGTTGGAAGATTTTTAATTACAGTTTCAATTTCAGTGCTTGTGACTGGACTGTTCATATTGTCTATTTCTTCCTGGTTCAGTCTCGGAAGGTTGTGCCTTTCTAAGAATTTGTCCTTTCCTTCCAGGTTGTCCATTTTATTGGCATAGAGTTGCTTGTAGTAATCTCTCATGATCCTTTGTATTTCTGCAGTGTCAGTTGTTCCTTCTCCTTTTTCATTTCTAATTCTATTGATTTGAGTCTTCTCCCTTTTTTTCTTGATGAGGCTGGCTAATGGTTTATCAATTTTGTTGATCTTCTCAAAGAACCAGATTTTAGTTTTACTGATCTTTGCTATTGTTTCCTACATTTCTTTTTCATTTATTTCTGATCTTTATGATTTCTTTCCTTCTGCTAACTTTGGGGTTATTTTGTTCTTCCTTCTCTAATTGCTTTAGATGTAAGGTTAAGTTGTTTATTTGAGATGTTTCTTGTTTCTTGAGGTAGGATTGTATTGCTATAAACTTCCCTCTTAGAACTGCTTCTGCTGCATCCCATAGGTTTTGGGTCATCATGTTTTCATTGGCATTTATTTCTACGTATTTTGATTTCCTCTTTGATTTCTTCAGTGATCTCTTGGTTATTTAGCTGTGTATTGCTTAGCCTCCATGTACTTGTATTTCTTACAGATTCTTTCCTGTAATTGATATCTAGTCTGATAGTGTTGTGGTCAGAAAAGATACTTGATCTGATTTCAATTTTCTTAAATTTACCAAGGCTTGATTTGTGACCCAAGATATGATCTATTCTGAGTGTTCCATGAGCACTTGAGAAGAAAGTGTATTCTGTTGTTTTTGGATGGAATGTCCTATCAATATCAATTAAGTCCATCTTGTTTAATGTATCATTTGAAGCTTGTGTTTCCTTATTTCTTTCCAGTTTGGATGATCTGTCCGTTGGTGAAAGTGGGGTGTTAAAGTCCCCTACTGTGATTGTGTTGCTCTCGATTTCCCCTTTTATGGCTGTTAGCATTTGCCTTATGTTTTGAGGTGCTCCTATGTTGGGTGTATAAATATTTACAGTTGTTCTATCTTCTTCTTGGATTGACCCCTTGATCATTATGTGGTGTCCTTCTTTGTCTCTTGTAATAGTCTTGATTTTAAAGTCTATTTTGTCTGATATGAGAATTGCTACTCCAGCTTTCTTTTGATTTCCATTTGCATGGAATATCTTTTTCCATCCCCTCACTTTCAGTCTGTATGTGTCCCTAGGTCCTAAGTGGGTCTCTTGCAGACAGCATATATATGGGTATTGTTTTCGTATCCATTCAGCCAGTGGATGTCTTTCAGTTGGAGCATTTAATCCATTTATATTTAAGGTAACTATCGATATGTATGTTCTTATTACCACTTTCTTGTTTGGGGTTTATTTTGTAGGTCTTTTCCTTCTCTTGTGTTTCCTGCCTAGAGAAGTTCCTTTAGCATTTGTTGTAAAGCTGGATTGGTGGTGCTGAATTCTCTTAGCTTTTGCTTATCTGTAAAGGTTTATTTTCTCCATAGAATCTGAATGAGATCCTTGCTGGGTATAGTAATATTGGTGGTAGGTTTTTCCCTTTCATCAGTTTAAATATGTCTTGGCACTCCCTTCTGGCTTGCAGAGTTTCTGCTGAAATATCAGCTATTAACCTTATGGGGATTTCCTTCTATGTTATTTGTTGCTTTTCCTTTACTGCTTTTAATATTTTTCCTTGTATTTAACTTTTGATAGTTTGATTAACGTGTCTCGGCGTGTTTCTCTGTGTTTATCCTGTGTGGTACTCTGTGCTTCCTGGACTTGCTTGACTATTTTATTTCCCATGTTAGGGAAGTTTTCAACTATAATCTCTTCAAATATTTTTTGAGTTCCTTTCTTTTTCTCTTCTTCTTCTGGGACCCTTATATTTGGAATGTTGGTGTGTTTAATGTTGTCCCAGAGGTCTCTGAGACTGCCCTCAATTATTTTCATTCTTTTTTCTTTATTCTGCTCCCTGGCAGTTATTTCCACCATCTCATCTTCCAGCTCACTTATCTGTTCTTTTGCCTCAGTTATTCTGCTACTGATTCCTTTAGAGTATTTTTAATTTCAGTAACTGTTTGTTTGCTCTTTAATTCTTCTACATCCTTGTTAAATGTTTCTTGTATTTTCTCCATTCTGTTTCCGAGATTTTGGATCATCTTTACTATCATTACTCTGAATTGTTTTTCAGGTAGCTTGCCTATTTCATCTTCATTTATTTGGTCTTGTAGGTTTTTACCTTGTTCCTTCATCTATAACATATTGTTTTTTGTTGTTTCACTTCTTTTTGATGGGTGGTACTGCATTCCTATCTTACTGGTTGTTTGGCCTGAGACATCCAGCACTGGAGTTTGCAGGCAGTTGGATAGAGCCAGGTCTTGGTGCTGAGATGAGGACCTCCAGGATGCCTCACTCCCATTAATATTCCCTGGGGTTTGAGGTTCTCGGTTAGTCCAGTGGACTTGGAGCTCCCACCACAGGAGCTTGGGCCTGACCTCTGGCCTTGGAACCAAGATCTTGCAAGCTTTGTGGCATGGTTAAAAAATAATAATAATAATAAGAGAAAGGAAGAAAAGGAGCAGAGCAGCACAATATCAAAGAATAAAAAAGAAAATAAAATTAGAAAGATAAAAAATATATTAGAAAATATAAACTATAATTGCAACAACTGCAACAAGGTAAAATAAAACCACAACAGAAAAAAGAAAAAACAATGGGGGGGGCCTTACAAGCCAAAAGGAGAGAACAATAATAACAAAGTATAAAGAATAAAATAAAATTAGAAAAATAAAAGATTAGGAAATATAAAAATATAAGAGAATCAACAATGAGTCAACAAGGTAAAACAGAACACCAATCTGAGACGAAAAAGAAAAAAAAAGCCATAGCTATGGCAGGGTGGGGTTTAGGCAGGGGTGGAACTTAGGCAGGGGTGGGGTTTAAGGTGGGGCAGGACCTAGGCTCAGGACCCCCATAGCAGGAAAAGGCCCTGAGGGTGGGGCCTAGGTGGGGTGATGTTCAAGTGTGGGGCAGGGCTTAGGACGTGGGTGGAAGGAAAGGAGGACCTCTGGAGTATGGAGTTCTGGAGTTTGGAGGTAAGGCCCTGAGTGAGGGTGTGTGGGTGGGATTTAGGCCCAGTGCCTTGGAGGGGGTCTCAGAGGAGGTCTCTGAGTGTAGAGGTGGGGCCCTGGGTTAGGGGGTAGGGGCAGGGCTTGGGCTCTGCACAGTAGGAGGGAGGCTCCAAGGATTAGGCCCAGGAGCCCAACAGGGAAGGCACTGGCCCTGTTTCCTTCCATGCATCTGTGCCCTCCCCCACTGTCTCTGCCAAGGTCTCCCCCATCCCCGCTGGACCCATAACCATGGGTGAGTCCCGCTGGGTGTAGGAACTCCTCCCCTCCCCCAGCCACCCCTCAGGGGTGCCGGTCCCAGACGTCCAGCCTTTACTTTTGCTCCCCCTTCCCTCCCTCCCGCTCCCTCGGGACCCGCATGACTGGAGGCAGCCTCAGTGTGCAGAGCGTCAGGCCTCGGATCTTAGCAGGTTCCTGGGGTCCAAGTGGGCAGGGGAAACCTGGCCATGCTCCCTTTCGATCCTCTGCCCTCCCAATGTTTCCCCAATTTCCCCCTTTGGGCATGGGATTCCTTCCCCTCCCCCAGCTGCCCCTCAGGTGCCAGTCCTGTCCCACCTCTGCTTCTCCTCCCCTTTCACTCCCCCCATGCCCCACGTCCTATCTGGTTGCTGGGGGTTCCTCCCATCCCCTTAGGTGTCCGTGGTGCCCCACCAGTGCCTGGTAGGTGCCCTAGTTGTGAGGAGACGTGAATTCCACGTCCCCCTAGTACACCATCTTCACTCTGCCCCCCCATATTCCTTTAATATACCATTCTGACAGTCATATTATCATGTAATTTAATGGCTACAAAAGGGATAAACTGGCAGCAATGTCACTGTGATACCTTTAGCTTAAGAATCTCTTTTTTTAAAATTTTATTTATTATACAGCCGGTTCTTATTGGTTATCTGTTTTATACATATTAGTGTATATATGTCAATCCCAATTCCAGGGATTTCTGGAATTCCAGGGACTTGGACTACCAAGTTAATATTAGTCAATATCAATCAATATTTTAGGATTCTATGATGTCTCATCAAGACAGAATCTTTTTTTTTTTTTTTTTTTTTTTTTTTTGTGGTACACAAGCCTCTCACTGTTGTGGCCTCTCCCGTTGCGGAGCACAGGCTCTGGACGCGCAGGCCCAGCAGCCATGGCTCACGGGCCCAGCCGCTCTGCGGCATGTGGGATCTTTCCGGACTGGGGCACGAACCCATGTTCCCTGCATCGGCAGGCGGACTCTCAACCGGGTGGACTCTCGCCACCAGGGAAGCCTGACACAGAATCTTTAAAACTATTCTTTATAAGAGGCTATACTGGGCTTCCCTGGTGGCGCAGTGGTTGAGAATCCGCCTGCCGATGCAGGAGACACGGGTTCGTGCCCTGGTCCGGGAAGATCCCACATGCCGCGGAGCAACTAAGCCTGTGAGCCATGGCCGCTAGGCCTGCGCGTCCGGAGCCTGTGCTCCGCAACGGGAGAGGCCACAACAGTGAGAGGCCCGCGTACCGCAAAAAAAAATAAGAGGCTATACTGAGTAAGGTATTGGTTCTTGCCTTTTGCACTCCTGACAACTGTGTTACTGAAAGATATTACACTGACTTGTGTTTCAGGGTCATCGTGTCTGAGGAAGCTTGTCTAAGTTTTCATGTCCGTGGGTCTGGCTCACCTGTTCTGATTCCACACTAGCTTCTTTCAGTTTATTCTCTGTTGCCTCTTTACATTTCTTCAGGTGTCTATTACTTTCTTCCAATTCCTGAAAACATGATACAAAGATTTTTTTACAAACTCCCAATGTACTATATATGGAAGAAAAAGCTTCAATATTGTAATAAATGAGCAACCAAAATATGAAAGTATGATGGGGTACTTTCTAACTCCAGGTGCTACCAGACTATAAGATAAAAACTATTATTTTCAGTTTAACCTACAGTATACATTTGTGTATATGATGACAGATTCTCCTGAGAAAAGGCGATTAACATCTCTTTCCAGAACTGGGGAATACTTTTCATAGCAGACAATCTCTGCTGGAAGGCAAGAGCTTGATGGTCTCTTGAAGTCCCTTTTCCGTAATAAAATGTGCTTTTCATTAGGTTGGGAGTAGATAAAAGTCCTGTAATGGCAACAGATGTATCTGAGCTACGGGGAAGAACCAAGGGGTGTAAGGTTCCTGAAAGACTATGAAGTTCAGAAGGCTTACTTAGTCACTAGTACTTTGCATATGGGAGCTTTAGCCATTCTTTAAAATTGAGTACCATATTTATTAAGTTGAACATGAAGACAAGGTGCCATAGTCAAAGCTCCAGGCTTCATTCCTAGATATGATCCTAAGGACTTAGCTAAGATGAACGACTTGTAAGTTTGTCTTCTTCTGCAGAGCCTAGAAAATCCAGGTGCCCTCATGCTGGGTTTTGCACCTGGCCTTTGCTGGTAATCTCTGAGATGACTCTTAGGAACCCTTTTACCTGGCACCGATGCTCCAGCTCCCGCCTCCTCTTCCACTCTGCCTCGAGCTGCAGCTCTTGCTGTTTATTCCGAGCTGAAATATCATATTGGCTCTTGGCCAACAGCTGCATCTCCTTCCGTAGGTTAGTCATTTCAGATACAAATTTCTGGATACTCAGTGACTGGTAGGGCACAAAGAGGGAGACGGTTGGTGAACCTGTCCAAGTTTGGGATTTCATGTGAATGGTAAACAGAGTGTGTGGAAATCATCTACCTGTTCATAGTTTTCTTTCTGATAGTGATCCTTAATTAGCTCCATTTGCCTCAATTCTGTTTCTATTTGCTGAAAGTAAATGTGGATATAACATAGAAAGATGATCAGTGGAAAAACTGGCTTGCTCTTTTTGCCTATAGGCTGACAGAAAGAATCCCACATGAGATCCACAGTTACCACTTCCTGCTGGGCTCTCCTTCCCATCCAGCCCCCTGACCCTGAAAGAGCAACGTCTTGTACAGTCACTGTGGAAGAGACAGCTGGGGAGCCAGAATGTGACACTGGCAGCTAATGAGAAACCAAACACTGACGCAGCACTATCTCTGCGGGAAACAAAGTCTCCCACCACCTCCCCCAGGCAATCTGCCCACTTCCCAGGTGTAGCTGTAATTCCCAGAGGTCACGTGGTGGTAGTGCTCTGAAACCATCTTCCCCAGACACCACTGCCTGCCTGGACCCCCATCAGATACTAAGGAGGTGAGAGGAGAGTAAGGGTTTCTCATACAACCTTCATCCTCTCTATATTCTGAGCATTATTCGCCATAGCTGACAAGTGGAGCTTAATTTGGGCCTTTTGATTCTCTATTTTCTCCTTGTTGCTGTCCAGTGTCTTTTCCAACTCGGTAAGTTTCTGCTGCAGCTCTCGGTTGGTCCGGGATACTTCCACTGATCTGCAGTTGGCTTCATCAAGGGCTTTCTTCAGCTGTGGGATACAAAGGGAAAATTAGAACATTTTAACCTTCCATTCAGTAAGAGAAGCTTATGTTTAGCTGTGCCCCTATATTTTATTCTCTTTAGACCTTTCTTTTAAAAAGGTTAAGTGATGGGACTTCCCTGGTGGTCCAGTGGCTAAGACTCTGCGCTCCCAGTGCAAGGGGCCCGGGTTTGATCCCTGGTCAGGGAACTAGATCCTGTGTGCCACAACTAAAGATCCTATGTGCCGCAACTAAGACCTGGCACAGCCAAATAAATATTTTAAAAAGGAGGGTAAGTGAGGCAATAATAATAAGTAGATTTGTGGAGAAACACTCTCAGTGATTTTCATAATTTTTAACACTAAAGAACACAATTTTTCTTAGAACAGATAATGTAAATGTATGTTCATCATTTGCTTTCTAAGAGCATGGCTTTGGAATCAGACAGAAGTTAAAATCTCAGCTTCACCACGCACTAGTCAAGTAATTTCAGATAATTAACTTCCCTAAGCCTCAGGGTTCATCACTGGAAAAGTATGTGAATAGCCTACTTCATAGGATTCATGTAACAGTTAAACAAGATGAGGCAGAGAAGGAATATAGAGCCTGGCACACACTAATTGCTCCGTGATTATTGCTATCCTTTGAAGGTTTTTTTTTTTTTTTTTTATAAAAAGCTTAAGCTCGTCTCTTTCTGTCACTTGTGACCTCATGTATGGAGAAGTGAAAATACATTATATGGCAGTTTATGTAAATACACCTATCAGTTATTGACTACCCTTGCATGTATTTTTATAATATTGCTTTTTTTTCTATTGAGGTATTGTTGATTTATGATATTAGTTTTAGGTCTATGACATAGTGATTAAAAATTTTTATAGATTATACTCCAGTTAGTATAAACTACTGGCTATATTCCCTGTGCTGTACAATATATCCTTGTAGCTTATTTACATAGTAGTTTATACTTCTTATGAATATTGATTTTTGTTTAGAAATTTTAATAAACTTGTCTAGTGGAAAAATAACATAGTGATTACTATTAACAACAAGACAACAGGCCCACAATGAAGTCACTTATGCTAAGCGTTATGTCACCAAACTGAGACTTAATTACAGTTTAGGCTCTCCCGGAAAAGGACTCTTAAACCAGTCAACCAGGAATCGCCTGATCAGCATTAGTTGAGTAATCTGCCTGACAGACCCCAGCCATCTCTTTTTTTTTTTTTTTTTTTTTTGTGGGCCTCTCACTGTTGTGGCCTCTCCCGTTGCCGAGCACAGGCTCCGGACGTGCAGGCCCAGCAGCCATGGCTCACGGGCTTAGCTGCTCCGCGGCATGTGGGACCTTCCCGGACCGGGGCACGAACCCCGTGTCTCCTGCATCAGCAGGCGGATTCTCAACCACTGCGCCACCAGGGAAGCCCCAGCCATCTCTTAAAGGAAGTAAATCTGCTACTAGTAACTAGTCTACTTTTTTGCCTAGTATAACTTCCTTGTTCCTGCTCCCCTCTGCCTATAAGTCTTTCATTTTATACAACTCCTCAGAGCGCCTTTCTATTGCAAACGATTGCATACTGCCTGATTCAAATTGATTTTTGTTCAAATAAACTCAATTTTATTATTCCTCAATTTATCTTTTAACATTACTTAAATCATTTTACAGAGCTCCCCCTCCTCCTCATATGCCCTTAAATGAGTACCACTTGATTTTCGGCAGCTGAGAAGGGAGAAGATAGGAGGGTGGTATTCTCTGTGGCTGGTAAGTATTTAACATGTCAAAGAAAAAAGTCAAAATTATTTGTTACCTTTTCTCTTTATACTAGCTCATTCCTTCAAATCCTAACATCACACTACATTGTTAGTCTTTTATTATCACCCAACTAAATTTCTGTTAGATATTCCACCATTACCTTAATCACAGCTTTGTCAAAACTGGGTAAGCCCTAAAAACTAAGCCTCAAAACCACCCCGGAAAGCAGTGTGATGATTTCCATTTGATTGAGGAAGCTGAGACTCAGAAGTGAAGTGATCTGCACGGGTAGTAAATTTACACATTGCTAATAAGAGGCAGAGCTGGGAGTCTTAAACGGTGCACCCTGAGCCCACCCCTGCCACTAACTGCTCAAGACATCACACTCGTACTGTTCCTTGGTCTCTCCTGCACAAGTTCACCATCTTTACTGATCCCTGTTAAAAGGATTTAAACTTTTAAGTATTCTCAACAACTGTCTCTGAATAAAGGTACTTTTAATTTCAGTGCCCGTTTTGTTTCCTACAGAAATTATTTTTATAATATTTTTAACACTTATACAGTGCGCTTTCAATTTACAAAGCACCATTTAAATAGCTGAATCTGATCTTGTGACTGTGCGCTGTCAGTGCAATTGCTAAATGTGCTAAATTTGGCAAAATACAGACCAGCCACGCCAACCAAGTCTTGGACTTACTTTAATTACTCCCTCCCCTTTGCTTATGATACATTTAATGTCTGATTTTTCTATTAATTAAAATGGATTTTTGATTTGATTGTTCTCTATTTTCAACAGAAACACTTTGCTTGGCTCTAATCATCTGAAGCCCAAAGTAACTGCTCTAGTTCCCTTGAGCCTCCATGTTTCCAGTTTCTCTTCATTCTTACCTACTCTCCACTGCTAATAGACTAACCTACCTAAAATTGTGCTCATAGCCTTCTCAGAAACCTACAGTGCTCTACTTTTACCTAATACTTTCCACCCATCATTCTGGTAGTCAAGGCCCTCTCCCAGCTGGTCTCATCTAAGCTAACCCCTTTTTCTCAGAAATTTCCTGAAGTCTCTGCTCTGATCAAGAGAGGCAAATCCTTTTTCTTTGCTCACATGTCAATTTATTTTTGTAACTAAGCTTTGTTCATCCTCTTCCATAGAGAGTCGCAGCCCTGCCAGTCTCAACCCTGTATAATTTCATCAAGCTTCCCTTCTTCTTCGATCACCCAACCAGCCTAAAACAAACTTTCCCTTACTTTTTAATTCCTTTAAAATTGTACACAGCTTCTAGCTATCCAAGAAACATTTTCTGATGTCTTCCTAGTTGTCTCATGAAAAGAGTGGAGATGACAATTAAATAAGGGGTCATTTAGCACGGACCACATCTTCTGCTGTTTTTACTTGTGCCTCTCAGGAGGAGGTAGGTGCATGATGGATGCTAGTTAAGTGAATTGAGGAGACAGGTGATTTGCTATCTGTCTAGCAGATGGCGGTCTCCTCCTTCCTCTTTCCCACTCAGTTATTATTCTCCAATGGGAAGGCTGTCATCAAGGCATTCCTTCATTGGGCAGATAGCTGTATATCAGAAACTTTTTGTCTGTTAATTTACAAACAGCTTAGAGATGTATCTGGCTTGCTGGCGAAAGGGGGATTAGAAGAGCCAAAGAACAACTGTAGCCATTCTCAGAAATCCTGTAGCTGGTTCTCCTCTTCAAAGGCATTCACCTAGAGGGAGACTTCTGTCACTTGCCTCCATACCTCAGTCACTTCTCGTTGTGCTGCTTTCTTTGCAGTTTCTCTCTCAATTTGAAACTGCTTTCTTAGAGCATCTATGCATTCAGCATGCGATTCTGCTTCTATTTTGGATACTTCATTCATCCGTCCTCTGTTTTGAAAAAGAGAGATGATAAATCACCTTTAGAAAACATCTTAGGAGGTGTCATTTACCGATGAGAAGCAGATCAGTCACCAGGTAAAAATCACTGATCTGGAACTCATTAACAGAAGAAGAAATAAGCATTTACCTACAGCATTAAAAAACAAAAAGTCATTCAATATAAAGAGATCCACCCAAAAGAGTGAAACACATACTCTTGTTTTAACCAATACTGCGTAGTCTTGACCCAGCAACGTTTCACCAGAATATAAAATTTGTACGGATTACAAATATGAAAAATACCTTCTTGGCTTTAGCTTATACTTGTCTGCTATATCAGTATGTTCACTACGTGAAAGGAATAAGGATCCATGTGCACAATGCATTTCCCTTGGGTATAAATTTTCATGGGATGTTATTAATATCTAAATCCAATTTGCCTAGATAAAGTTTAACAAAAAACTCTAGTGGCTTGACCTGAACTTGATGGGTTTGACCTAACTAATCTCAGGACAAAATTGAAAACAATGAATGGTTTAGCAGCTGCTTCAATGGAATTATCCCACTCCTGGAGGGGTTGGAATAACGCATATAATCCATATATATATATATATATATATATATATATATATATATGTGTGTGTGTGTGTGTGTGTGTGTGTGTGTCTGTGTGTGTGTGTGGATTATATTTTATATTATATATATATAAATGGATATACATATATATAATCCATATAACCCATAATCCATGCTTCTGTTTCTCCTTTTCCAAATCATGCTTTTAAAGGACACATAAGGGCTTCCCTGGTGGCGCAGTTGTTGAGAGTCCGCCTGCCGATGCAGGGGACTCGGGTTCGTGCCCCGGTCCGGGGAGATCCCACATGCTGCGGAGCAGCTAGGCCCGTGATCCCACATGCCGCGGAGCGGCTGGGCCCGTGAGCCACGGCCGCTGAGCCTGCGTGTCCGGAGCTTGTGCTCTGCAACGGGAGAGGCCACAACAGTGAGAGGCCCGCATACCACAAAAAATAAAAATAAAAAAAAATTTTAAAAAAAAAAGGACACATAAGCTTCTGACAGAAAAGGTTTGGAAGAAACATGTCAGTGTCCCTTCCAACTTGGTTTAAACCTTCGTGTACGGAAGAAGACCGACACTAGTGGCGGAAGAGCTGAAGAGGAGCGTACCCCAGCCAGCTGATACCTGCTCTGCTCAGCTGTGCCTGCTTCCTTCACATGGCTCTGCTGGGAGTACTAGCTCAAAGTAGGGAAAAAGGGTTTAACTGGTTTATGTGAATTAGCCACACTTACTCTCCCAGAGGCGCTTCCCTAATTTCACTGTGACTATACTGCCCTTACTTGAAGGTTTCCAAATACTGTCGCTCAAGTTCTTTCTTTTCCAATTTCTCTTGAACATGATGATCAAGTTTTGTTTGCAGATGATTATTTGTCTGGAGAGTTTGCTCCATGCTCATAGCCAGTTTCCTGTTTTCTCTAGCTACATCTAGAGCTTTTTGTACAAGCTCCACCTGAAAGAGAAGAAAGAAGACTATTTTTAATTCCACTGTAACAGATACAACAAGTCCATAACACTGTATATTCACTCTTTAAACTTTGAAACAATAATTATTTGGAACCAGAACCAAAGGCTCCAGATGCCTGGAATATACATATGAGAACTTATTACAGACAGTCCTTGGAGGACTCATAGAAGGTGATGGGAAGGGTATGCTCCACTGGTCACTAGAGAGTTTTGGAAAATAGAGCCAACTTATTTATCCTAATTTCTAAAGTTTTAAACCAGTTAAACTCCCCTTCTGGATCCTATGACCCTCTGGTCTCACTGCCTAGAGAGATAAGAACTGGCAACTGTTCCTTGTATATCCTTCTAGAAAAAGCTTTTTATAGGAAATATCTATTTTATATGTGTGCATACATGTAGATACATATTCATGTGTGTATACACCTATAAACACAGGTGAGTATGCCTCCTTATTTAGTGGGATCACTCTAGCTACTTCTGACTAAAGTTATGTTGTTTTCTAAGCCCTTTAATTTCACTTATGCATTCATACATGAAAAGAATGCAGACCATATAAGACAAAGAGTCAGGCATAATTATTGTCCTGGTTTGCCAATAAATGGTTCACTGTAAGATCGCAGACCCATTTCCCATTTGGAAATATGTCACTGTTCAAAACTCAGACTTGAATGGAAAGGAAATTTACCCAATTGTTTTACTCTGTTTTTCCAAAATAGCAATATCCCAATAAAATAAAAAATATCAACATTATCATCTATAAAAACCTGGCTTCAGGGCTTCCCTGGTGGCACAGTGGTTGAGAGTCCGCCTGCTGATGCAGGAGACACGGGTTCGTGCCCCAGTCCGGGAAGATCCCACATGGCACAGAGCGGCTGGGCCCGTGAGCCATGGCCGCTGAGCCTGTGGGTTGGGAGCCTGTGCTCCGCAACGGGAGAGGCCACAGCAGTGAGAGGCCCGCGTACCGGCAAACAACAACAAAAACACCTGGCTTCTACCTCACTGTTGTGCTGGGCATCCACGACAAGGATTCTGGTCTGCCACTGTTCCACTTCTGCTTCCAGCTTCTGTAGCCGCTGTTGATTTACAGCCCTGTAAATGAACGGCCCAGAGAAAGTGACCATAGAAAAGAACCGTGTAGGAGTGATACCACTGGGAGTTACAGGGCACCTTCCAGGAAGCCGAAATGGCATATGTAGTGGGCTACAGATGCTCAGAATATCTGAGAGTTGGCAGGTGACAGTTAGTAGCCTCAGCTTCAGGTTAAGAAACTAATATTCCTATGGATTAAAAACTTGTCCCATTTATGATTCAATTTGGCTTTATATATTATATTATCAGTAAATGTTAATGACTAACTTATGGGCTGGTAACTTTATACTATATATATTACTAGTACAAAAAAATATATCACCTCTATATGGACTGGCTTGCTGTTGAGATTTCTGCTTTTTACCTAGAATTTTATTGTGAATAGTAAACTATATTTAATACCATCCCCTTGACTTTTTTTAAGTTCAGAGGTAATACAGATTCATAATATACAAAAAAAAAACAAGCGCAATGAAGAATATAAAACTCACTTGTTCTCCCATAACATAGAGGCAATATGCACCATATTACAATATGTCTTAGAGGTCTGATTAAACTCAAACCATTTGTTCATTAACCTAAAAGGGAAACTTTGATGTAATTTTTGAAACATTCAAAGGAGTTCACTTATAAAACATGGCTAAAAGTAGTTCTCAGAATGATTCATCTAAAATAAATAGGATACTAATAAATGGATAATTAATTCAAACAGAAATAGACACTTGGCTTTAATCTTGACAACTGCCATTCTGTAGACCCAAGGGCAGGTATAAATGGTGTAGAAAAGAGCAAGGAGAAAACAGCATATATCACATGAATTTCTAGAATACATACTTATTTACATCACTACAAAATATGAGAACTTTTGGATATCATTTTTATTTATAATTCCAGATTTTCCTGAATTTGCTAGTTCTTTAAATACTTTGCTAGTTTTACTGCTTTACTGCTTTATAGGGAATCAATATAAAGTGACTGTTTCTTGACCGCACACTGTTCTTTACTACAAGTCAGCAGAAAAATACAAGTACAAAGATAGAAAGATAACCACGGGTACCTTTCTATCTTGAGGTCTGCAATCTCTGAATCCCTCCGTCCAAGCTCTAGTTGCACTTTTTCCAGAACGCATTGCATCTTAATGTGAGAAGCCAGCACATTCTCCAACATGACTGTAACTTTGCAGCTGTCTTCTTTAGCTTCTGCCAGTTGTTGCTGAAAGTTTCCCACCTAATAGAAAACGAAATAAGACAAAGATGTTTGGTCCTTTCTGGTTATTCTTCTGCTGAGTCCCATGACTTCTAGAAGAATATGGAAACCAGGTCTGGCAGAATGCCAAGAGGAATAATTAAAGTATATTTTATATTTATTTTGTTTCTTAAGTTATTCTGACTTTGAGAAACAGAAAACTAGACCCTAGATCATATGGATCCTATGAAGAACTCTGCAGTGCATCCTAATTATTGTCGTGTCTCAGCACATATATTAACTAGAGACATAAGGACCAACGGCTTCTTGGGTCTAGAGGTGGTCCCACACTGGCCTGCGCTAGCCCTCCTCAGCTATCTTACCATGGGGTCAGAAGAAGATAACACATCTGAAGGCCATCAGAATTATCTGAGGAAAAAGGACCATAAGAGAAAGTGGAAGCTGCTGAAGAATGATGTAACTCACAGCCCTCTTCAGAGGGGCAAAATCTAGCACCTGCTGTCAAGAAGTTTGGGATGTTACCTCTCTTCTCACTAAGTACACACGCTGTTAAGCAGAAAGCATTTGGTAATGTGGAAGCTGCTGAAGAATGATGTAACTCACAGCCCTCTTCAGAGGGGCAAAATCTAGCACCTGCTGTCAAGAAGTTTGGGATGTTACCTCTCTTCTCACTAAGTACACACGCTGTTAAGCAGAAAGCATTTGGTAATTTGATTTAACATAAAAGCTTAACAGTTATATCACATGGATAAAACATAAGTAGGTGGTTATTATTACCAAGGTCAGATGTGTTTCAACAGAAAAAATCAGGACTTTTGATTATTTTAAGACAGGAAGAAAAAAAATCCATTGGGAGTTAAATCATGTATTTTTAAGGGAAATATTTTAGAGCTCTTCTAAAGATATCCTTTCTTTAGGAGAAAAAAAAAAATCCTCCTCTAATCAATCCTCATTCTTTTTTACTAAAGGTAACAAGAAAGGAAAGAATATGGCTCATGAAAGATTTCAGAAGTGCTTCATTTCAGTGACAGACTTCAGAAAGGATTGATGTGATGTCTTGCCTTCTTGTTCTCCCTGTCCTCCAAAGCTTCGAGGTCACCTTTCAACTTCTGACTCTCTTTCAGGGCTGCAGCACGACCCTTCACAACTCGTGAGAGCTCCCCTTCATTCTTTTCACGAATGGATTTCATCTTAGTAGAAAAAAAGAAATGATAAATGATTCTCCCAAAGCACAATCAATCAGCAATTAGAATAAGACACAGCAATTTAGAAACCAAATTGAAAATGTTTAATTAAATATGCTTATATATTATTGTAAATAAAAACTAGCTTTAGTAGCTGTTTTTCTCCTGAAAACCACAAAGCAAAAAAATCTGTTAATAAACACGGGCAAATCTCTAATATATGTCAATCTCTATGGAAGTGCAGAATGAAGGTAAGCGAGATAAGACAATGATGCTAAGATGAAAAACGGGGGAGAAACTGATTATCACAGAATTTGAAACTACAACGTAAATTAATATCATAAAAAACAAATTAATATCATAAATGTTGAAAAGTACTAAATAGTGTCAAGAAAATAGTGTTACAGAAGTGTTCTAAATAGTTTCCTAATCCTAATTAGAAGTATTAGAATTTTACATCTCTGAAATACTTTTAGTATATCTACACAGTTACTTCAGATGATGATCATACTATTCTAAATACTAGTCTTTTTTTTTTTTTTTTCGTACGCGGGCCTCTCACTGCTGTGGCCTCTCCCGTTGCGGAGCACAGGCTCCGGACGCGCAGGCCCAGCGGCCATGGCTCACGGGCCCAGCCGCTCCGCGGCACGTGGGATCCTCCCGGACCGGGGCACGAACCCGTGTGCCCTGCATCGGCAGGCGGGCTCTCAACCACTGCGCCACCAGGGAAGCCCGATACTACTCTTTTAAAAAATACTTTATCTTGGGCTTCCCTGGTGGTACAGTGGTTGAGAGTCCACCTGCCGATGCAGGGGACGCGGGTTCGTGCCCCGGTCCGGGAGGATCCCACGTGCCGCGGAGCGGCTGGGCCCGTGAGCCATGGCCGCTGGGCCTGCGCGTCCGGAGCCTGTGCTCCGCAACGGGAGAGGCCACAACAGTGAATGGCCCTACTTTATCTTGAAATACAGACTCTCACAGGTTACAAAAATTAGTGCGGAGTCCCCATGCACTCTTTTCCCTGCTTCTAATGATGACATCTTATATTGTAGTGCAACATTAAAACCAGGAAATTGACTTTAATGAGATTAACTAGACTACAAAACTTACAATTTTCACCTTTTTAAACCTGCATTCATCTGTGTATGCACGCATGCACATAGCTCTATGTAATCTGATCCCATGCACGTATTCCTGTGATCACAACAATCAAGATACAGAACTGCTCCACTGCTGCAAAGAACTCACTTGTGCTACTTCTCTGTGTTCACACCCTCCCCCAAACTCATCCCATGTCCCCTGGCAACCACTAATTTGTTCTCTATCCCTACTGTTTCTGTCATTTCAAGAATGTTATTTTAAACATTTAAAAATACTTAATTGAAGTATAATACATTCACATTTTTTAAAACAGCCTTCCTGAGATATAGTTGACATACAATAAGCTATGTATATTTAAAGTGTATAATTTTGATATATGTATAAACCATAATCATGATAACGAATACGTCCATTATCCCAAAAGTTCCCTTATGCCTTTTTGTAATTTCCCCCACTTCTATCTCTCCCTGTTCCTACACATCCACCCAAGGCTACCGCTGACCTGTTTTCTGTCACAATGAATTCACTTTTATTTCCTAGAATTTTATATAAATGAAATCATATTTTATGTACTCATTTTTGAATCATTTTTCACTCAGCACAGTTATTTTGAGATTGACTCAATCTTCTTTATGTATCAATACTTCTTCCTTGTCTGTTGCTGAATAGTATTCTGCTGAACACTTGAGTTGTTCCAGTTTTAAGCTATTACAAGTAGAGCTGCTCTCGGCAGTTGTATACAGATCTTTGTGCAGATATGCGCTTTCATTTATCTTTGGTAAAAGCATAGGAGTGGAATGGCTGGGTTGTATGGTAGTAATATGTCTCACTTTTAAAGAAACTACCAAACTATCTTCCCGAGTGGTGGAGTGATTTTACATTCCCTTCAGCAATGTATGAGAGTTCCTCCACATCTTCACTAACACTTGGGGTAATCACTTTTTCAACTTTAGACATTCTAATAGTGTGTGGTAGTATCTCACTGCAGTTTTAATTTGCATTTCTCTAATGACTGCTGTTTAACATCTTTTCAAGTGCTTATTTATCATCCATATATCTTTCTTGGTGAAACGTGTGTTCAAATACTTGCACCTTCTTTTTTTCTTTTTTTTTTTTTCAGATTGTTTTTCCTTCTTAGTGAGTTTTGAGAGTTTTTAATAAACTGTGGAGACAAGACCTTTATCAGATATGTGATTTGCAAATATTTTTTCCCCCAGCCTGTAGCTTTTCTCTTCATTTTCTTAACAATGTCTGAAGAGCATACTTGTCAATGTTACATTGTTTCCTTTATGGATCATGCTTTTGATGTCAAATCTAAGAAATCTTTGTGTAATCCAAGATCACAATGGTTTCATCCTATGTTTCAGAAGTTTTACAGTTTTAGGTTTTACCTTTAGGGCTTTCATTCACTTTGAGTTAATTTTTATATATGGTAAGAGGTATGGATCAAAGGTATTTTGTTTTTTTGTTTTTGCATATGATACCCAATTGCTTCAGCACATTTGTTGAAAAGACCATCCTTTCTCTACTTTTACTTCTGTGGAAAATAAAATGTTCATAAAATTATTCTGGATGGGTAGCACATTCACATTACTCTTAAGGTACAAAAGGATAAAGTGAAAAATCTCCCAGCCACCCCGTTTCCTTCCTCGAAAATAATGTTGCCAATTTATGAGACTCTCTTCAAAAGTGAATACATATGTATCCTTCATCGCCCCAACCCTTTTGCACACAAATAGTAAAATACTCTTCTGAACCTTGACTGTTTTAACCTAATAATAGATATGTTATGATTAAGATGAATATATCTTCAAACAGTATTCCAAACTATGGATATACCATGATTTATTTAGCCAGCCTCTTACCGATGGAATTTGGGTTGTTTCTAGTCTTCTGCTAATAACAAACAATACTTCAGAAAGTAACCTTGTAAACATGTACAAGCTAGTGTATCTGTAGGAAAAAGTACAACTGTGGGCATAAAGTGATAAACAAAGCCAAATTGCCCTCCACAGGAAAAGGGAACTCCAAACAGTTGCAAAGAAGAATGCCTTTTCCCCACATCTTCCTCAATATTATACTTCCTTATAACTTTTAAACTGTAACATTAAAAATACTTTGAACTTCTTCTGTAAGGATTCAAGAATAGTACAAAAGATGCTACCTTATAAGGTTTTGAAAACCTATTGGATATAGTTTTTATAATTTTACCAGTGTTTATATAATATTTATAAATATGAAAAGGCCACTAGCAAAAGTGCTTACAAAAAGGGTCTAAATTGTAGTTAACTCTAGAAGACAAGCTATAGTACTTTCTATTTTTAAATACCAAACAAAGATGGATGCTCTAGTAAGTTTTCCTTGGAAAGTATTTTCCAGTGTTCAAGTTCTCAGGGCTTCTATTTATGTATTTCTACTTTAAAATCAGGCTTTACCCATTCTACTGTAAATGTTAAGACTATTAGCATTAATTTTTAAAGTGAAAATTAGATAAAACATCTCAAAGGTAACTCTTAAGCCAAATATGACATTTCTGTGTCCAAAACAAAAATTAAGTATGCAATAGCCAGAATGATGGTTTTGATCTAAATCATCAGTTTTTCCTGTTTCTGAAGTTCTTTCCTTGTTGCTACTCACACCTCCAAATGTTATCTTTCTAGATGTTACTACTTTTCTTCACTGTTGTATCAATCTTAAATTTCCTTATGATTTAATTTGTGGCCTTCACTTACCGAATCCCGGTAAAGAAAATTTGGTGACTCATCATTTATTAATGGTCTTGAGGCAAGAATGTCTATTATATCCTCCAGTCTTCCCTCCACTGATTTAATGGCATTCAAAACAGTCTTCAGAGAGATCCCACAGTCTCCCATCTTCTGAGAAGACCTCACAGAAGTCAGCGTAGGTGCACAGGTCACGTGGCGTGTAGGGTTTGGAGTAACACTGGGCAAACCAACTGATGAAGTTCGTTCCTTTACATTGTTGACATGGGGCCTATGGCTTTCAGGGAATTTTGAAGATGCTGGCCTCTCTGGAGACTCCCTTCTTTTTGGAGGCATCATCAATTTCAAAAGACAAAATCAACTAAACCTAGAATTATTTTTCAGTGAGTGCCCCCTTACTATGAGAAACAACACAACATTCAAAATGAAGCTGGGATGGAAAATGCACTTAAAAATGTGTTCCTTTGCCTTCAGAATGAAGAAAATACTAGTGTAAAGTATGTCCTAGTGAAGAAACAAAGCGTATCTAATGAGGTCCCCTTTACCGGTATAGTCGGATTGTTAGAACCCTAGCAGCATTCCATTTGAAGACACATTCTAGTTGCTTGGTTACCAACGGTATACATACAAAAACGTTATAGTTAAAGAAGTTACACATGCTAACACTGAGGGTTACAAATTTAATATAAATAATGTGATAAATTTGTAAACCATTGAAATGAATCACTTTCTTTTAGTAACATATTCCTGGATTATTTTCTTCACTAAATGTTTTATATATCTTCTTTGTCTAATTTTCTCTGTTCATATGTTAAATTGTTAGGTGACCTACAAACGGTTTTCAGTCTCAATAGCCACCATGCTAACAAGTAAGCACCTTCACTACTAATAGCTCTTTCAAGTGCGCTATTGCAGGTATATCTTGTTGGCAATGAGTTATGCGTTCACGCATCTT
The DNA here is from genome assembly GCF_026419965.1 of Kogia breviceps. Lineage (NCBI taxonomy): Eukaryota > Metazoa > Chordata > Mammalia > Artiodactyla > Physeteridae > Kogia > Kogia breviceps. The sequence goes on along the minus strand of NC_081311.1, from coordinate 163,717,877 downwards.
TATGACTTCTTCTGTGGTTGAGTGGAACCTTGTACATCAAGGGTGTTTAAAAATATTTTTGATAAATTGAGTCAAGTGAGAGAATATTCATCTTTCTGGGATCATATGATGAGGTGGGGAGAAAGGCACCAATTTCTTAAAAGCTAATTAAAACAACATAGAAGCAATCTGTTTTATAGCTATTAATCACACCTGAGCATATTTGCCCTCCAGTGCCTTATTCAACTTGCATAGATGGTCATTCTGTGAACTGGTTTCAGTAAAAGAATGTAGTTGTTCTTTTCGCTGCTTAACTTTTATCTAGAGGTAAAACAGAAGAATAAAAAACCAAGTCTCATTAATGAAATATATATATATATATATATATATATATATACTCCAAAACAGAAAAAAAACATATCACAAGTTTTGCAAAAAAAAAAAAACACAGAAAATCCTTAAAACTTGTACAAAGCAATCCTACGTTTTTCTAATGATGCTATTTCAACTAAAATAGCTATTTCAACAAATAAAAGTAGGCTATACCCCTATACATGTACTGAGGTAATTCATTTGGTTTATAGCATTTATGGAAAGTCCAAATTAACATGACTCATGAATATAACTGAGACTTTGTGGGTAAAATATTTCAGTTTTAAAGGAATTGTGGTATCTACTATTCAAAACCCTTTCTGAGTACGGATAATTAGAATTGTCAATATGTAAGGGGACAAGAGTCTTGTGTTTACCCACAGAGAATTACGAAAGTTGCATTCACAGAATTCTTATAGGCTGAATTATATTTGAAAACTAACTCATAAAGCTGACTACTCACATCTTTCACTTTAAAGAAAAGATGATTTGGGGGAATAAAATCATTAATATTTACTCACAAGTCTCCAAATTGTGTGTTTTTCTACATTTTCTTCCTCTTATTCCCAACCCTCTCAATACAAATCAACAATTAACATTACTGAGCCTATCTCTGAATCAGAAAAAATTTCATCCAAAATTTTTAATTTAAATCAACTTTTTCCTCTCTCAGTATCTTTTCTTGTTTCCCACCTCTGAAGGGCAAACTCCTCTTGGTTGTAGCCACTGATTGTTTTCAAGAACTGTTAAAGTGTGAGTGCTAATATTTAGGTTTTTTTAGGAAGGCTACATGAAAACACATTTTGTCTCCGGAAATCTCTCTTGTTCCATCAGCAGAATCCTTCTTTTTCTCATCTTTGCCTGTTTCTGGTGCTCTTTTCCACAGTGTACAGTATAAAACATGTTCCATGGCTCCCCCTTAAGTGTATTCACTTAAGGTTCAGAATTAGAATGGCTGCCTCTAAAGGGAGGTATTGATGCAACAATTATTCTCATTTTGAACGTAAGCAAACTGCTGTTACCCTTAGAACGCAGTGGAAAATACTGATGAACATCAAGAATTTTAGATTTGCCTCTCTTCAAACAAAACACAGAATATCCTTATTCCACAATATTTCTCAGCTAATTTACGCTACCCCCAGCCTCAGAGTACTCAATAAAATGCTCTGAAACTAGTCAGATGGCATGTTCTCATCTATAAAGCACTTTAATTTTTATACTGGGTTTCTTTTTTGGAAGGATTTCTAATTCAGGACACTGACATGGGGAAGAACACAGAAGCAAATCAATCCTGCTGCCCTCAGAAATCTGATGTTTCTGTGTCATTAAAATCCAAGTAGCTTCCATAGCTAGCTTACCGGGCAGTCTTGGAAATACCAGTATTTAGGTCAAGGACATATCCTCCTGTTGTTTCAAATGATCTAAATATATAGAGATACATAGTTTTAAAAATTGAGGTATACTTGATTTATAATATTATGTAAGTCTCGACTCTACAACATAGTGATTTACACTTTTTAAAGATTATACTCCATTTATAGTTATTATAAAATATTGGTTATATTCCATGTGATGTACAATATATCCTTGTAGCTAATTTTATACACAGTAGTCTGTACTTCTTAATCTCCTACCCTAATATTGCCCCTTAAATATATTTTCTAATATAAAACTATAAAAACATAACACTACAGAAACTGTGAGACACCTAAGAAACGGATGAAAAGGAACTTATTTTTATGTATTTGATAATGCAAGTATTCTAAATTAATTCTATTAATAAATTTCCTAGGTTTTTTCTTCTTTGATACATATGCGAAGTTGGAAATAAAGTTACCCCAAAGTTTGAAATGAGCTACAGAGTTGAAACAACCTAAACTGCCAGTTATGTATTTTGACTAGAAGCATGAAAATACATTCATAAAACTGATAATTTCAGCACAGCACCCTTAATAATATTCATATAATTCCAAGAGGCAATTCAAACCAAAGAAGTACAACAACCAACAACATGGATGAATCTCTCAATTAAAATGCTGGGTGAAACAAGACACACAAAAAGTATATACTGTATTATTATATAAAGTTCAAAAATTAATCTGGGGTATTAGAAGTCAGGATGATGGATAGTAAAATCATGGGGCATAGTGACTAAAAAAGGCTATGAAATGGGTTCTGGGTGCTGGGAATATTCTGTGTGCTGGTCACATGGTTACCTCTACTTTGTGAAAATCCATTAACTGTATACTGTGTACTTTTCTGTATAATATGTTATAGTTCAATAAAAATTTACTAAAACAAAACAAAACCTTTATATAATCTCTAAATTAAGGTCACAAATGCATCTGCTCCTAAGGGGCTAGGCAGCTAACAATATTTGAATCCAGTTGGTATAAGAGTGATGGGGCCAGTGGTAGATTAAAGTGAGCATAAAGCACTAACTAACATATGTTTAAAGACAAGAAAAAAGTGTTGGGCTTCCCTGGTGGTGCAGTGGTTAAGAATCCTCCTGCCAATGCAGGGGACACGGGTTTGATCCCTGATCCAGGAAGATCCCCTATGCTGAGGAGCAACTAAGCCTGTGCGCCACAACTACTGAGCCTGCACTCTGGAAACCACGAGCCCCAACTACTGAAGCCAGCGGGCCTACAGCCCATGCTCCCCAACAAGAGAAGTGACCGCAATGAGAAGCCCACGCGCCGCAACAAAGAGTAGCCCCAGCTCACCGCAACTACACACAGCTGGCGAGCAGCAATGAAGACCCTACGAAGCCAAAAATAAATATATAAATAAATAAATAAAATAAATTTATATAAAAAATGCTGGAAATCTTTCAGGCATATATAGTAACATCCCTTCTATTCATCACTCAACTTAAAAAGAATAAAACATTACTAATATAGTTGAAACCCTCTGTATAACCTAATTCAACTAAATCTCTTCCATCCTGGAGTTAACTACTATCCAGAATTTGGTGTTTTATCATTCCTGTTCCTTTTTTTTTTTTTTTTTGTTTTGCGGTACGCGGGCCTGTACCTTTGCAGAGCACAGGCTCCAGACGCACAGGCTCAGCGGCCACGGCTCACGGGCCTAACCACTCCACAGCACTTGGGATCCTCCCGGACCGGGGCACGAACCCGCATCCCTTGCACCCGCAGGCTGACTCTCAACCACTGTGCCACCAGCGAAGCCCCCCTATTCCTTTTTAATAATCTTACAATAAATGTATCCCTAAACAGTATGTAGTATTATTTTATGAGATTCATCCATGTTAACACATGTCACTCGACATCCTCTTATATAGACAGCTTTCTAAACTGGTATAATTACTTTGAGGAGAAATTTGACAAACTCTAGAAAATTTCAATTTATTTACATCATACAACCCAGCAATTCTCCTCCTAAGAATTATACCTAGAATAGAGAATATTTTGGATGAGTACAAAGACATGTGCAAGAATTCATCATATCAGCATTATTTGCAAGCAATTGAAAACTGCCTAAATATCCATCGACATAAGAAAGAATAAATACATTTGGGCATATTTAGATAATGCGATAGTATACAGCACCATATATGAAACTGAAATCACGTTTGAGTGTGAGGCAACAGTTTCTGACAGTCTGCATTAACACCTAAAACCCAGTATTTACATCATTAAGTCAATTTTGACAATGCAATATTTTATCTAATATGGTTCATATGTAACATTTTAATCGATTATAAACCAATTGAGAGAACACACAGCAGACTATTGTTTTGATTACATTTAATATGTAGCTCTTCTTTTAGATTATCTTGTGAGAGTAATATGCTATACATTTACAATAGCCAAGGCATAGAAGCAACCAAGATATCCATTGATAGGTAAATGGATAAAGAAGATGTGTGTGTATATCTATCTATCTATCTATCTATGGATATATATACACACACACACAGTGGTCTATTACTCAGCCACAAAAAAGAATGAATTAATGCCATTTGCAGCAACATGGATGGCCCTAGAGATTATCATACTAAGTGAAGTAAGTCAGAGAAAGAAAAATACCATATGATATCACTTATATGTGGACTCTAAAATGATACAAATGAACTTATTTACAAAACAGAAACAGACTCATAGGCATAAAAAACAAACTTACGGTTACCAAAGGAGAAAGTGGGGGGGAAGATAAATTAGGAGTATGGGAGTGGCAGATGCAAGCTACTGTGTATAAAATAAACAACAAGGTCCTACTATGTAGCGCAGGGAGCTATATTTAATATTTTTAAATAAAGTATAATGGAGAAGAATATGCAAAGAACATATATACACACACACACATATAAAACTGAACCACTTTGCTGTACACCAGCAACTAACACAAGATTGTCAATTTTAAAAAAAGAATAATGTGCTATATAAGAGCACTTTCCCTTGGGCTGATGAGGTCAGTGCCTTTTGGAATGTGCCAACCCAAGGCATGACATAAAAACACCAGTGAATCAATAGTTTCAAAAGTGTTTCACCTTTCAAAGGCTATCAAAAAGCTTCAGCCCTTATTACAGGAATATGCGCAGAAAAAGAGGCATGTATTTTCCTTAAGATTATAAGGATGATCTCTAACATGTAATCAAGGTTTAAAAGGTTAGATAGGTAACATCAGACTCACTAATAAATCTTAACATGTATTCCACTCCCAGCTAAAATTTGGCTTCAAGGGTTTAAGATTTGGCTATGAGTATTTAAGATTTTTCTCACACACTTAAAAATCTACTTCATTTCTCTTGGGAAAGCTAAAAGCAGGTCAAAATCATGGGCCACAGCTCCTACGAGATGATTAGTTTCACAAAGGGGAAAGTATATACCCAGCCCATTACACTGATCACCTTTCCCAGTGAGAAGTAAAGAAGAGAGGTGTACTTCCCCAGCTCATTTCAGAGGTGAATAAGAGGAAACAAGAAAATTAAGACTTGTGCAAGCTTACACAAGTATAGACGATTATACTTAAGTGCATCGCTGCCTCTGGAAAATGTTACTTAAAAGCACATAAATAGTGGCCAAATAGCTTTATCTTTTTATTGGACAACATACTGTTTCACAACCATGGTTTATCAACTGTCTTTCAGATCACCTGCCATTTCTGGGCCGGATGTTGTCTGCTAACGCTATGGTAAGTCCCTTGGGCAGATGAGATAAGATTAACACTGAGGTGTTTGGCAAATCTCTAGGGAGATTACTTATTCAGTCAGCTCTACAGCTGCCAAGCCTAACCAGACTTCACTTCATACCATTCAGTCCAGCGGTGCTCAACAAGGTTGCACATTGGAATCACCAGGGATTTAAAAAGTATTGAAGTCTACGGCTTACTCCCTGAGATTCTGATTTAATTGCTCTGGGGTACAAGCCCGATCATGGGGAGTTTTCCCTTTATATTTTATTAGGAAAGAATTTAAATATACAGAAAAATTGAAATGTGCATACACCTGCCATTCAAATTCAACCATTAACATTTTTATACTTACTTATCATATATCCATCCATCATTTCCTCTATCGATCTATCAAACTATTTTTTTTCCTTTTTTAATGATTCATTTCAAAGTAAGTGGCAGACATCATATACTTACTAGCATGAAGAGTTTTTGAAATTCCCCAGAGGAGCCTACTGTGTAGCTAAGGCTGAGAACCACTAATTTAGACTTCAGTGTTTCTACTGAAGTTGGTTGAAGGCAGGTCTAGCCTTATTAGTGGCAAGCTTCCTGCTCTGAGGACACTTTAGGGACAAAACTCACATGGAGTGAAAGAACAATATCATCTCATGCACAAGTCAATTCCATTGCCTTGCATCTCAATTTCCAGGGTTATTTCTTTTTAGGAATGTTATAAAAATTCTGCAAAAAGGAGAACATCTCTGGTGGAGGGAATCAAGATGGTGGAGTAGGATAATGCTGAGCTCACCTACCCCTACAACCAAATCAAAACTACATCTATATGTGTAGCAGCTCTCAGTGAAAACAAACTGGAGACTGGCAGAAAGATGTCTACAACCAAGGCTGCAAAGAAAGATCCACAGAGTTTGGTAGGAAGGGAGAAGTGATCAGGTCGGGACCTATGTCCCTACTAGGGATACAGAAGAGGAGGGGATATCACAGATTCAGAGATCCTCCCTGGGGATTTGGGGGCTTGAATCACATGTTAGGAACCCCAGTCCTGGGGACCAACAATGGAAAGGTGAATGCCACTAGCTGGTTTGAAAATCAGTGGGACACACCAGAGAGCTGTAAGAAACTGAGACTCTGCTCCTGAAGAGCGCGCACACACTTACTTACTCCCAGGAACAAGGTAGAGGAAACCGATTAAAAATGGCCTGGGGCTCTGGCCCGTTTCTCAAGACCACCCCAACAGCTGCCCTAGCCTGCACGGATGCCAGCTCCAGCCCCTCTTGCTCTGGAGCAGCTCCCCACTAGGTAAAGGCTGCCACTGTCAAGGAGGGTAAGCACTTGGGGGAGATGGAGCGGTTCGAGTGGGCCCTGCATCTGAATAGGGTGAGGGCAGTCATTACCAGTGTGTGCAGAAGTGGTGGGGCAGGAGCTACTTGGAACTCCTACTGACGTGCTGGGACCAGCCCAGTGCAAATCCCAGCCCACACCAGGCACCTACTCTGGACCCTTTTGCCCCAATGCAGCTGCCCACTAGGGAGAAGGCTGCCATTGCTGGAGGGGAGGGGGAGTGCACACTTAAGAGGGAGTAAAACCAGCCTGGACCTGACCCTTAGGGCTTCTGCTCCAGCACGTTGTTACCTGGCCCTACACCTGATAGGATGGCTATAGCCACTGAGCATAGGAGAAGTGCCAGCTCACCCCTGGCTCTGGCTCTAGCCCCTCTGTCTCTGGCCCTACCGCCCACCAAGGTGATAACTGCCAGCACACCCTGGGGAAGATGTAACCTGTGCTCACTTCAGACTCAGCTCTCCCAACAAAGCCAGTGGACATGAGCAAACTGCACAGGGACACTCCCACAAAAGGACACCCCTTTAAGTTTGGGATAGGTAACTTTTACCTAGAGATACAGAGAGCTAAACAAAATGAGAAGATAAAAGAATTTATTTCAAACAAAAGAAAAAAAACACCCCTGAAAAAACAACTAATGAAATAGAGATAAATAATTTACCAGATATAGAGGTCAAAGTATTAGGAATAAGAATGCTAACTGAACTTCGGAAAAGAATAGATGAACAGAGTAAGAATTTTAACAAACAAGGGACTAGAAAATAAGAAAAAGAACCAGTTGGAGCTGAAAATCATAATAACTGAAATGAAAAATACACTAAAAGGAATTAATAACAGACTAGGAGATACAGAAGAATGCATAAGTAATCAGGAAGATACAATAGTGGAAATCACCAATTCAGAAGAGCAAAAAGAAAAACAAATTTTAAAAAATGAGGATAGTTGAAGGAACCTCTGGGACAATATTCCCATTGTAGTGGTCCTAGAAGGAGAAGAGCAAGAGAAGAAGGTTAAAAATGTACTTGATGAAATTATGGCTGAAAAAATTTATTCCTGAGGATGAAGAAAGAAACAGATTTCTAGGTATAGGAAGTACAAAGAGTTGCAAATAAGATGAATCTAAAAAGACCCACACCAAGAAATATCATATTAAAATGGCAAAAGTTCACGAGAGAATTTTAAAGGCAGCAAGAAAAAAAAAAATAGAGTAACATACAAAGGAACCTCCGTAAGGCTATCAGCTCATTTTTCCATAGAAACTTGGCAGGTCAGAAGGGAGTGCCATGATATATTTAAAGTATTGAAAGGGAAAAACCTACAAGCCAAAATACTCTACCCAGCAAAATTGTTATTCAGAATTGAGAGATGAAGAACTTCTCAGAGAAGCAAAAACTAAGAGAGTTCATCTAACTGATGTTACAAGTGTTAAAGGGTCTTCTCTAAGTGGAAAAGGCTACAACAAGAAGAATTTATAGGAAAGGAAAATCCCACTAGTAAAGGCAAATATAAGGTAAAGATTGTGGATCAACTACTTAAATAAGCTAGTACAAGATTAAGAGACAAAAATTGTAAAATCAACTATAACTACAATAAATAGTTAAGGGATAGCCATGAATATATAAAATATGACATTGAGGACACAAAATGTGGGGGAGGGGAATAAAAAGTGCAGCTTTTTAAAAGTGTATAAATGTATCTGAACTTAAATGACTATCAGTTTAAAATAAGCACATAAAGTTCTAGGTCCACATAAAGGAAGTCCACAGTAACCACAAATAAAAAACCTACCATAGATACACAGAAACTAGAGAAAAGAATACAAGCACACCACTAAAGAAAATCATCAAACCACAAGGGAAGGAAATAAAAGAAGAAAATAACACAGAAGAACTATAAAAACAACCAGAAAACGAGTGACAAAATGGCAATAAGTACACACTTATCAATAATCACTTTAAATATCAGTGGACTAAATGCTCCAGTCAAAAGACATAGGGTGGCTGACTGGATAAAAATGAAGACCCATCTATATGCTGCCTGCAAGAGACTCATCTCAGAGACACACACACAGCCTGAAAGTGAGGGGATGGAAAAAGACAGTTCATGCAAATGGAAGAGGAAAAAAGTGCTGGGGTAGTAATACTCATATCAGACAAAGTAGACTTTAAAATGAAGTCTATAACAAAGGACAACAAACAGCATTATATAAGAATAAAGGGATCTGTACAAGAATAGGATTAACTTTCATTAACATATATGTACATAATATAGATGAACCTAATCAGGAGCATCGAAACATATTCATCAAATATTAACAGACATAAAGGGAGAAAATGACAACAATACAATAATAGTACGGGACTTTAACACTCCACTTGCATCAATGGACAGAATATCAATAAGGAAACAGTGGTCTTAAATGGCACACTAGACCAGTGGGACTTAATAGATATCTACTGGACTTTACATCTGAAAACAGAATACACATTCTTTTTAAATGCATATGGGGGATTCCCTGGTGGCGCAGTGGTTGGGAGTCCACCTGCCAATGCGGGGGACACAGGTTCAAGCCCTGGCCTGGGAAGATCCCACATGCCATGGAGCAACTAAGGCAATGCGCCACAACTGCTGAGCCTGCACTCTGGAGCTCGCGTGCCACAACTACTGAAGGCCTTGCACCTAGAGCACATACTCCACAACAAAAGAAGCCACTGCAATGAGAAGCCCGTGCACCGCAATGAAGAACAGCCCCCGCGTGCCACAACCAGAGAAACCGTGAGCACAGCAATGAAGACCCAATGCAGCCAAACATTTTAAAAAATAAAAAATATATAAAATTTAAATGCATATGGAATGTTCTCCAGGATAGATCACATGCTAGGCCATAAAACAAGTCTCAACACATTTAAGAGAACAGAAATTATATCAAGCATTTTTTCTGAACATAATGGTATATAACTAGAAATCAACCACAGGAAGAAAAATGGGAAAACCACAAATATGTGGACACTACACAACATGCTATTGAAACCTACGGGTAGGTCAAGAAATCAAAGAGGAAATCAGAAAATACCTTGAAACAAATGAAAATAAAAACACAACTTTCCAAAATCTACGAGATGCAGCAAAAACAGTCCTAAGAGGGAAGTTTACGGTGACACAGGACTACCTCAAGAAAAAAGAAAAATTTCAGATGAACAACCTAACATACCATCTAAAGGAATTAGAAAAAGAACAAAGCCCAAGGTCAGCAAAAGGAAGGAAATAATAAAGATCAGAGAGGAAATAAATGAAAAGGAGACTAAAAAAAAACAACAACAGAAAAGATCAATGAAACTAAAAGCTGGTATTTTGAAAAGATAAATAAAATCAATAAGTCTTTAGCCAGGCTCTTTAAGAAAAAAAGACAGAGAACCAAATGAGCAAAATAATAACTGAAAGAGGAGAAATTACAACTGATATCACAGAGGTACAAAAAAACCATCAGAAGAGAATACTATGAACAGCTATATGCCAACAAATTGCACAACCTAGAAGGAATGGATAAATTTCTAGAAACATACAACCTTCCAAGACCGAATGAGGAAGAAAGAGATAATCTGAACAGACTGATCACTAGCAGTGGAATTCAATTAGTAATCAAAAAACTGCCAGCAAACAAAAGTCCAGGACCTGACAGCTTCACAGGGAAACTCTATCAATACCAAACATATAAAGAAGAGCTGATACCTAACCTTCACAAACTACTCCAAAAAACTGAAGAGGAGGGAACACTTCCAAATTCATTCTATGAGCCTACGATTACCCTGATACCAAAATCAGACAAAGACACCACAAAAAAAGAGAAAATTATAGGCCAACCTCTCTGATTAATATAGTTGCAAAAATCCTCAACAAAATATTAGAAAACTGAATTCAACAATTATGAAAAGGATTATATACCATGATCAAGCGGGATTTATTCCAGGGATGCAAGGATGGTTTAATACCTACAAGTTAATCAATGTGATACACCACATTAACAAAAGAAAGGATAAAAATCACATGATCATCTCAACAGATGTAGAAAAAGCATTTGACAAAATTCAACAACCATTCATGATACAAACTTTCAGAAAAGTTGGTATAGAGGAAACATATCTCAACATAAATAAAGACCATTTATGACAAACCCACAGCTAACATCATACTCGGTGTTGGAAAGCTGAAAGCTTTTCCTTTAAAATCAGAAACAAGACAAAGATGCCTACTCTGCCCATTTATATTTAACACAGTAGTGGAAGTCCTAGACACAGGAATCAGACAAGAAGGAGAAGTCAAAGGCATCAAACTGGAAGGGAAAAGTTCAATCTGTCACTATTTGCAGATGACATTGCACTTATATATAAAACCCTGAAGTCTCCACCAAAAAACTATTAGAATAAATTAATTCAGTAAAGTTGCAGGATACAAGATTAATACACAGAAATCTGTTGCTTTTCTATACTCTTATGATGAGCAATCACAAAGAGAAAGCAAAACAATCCTGTTTAAAATCACACCAAAAGAATAAAATACCTAGGAATGATCTTAACCAAGAAGGTGAAAGACCTATAGTCTCCAAAACTATAAAACACTGGTGAAGGAAACTAAAGATGATATAAGGAAATGGAATGATATCCCATGTTCACTGAAATTTTGGTAAAATGTCCATACTACACAAAGCAATCTACAGATTTAATGCAATCCCTATCAAAATACCCATGACATTTTTCACAGAACTAGAATAATCATAAAATTTATACCAAACCACAAAAGATCCTGAATAGCCAAAGCAATCTTGAGAAAAATGAACAAAGTTGCAGCTAACATACGCTCCCTGACTTCAGACTATACTACATAGCTACAGTACTCAAAATAGTATGGTACTGAAATAAAAGGAGACACATAGATCAATGAAACAAAACAGAGAGTCCAGAAAGAAACCCACACATATATGGTCAATTATTTTACAACAAAGGAACTAAGAATATACAATGGGAAAAAGGTAGTCTCTTCAATAAATTGTGTTGGGGAAACTGGACAGCCACTTGCCAAAGAAAGAAAATGGAACACTAATTTATACCATTAACAAAAATTAACTTGAAATGGATTAAAGACTTGAATGTAAGACCTGAAACCACAAAACTCCTAGAAGAAAACACAGAACACTCTTAGACGTACATTGTAGCAATCTTTGGTAGGTTAGGAGACACCTAACGCAAAGGAAACAAAAGCAAAAATAAAACAAAGGGGACCTACTTAAGCTTAAAAGCTTTTGCACAGCAAAGAAAACCACTGACAAAATGAAAAGACAACCTACTGAGTGGGAGAAACTGTTTGCAAATGGAATGACTGATAAGGGGTTAATATCCAAACTATATAAACAGCTCATATAATTCAATATCAAAAAACCCAAACAGGGCTTCGCTGGTGGCGCAGGGGTTGAGAATCTGCCTGCCGATGCAGGGGACACGGGCTCGTGCCCTGGTCCGGGAGTATCCCACATGCCATGGAGCGGCTGGGCCCGTGAGCCATGGCCGCTGAGCCTGTGTGTCCGGAGCCTGTGCTCTGCAATGGGAGAGGCCACAGAAGTCAGAGGTCCGTGTACCGCCAAAAGAAAAAAAAAAAAAGAAAAAATGAACAGACCCATCACAAGCACTGAAATTGAAACTGTGATTAAAAATCTTCCAACAACAAAAGCCCAGGACCAGATGGCTTCACAGGCGAATTCTATCAAACATTTAAGAAGAGCTAACACCTATCCTTCTCAATCTCTTCCCAAAGATAACAGAGGGAGGAACACTCCCAAACTCATTCTATAAGGCCACCATAACCCTGATTCCAAAACCAGACAAAGACATTACAAAGAAAGAAAACTACAGGCCAATATCACTGATGAACATAGATGCAAAAATCCTCAACAAAATACTAGCAAACAGAATCCAACAGCACAGTAAAAGGATCATACAACATGATCAATGGGGTTTATTCCAGGAATGCAAGGATTCTTCAATATACGCAAATCAATCAACGTGATACACCGTATCAACAAACTGAAGGAGAAAAACCATATGATCATCTCAATAGATGCAGAGAAAGCTTTTGACAAAATTTAACACCCATTTATGATAAAAACCCTGAAGAAACTAGGCATAGAGGGAACTTTCCTCAACATAATAAAGGCCACATATGACAAGCCCACAGCCAGCATCGTTCTCAATGGTGAAAAACTGAAACTATTTCCACTAAGATCAGGAACAAGACAAGGTTGCCCACTCTCACCACTCGTATTCAACATAGTTTTGGAAGTTCTAGCCACAGCAATCAGAGAAGAAAAAGAAATTAAAGGAATCCAAATCGGAAAAGAAGGAAAGCTGTCATTTTTTGAGGATGACATGATACTATACATACAGAATCATAAGGATGCTACCAGAAAACTACTAGAGCAAATCAGTGAATTTGGTAAAGTAGCAGGAGAGAAAATTAATGCACAGAAATTGCTGGCATGCTTATACACTAATGATGAAAAATCTGAGAGGGAAATTAAGAAAACACTCCCATTTACCATTGCAACAAAAAGAATAAAATATCTAGGAATAAACCTACCTAAGGAGACAAAATACCTGTATGCAGAAAATTATAAGAAACTGATGAAAGAAATTAAAGATGATACAAATAGATGGAGAGATACACCATGTTCTTGGATTGCAAGAATCAACGTTGCGAAAATGACTCTACTACCCAAAGCAATCTACAGATTCAATGCAATCCCTATCAAACTACCACTGGCAGTTTTTACAAAACTAGAACAAAAAACTTCCCAATTTGTATGGAAACACAAAAGACCCTGAATAGCCAAAGCAATCTTGAGAACGAAAAATGGAGATGGAGGAATCAGGCTCCCTGACTTCAGACTATATTACAAAGTTACCGTAATCAAGAGAGTATGGTACTGGCACAAAAACAGAAATATAGATCAATGGAACAGGATAGAAAGCCCATAGATAAACCCACACACATATGATCACCTTATCTTTGATAAAGGAGGCAAGAATATACAGTGGAGAAAAGGCAGCCTCTTCAATAAGTGGTGCTGGGAAAACTGGACAGGTACATGTAGAAGTATGAAATTAGAACACTCCCTAACACCATACACAAAAATAAAGTCAAAATGGGTTAAAGACCTACATGTAAGTCCAGACACTATCAAACTCTTAGAGGAAAACATAGGCAGAACACTCTATGACATAAATCACAACAAGATCGTTTTTGACCCACCTCCTAGAGAAATGGAAATAAAAACAAAAATAAACAAATGGGACCTAATGAAACTTAAAAGCTTTTGCACGGCAAAGGAAACCATAAACAAGACCAAAAGGCAACCCTCAGAATGGAAGAAAATATTTGCAAATGAAGCAACTGACAAAGGATTAACATCCAAAATTAACAAGCAGCTCATGCCGCTCGATAACAAAAAATAACCCAATCCAAAAATGGGCAGAAGATCTAAATAAACATTTTTCCAAAGAAGATATACACACTGCCAACAAACACATGAAAGAATGCTCAACATCATTAATCATTAAAGAAATGCAAATCAAAACTACAATGAGATATCATCTCACACTGGTCAGAATGGCCATCATCAAAAAATCTAGAGACAATAAATGCTGGAGAGGGTGTGGAGAAAAGGGAACCCTCTTGCACTGCTGGTGGGAATGTAAATTGATACAGCCACTATGGAGAACAGTATGGAGGTTCCTTAAAAAACTACAAATAGAACTAACATATGACCCAGCAATCCCACTACTGGGCATATACCCTGAGGAAACCATAATTCAAAAAGAGTCATGTACCCAAATGTTCATTGCAGCTCTATTTACAATAGGCAGGACATGGAAGCCACCTAAGTGTCCATCAACAGATGAATGGATAAAGAAGATGTGCCACATACATACAATGGAATATTACTCATCCATAAAAAGAAATGAAACTGAGTTATTTGTAATGAGGTGGATAGACCTGGAGTCTGTCATACAGAGTGAAGTAAGTCAGAAGGAGAAAAACAAATACCGTATGCTAACACATATATATGGAATCTAAGGAAAAAAAAAATGTCATGAAGAGACTAGGGGTATGATGGGAATAAAACACAGACCTACTAGAGTGTGTATTTGAGAATATGGGGAGGGGGAAAGGTAAGCTGTGACAAAGTGAGAGAGTGGCATGGACATATATACACTACCAAATGTAAAATAGATAGCTAGTGGAAAGCAGCTGCATAGCACAGGGAGGTCAGCTCGGTGCTTTGTGAGCACCTAGAGGGGTGCGATAGGGAGGGTGGGAGGGAGGGAGACGCAAGAGGGAAGAGATATGGCAACATATGTATATGTGTAACTGATTCACTTTGTTGTAAAGCAGAAATTAACAAACCATTGTAAAACAGTTATACTCCAATAAAGATGTTAAAAAAGAAAAAAAAAGAGTGTTCATGCTAAAAATAAAATAAAAGTGTTTTTAAAAAAACAGAAAGAAATAGAAAATATGAACAGGCCAACCACAAGCACTGAAATTAGAACTGTGCTTTAAAAACTCCCAACAAACAAAAGTCCAGGACCAGATGGTTTCACAGGCGACTTCTATCAAACATTTAGAGAAGAGTTAACACTTATCCTTCTGAAACTATTCCAAAACACTGCAGACGAGGGAACACTCCCAAACTCATTCTATGAGGCCACCATCACCCTGCTACCAAAACCAGACAAAGATACCACAAAAAAGGAAAATTACAGGCCAATATCACTGATGAACACAGATGCAAAAATCCTCAACAAAATACTAGCAAACCAAATCCAACAATACATTAAAAGGATCATACAGTACGATCAAGTGGAATTTATCCCAGGGATGCAAGGAGTTTTCAGTATCTACAAATTAATCACTGTGATACACCACATCAACAAACTGAAGAATAAAAACCATATGGTCCTCTCAGTAGATGCAGAAAAAGCGTCTGACAAAATTCAACACCCATTTATGATAAAAACTCTACAGAAAGTGGTCATAGAGAGAACCTACCTCAACATAATAAAGGCTGTATACGACAAACCTACAGCTAACGTCACACTCAACGGTGAATAGCTGAAAGCACCTCCCCTAAGATCAGGAACAAGACAAGGATGTCCACTCTCACCACTTTTATTCACTTTTATTCCACACAGTTTTGGAAGTCCTAGTCACGGCAAACAGAGAAGAAAAAGAAATAAAGGAATCCAAACTGGAAAAGAAGTAAAACTGTCACTGTTTGCAGGTGACATGATACTATACATAGAAAATCCTAAAGAAGCTACCAGAAAACTACTAGAACTCATCAATGAATTCAGTCAAGTTTCAGGATACAGAATTAATACACAGAAATCTGTTGCATTTCTATACACTAACAATGAGAGATCAGAAGGAGAAGTTAAGGAAACAATCCCAATTACCATCGTATTAAAAAGAATAAAACACCTAGGAATAAACCTGCCTAAGGAGGCAAAAGACCATTATTCTGAAAACTATAAGATGCTGATGAAAGAAATCAAAGATGACTCAGATAGAAAGATATACCATGTTCCTGGATCGGAAGAATCAATATTGTCAAAATGACTATACTCTACCCAAGACGATCTATAGATTCAATGAAATCCCTACCAAATTACCAACAGCACTTTTCACAGAACTAGAACAAAAAATCTTAAAATCTGTATGGAGACTCAAAAGACCCTGAATGGCCAAAGCACTCTTGAGAAAGAAAAACGAAACTGGAGGAATCAGGCTCCCTGACTTCAGACCATACTACAAAGCTACAGTAACCAAAACAGTAACCTACTGGCACAAAAACAGAAATATAATTCAATGGAACAGGATAGAAAGCCCATCAATAAACCACACACCTATCGTCAATTAATCTACAATAAAGGAGGCAAGACTATACAATGGACGAAACACAGCCTCTTCAATAAGGGGTGCTGGGAAAACCGTACAGCTACATGTAAAAGAATGAAATCAGAACACTCCCTAACACCATACAGAAAAATAAACTCAAGATGCATTAAAGACCTAAATGTAATACTGGACACTATAAAACTCTTAGAGGAAAACATAGGAAAAACACTCTTTGAAATAAACCACAGCAAGATCTTTTCTGACCCACCTCCTAGCATAATGAAAAGAAAAACAAAAATAAACAAATGAGACTAAATTAAACTCAAAAGCTTTTGAACAGCAAAAGAAACCATAAACAAAATGAAGACAACCCACAGAATGGGAGAAAATATTTGTAAATGATGCAAACGACAAGGGATTAGCCTTCAAAACATACAAACAGCTCATGCGGCTCAATACCAAAAAAACAACCCAATCAAAAAATGGGCAGAAGACCTAAATAGACATTTCTCCAAAGAAGACATACAGATGGCCAAGAGGTACATGAAAAGATGCTCAACACTGTTAATTATTAGAGAAATGCAACTCAAAACTACAATGAGATATCTCCTCACACCAGTCAGAATGGCCATTATCAAAAAGTCTACAAACAATAAATGCTGAAGAGGGTGTGGAGAAAAGGGAACCCTCCTACACTGATGGTGGGAATGTAACTTGGTGCAGCCACTGTGGAGAACAATATGGAGGTTCCTTAAAAAACTAAAATTAGAACTACTATATGATCTGGCAGTCCCACTGCCGGGCACATATCCGGAATAAAACATGGTTTGAAAGGATACATGCACCCCAATGTTCACTGCAGCGCTGTTTACAAGAGCCAAGACATGGAAGCAACCTAAATGTCCATCAACACAGGAGTGGATAAAGAAGATGTGGCACATGAATGTAATGGAATATTACTCAGCCATTGAAAAGAATGAAATAATGCCATTTTCAGCAACATGGATGGACCTGGAGATTATTATACTAAGTGAAGTAAGTCAGACAGAGAAAGACAAATATCGTGATATCACTTATATGTGGAATGTAGAAAAAAAATAAAAAGATACAAATGAACTTATTTACAAAACAGAAACAGACTCACAGACTTAGAGAATGATCTTATGGTTATGGGGGGAAGGGTGGGGGAGTGGAGGGATTGGGAGTTTGGGACTCACATGTACACACTGCTATATTTAAAATAGATAACCAACAAGGACCTAAAGTATAGCACAGGAAACTCTGCTCAATATTCTGTAATAACCTAAATGGAAGAAGAATTTGAAAAAGAATAGGTACATGTATAACTTAATCACTTTGCTGTACACCTGAAACTAACACAACATTGTTAATCAAATATACTCCAATATAAAAACAAAACAAAACGGTGTAAATCTTTGTGACCTTGGATCAGGCAACAGTTTCTCAGATGTGACACTTAAAGCAGAGGCAAGCAAAGAAAGAATTGATAAACTGGACTTTATAAAAATGTAAGAATTTAAAAAGAACCCACAGAATGGGAGAAAAATATCTGCAAGTCACATATCTGATAAGGGTCTACCATCCAAAATATATAAAGAACTCTTACAACTCAACAATTAAAAGACATTAAATAACCCACTTTAAAAATTGGTAAAGGATCTGAGTAGACAGCTCTCCAAAGAAGATATACAAATGGCCAATAAACACATAACAAGATGCTCAACATTATTAGCCAATAAGGAAATGCAAATCAAAACCAAAATGAGGTACCACTTTCACACTTACTAGGATGGCTATTATCAAAAAACAAAAAATAGGGGTTTCCCTGATGGTGCAGTGGTTAAGAATCCGCCTGCTGATGCAGGGGACATGGGTTCAAGCCCTGGTCCAGGAAGATCTCACATGCCGCGGAGCAACTGGGCTCATGCGCCACAACTACTGAGCCTGCGCTCTAGAGCCCACATGCCACAACTACTGAAACCCGCAAGCCTAGAGCCCACGCTCCACAACAAGGGAGGCCACTGCAATGAGAAGCCCATGCACCGTAAGAAGAGTAGGCCCCGCTTGACGCAACTAGAGAGAGCCCACGTGCTGCAACAAAGACCCAACACAGCCAAAAATAAAAATAAATAAATAAATAAATAACGTGTTGGTGAGGATGTGGAGAAACCGGAGCCCTTGTACACTGCTGGTGGGAAGAAAAAGTGGTTCAGCATTGTGGAAAACAGTCTGGTGGTTCTTCAGAAAGGTAAACATAAAATTACCATGTGACCCTGCAATTCCACTCATAGCTATATATCTCAAAGATATGAAAACAGGTACTTACAAATACACATACAATTGTTTATAGCAGTACTAATCACAACAGCCAAAAGGCAGAAACAATGCAAACATCCATCAACAGATAAACCGTTAAAGAAATTGTGGTATGGGTACATATATATACGTGTGTGTATGTGAGTGTGTGTGCGTGTATACACACACACATACATATATTGAGTTGGCCAAAAAATTTGTTTGGGTTTTCTGTAAGATCTTACAAAATACCCAAACGAACTTTTTGGCCAACTCAACACACACACACACACACACACACACACACACACACACACACACACACACACAATGAATATTACTCAACCATAAAAAGGAATGAAGTACTGATACGTAATGATACCAAAACATGGATGACCCCCAAAAACATTAGGCTAAGTGAAAGAAGCCACATACAAAGGATCACATGTTGTATGATTATATGCATATGAAATATCCATAATAGGTAAATCCATAGAGACAGAATGCAGAGTAGTGGTTGTCAGGGGCTGGGGGAAGGAGGGAATAAGGAGTGATTGCTTAATGGGTATGGGGTTTCCTTTCCGGGTATTGAAATGTTTTGGAACTACACAGAGGTGGTAGTTGCACAATATTGTGAATATTGTACTAAATGCCACTGAATTGTTCACTTTTAAATGGTTGATTTTATAGTATGTGAATTTCACCTCAGTTAAAAAAAGAACCGCAATGAGATACTTCCCACCCACTAGGATGGGTGTAATTTTTTTTTTAAGTTTTTCTAAACAAGTTTAGGTGGGGACGTAGATAGTGGAATGCTCATACATTGCTAGTGGGATTGTAAAATGGTGCAACTACCTTATTTGTAAAACAGTTTGGCAGTTTCTCAAAATGATAAACAGAGTTATCACATGACCCAGTAGTTTTATTCCTGGAGAACTGAAAACATATGCTCACAAAAAGAACTGTACACAAATGTTCATAGCATTATTCTTAATAGCCAAAAAATGGAAACGGCCTAAATGTCTATCAACTGATAAATGGATAAATGAAGTGTGTTATATTCATGCAATATTATTCAGCCAAAAGAAATGAAGTACTTATATACACTACAATATGGACAACCTCTGAAATCATCATGCTAGGAAGCCAGACCCAAAAGGCCACATACTGTTGATTCTATTTACATGACATGTCCAGAACAGACAAATCCACTGAGGTAGAAAGTAGAATCGTAGTTGCCAGAGGTGGGCAGGGGTAAATAGGGAGTGAATCCTAATGGGTACTAGGTTTCTTTTCAGGATGATAAAAAAGGTTCTAGAATAAGATAGTGGTGGTATTTGTGCAAACTTGTGAATATACTAAGAAATCACTAACTTGTATATTTTAAGAAGGTGAATTTATGGTACATTAATTATATCTCAATAATAAAAGGTACTAAAACAATCAGACGATCCACTAAAAATAAATGAACCTTGGACTACATCTTGAATGATATATAAAAATTAACTTGAAGTGGATCATAGACCTAATATTGAACGTAAAGCCAAAAAAGTTCTAGAGAATAAAGGAGAAAATCTATGTAATCTTACATTAGGCAAAAATTTCTTAGCTACAACACAAAAAGTATCATCCATAAAATTTGAAAAATTGATAAACTGGTAGAAAACTTTTTTTTTTTTTTTTTTTTCTTTTTTGCAGTACGTGGGCTTCTCACTGTTGTGGCCTCTCCCATTGTGGAGCACAGGCTCCGGATGCGCAGGCTCAGCGGCCATGGCTCACGGGCCCAGTCGCTCCACAGCATGTGGGATCCGCCCGGACCAGGGCACGAACCCGTGTCCCCTGCATCAGCAGGCGGACTCTCAACCATTGCGCCACCAGCGAAGCCCCAACTTCTGCTCTTTAAAAGAGGATGAAAAGGCATACTACAGAAGAAAAGTAGGTAAAGCACATATAAAATGTGTTTATATACAAATATTAATAACTATTACATGAGAATTAATATGACACTATATTACATGAGAATTAATATGACACTATTTTTAACGCTCTGAAAAATAAATGATAAGAAAACAAACTGAATTAAAAATGGTTAAAAGATTTGAAGAGACAGTTAAAGTTGTTGATGGCAAATAAGCAGATGAAAGGGTACTCAATATTACTAGTCACTGGAGAAAAGCAAAGTACACCACAATGACATACCCCTACACACCAATCAGAATGGCTGAAACTCAAAGAACTGACAATGCCAAGTGCTGGTGAGAGTGTAGAGAAACTGGAACTCATACATTCCTGGTAGGAATGCAAGATGGCACACATCCTTTGGAAGACAGTTGAACATAGATTTACTGTACGATCTAGAAGTCCAATTCCTGATACGTATCCAAGAGAAATAAAAATACATGTTCACATATGAACATTTATACAGGTTTGTTCATAACTGCCAAAATCTGGAAACAACCCAAATGTTCTTCAATTGGAAAATGGGTAAAGAAACTGTGATATAACAGAACATAAACTACTGATACATACAGTAACATGCATGAATCTCAAATCTCAAATGCTTTATGCTAAATAAAAGAAGCCAGACTTATAATGCTACATATTGTATGATACCATTTATATGATATCTGGAAAAGATATAACTACAGGGATAGAAAAACAGATCAGTGGTTGCCAGGGGATGGGGATGGAGGAAGAGGCTGATTACTAAAAGGCACAAGGGAACTTTCTGGGGTGATAGAAATGTTCTATATTTTGATTGTTGCGGTGGGGGTTATATGATTGTGTTTATCAAAGCTCACAGAATGGTACACTAAAAAAAGGGTGAATTTCACTCTAAATTATCACTCAATAAGCCTGACTTTAAGAAAACATAGCTTTACAATGAGTACACATGTAAAAAATAGCAACTTAGACCAAAACACGGAACTCTGTAGAAGCACTGTCATTTGGCTTAATAGAACCTCTCTAACCAGCAAGTATCTTTCAGCCCCATGAACATACACTTAGTCTACATTAAAACAAATGAAATCAGACAAGCAAAATAATAATTCCATGTTTTAATCACTAATAGCATTTGCCTTAGCCATGAAATATTCACGAGCATTTTAAAGCAAAAAGTATTAATGAATTTAATAGTATCCACCAACTTCCCAAATTTTAAAAAACATATCTGAGGCCACATTGACACCAGCAAAGTCCTTGCCACAGCAAGTCAGCTTCATTTAAAGATTGTTTGGGTGGACTGTTTTCAAATCACTAGATATGAGTGACTAAACCACAGAAGGTACCTGCCAGCTTAGTGAACTGTCTTTGAGCTCTAGCTCAGAATTTAGCTTTTCTTCTTCTCCCCAGTTCTTAAACTAAAAGTTCACATATATGGTACTAAGAATGCTATTCAGTTGAGCCAAGAAGCAGTCAAGGCTTGATGACTATACCCGACACCTGTTGCTGGGTTTATTGAATGGGGATGGGCTGATAGTCCTTGATGCTCCAGATATATTCTCTAGATGATAGTGATACATAATCTTTACCCTCTTCAAATTTTGAATTGCAAACAGCAATGTCTGAAAGATTTTTTTTGTTTGAATAAGGATTGTGTTTGTTTCTCTGGCCATTCTACCTTCATAGAACCCAGAAAGGGGTATCTCACAGATAAAGTGGCAAGTGCTAACAAGTTAGGAAGCTTAAATTAGTTTTTTTTTAAAAAAACAAAAAACCAAAACCACCACCAGCATCGTCAGCAATCATCCCTTTGCAGTCAGTCCACAGGCCCATTAGCTCACTCTCAGGGGACTCCCTGGCTAAACTACTCAGTGAACACTAGGGTCCGAGGCAGTGATGACTCACTGGCAAACACGAGATGCTCAACAAGCAAACGTTGCCCGGACGCAGCCTTATGCGGAAGTGACTGGAGTGCTCCAAGTGCATCCAGCTTCGTGGCTTCTCTATTCCCCCCACGTTTTGGTATTCAACAAAATAACCCATCTCCTCATTAAGATAAGCTGATACAGGAGGCAGCAATACAGAAGGAATTAAATATAATGACATAACAACAAATAAACTGTGGAATACCTTGCTTTTAGCTAATTCCTTTTCCAAGTTGCATTTTTCTTCTGCTATTTCGTTCTCGGTTTTATTAACCTGCCCAAGAGAAGGGGAAAAAAAGAAATGGGTCAATTTAAAAACAGCTGACAGGCTCTACTATAGCAGATACACCCTGCATGTCAATTAATACCTACACTGCAGAGATAGCACATCCTCTCGGAAAAGAGGCCACTCGGGGAGTCTCTGAGGCAGAGCAGACTTCACAAATAGCCCTGAAATTAGAGAGACACATCTGCATGTCAGACTCTGCTGCTTCCTTCCTAACTAGGAAGACAGGGCTGTTTCCCCTTACACTGTCCCACTCCTACTGGGAAAATCGAGTTTTAAATCTGACTCCTTAACTAACATGAGGATGTGTGAATGGTTAGTTAACATTCACTCAGGCGATATAAGGGTAACTCTCTGGCACAGTGCACTCACATGCTAAAAGACACAGATTAGCCACCCAAAGATTTCTTTCATGGGCAACTCAGACAAACTACATCTGGGTTGTTTTTCTTTCGCACTTACAATAAAATTTTAAAACAAGATCACCACCACAACCGGGAGGTAACATAAATCTGCCTCTACCTACCTCTCTCTGAAGTCCTTCTTTCTCCTCTAGCAGACAGGTCTTCTCTTGCATTGATGCTTCCAGTTCACCTCGCAATTTTGCAATAGTTGCTTCTAGCAGCTCTTTTTGCACAGCTGCCCTCTTCTCAGCATCCTGTGCTTTCTGGATACACTGGTTATGCTCAAGGACTAAATGGTCCCTGCAGGAAGAGAACAAGGAGATATGAAAGCTGAATGAGAGTTCTTCTTTAACAGAAGGACTTTAGTCTTTAACAGAAAGACTAAATGCTCTTTAGTAAATGCCTGAGAGCAGTTACCGAAATGTTCTAACAAAACTAGTTCCTTTAGGGCAGAGTTTATTTCTGTGACTGGCCCAGCAAATGCAGAATTAAACATTTTCATTAAAGATAAGAAATACAAATGCAAAAACAAAAGATGCAAAAGTTGCCCACAGTTTACTGACAGATGCATTTGGAGTTGTGTTTTCTCATTTTGAACAGTCTGTAGCTCACTTGTGATACCGGCATGGGCTGCATCCAGCAGTAGGTTTTGTTCTTGAAATGTCGGTGTCATCATTTTCTGTTCTTCCTGAGTGTTAGAAGCAATATTAAAAGTTGAGATGCCAGAAGTCATTTGACAGGGTATCACTTTAAACCACTGATCAAAGATACTGATACTTACAAAAGACAAATTTAATTTATATAAATAAAACCCCTTTTTAAAAGAATTTATCTTAATGTCCAGCTTGCTCTTTGTACCTACCCTGACCTGACCACAATTCTATCATTTTATAGCTCTTCTAGCCAACCATCAAGATGCATTATTTATGCAGCTTGCTGAAAAATTTATAAAACTCCTAACATGAAGAAATTTTTAGATACCATGTATAAAATAGACAACTGATAGGAACATACTGGACAGCACAGGGAACTCTACCTAATGCACTGTGGTAACCTAAATGGAAGGGAAGTCCAAGAGGGAGGGGATATCTGTATGTGTATGGCTGATTCATTCCGTTGTGCAGTGGAGGCTAACACAACATTGTAAAGCAACCATACTCCAAAAAAGATGTAAAAAAAACTATATTAAGTATATTTTGGTACTTTAAAATTTCAACACACTATATTTTAAAAAGTAAAACAATATCAGCGTATATAAAGTGAAATGATCGCTCCACCTCTATCTCCCCCGCATCTCTTCCAAATAATTCCATTCTCCAGGGACAATCATGTTTCATTGTTTAGTGTAAATTCTTTTGACAGTATCTGAAATTGCACTCAGATACTGCTACAGCAGAAGTCTATAACTGTTTTGCACAATTTTCTCTGGCTTACTTATCAAAACAGCATTTTTATGCACACCTCCTCTACCTACAATTTATAAAGCTTTTGTAAATATAGTACATATTAATAATTCTATTTCTAAACATATTTTAAAACACTTCTTTTTGAACAATATTTGATTGCAAGGTAAACTTTCACACCTTCATACTTGGTAAAATGGGATCTCACTTGTGTCATATTCCAAAGTTTTAAAATGTTGGTGAAAGTGTTACATACATAAGTCACATTATTCAGTCTACTAAATTGTAAGTTTCATGAAAGTAGG